>NC_143023.1:28410000-29010000 GCF_057628025.1 Oncorhynchus mykiss | reverse complement strand
TTCAGGGTCAGAGGTCAAATTGGTGTCTCCAAGTTGCTACACACCACACCTATGTGTGCACAGTTCCTAAGTCATTTAAATACACGTTTATGAGACAAGGAAAGAGCCTTCAACAATTAGATTATATTTTGAGCTCTGCTAGCTGTACTGTTAAGGAACTGAAGCAAGCACCCTTGTATTTTTTGGGTTTGGAACACAGCCCCGCATCCACACCATCACACAATTACTGTTGTTAATGCAATCCAAAAATGGTCCATTACAAATTGCAATCAGGGTTAGGTGTGCATATTTGAATGATTATTTTATTGCCAACATGAGTAGCGAAGTTCTATAATCTGATTTTTAGTGTTAGGCTTTCACAAGGCACTTCAGAGGAACAGAATTTTTGGTGCGCATGGAATGGAGCCATGGGTGCATTCGGGTGCTAATTCACAGATCATTTTCTTCACATTACGCCGAATATAGGCTCCTTCTGTTCAGAACAACAACCCAGGGTATGACGCCGTAATTGTACATCAAACATAACAATCATTAATGCCAAAGTAACCCAATTGGCATGAAGGATGGGGGCATCTTCTTGTTGCAGGTGGTGCTCCCGCTTGGAATGTCTGTCAGTTGATTCCCATGTGTTGCTGCCATGCTATGTTGTCATCTTAGTTATCTCTTTATGTAGTGTTGTGGTGTCTCTCTTGTTGTGTGTTTTGTCCTATATTTTTATTTCATCTATTTTTATTTTTAATCCCAGCCCCCCGTCACGACTCCTACCGAAGGTGGCTCCCCTTCCTGTTTGGGTGGCGCTCGGCGTCACCGGCCTACTAGCTGCCACTGATCCCTTTTCCCCTTTCTGTTTATTGGTTTCACCTGTTTTGTGTGTAGGCTGATTAGTCGGGCTATGTTAGCCAGTAGGCCCGCCTGCTCCTTGTGCGGGATTGTTTTGTGTTGCTCTGAGCACGTTCGATGTTGACGTGTCTCGTTCGTGGGTTTTTCTCCGGACTGTTTGAGTCCCCGTGTTTGGGGCATTTGTTTTGTGTGCGCCCTGTGTTTCGTGGGGTGACTTATGTTCGCCGTGTGTGCAATAAATAGCACTACCCTGTACTCTCTGCTTTCTGCGCCTGACTTTGCACCCTCTACACACAGAGCGTTACACCCCCATCCCCGCAGGAGGCCTTTTGGTAGGCCGTCATTGTAAATAAGAATTTGTTCTTAACTGACTTGCTTAGTTAAATAAAGGTTAAAAAATTTAAATATACCGCTTTAAAACGGATACCCAGAGCTCTGACGTAATGTATAGTATGTTACTATACTGCTATCCAATTAATGCTCATATCAGTGACCAAATCTGCTATATTCACCCAATATAGAGTGAAAAGGGCTTACCTATAAGTTGCTTAGGATAAAAGTGTCAGGTAAATAACCTTATTACATTAGTATTATTCTATGTTTGACCCCTCTATCACCTCTACCCTCCGTCCCCCTCAGGTCCCTGTAGTCCAGAACACAGCGTCTGCCTTCCAGAGCGGTGTCGTCCACGGTGCTCAGAGCATGAGCAAGATGTCTGGTCGCCCTGGCCACCACACCCCAGAGCCCCAGAACCATCGCACTGCACAGGTGGGCTACAGCATTGCACAGGTGGGCTACAGTACTGGTTATCTTTGGGTTCCCTTTGTGCCTTGGGTCGGTCACAATGCAAGTTGGGCAGGCGCAAGGAAGCCAAAGTTGGGGGATGGGATTGAACAATGATTTTTTATATTTTGCTTGAGAACCATCTCACAATAAAGCAGTCTCCTGTTTCAATAATAGCACAGTGGTGCCATCTCGTGGTATGAAGAGGCATTACCCTCTTAAATCATCTCTGGTGAATATGAGCAGGAAAATGACATGACACTGAAAACCCGACAAAAAACACCACCCATGTCTTATTTATGATCTTTTTCTCCTTCTCTTCCTCCTTCTTCCCCTCTTTCCTCCCCCAGGGTCACTCGGTGATCAGGTCAGCCACCAACAGCTCCATGTCTCAGATGATGATGTCACAGAGCAGGGTGATAGCGCCCAACCCTGCCCAGCTGCAGGGCCAGAGGCTGGCACAGCAGAAGCAGGGTGGCATGCGCTCCTTGACTGGCAGCTCTAACAACGCCATTAGCTACCAGCAGGTAAAACCCCAACGTCATCCCTGTTATTGGTCATAATCATCATAGAGCAGTGGAAACAAATGAAATAAGAGTACAGATTATTATAGGGGATAATGCTAACTTTTTTGAGAGATAATTAGAAAATACTATTTTATTAATTAAATTGTATTTATTGGTTCTCTCAAACTAAAGGGATAGTTTACCCAAATTACAAAATCACATATTGGTTTCCTTCATCTGTAAGCAGTCTATGGACAGGGTATGTCCATAGAAAAATTGCTGCGAAAGTTTGAATACCACTGTCATAGAGGTTCAAAATCAGTTGCTTCCACTCAGATGACAGGTTTTGAGGGTTGTTATATCATTTTTAGCAGATCAATGTAGCTGTCGTGCCATCAGACTTAAACGTAAAACCACTGTTCTGAATGACGGGTATGGTTCTCTGTGTTTACTTGCAGTCTTCCACCCAGCAGGTGGCAGCTTCTCAGCGCTCTGGCTCCTCCTCCTCCTCCTCTGCCATCTACATGAACCTGACCCAAATGCAGGCGGCCGGAGCCGCGGGAGGAGTCAGCGGGGTGTCGGGGGTGGGGGCAGCCAGCCCCTCAGCCACACACAGCCCAGGGGGGACATTGGTGGGCTCCTCCATGGCAGACACAGCCAGCAGTCAGGCAGCCGCCAAACTTGCCCTGAGGAAGCAGCTGGAGAAAACCCTGCTGGAGATCCCTCCTCCCAAGCCGCCAGCGCCGCTCCTCCACTTCCTGCCGTCAGCGGCCAACAGCGAGTTTATCTACATGGTGGGCCTGGAGGAGGTTGTGCAGAGTGTCATTGACAGTCAGGGTGAGGGAAGGAACTGGAACCCTTTTGCTGATGCCTAGCTAGCCATTTGTCCTGCACACAACCATCAAACCAACAATGTTATCAGATGAGTCGGTTTGGAATTGGGCTCTTCCCCCCTCATTGAACTCTTGTGGCTCTCTCTTTAGGCAAACTGCGTTTGCCCTCCTCCATGGAGCCCTTCTCGTGTGCCCAGTGCAAGACGGACTTCACCCCTCACTGGAAGCAGGAGAAGGGTGGGCGCATACTTTGCGAGACCTGTATGTCGTCCAATCAGAAGAAGGCACTGAAGGCCGAGCACACCAATAGGCTGAAGAACGCCTTCGTCAAGGCTCTACAGCAGGAGCAGGTCAGCATTTCATTGGTTCCCCGTTGCTCTGTTCAGGCAACCATTGTTTATAGTGTGTGTGTGTGTGTGTGTGTGTGTGTGTAACCATATTTTACTAAATGTGTCACAGGAGATTGAGCAGAGAATCCAGTTGCAAGCCGCTCTTGCCACCAGTTCAGCTCAAACTGTTCCAAGCGTCAGTAAGGCGGAGTCTATGAGCAGACATCACACACACAGACAGGTATGTCACTGTCACCGCTGTTAGTAAGTGCTACCTGCTGTAACAGACACCCTGTCATTTAGCATTGTTCAGCAAAGTTTATGAAAGGTCCAATTGTAACAGCTGCGTAATTGATACTTGATCAATCTTTTTTTAATTGATCAAATATTGACTGAATTATAGCTTATAAACCATATAAACCTCCGTCTTGTGTAATATTAAACCCCCAATTTATAAGATTTGGTTGTACATTTTCGGGAGCGACTGGCTGAGTTACTTTGTAAACACTTCAAATGAATTAAATCTGAACTTTTTAAAACTTTACAAAAATGTACCACCGTCTTGTGCAATGATCACTTTCTCTTCTGTCTTTAATCCCCGTCTAAAGGGGGGGGGGGGGGGGACGTTGAAATGGATGTATATCAAAAACCACATGCCATTGTTGACATTTTGAACTGGACTGGCATGTGTTTGAGTGGTCGTTAAAAAGCAATCGCAAAATCAATTGGGAAGTGTATTTACAAGCAAGGGTTGGAATGTGCATTGCTTTCACGTGGTCCTCTGTAGCTCAGTTGGTAGAGCATGGTGCTTGCTGTGCCAGAATAGTGGGTTAGATTCCTGGGACCACCCATACTTAAAATGTATGCACGCAAGACTGTAAGTTGCTTTGGTTAAAAGTGGCATATATTATTTTGAAATCCATCCAGCGACGATTATGTGATAAAAACAGGGGTAAAATGGCTGCAAAAAGGGGAATCCTGAGGTAGGCGGGGAATGTGCATTGATACTTTCACATTTCCCCAACCATCATCACACCCCCTTTAGTTGTTGAGGATGTCCCGTGCTGACAAATGGACTCTCCATCTGATATGTGTGTGTGTGTGACCTCCAGGCGCCACAGCCCCAGGTGACCCAGTCACAAGCCTCCCTCCAACGGGGTCTGTCTGGCTCGGCCCGGGGTGTCCTCTCCAACTTTGCCCAGGCCTCCCAGCTCTCGGTGGCCAGCAGCCTGCTGGGCATGACTGGAAAGCGCAGTGGACAGCTGGGCACTAGTGGGCACAGCCGGGCACAGCAGCAGCAGCATCACGACAACCGCCGCCAGCTCTACAGCATCCCTGGTGAGTAAACAGATCAGGGGTTGGGCTGGGGATGGGACTGAGATCAGCCAAATAACTTTATAGACCAGGGGCTGGGGATGGGACTGAGATCAGCCAAATAACTTTATAGACCAGGGGCTGGGCTGAGGATGGGACTGAGATCAGCCAAATAACTTTATAGACCAGGGGCTGGGCTGAGGATGGGACTGAGATCAGCCAAATAACTTTATAGACCAGGGGCTGGGCTGAGGATGGGACTGAGATCAGCCAAATAACTTTATAGACCAGGGGATGGGACTGAGATCAGCCAAATAACTTTATAGACCAGGGGCTGGGCTGAGGATGGGACTGAGATCAGCCAAAGAACTTTATAGACCAGGGGTTGGGCTGGAGATGGGACTGAGATCAGCCAAAGAATGTTATAGACCTGGGGATGGGACTGAGATCAGCCAAATAACTTTATAGACCAGGGGCTGGGCTGAGGATGGGACTGAGATCAGCCAAAGAACTTTATAGACCTGGGGTTGGGCTGGAGATGGGACTGAGATCAGCCAAAGAACGTTATAGACCTGGGGATGGGACTGAGATCAGCCAAATAACTTTATAGACCAGGGGCTGGGCTGGGGATGGGACTGAGATCAGCCAAATAACTTTATAGACCAGGGGCTGGGCTGAGGATGGGACTGAGATCAGCCAAATAACTTTATAGACCAGGGGTTGGGCTGGAGATGGGACTGAGATCAGCCAAAGAACGTTATAGACCTGGGGATGGGACTGAGATCAGCCAAATAATTTATAGACCAGGGGCTGGGCTGAGGATGGGACTGAGATCAGCCAAATAACTTTATAGACCAGGGGCTGGGCTGAGGATGGGACTGAGATCAGCCAAATAACTTTATAGACCAGGGGCTGGGCTGAGGATGGGACTGAGATCAGCCAAATAACTTTATAGACCTGGGGATGGGACTGAGATCAGCCAAAAAACGTTATAGACCAGGGGCTGGGCTGAGGATGGGACTGAGATCAGCCAAAGAACTTTATAGACCAGGGGTTGGGCTGGAGATGGGACTGAGATCAGCCAAATAACTTTATAGACCTGGGGATGGGACTGAGATCAGCCAAATAACTTTATAGACCAGGGGTTGGGCTGAGGATGGGACTGAGATCAGCCAAATAACTTTATAGACCTGGGGATGGGACTGAGATCAGCCAAATAACTTTATAGACCAGGGGTTGGGCTGAGGATGGGACTGAGATTTATTTATTTTTATTTATTTTATTTCACCTTTATTTAACCAGGTAGGCTAGTTGAGAACAAGTTCATTTCAAGTTCATCATTTGCAACTGCGACCTGGCCAAGATAAAGCATAGCAGTGTGAACAGACAACACAGAGTTACACATGGAGTAAACAATTAACAAGTCAATAACACAGTAGAAAAAAAGGGAGTCTATATACATTGTGTGCAAAAGGCATGAGGAGGTAGGCGAATAATTACAATTTTGCAGATTAACACTGGAGTGATGAATGATATTGGTGTGCAATCAGCCAAAGAACTTTATAGACCAGGGGATGGGACTGAGATCAGCCAAATAACTTTATAGATCAGGGGATGGGACTGAGATCAGCCAAATAACTTTATAGACCAGGGGATGGGACTGAGATCAGCCAAATAACTTTATAGACCAGGGGATGGGACTGAGATCAGCCAAATAACTTTATAGACCAGGGGTTGGGCTGGGGATGGGACGGAAATCCGCCATACAACTGTATGGACCGGGGGTTGGGATGGGGCTGAGATTAGCCAAATAACTTTATAGACCAGGGGATGGGGCTGAGGCAGGCCTTTCTGACAGTCTCACACTGCCTTCCTCCCTCTTCCTCCCTCTCCAGGGGTGAACATTGCCTACCTGAACCCAGGCAATGTGGTCGGCCACAAGGGGTCCAGCCTGGCTGACCGCCAGAGGGAATACCTGCTGGACATGATCCCGCCTCGCTCCATATCCCAGTCCATCAGTGGACAGAAATGAACCTCACCCCGCCCCGACGCAATACCACAACCCTTCCCCACACCACACCTCAACCCTCATCGCATGCAGTGCCTGTTAGTGTGCCTACCAAACTAACCTGTATGAAGAACACAATCAACGAGTCAAAAGAGGCCACCAAACTCTGAAATGACTTTTCATTTGAACGTGATGCAAACCCCTTTCAATTCCTCTTGTTATTACTATCGTCATTAGTGCTATGGATGTTGTTACTACATTGCCGCTACCAGTTATGAGCGTGCCCATCTTTGTGGAGAACCCCTGTCTTTATATGCTTGTGGCAGTGTCCCGAGTGTGGGGTGTCTTTTGTTTTGGATTTATGTGCTTGTTTTTGAAGCAATATTTTGTCTCGCTTGAGCTTTCCTTACCGAACTCAAGTCTTTGTTATGTCTGGAATTACCAAGCTATCTTTTTGAGAACTGCACCACTCTCAAATCCCTGCTCTTTCTCTGATTTCTGAATTCAACCATCACCCTGTTTTTCCACATTTGGTTGTGAATTATTGGAAGAGAAATTCTACCAGACCGGCCAAACCTTTGTTTTAAAAAGGTGATTGTGATGGTTTAACTTTGACCTGATACTCTCAAGCCTTTGAGCTTGAGCTTTCTTCAAAGACTTGTGGGGAGAAAAGAGGATGATTGAGACCCCAGAGTTGTCTGAAGCAATGCTTTTCTAACTGATTGTTGAAACAAGGATGGATACATATCCCACAAAGAGAGACAGCCCAATGCACCATCTGGACTTGGATTGGATGCACCGCTGAAAAAATACTACTCCCATTGGATATGAAGGCACAGAAACTGAACCTATAGCAGAGTTGCCCTGTATCCTTTCACCTTTTCATCTGAGGCAGCCTGGGGGCTGTAGTTCAGAAGTGATTGAATTGAGGAGTTAGTATCCTAAAGCATATAAAATTGATGGGGTATTGATTGGAGAGATCATTTAGAGGGATTTGATTGGACGAGAGCTCATGTGAACGTACTGAGAGATCAGGTGAATAAGTTTTTATTTAAATGGAGAGGATACAGGTATTGGATTTGGTGGGAGGGATCATCCTTAGACTCAAAATCTAAGGCGTTTCCCATAGGACCATGGTTTGTACTTATTTAGGAGTGGGAATGGGGGGGAAGAGGCACAGGGGTTCCCTCTCTCCCCTGTTTTCATCTCTTAGCTAATAGGATTTGCTATTGTTCACTCTACCCTGTCATTCAAAGTTATGGATTCCGTTTAGATACTATTTGAACTTTCTTGTGTCAACATTATCCCCATGGTGTCTGGGAGGCATTTGAAAACGGTCAGGGAGAGTGGCTAGCTAGCTATTAGCTTTAAACCTGCTCTAAGCTATTTAGCCTGCTCTAAGCTATTTAGATGTTTGGTGTCTTCTGAAGTGTTTGCGTATCTGAAAGGTACTTTGAACAGGAGACAATAAATAAATACAGAATGACAAATGCAACTTGAATATCGACATAAATCAAACAGTTCTATAGAAAGAGATATTTACAGGATATACAGTACCAGTCAAAGTTACCTACTCATACCTACTCATTCAAGGGTTTTTCTTTATTTTTGCTATTTTCTTGTAAAAAGAAAGAAAAATACTATGAAATAACACAATGGAACCATGTAGTAACCAAAATAAGTGTTAAACAAATCAAAATATATTTGAGATTCTTCAAAGTAGCCACTCTTTGCCTTGATGACAGCTTTGCACATTTTTAGCATTCTCTCAACCAGCTTCACCTGAAATACTTTTCCAGCAGTCTTGAAGGAGTTCCCACATATGCTGAGCACTTGTTGGCTGCTTTTCCTTCAATCTGCGGTCCAACTCATCCCAAACCATCTCAATTGGGTTTAGGTCGGGTGATTGTGGAGGCCAGGTCATCTGATGCAGTACTCCATCACTCTCTTTCTTGGTCAAATAGCCCATACACAGCCTGTAGATGTGTTTTGGGTCATTGTCCTGTTGAAAAACAAATGAGTCCCACTAAGCGCAAACCAGATGAGATGGTGTATCGCTGCACAATGCTGTGGGAGCCATGTTGGTTAAGTGTGCCTTGAATTCTAAATAAATCACTGACAGTGTCACCAGCAAAGCAACCCCACACCATCACATCACCTCCTCCATGCTTCATAGTGGGAACCACACATGCAGAGATCATCTGTCCACCCACTCTGCGTCTCACAAAGACATGGTGGTTGGTGGTCTTAAATTTGGACACATCAGACCAGTCTCCTCTGAACAGTTGATGTTGAGATGTGTCTGTTACTTGAACTCTGTGAAGTATTTATTTGGTATGCAATCTGAGGCTGGTAACTCTAATGAACTTATTCTCTGCAGCAGAGGTAACTCTGGGTCTTCCTTTCCTGTGGTGGTCCTCATGAGAGCCAATTTCATCATATCGCTCGATGGTTTTTGTGACTGCACTTGAAGAAACTTTCAAAGTTCTTGAAATGTTCTGGATTGACTGACCTTCATGTCTTAAAGTAATGATAGACTGCCGTGTCTCTTTGCTTATTTGAGCTAGACTTGCCATAATATGGACTTAACCCCATTTTGGTAAAAGACCATCTTCAGTATATCAACCCTACCTTGTCACAACACAACTGATTAGCTCAAACGCGTTAAGAAGGAAAGAAATTCCACAAATTAACTTTTAACAAGGCACACCTGTTAATTTAAATGCATTCCAGGTGACTAACTCATGAAGCTGGTTGAGAGAATGCCAAGCGTGAGCAAAGCTGTCATCAAGGCGAAGGGTGGCTACTTTGATGAATCTCAAATATAAAATATATTTTGATTTGTTTAACACTGGTTACTACATGATTTCACATGTGTTATTTCATAGTTTTGATGTCTTCACTATTATTATACAATGTAGAATATAGTAAAATCAAAGAAAAACCCTGGAATGAGTAGGTGTGTCAACTTTTGACTGGTACTGTACATGATGGGTTATGGCAATGCACAGGACTGTACATGCAGAGCACTTAGGTACAGAGAGTAGGGATATTGTTTCTGTCCACCAGGAATCCAGGGTGAATTGATTGATTATTATTGAATTGATTATTGTTCCATCTCATGATAATTGTGGCTCTATTTCAGCAATGCCTGATGTTGAATTATTTCAGGATAACATTTGGAAGTAACAAATACTAGTGCATCCATTTTAAAGCAGCAGGAAATATTAATTCCAATTTAATTTTCTTCTTGCAAGCAGGAGTTGCCTGGTTATTGCCTCTTATACCCTGCAGTTTAAAATGTAAAATAAACATATTGCCAGAGAGCAGTGGATTACTCCTTGCCCTTTTTGATAAACTTCAAAAGCAGGTGCAATATTTTGAGACACAGGGAAGATAAAGTTCATTTGAGTATTTGTGCTGAATGTTACTATTTTATCCATTTAGTATCCCAACTAGTTAGGTAGCCTTACTCCCATATACAGTAGTATAAGCACTATTTTTGTTGCACCCAGATGGAACAGATGTTGTATTGGCCGTGTTCAGTAAGCACCAAACTGAAGCAAATATTTTAAACAGAGGTAGTACTACCTGCACTTGTCCTATAGGGGCGTTCATTTCTGTTGTCCGTCTGAAAACCTTTCCTACTGTTCGTGCCGAATGAACACGACCCAGGGTTTGCCGTAGTCCAATAACACAGAACACCCCACGGCTAGATCACTGTTTGGGATGGACAACAGTGACCCATGGGTGATTTTCAGCCTCACTGTTTTTGATAGTTATCTTTGTCCTCTTTGTTGTATGTATGCGTTATGGAATTACTTCATCATCAATATTTCTCTCTTTCTCAAACTATGCCAGATGCACCATTTTAACATTTTTGTTTTAAAGAACGTAAAGAAAAAAAACACAGGAAAAATAGCATTTTCAGATGTCATTTTTGTAAGGTTTCAAACATTTAAAAAACTACATTTTGCTGACCTGTCTATTCAATTTAATTTCTAACAATTTTTTACAAACAAATGGGGGAAAAAAAAAATCAAGAAATATAATTAACTTAAGAAATTGTCAGGTAATATTATCTTGAACGGCTGTAGTTATAATAATGACGTATTTATTGTACATATGCGTTCCTCCTTTGTGGAATAAGACACATTGAATTCAAGGTGGGTATGCATTGTATAGAAAAACTAACAAAAAGCCATGGATATTGTGAAGCTTGTCATTTTGTTTATTGATCACTGTATATTCCTGTGCCACAAATGTGCAAAAATGTGTGGGGTTTTTCTATTTACTATCAAAAGCATTCTCAACTTTCTATATCTTGTTTTCTAGTACTTAGAGGCAGTAGGATCATCTTTTATGAAGAGTTGTTTGATCTATCCCAGGACCACTTTGTCTATACATTGTATGAAGTGCTCCGCTGTTATTACATGCTTTACTTTCAGCAGCATTGATGTTCAGTTAGCGATTAGTTCATATTATTCTCATTATCGTACACTTTTAAAAATTTCTCCTCGTAAAAATTATTGTAAGGCTTGGCGTAGATCAGACAGCTGGAATGGGACATTTCATTATCTTTTTTTTTCTCCTAGTATATATTTTCCAGGGAAAGGCAGTGCATGGTCCACATATAAGTAAGGAAGAGACTCATGAGATGAACTACTCGCTGTGTGTTTAAAATACAGTCCTAATGGATAAGCTATGTGCTAACCTAGCCATGGTCATAAAGCAAGTCTTCAAATAGCCCTTTTAAAAGATGAAGGAGTACTAGATGTTGTGTCAAACAGAGCATGGAATACTCTCAACAACACAACGCAATACTGTCACAATATGACTCCAATGGCTTGCATCATATTCTGTCAATAAAGTTTAAGCGATGTTTTCAACTATTTGATGTGGTCAAATGATGATGATATGGTCTATGATATGTGGACCTTTTATTATGTAAAGGAAACATAAAACATCTGAAAGAATACACTTGAGTGTTTTGTGCTGTGGCCGTGTGTGACACAGACACACCTCCCCTTGCCCGTGTGTCAGGGTCATTATGGTTCTGACTAAAAGAAGTACATCTACGACCAGAAGAGACTTTAGTAGCAGGTTAGAAGAATTTACGCAGCAGGTTAGGAGAATTAATGTGGCAGGTTAGGAGACTTAAGGTTAGGAAAAGGGTTAGGGTTTTGCTCTCCTAACCTGCTATTAAAAGTCACTACGGGTGGTAGCTGTACTCCTTATAGTCACATCTGTTCATTATGGTCGACATGATCTACATCACTTGTCTGTAAACAAGAATTATACAATTGCAAAAATAAATGTTAAAGAATACCCAAATGATATTATAATAATCTCCAGGACAGGCTGCTATATATTCCATCCACCTCTCAACCTAAAGAGAAATTGCGTCAAAGATCTCTCCTTATAACAATGTTTTCAGCCCCTTCAGAGACTCCAGAACACCTGAGCATTTCCTACGGAAATGTTATTGTGTGGACAATGAGGTAATGATCTTTTTCGGGACATCCAGTCACATTAATTTGGGTTGTGTTTTAATATCAACTTTCAAGAAAGTATTTTGTCTTATAACAATCATTGACAAAACTAACATGGCTAAACTGTGGTTCCTTTTCTTTGATAAATGTAATATTTTCACACAATTCTGGCTGTCAGTTAAAGAACAAATATAAATAAATTACAAATACATTTAAAAATGATGCTATGATATTATTAACCATATAGCTAGTTAACATAATTAGAGAAGCTGTGGACAACAACATACACCGTCAATATAATAGTGTGGTCACAGTGATGTGCTAGCCATTGCCCGGCTTTCAACGGAAACATAGTTAACAGCAAAAATAGTGTTTTATTTACTGAGGTCCGTTTTTCAGGGGATGACTGGAATGTATTGCGGGGGCAGGTGGTTCTGTTGAACCCCAGCACCCATATCTGCTCCCTCTGGACCCTTTGGGTAGCTCACAGTCTGCAGAAACAACACAGGACATCATAGGATATTTATTACCTTGACAATGACATACAGAGCATTTGGAATGTATTCAGACCCCTTGATTCTTTGCACATTTTGTTACATTACAGCCTTATTCTAAAATGTATTAAGTCGTTTTCCCCCTCATCAATCTACACACAATACACCATAATGACAAAGCAAAAAGAGGTTTTTAGAAATTTTTGCAAATGTATAAAAAAAAAAAAGAAATATCACAGATGGTGCCGACGGAGATGGTCACCTTTCTTCAACTATGCAGTATTTCGTTTTTTTTATGTATTATTGCTTACATTGCTACACCTGGAAATCTTAAGTCTTATTACATACAGCCGGGAAGAACTATTGAATATAAGAGCAACATCAACTTACCAACATTACGACCAGGAATACGACTTTCCCAAAGTGGATCCTCTGTTTGGACCACCACCCAGCACTAATCCCAGTAGCCGACCCAAAACAATGGCGCCGTTGAAGGGGCAGACGGAGCGGCCTCCTGGTCAGGCTCCATAGACATGCACATCGCCCACCGCTCCCAAGTATACTACTCGCCAATGTCCAGTCTCTTGACAACAAGGTAGACGAATTTCGAGCAAGGGTTCCCTTCCAGAGAGACATCAGAGATTGTAACTCTCTGTTTCACGGAAACATGGCTCTGTCGGGATATGTTGTCGGAATCAGTTCAGCCACCGGGCTTCTCCGTGCATCGTGCCAACAGAGATAAACACCTCTCTGGGAAGAGGAAGGGCGGGGGTGTATGCTTTATGATTAATGACTCATGGTGTAATCATAACATACAGGAACTCAAGTCCTTCTGCTCAGCCGACCTAGAAATGCCGGCCAAGAGAATTCTCGTCAGTTAAATTCACAGCTGTGTACATTCCCTCTCAAGCAGACGCCAAGACGGCCCTCAAGGAACTTCACTGGACTCTATGTAAACTGGAAACCACATATCCTGAGGCTGCACTTATTGTAGCTGGGGATTTTAACAAAACAAATGTGAGAACAAGGCTACCTAAATTCTATCAGCATACTGATTGCACTACACGCAAGGGTAATACTCTCGACCACTGCTACTCTAACTTCCGTGATGCAAACAAAGCCCTCCTCTGCCCTTCCTTCGGCAAATCCGACCACGGTGCCATCTTGCTCCTACCGTTTTGTAGGCAGAAACTCAAACGGGATGTACCAGTGACGAGAACCATTCAACGCTGGTCTGACCAATCGGAAGCCACGCTTCAAAATTGTTTTGATCACATGGACTGGAATATGTTCCGGTTAGCCTCAGAGAACAACATCGACCTGTACGCTGACTCGTTGAGTGAGTTTATAAAGAAGTGCATTGGAGATGTTGTACCCACTGTGACTATTAAAAGCCACCCTAACCTGAAACCGTGGATAGATGACTGCATTTGCATAAAACTGAAAGCGCAAACCACCGCATTTAATCATGGAAAGAGGTCTGGAAATATGGCTGAATATAAACAGTGTAGTTATTCCCTCCACAAGGCAATCAAACAAGCGAAATGCCGGTACAGGGACAAGGTGGAGTCGCAATTCAACGGCTCAGACACTAGATGTGTGTGGCAGGGTCTACAGGAAATCACAGACTACCGCCCCGTAGCACTCACTTCTGTCATCATGAAGTGCTTTGAGAGGCTAGTCAAGGATCATATCACCTCCACCTTACCGGCCACCCTAGACCCACTTCAGTTTGCATACCGCCCCAACAGGTCCACAGATGACACAATCGCCATCACACTGCACACTGCCCTATCCCATCTGGACAAAAATAATACCTATGTAAAAATGCTGTTCCTTGAATACAGCTCATCATTCAACACCATAGTACCCCAAGCTCATCATCAAGCTGAAGACCCTGGGTCTCAACCCTCGCCCTGTGCAATTGGATCCTAGTAGTCATTTTAAACAATGCCACTTTAAATATTGCCACTTTAATAATGTTTACATATCTTACATTACTCATATCACGTGTATACTGTCTTTTATAGCATCTATTGCACCTTGCCTATGCCACTCGGCCATCGCTCATCCATATACTTATATGTACATATTCTCATTCAACCCTTTAGATTTGTGTGTATTAGGTAGTTGTTGGGGAATTGTAAGATAATTTGTTAGATATTACTGCACTGTCGGAACTAGAAGCACAAGCATTTCGCTACACTCGCATTAACATCTGCTAACCATGTGTATGTAAACACTAACATATTTTATTTGATTTACATAAGTATTCAGACCCTCTACTCAGTACTTTGCTGAAGCACTTTTGGCAGCGATTACAGCCCCGAGTCTTCTTGCGTATGACGCTACAAGCTTTGCACACCAGTATTTGGGGAGTTTCTCCCATTCTTCTCTGCCGATCCTCTCAAGCTCTGTCAGGTTGAATGTGGAGCATCGCTGCACAGCTATTTTCAGGTCTTTCAAGGGATGTTCGATCGGGTTCAAGCCTGGGCTCTGGCTGGGCCACTCAAGAACATTTAGTGACTTGTCCCGAATCCACTATTGCGTTGTCTTGGCTGTGTGCTTAGGGTCGTTGTCCTGTTGGAAGGTGAACCTTCGCCCAGTCTGAGGTCCTGAGGGCTCTGGAGCAGGTTTTCATCAATGATCGCTCTGTACTTTGCTCCGTTCATCTTTCCCTCAATCTTGACTAGTCTTCCCGTCCCTGCTGCTGAAAAACATTCCCACAACATGATGTTACCACTACCATTCTTCACCGTAGGCAGGGGCGGATTGAAACAATAATTCAGGCTGGGAATTTGACTCCATCCCAGGCCACCCTGTTCATGCAAACCACCAGACTGCTAATTTTGTAGGCTAACCCTATTTGTTGATGTAACGGGTACCAAACTAGTTATACATTTGGCCACTATGTTTATCTGGGAAGAAAGTTATCCACATTACAAAATACAAACATTTGGGACTGACCAACAAGTAGCCTATCTGAACACTGAGTTTTCAAGGTATGCTGTGGCTATGGGTCACCCTCAAAAACTCGGAAACTAGGAATACACCAATCATAGCACATACAAATGTACACGGCTAGTCACACAAAACAATTAGCCTACACTTTTTAAAAAGAGAATATACAGAGATATACAGAATTAGCTCAACAGTCTTTAGAAATTGGTTGAGGTTTTTCCTTTGTGTAATGAAGAAGTACGGCCATCCAGAACGGGGGTAACTTGAAGTGTACTGTTAGATAGAGGGGCGTGACCAGAAATGTATTGAACACTGTTTATCGATTATTTACATAAAAAAATACCTAAAGTTGTATTACAAAAGTAGTTTGAAATGTATGGACAATGCTTACAGGTAACTTTTGAGATATTTTGTAGTCACGTTGCGCAAGTTGGAACCGGTGTTTTTCTGGATCAAACGCGCCAAATAAATGGACATTTTGGATACGGATACGGAATTAATCGAACAAAAGGACCATTTGTGATGTTTATGGGACATATTGGAGTGCCAACAGAAGAAGCTCGTCAAAGGTAAGGCATGATTTATATTTTTATTTCTGCGTTTTGTTTACTTTGTTTACTGGGGTGCTATCCTCAGATAATAGCATCATTTGCTTTCGCCGTAAAGCATTTTTGAAATCTGACACGTTGGCTGGATTCACAACAAGTGTACCTTTAATTTGGTATATTGAATGTGTGATTTCATCAAAGTAAAATTTTTATAGTAATTTATTTGAATTTGGCGCTCTGCATTTTCACTGGATGTTGGCCAGGTGGGATGCTACTGTCCCACATATCCCAGAGAGGTTTTAAGGAAGAGTCATAGCATAGCTACTTCAGAGTAACCAGCAAGTAATTACCACTTGTAAACCAGTAACTCGCTGCCATCTTGTCAATGATGTCATCTTTGTCAAGTCCCATAAGAATCTCCTTTTCTGTTGCCATCAAATGGAACGCTTCAAGGTTCTCTTGAGTGAGGGAGGTTCTTTAGGTTCTTCACAAATTTCAGGGTGGAGAAGGTCCTCTCACAAGCCACCTGAGTGATGGATAGGGTGAGGAGGAACTTGTAGCCCAAACCAATGATGTGATACGCATCCGTGAGCAAATTGTACTAAGACAGGAGAAGATAGCAGCATATTGGGCAGTTTTTACATGTGGAAAAACTTCTGCTCACTAACTCCACACTTTCATCAGGATCCTCAAAGCCTTCCCCTGATTCATCATTGGTGGCGGCAGCCCTGGTGTTGTACTCCTCCAATGCTGACTGTTTCAGACTTTCCCACTGTTGTGCAAGGCTGATCAGTTCAATAGTGGCATGTTAATCAAATTCCAGTAAGCATTTGCTTTAACTTTAACTACATCAATTACATGTTCCATGACCTGCCTCCTCTTTCTGACCAGGTCTCGTTGAACTGACATTTGCTTATCACTCAGAAGGGTACAGATGTCTGCTTTGCTGGCTCTGAGGAAAAAGGCTTCTGTGCTAACCCTCTATGGGTCTTGCTTCTCTCATGTTCCTGCACTCTCTGATGGGCATGTTTCCAAGCCTGCATGCCTCCTTTGACAAATGCACTATCACTGGCTGAAGGTTTTGCGAATGCAAGACATACTGAGCAGAACAAGGAGTGAGTTACTTCATTGTATGTCAGCCATTTTTTGTTTGTGCCATCTTTGGAGTGGAATACATTGGGAATGACTCTGAGGGGTTTGTTTTGGGTGGTACTGAAAAAATAAGTCAAAATCCTTGGACTGAGGACGGGCAAAATAATCAAATGGATTTTCAGTGCTTTCGCTGTCTCTTTCTATTTTCCCTCTACTGGGCTCTGAACCTCACGCTCTCTCTCTCTGAACATCTGGTTGCTCTGCAGAAGGAGATTAACATTGTAAATAACCTAGACATAAACTTGTATTACTTGTGCAGTCATCAATTGTATGCCCCCCAATTACAGTCCTACTGATAATCTCATAAATAAAGCACATATTAATCCAAAATCATAGCCTACATGTTTAGGTTTGTGCTCTTAAGTTGTGCCTGAAGGTTCCTGCTCTGAGTCTGACTCTGAACTGACCACCACCTCCAGTTCTGCAGGAGCACCTGAAGCTCTAGTGCCGCTTCCTTCTCCACCTTTGCAAAGAAAAAATACTATATTATCATACTCACTATCATTAGTGTATCGGTAGGCTACATTAATACAGCTCTGGAAAAAATTAAGAGCGGTCTCTTAATTTGGAGTGGTCTCTTAATTTTTCCCAGAGCTGTATATTATTCTAGTAACTTGTAATGCTGGTACTAATGGCGTTAATGATCTTTGTCATTGCCTGTGCTGTGTCACACAGGCTACTGTGTTACGTTCATGGATGGTTACATTGCTGTAGCCTGTTTTGCTGTACAGTGTATGTGCACATTCTCTAGCTTATGTGGCATGAGTCATGACCAAATGCTGGCAAGTCCATAGTCTAGGTTTACTATTTTTTACTAGTTGAAACATATTGCCTTCAATGTCATAATATAATCGCTATGTTGCACTCATTGCTATGATATAATTCCTCCACAAAGACATAAGACATGCAAACTGTTTAGCCTACCGGCCGTTGTGTCACTATTATTAGCTAGGCTACTTAGCTTGTCATGCTGGGTGTTGTGTGTGTGTGTGTGTGTGTGTGTGTGTCAGTGTGTGTGTTTTAGCTAGTGTTTTTGACTGACCTGGTCCCTTACTGGCGAACATGTCGCTTATTTTTCAGCATTTAGCTGCGTCTTTGGCAAGGGCCTTTCTCTTTTGATTCTCTCCCTCTCTGCTCCGCCTTTAGTTTTCTGACCGTCCATTTCGCCCGTGCGACTTAAAAGGTTATCGGTAGAGAAGCAGATAGACGGTTACTACAGACGTGGCCAAAAGTTTTGAGAATGACACAAATATAAATTTTTACAAAGTCTGCTGCCTCAGTTTGTATGATGGCAATTTGCATATACTCCAGAATGTTATGAAGAGTGATCAGATGAATTGGAATTAATAGCAAAGTCCCTTTTTGCCATGCAAATGAACTGAATCCCCAAAAAACATTTCCACTGCATTTCAGCCCTGCCACTAAAGGACAAGCTGACATCATGTCAGTGATTCTCTCTTTAACACAGGTGTGAGTGATGAGGACAAGGCTGGAGATCACCCTGTCATGCTGATTTGAGTTCGAATAACAGACTGGAAGCTTCAAAAGGAGGGTGGTGCTTGGAATCATTGTTCTTCCTCTGTCAACCATGGTTACCTGCAAGGAAACATGTGCCATCATCATTGCTTTGCACAAAAAGGGCTTCACAGGCAAGGATATTGCTGCCGGTAAGATTGCACCTAAATCAACCATTTATCAGAACATCAAGAACTTCAAGGAGAGCAGTTCAATTGTTGTGAAGAAGGCTTCAAGGCGCCCAAGAAAGTCCAGCAAGCGCCAGGACTGTCTCCTAAAGTTTATTCAGCTGCGGGATCGGAGACCACCAGTACAAAGCTTGCCCAGGAATGGCAGAAGGCAGATGTAAGTGCATCTGCACGCACAGTGAGGCAAAGACTTTTGAAGGATGGCCTGGTGTCAAGAAGGGCAGCAAAGAAGCCACTTCTCTCCAGGAAAAACATCAGGGACAGACTGATATTCTGCTAAAGGTACAGGGATTGGACTGCTGAGGACTGGGGTAAAGTCATTTTCTCTGATGAATCCCCTTTCCGATTGTTTGGGGCATCCGGAAAAAAAACTTGTCCGGAGAAGACAAGGTGAGCACTACCATCAATCCTGTGTCATGCCAACAGTAAAGCATCCTGAGACCATTCATGTGTGGGGTTGCTTCTCAGATAAGGGAATGGGCTCACTCACAATTTTGCCTAAGAACACAGCCATGAATAAAGAATGGTACCAACACATCGTCTGAGAGCAACTTCTCCTAACCATCCAGGAACAGTTTGGTGATGAACAATGCCTTTTCCAGCATGATGGAGCACCTTGCCATAAGGCAAAGTGATAACTAAGTGGCTCGGGGAACAAAACATCGATATTTTGGGTCCATGGCCAGGAAACTCCCCAGAACTTAATCCCATTGAGAGCTTGTGGTCAATCCTCAAGAGGTGGGTGGACAAACAAAAACCCACAAATTCTGACAAACTCCGAGCATTGATTATGCAAGAATGGGAGGCCATCAGTCAGGATGTGGCCCAGAAGTTAATTGACAGCATGCCAGGGCGGATTGCAGAGGTCTTGAAACAGAAGGGTCAACACTGCAAATATTGACTCTTTGCATCAACTTCATGTAATTGTCAATAAAAGCATTTGACACTTATGAAATGCTTGTAATTATACTTCAGTATTCCATAGAAACATCTGACAAAAATATCTAAAGACACTGAAACAGCAAACTTTGTGGAAATTAATATTTGTGTCATTCTCAAAACTTTTGGCCACGACTGTATGTTCGTCGCGGAGAGACCACGGGGACACTGCAGCAAGAGAGTGAGAGTTGCGCCTGATGCGTGGATTCTCCGTCAACTCATTCCTGCTTGCTATATTATCGCTGGTCAAGTTGACTAAATAATGTATAAATACATTCGTTGCCAACATTTTGGAGAAATAAGCTTTTTTGTGTGTATGGAGAATGTCTGAGTCTTTTATATCAGTTCATGAAACATGGGTGTCACGCCCTGACCGTAGAGAGCGTTTTATGTCTCTATTTTGGTTTGGTCAGGGTGTGATTTGGGTGGGCAGTCTATGTTCTATGATTTTCTATTTCTATGTGTTTGGCCGGGTGTGGTTCTCAATCAGAGGCAGCTGTCTATCGTTGTCTCTGATTGAGAACCATACTTAGGTACCCTTTTCACCCACCTGTTTTGTGGGAAGTTAACTTTGTCTTTGTTCAGGGCACATAGCCCAAAGCTTCACGGTTTGGTTTTTGTTCTTTGTTTTGTTGGCGTCATTTTTTAATAAAGAGAAAATGTACGCTTACCATACTGCCCTTTGGTCCAGTCCTTCAGCCAGCCGTGACAATGGGATCAACACTTGACACGTTGCGTTTATATTTTGTTCAGTATATATTAGTCATTAGTCATTAGATGATATATGTCATTAGATAATTAAGAGATTATGAAGCATTACCTCATAAATTAAAGATTTTTTAAAAATAGCATAAAAAACTATTGGAATGCATTGTTATTCAAAACGACATGATTCAATTATAAAGATGTTTACATTGTTTTTACATGTACATTGTTTACATCACATACAATGATGGATCCCTAGACAAATATTAAACTGATTCCTCCAATACTGTCTATCTGTGGTGCTGTAATCATTACAATTCCTATCAACAGCATCATCGAACCAATCATTAACTGTTTGATCTGTGGGAGAAAATCAAAGGATTAGCTTCTGCCTGGATTTAAATGAATAAACCATATAAAACATCTTAGAGTAGCATAGTACAATGGCTCATTGTGCAGTAACATAGTATTATAGTACATTTCGCTAAAGCCACAAACCAAAATGTTGTTTGGAAAATAAATATAAATGATCTTAAACCGAAATTACCCCCAGCACTTTTGGATGCCCCATCCGGAATCTTCCCAGCACTGAGAAGACTGTCTGTCCCAGACAGTGAGGGAGAGAAGTGTCCTTCATTCAGTTTCCAGAAGGATGCACATGGGTGATGACCACTACCCAATTAGTGGTTGTTGCCCTAAAAATTGTCAAAGACCCCAGCCACCCCAGTCATAGACTGTTCTCTCTACTACCGCATGGAAAGCGGTACCGGAGTGCCAAGTCAAGGACAAAAAGGCTTCTCAACAGTTTTTACCCCCAAGCCATAAGACTCCTGAACAGGTAATCAAATGGCTACCCGGACTATTTGCATTGTGTGCACCCCCTCCCCCAACCCCTCTTTTACGCTGCTGCTCCTCTCTGTTCATCATGTAGGCATAATCACTTTAACTATACATTCATGTACATATTACCTCAATTGGCCCAACCCAGCAGTGCTCCCGCACATTGGCTAACCGGGCTATCTGCATTGTGTCCCACCAACCACCAACCCCTCTTTTTACACTTCTGCTACTCTCTGTTCATCATATATGCACAGTCACTTTAACAATACCTACATGTACAATACTACCTCAATAAGCCTGACTAACAGGTGTCTGTATATAGCCTTGCTACTCTCTTTTCAAATGTCTTTCTACTGTTGTTTTATTTCTTTACTTACCTACACACACACACACACACACATACCTTTTTTTGGCACCATTGGTTAGAGCCTGTAATTAGGCATTTCACTAAGGTTTACACCTGTTGTATTCAGCGCACGTGACAAATAAACTTTGATTTGATTTGTTGTTACAGAGCTGGACATCTTCAGAGAGGAGAACAGGATGTTTGTAGTAAGAGGTGATCTGACCAGTGAGCGGTGTATTGTTGAGCCTGGTTATTTGTACTCTACCTGAAACCTCTGTTAGTCATCCATCTGTGACGAAATTACATAAATGAACAGTGTGTCAGCTAGTCATTCTGCTTACAATTCTCTCTCCTTCGAATATAGGCTACTGTATTTCCAACGTTGCAGGAGCTGCATTTACTTTACTTTGTTATGGGACAATGTGGACCGCGTTGACTTTAAATGTAGCAACTGCTTGCTTGCGGAGGACTACAGGAGTGAAGTAGGAACTCTTAGCAAGCAAGTAGCAAACCTACATAAGCTACTGGGGAACCCACACCCACCTACTTTTTATTTTTCTTCCACCCCAGTAGCCGGATGCCGTCCAAAGGGACGATCCCAGGGATCAGGAGCGGACCGGTCACCCCTGCTGATGGTCGGGAACCTGTCGCCGGCTAGGGCGTGGGAACCTGACAGACAGACTGAGACATGAGAGCCTGTGGCAGCTCCCGGACCCGACGTCATTCCCACTGACACAAAAAAACACTCCCTGATGCTTCCCTTAGGTGAGGCGTTATTTTGTAACGATGTGCGCTGAGAGTCGGGAAGCAAGTTCAGGGAGTGAGTGTTTTAAATAGATAAACACAACGAAATACAAAACAAGAAACACAAACAACACATAGACATGACACTGGAACAGAAACAACACCTGGGAAGGAATCAAAGGGAGTGACATATATAGGGAAGGTAATCAGGGAAGTGATGAATGCCAGGTGAGTCTGATGATGCACAGATGCGTGTAACGATGGTGACAGGTGTGCTAGCAGCCTGGTGACCTAGAGGCCTGAGAAGGAGCGCACATGACAGAAGTCATCTAAGTCACAACAATAGACAAACTGTGCTTAAACTAATAACACAGAAATTATTTTACTTTTCTTGTCCATATTGAATACATCATTTAAACATTCACAGTGTAGTTTGGAAACAGTATGTGAACCTCTAGACTCCAATTGGAGTCAGGAGTCAGCGCACCTGGAGTCCAATCAATGAGACGAGATTGGAGATGTTGGTTAGAGCTGTCTTGCCTATAAAAACACAAAATTTGAGTTTGCTATTCACAAGAAGCATTGCCTGATGTGAACCATGCCTCGAACAAAAGAGATCTCAGTAGACCTAAGATTAAGAATTGTTGACTTGCATTGAGCTGGAATGGGTTACAAAAGTATTTCTAAAAGCCTTGATGTTCATCAGTCAAATTGTCTATAAATGGAGAAGGTTCAGCACTGTTGCTACTCTCACTAGGAGTGGCCGTCCTGCAAAGACGACTGCAAGAGCACAGCGCAGAATGCTCAATGAGGTTAAGAAGAATCCTAGTGTCAGCTAAAGACTTACAGAAATCTCTGGAACATGCTAACATCTCGGACGAGTGTACTATACGTAAAATACTAAACAAGAATGGTGTTCATGGGAGGACACCACAGAAGAAGCCACTGCTGTCCAAAAAAAACATTGCTGCACGTCTGAAGTTTGCGAAAGAGCACCTGGATGTTCCACAACGCTACTGGCAAAATGTTCTGTGACCAGATGAAACTACAGTTGAGTTGTTTGGAAGGAACACACAACACTATGTGTGGAGAAAAAAAGGCTCAGCACACCAACATCAAAACCTCATCCCAACTGTAAAGTATGGTGGAGGGAGATTCATGATTTGGGGCTGCTTTGCTGCCTCAGGGCCTGGCAGCTTGCTATCATCGACGGAAAAATTCATTCCCAAGTCTACCAAGACATTTTGCAGGAGAATGTTAGGCTATCTGTCCGCCAATTGAATCTCAACAGAAGTTGGGTGATGCAACAGGACAACGACCCCAAACACAGAAGTAAATCAACAACAGAAGGGCTTCAACAACAGAAAATACTCCTTCTGGAGTGGCCCAGTCAGTGTCCTGACTACACCCTGATTGAGATGCTGTGGCATGACCTCAAGAGAGCAGTTCACACCAGACATCCCAAGAATATTGCTGAACTGAAACAGTTTTGTTAAGAGGAATGGTCCAAAATTCCACCTGACCGTTGTGCAGGTCTGATCCGCAAGTACAGAAAACCTTTGATGGAGGATCAACCAGTTATTAAATCCAAGGGTTCACATACTTTTTCCATCCTGCACTGTGAATGTTTACACGGTGTGTTCAATTAAGACATGAAAATGTATAATTGTTTGTGTTATTAGTTTAAGCAGACTGTGTTTGTCTATTGTTGTGACCAAATTGTATGACCAATTTATGTAGAAATCCAGGTATTTCCAAAGGGTTCACATACTTTTTCTTGCCACTGTATATGAGTGACTGAGTCGAACACACCACCTCCTGTTGTTATGTTGGCATCTACTCACCAAAAAAATAGGTGAGGTGAGGACGTCTCATAATAATGGCTGGAATGAAGCAAATGGAATGGCATCAAACACCTAGAAACCATGTGTTTGATGTATTTGATACCATTCCGCTGATTCTGCTCCAGCCATTACCACGAGCCCATCCTCCCCAATTAAGGTGCCACCAACCTCCTGTATTTGAATCCTAAGCAATCTGCCTACACATTGTTGGAGGTACAATAAACCAACATAGATATTGTAGTAAGTCAAAGCTGTGTGCTGGAAAACCTTGGTAGAGCATGGGTGAAGTATGCACTGTGATGCTCATGTGAATTTCCTTCATTTTTTCGGCTTCAGACCAATGCCTACTTCACGCGCCCTCCAGTTTCACCAGAAGTTGACCTGCTAGCGGACACCGATCCTTAAGAAGTTTTAAAACTTTTTTGTTTGTTTTTAATATCAATATGGCAAAGGCCTGTTCTATATGTGCTCTGTGACACACAACAAGAAGTGCACTCAAATAGGCTAAAAAAACGTATTATGTGCGATCCACAGCTATTGAACAGCACTATGGAAGCCTCAGCTTACTATAGTATTTTCTGTATACTGAAGCAGTAAATGTACTTTGGCTGCAGCACAGAGCCCCTTTGTATCAGCATTCAGCAGTCAGGTCGCTCCCTGTAGCTCACGCCACAATCAAAGAAATGCAGGGGTCACACCGTCTGGTTTCAAATTAAACTGGGATGAGCTGGCCTCAACAGTGACAGAATTCCTAATGGGATTTTCCTGAGAGGAATGCAGTCCCATGGACACATGTCACATGGTCAGTTGTACAGTGGAAAAACTTAAATTATTACAATTTCTTTGTCTTTGTTGTGTTTGAATGTCACTAAAAATAACAGAGATGCTGTTTATGTCACCCTGATTTACATACATAGAGGTTTGTGACAGTGAAAAAAATCATGATTAAAAAAAGCATTGCAGCTTTGCACTGTCAGTGCAAATTTGGAAATAATAACCAACGGGAAAGTCCTATTCCCTCGTCTGTCTCCTTTGGCAGATTATTGCATTCTGTGGTGTCACAGTGCAAATTGCTGCCCAATTGATTTTCATCCGAACACTTATTCATCAGGGCTGCAATGAGTATTCTCAGTCCCAAAGGCAATGCTTAGAGTAGAGTGTAAATGAGTGTTGTACTGCAATGCTAGGGAAAACATATAGTACCATGATGGGATACATACTTTCACATAGGCTATATAGGCAAAAAAAAGTATGTGAACCCTTTGGAATTACCTGGATTTCTACATAAATTGGTCAACAAATGTCATCTGATCTTCCTCTAAGTCACAACAATAGACAGTGTGCTTAAACTACTAACACACAAATTATAGGTATTTTCTTGTCTATATTGAATACATAATTTAAACATTCACAGTGTAGGTTGGAAAAAGTATGTGAACCCCTAGGCTAAGGACTTCTCCAAAAGATCATTGGAGTCAGTAGTCAACTAACCTGGAGTCCAATCAATGAGACGAGATTGGAGATGCTGGTTAGAGCTGCCTTGCCCTGTAAAAAATACTCACAAGATTTGAGTTTGCTATTCACAAGATGCATTACCTGATGTGAAACATGAGGAACATGAGGCCACGAACAAAAGAGATCTCAGAAGACCTAAGATTAAGAATTGTTGATTTGCATTAAGCTGGAATGGGTTACAAAAGTATTTCTAAAAGCCTTGATGTTCATCGGTCCACGGTAAGACAAATTGTCTATAAATGGAGAAAGTTCAGCACTGTTACTACTCCCCCTAGGAGTGGCCGTCCTGCGAAGATGACTGCAAGAACACAGCGCAGAATGCTCAATGAGGTTAAGAAGAATCTTAGACTGAATCTTAGCTAAAGACAGAACATCTCTGTTGACGAGTCTACAATACATACAACATTAAACTAGAATGGTGTTCATGGGAGGACAACACGGAAGTTCTGAAGTTCGCAAAAGGGCACCTGGATGTTCCACAGTACTACTGGCAAAATGTTATGTGGACAGATTAAAGTAAAGTTGAGTTGTTTGGCAGGAACACACTATGTGTGGAGAGAAAAAAGGCAAAGCACAACAACATCAAAACCTCATCCCAACTGTAAAGTATGGTGGAGGGAACATCATGGTTTCTGTTGCTTTGCTGCCTCAGAGCCTGGACAGCTTGCTATCGTCGACGGAAAAATGAATTTCCATGTTTATCAAGACATTTTGCAGGAGAATGTTAGGCTATCTGTCCGCTAATTGAAGCCCAAAACACAGTAGTAAATCAACAACAGAATGGCTTCAACAAAAGAAAATATTGAACTGAAACAGTTTTGTGAAGAGGAATGGTCCAAAATTCTTTCTGACCATTGTGCAGGTCTGATCCGCAACTACAGAAAATGTTTGGTTGAGGTTATTGCTGCCAAAGGAGCGTCAACCAGTTATTAAATCCAAGGGTTCACATACTTTTCACACCCTGCACTGTGAATGTTTACACAGTGTGTTCAATAAAGACATAAAAATGTATAATTGTTTGTGTGTTATTAGATTGAACAGACTGTATTTGTATATTGTTGCGACTTAGATGAAGATCAGATCAAATGTTATGGCCAATTTATCCAGAAACCCAGGTAATTCCAAAGGGTTCACATATTTTTTCTTGCAACTGTATATTAAATATTTATTCTATGTTTTATTATTGTTTTACTGCAACCTTCAACCACAGAAGGATTCAGGAGCCCACTCTCAACAAGTGTAGACAGCCTGCAGCTGCCTGCTGCTGCTCTGCTAATCGTCAGATGGGGGAGGAGAGGAGGTAGGAAGCCCACGTGGGTAACTGATTGATTGGGATTAATAAAATAAACGGCATAATTAATACATGTGGCCGGTGAATTGTGTGAGTCAGTGGCTGGGCCCAAGAGGCAAAATAAAATAAACAATTTATTTTTGTGTTTTATAAAAATCTAATAAAAATCCTACCACAGGAGCCCGCTCTCAATGTTCAAAATACACCAGAGAGCACAATTAACCACAAAGGATCAATAGTAAAAAAAAACATTTAATCACAAGCACATACAGGTAACTTCCAAAATAAAGAAAATGTTACGCCGTAACCTTAGAGAGCCTTTTTATTTCTATATTTGGTTAGGTCAGGGTGTGATGTGGGGTGGGCATTCTATGTTTTGTTTTCTATGTTTCTTTATTTCTATGTTTTGGCCAGGTATGGTTCTCAATCAGGGACAGCTGTCTATCGTTGTCTCTGATTGGGAATCATACTTAGGTAGCCCTTTTTTCACCTTCCTTTCAGTGTGGGTAGTTGACTTTGTTAGTGGCACTATAGCCCACTTAAGCGGCACGGTTTCGGTTCTTGTTTTGTTTGGCGACATTTGAAAGAAAAGGAAAATGTAAATTCACCACGCTGTGCTTTGGTCCACTTATTCCTTCCAGGAAGAACGCCGTGACAGAACTTCCCACCACCAAAGGACCAAGCAGTGTGGCCAGGAGAGACAGCCCTCAGACATTTTTTTTGGGGGGGGCACACGGGACGGTCGGCGGAGCTGAGGATGGAACCAGAGCCAGTCGGGGTGAAATTGGAGGGGAGCGAAGCAGAGACAGTGAAGGAGTTGATGGGGAGATTGGAGGAGAGAGCTGCTGTGTTGGTGCATGAGACACGACATTCGCCCTACGGAGCGTGTCCTCGGTTTGATGTCACCTGAGTCAGCTCTCCATACTCGTCCTGAGGTGCGTGCGGTGAAGACTGTGCCATCCCCACGCACCAGGCCTCCTGTGCGCCTCTCCAGCCCTGCACGTCTTGTGCCAGCTTGGCGCTCCAGACCTCCAGTGCGCCTCCACAGCCCGGTGAGTCCTGCGCTGGCTCTACGCACGGTTTCCCCAGTTTGCCAGGAGAACCCAGTGTGGCCTGTTCCAGCTCCCCACACGTGCTGGGCTAAAGTGGGCATGCAGCCAAGAGGAGCAGTGCAAGTGCTAAGCACCAGAGCTCCAGTGCTCCCCCACAGCCCGGTTCGACCTGTGCCTGCGCTCTGGAGGTGCCGGGCTAGAGTGGGCATTCAGCCTGAAAGAGTGGTGCCAAGGCTACGCACCAGATGTCCAGTGCTCCCCCACAGCCCGGTCTATCCTGTGCCTCCTCCACGGACCAGGCCTCCAGTAGGTCTCCCCAGCCTGGTTCATCCCGTGCATCCTCCACGGACCAGGACTCCAGTAGGTCTCCCCAGCCTGGTTCATCCCGTGCATCCTCCACGGACCAGGCCTCCAGTAGGTCTCCCCAGCCTGGTTCATCCCATGCAGCCTCCACGGACCAGGCCTCCAGTAGGTGTCTGCTCCAAGGGCAAGTCGGGTGTCTGCTCCGAGGGTGCCCAGTCGGGTGTCTGCTCCGAGGGTGCCCAGTCGGGTGTCTGCTCCGAGGGTGCCCAGTCGGGTGTCTGCTCCGAGGGTGCCCAGTCGGGTGTCTGCTCCGAGGGTGCCCAGTCGGGTGTCTGCTCCGAGGGTCCCCACACCAGAGGCGCCACCAAAGTGGTGTGAGCCAGAGGTGGAGCGGGGTCTACGTCCCGCACCAGAGCCGCCACCGCGGTTAGATGCCCACCCGGACCCTCCCCTATAGGTTCAGGTTTTGCGGCCGGAGTCCGCACCTTTGAGGGGTGCTGTCACGCCCTGACCTTAGAGCTGTTTTATTTCTCTATTTGGTTAGGTCAGGGTCTGATGTCTGCATTCTGTTTTGTTTTCTATGTTTCTTTATTTCTATGTTTTGGCCGGGTATGGTTCTCAATCAGGGACAGTTGTCTCTGATTGGGAATCATACTTAGGTAGCCCTTTTTCCCTCCTTTCAGTGTGGGTAGTTGACTTTGTTAGTGGCACTATAGCCCTCTTAAGCTTCTCGTCGTTTTGTATTGTTTGTTTTGTTGGCGACATTATAAATAAAGTAATGTACGCTCACCACGCTGCGCTTTGGTCCACTTATTCCTTCCAGGAAGATGGCCGTGACAGAAAACACCAACATAAAGTGTCTTAAGTCGAGCTGCCAGAACAGCTACAAGTGGACCTAAAACATGCCAGGAAAATGCACCCCACACTATAACATCAAATTTGAATCACTCATTTACTCAACTGTTTCCTTTATTTTGGCAGTTTCTGGTCTCCTATAGTCGGGAAGGCTGCAATTTGGGCAGAATGTGCACCAAATAAACTATGATTTCTTAATCCGGCCATGTCCTTAAAGATGCAGCCTGATAAATGATGTTTGAATAAGTCCTGAATTTTTATTTATTTTTATACTGTGGTATCCAAAATGATTGGATCCCTTGATAAAGATTAGCATATGAGACTTGGTGAACACATTGGGAGGGATCTTAGACCATTCCTCCATACAGAACCCTTCCAGATCCTAGATGTTCTTTGTCTGCACATATGGACTAACCTTTTCAATTCAAGCCACAGGTTTTCAATGGGGTTCAAGTCCGGAGACAGAGATGGCCAAAACAGGTGATCCAAAAATGTTGACCACTATCTTTTTAGATTTTTTTTTTATTACTTGTTAAACAAAATTGCTTTCTTTCTCTGAGCAATTGTATTAGTATAAAATACTATACTTTTTCCATTTATTTGAGCATACAATATAACTAAGTATTTGTATTTTTGTATTTTTTTGCTCATCTTTATCAAGGGATCCATTAACTTTGGACCCCACTCTAAGTTTGTCACTTTCACAAAACATACTTTATTAACCATGTCCAAAGTTATGCTTTTATGGAGCTTAAGTCTACCTCACCAAATGACTCCTTTATCCATTGCAGTGTTAGTGTATGTTGTCTCACGCTTAGCCTATGATGACGCAATCTAAAGTCCCTCCTCCAGGCCTTTGTCAAAGAAGATATCTTCCACCTGTGCTGGAGTGCATCTTGTTTAACAGATGAATGTGTGGAGGAGGTCACTTCTGGCTCAAATAAATACTTCCCGTCATGTGCAGCGGAGTCAGGCAGGCTTCTAATCAATAATGGTCGTGGTGGATATTTTGCTCAATTAAGAGATGATTTAGTCATTCATGCTGGCTAATAGTCTCAAACCTGTACTGAATACCCAATACCTAAGACTAGTATGGAAAGTGTTTTGCAGACTGTGATTCTTGCCATCACAGAAAATGAAGCATATCATTTTTTTTGAACAAATATCCAAATTAATGGAGATTGGTTGATTCTTGATACTGAAAGTACAGTATTATTAATTTTATGATTACACTTCTTAAGTCAAATTGACATGACACATCTCATATTAAAGACACATGACAACTAAAGGTTGTTATAATTCACTTACGAACATTTAACAAATGTTTATTTCACAATCAAATTACAATCAAGTTCAAACGTGAACATAGATTACATATTAGAATTTACTTTGCTATTTCCTAACAGGCATACAAAAATATGTATTTTTTGTTTGTATTTCTCTTAAACTTCAAGGAACCTACATTACAGTTCAATCGACAGGAGGTCAATATTAAACCTTGTAGCACATACACATTATTTCATTAAAGACAGAAATATTTGAAATGGATGCGGGACAAGCAGTCACATTGTAAGCTTGGTAAACATTTTCTAACTTTTTTTCTCTTAAATCTCACTATACATATGGGAATTATTTAAAAATGACAATCTAAATGTGTAAGTAACTGTAAATGTTAGTTTTGTGAGCCTAAAACTCTCCCTTTCGGCAAATCTGTGTACAGTAAATGTTAAGAAGTGCTTCAGATTGCTTTTAATGTACAATTTGTAAAGACAACTTCACATCCACCATAGATGAAGGAAATCCATTGACATTACAGTACAGCATATTGCACATGGACATATTTCATAAGCAAATTAGGTTTGTCTTATCTTTACATTATTTACAGTTAATATGTGCTAGGAGCTCTTTCCATATGGAAAGGCACAGCATCAATGTGCAATTATTTGAGGTTAATTCTTCTAAAAGCCATCTAACAGTATTCACACACTCCAATGTAAACAAACATGCTTTCATGGGATTTCTTTGGAATTTAGTATGAAATTAATTGCACCTCAATTGACTTATTTTTTAAATTTTTTTAATCAATTGATAATAACATTATTACAGTGTGATACTCATAAAGAGTCCCACATGTTGATCCCACTGTAGTTGTCAGGGTAAGTCAGGCGTGTGGTTAGACCATATAGCTAAATTGCTCTCTAAAACACAAAATCTCAAGTGATTAAAAGGTAAAGGCAAATAAATACAGTGAAAGTAGATAACAGCAACAATACAATGACAGTGACATTTTCGGGCAATATGTCTTGAAAACTATTTCATGGAATGCAGCATTATTCTCCCCCAAACAAACCCATCAACATGAGAGCATTTTAGGATTGAAGTTTGACGTTTTAAAGCAGCTAACATCGGGAAGACAGGGCATTCAGAATGACAAGGTAAGCTGTTGCTAGCATCTCTACTGTTGATTGTTTTTCTTTTGACTTAAAGTGTCATAGATAGATAAGGTGACTGATTTCAGAAGGGAAGAAAATGTCTTCAGCACACGGAACAGTAGGCATGACATTGGCGCACATTTTGCAGTGTGTAAACATCTAAAAACACAGAAATACGTTTCTATTTCTGTTGACTGTAAATGGGTATATTAATAAATAATTTGAGGAGAAATGAAAAGAACATCTGCTGTATACCGTATTACTCAATCAACCAGCTTTCTGTGACAGCACAGAAAGGAAACACAACAAATTAAAATAGGTCACCTAAAAATAAAAATAACCATCTGCACTTGACACAGAACAAGGATGGGACTGAGGCCTCACTCTGAATGAACCAAATTCACGTTAGTAGTCCTGGTTTAAGCACTGGTTGAGGATAATGATGGACTAATTAGATAGACTAATTGATCCACCACTGTACCCTCACATGTCCTTTTATGTCTCAGTCCCCGTTGGACTCAATGACCTTCTCTGTCAGGATCTCCTGGAAGGTGGAGAGCTGCTTCATTTGTTCCGTCTGCATGGAGTGCCTCCTCATCAGTTTCTTCTTCATCTTGAAGTCTGGGCCTCTCTTGGGTGAGGCAGGGGCAACTGGAACCAGGATCTTGGGACCAGAGTGGACGGGGGAAGTAGGCTTGCCATTGGCCCGGATGTCTGGGATGGGCCGGTGGGGGTTGACATTGAGTGGGGGCAAGAACCCGGGGCGGGTGTGGGAGATGTGGTCCAAGAGGAGGGTGCCTGAGCCTCTGCGCTCCAGGAGGCCTGGGGGCCGTCTGCGCATGGTGATGGGAGAGACAGAATTGGGGATGCTCTCAAGGGACTCCCGGGAGGAGGTGGTGAGAAGAGAGAGGGGCGAGGCGTTGTACTTCCTCCGCTCCACAGACACGCGCCCCGAGTCTGGAGATCCAGGGATGGACTCAGGACACAGGTGTGTGTCTGACTCATAGTGCTCCATACGTGTAAGTTTGGGGTGAGTCAGGGTGCGTGAAGCCACCCCCCCTGGTCCGCCTGCATTTTCCTGAGACTCCGGCGCGGTGTTCCTGCGGTACAGGATCTGGTGCTGTTGGACCTTGTCGGCCCAGGAGGAGCTACAAAGGGCTGCGCAGTCCTCTGAGCAGGATCGGTCAATGAGTTTGGGCGAGCAGGGGTCATGTGTTTCGATGCTATGCCGACGAGACAGGAGAGGCCTGCCAGGACCCGAGATTGACAGACCATTAATCTCAGTGATGATCCTACCTCCACCTTCCTCCTCCAGTCCACCATCAACCCTCTCCTGTGGGACCCTGCTGAGCACTGAGGGTGCTACCAGCCCCCAAGGCTCAGAGTTGAGCCTCTTCAGGAGTTTGCGGGGAGGCGGCCTTTTCTCCCCTAGGGTTCTAGTGGAGGGTAGGGGTAAGGCTGATGTCAGCGCAAAGCTAAAGATACTGTCCTCCTCCTCAACCTTCTCTGCTGCTGGGGAATTGGAGGTCCGGATCGCTACCTCTGAGGGTGACATGCAGGCCACGGGTGAGAGCGTGTTCACCACCCCTGGTGATGGGGGGGAGTTGAGATACTGCTTGGTCTTCTTGGTGCCCGAGGGTGACGTGTCGGTGGTGATGATGATTACCTCCTTGCCCTTGGCCTTGCAGGCATCCAGCAGGACCTGGAGGGTGTCTCTGTCACCTCTGTTGATGGCATGGACCAGGGCGGAGGAGCCTGTGTAGTCCTTGAGGCTGGGGTCAGCTCCATTCTCTAGGAGCAGGGACACCACCTCTTTGCCCGCCTGCTCGACACAGGCATGCATCAGGGAGGTCCGCCCAGACTTGTCTGGGATGTTGGGATCGGCTCCTTTCTCCAGGAGGTAGCGCACCATCCTCTGGCGGCTCTGGGGGTCCTCGTAGCCAGCCAGGCAGGCAGCAGAGATGGGGGTCTCGCCCCGCTCGTTGCCTTCGTTGATGTAGGCACCCCCTTCCAGGAGGAGCCGGGTCAGTCGCAGCTTGCCCTGGAAGACGGCTTTGAGGAGGGCGTTCCCCTCTGTATGGAGGGCTCCTCCATCTCCCATGGTGCCTTTGGCACCTCTTCTTCCAGTCAAATCTGCTACACCCAGCTAGTTAGCTTAGCGTTGACTGGCCATCTTCAAGAGGAAGCTGGTGAACCTGTGATGAAAAACAAAGTGATGTCAGAATTCTAAACGTACAGTACAGACAGGCAGTGCTAAAAGGTGGTTAAGATGGTTAGTTTGGTTGGTCTATGCATATATCTAATGTCTAGTATGCAGCAGTACAACAGTTATACTGCATTACCAATGCCATCTCAGAGTGACTGCAATTGAAGCCTTTGATATGAAGTGTGTCTGTAAGAGCAAGACAGGGAGTGTCTGGATAGCCATCTCATGAGGTGAAATGACAACAAGATGTAGCACCCATCTGGTGTAACAAAAACATTTTAGACAGTATTTTTCAAAGGGAAAGCGTTTTTTCTCCCTCAAGATTGACAACATCTCTGCCATGATTGGTGAATGCATGATACTGATCCTTGACCCCACTATGCTAAGATTGGCTTATTTTACTAACTTACCTGGTATTCTTAAACTATAACTATGCAGAGTTGAATAAAGTTTGACTTTGCAGAGAATTAACTATGCATGACTTGGACTTTTTGCCTTCCCATCAGCAAAAGAGCAACTTCCCGCTGCAGTAACATGGTAATATGTAAAACAGTGAATAATTAATCATTTGGTGCTTGAAAGTGAGATTATCTCAAAATCTGCAAGTGTGAGATACAGAAAGATGAGGCAATGACAAAAAATTATAATCTGATATCCAACAGGATACACGGTGAATTGACTTGTCTAAACTTTTAAATGACTCCTAATACTGATTTAATTATTATAATATTTTTTTCTGTGACTGAAAATCAACATAATGATGTTCTTGGAATATTCATTCTACCAAACCTTCCTCTAAGTAATCTATTTCAATGATCTCAAACGATTGATTATTATCCACCAAATAGACAACGACCAAAACAATCCAGCCACAACTTTCACCGTGACCCAAGAGGAGGAGGGACTGGTTGCCTGTGGCTCACCAGTGGGTCCCGACCCACCATTTGGGATCTAGTGATCTATTTGGATGGAGAGAAGGAGATGCATCTTGTGCAGAGAGAAATAAACAGCTGTCTAGCAATGAATGAGCTTCCCACGTATGTCCACTGGGATATTTAGTTCTATGCTAAGGTGATTCAATGTGCCCTGTTCATGTTAATAAACAACTCTATTTCATAACCCAGGTGAACAACGAGCACGGGGACAGACAGTGGCTATACAAACCGAAACACAGAGTGTAATCATCTGGGTATAATAGAGAAGTAGTTAGTGGTGGTTGTGGGAAAGGGAGTTGGGAAGCCAGAATGAAGAGGGAAGATATTATTTGTTCTTCATTCCCCCTGAGTGTAGCAATATATCCAACAACCTCACATGAAATAGGTTGAGAGACTCGTGACTTCTGTTACAACAATATTATAAGCCAGAGTCTTTCTTTCGCTGTGTTGAAACACATATTGAGACGTCTAACTAACCATCCCTAAGCATGCATATTATAATACACACTGTAAAAATAGAATGTCTCAAAACACCATGATTGTGTAATGAAACCATGAAAAGTAATGCACCTAAGCTGAGATCAGGTGTTTGAAAGGGTGTTCGAATGTAAACCTAACGTAAGTGTTTTAATACACAGAATGTGTTTGACACATTGTTTTAGAGAGAGGAAACGCCACCAAATGAGAAGGCATCTAATTCTGCACTAAACAGGACTCGAAACAACAAAATAGTGTTTTCAATCTTTTCTGTTAGGGCTCCCAGTCCCTGGCAAGGTGTTGCATAACACTTGATTAAGTGGTGTTACTACACACCATGTTATGTTTCAAAACATATCAGGATGATGTGTTTCAATACTCCTGAAAAGTTCAAACCTCCTGCAAGTCGTCTCCTTCAAGTTGGTGGCAGCTCAGTTGCCACTAGTTTTGGTGTTACAAAGCACTTCATTTTAACAGTGCAGCATTTACAAACACAGTTTAATTTGAGTGAGTCTGAGTAATTCCTTACAATGGCTAGGGCTCGGTCTTTCTTTCATTCAGACTGTGATCAATACACTCAATTACATTTAATCCATCCACCCCTTTTTATTATGGCCTATTTGCCTAAATAATTATGTTGGGAATCAATGGCAGTTTAATAACAGTTGTTACTTTGTCATTACTGGCTCGCTGCCAGGGGACTCTGTGGGTGGAGTGGGAAGCAGTTGACAGGTGCTGAGTTGAGATGGGCTGAGGGAGAGGCTCTCTATCCTGAGAATGTGGCTACGAGGCTGCCACCTACAGCTCTCTCTGTGTGTGTGTGTGTGTGTGTGTGTGTGTGTGTGTGTGTGTGTGTGTGTGTGTGTGTGTGTGTGTGTGTGTGTGTGTGTGCGTGTGTGCGTGTGTGCGTGCGTGCATGCGTGTGTGCGTGTGGGCATCTGTGGGTCTGACACTAGTCTGCCCATGCTAAAGACCCAATCTGTCGACTGGGGCGGAAGGCAACTTGACGATCCACAATGATCTGCATCAAAGTGGATGACGATCCACAATGATCTGCATCAAAGTGGATTGATGCCTTTGAAACAATGTAGTAAAGTATTATTACAGTTACTGGATTAACCACCATTATAGATTATTAGCGTTTCAGAATTACAGAGAGAGAGACTCTCCTTTCTCTATATATTGTTCCCCTACAATATCAAATAAATACATCAATAAATTGTTGAAGACTCCAGCCACCCAGGTCATAGACTGTTCTCTCGGCTACCGCATGGCAAGCGGTACCGATGCACCAAGTCTGGAACCAACAGGACCCTGAACAGCTTCTACCCCCAAGCCACAATACTGATAAATAGTTAGTCCATCACATACGCTGCTGCTGCTGTTTACTATCTGTCACTTTATTCTTCCTTATATGTACATATCTACCTCTTCCCTTGTACCCCTGCACATCAACTGGTACTGGTAGTCCTTGTATACAGCCAAGTTATTATTACTCATTATGTATCTATTATTACTTGTATTATTACATGTTTAACTATGCTCTTTCTCTCTGCTTTGTTGGGAAGGGCCCGTAAGTAAGCATTTTACTGTCAGTCCACACCTGTTGTTTACAAAGCATGTGACGAGTAAGATGTGATTTGATTTGATACTACTGTATACATACAGATGTAGGATCTTAATTTGAGCCAGTTTGCTACTGCAGTAAAATAATCCTGCAGCAATAGGAAATGTTCTTTATTATGCAGATTATAATTTGTGGGGGTTGTTACATTTTTTGTTAAGGCAAATCAATAATTTCAATTGAAATGTCAAAGTGGAAATTACAAACGTTAGAAGCCTTTTTAAAACTCAAATACATTACAAGTTTGCATATTTTATGAGTAACCTAAATATTGAGTGGCTTTCGTCAAGCTGTCCACTCAAGAAAATGCTTCAAACTGTAACCAGTGCCTGCAACCTGGTTCAGGCAAAAGGAATGGCAAAATGTCTGGCTGCACAGCCGAGTGGCAAACGTACTGTAAATTGGGAAATCACGTGACTAAACTTAACAAAAAGAAGAAGAAATTACTATGAAACAAAAATAAATTATATAAAGAATGATACTAAAAAGCACCTTAAATTAAATGTGGGGCAAAAAGGCAAACTCAGCTCCATCATTCATTGAATCAGATGGCTCATTCATCAAAAAACCCATTGATATTGCCAACTACTTCAAATTCAGAAATGACATAACAACAATATATTATGAACCTACACCTCCATACATAACTGACCAAAATGATAAAAGGCAAGTATTATAATTTTGAATTGTGTAAAGTGAGTGTGGAAGAGGTGAAATAAATGTTGTTTTCTATCAACAATGACAAGCACCCAGGGTCTGAAAATTGGATGGAAAATTACTGAGGATGATAGTGACTATATTGTCACTCCTATCTGCCATCTATTCAATCTAAGCCTACAGGAAAATGTGTGCCCTCAGGCCTGGAGGGAAGCAAAAGTAATTTTGCTACCCAAGAATAGCAAAGCACCCTTTACTGGCTCAAACAGCCGTCCAGAGTAAGCCTGTTAACAACACTTAGTAAACATTTAGAAAAAAATGTGTTTGACCAGATACAATGCTATTTCACAGTAAACAAATGAACCACAGACTTGAAGCACGCTTACAGGGAAGGGCATTCAACATGTACAGACGGCACTTACACAAATGACTGATGATTGGCTGAGAAGAATTGTTAATAAGAATCTGCTGCTGGAAAAATGTATATGTTATGGCTTTACATCCCCTGCTATATTATGGATCAAGACTTACCTGTCTAACAGAACACAGAGGGTGTTCTTCAATGGAAGCATTTCCACCATAATCCAGGTAGAGTCAGGCATTCCCCAGTGCAGCTGTCTAGGCACCTACTTTTTAAAATCTTTACCAATGACCTGCCACTGGCACTGAGTAAAGCCTGTGTGTCCATGTATGCTGATGACTCAACACGGCACATGTCAGCTACCACAGCAAGTGAAATCCCTGCAACGCTTAACAAAGAGCTGCAGTCAGTTTCAGAATGGCTGTCAAGAAATAAGCTGGTCCTAAATATTTCAAAAGCTAAAAGCATTGTATTTAGGACAAATCATTCACTAAATCCTAAACCTCAACTGAAATCTTGTAATGAATAATGTGGAAATTGAGCAAATTAAGGAGACTAAACTGCTTGGTGTAACCATGGATTGTAAACTGTCATGGTCGAAACATATTGATGCAACGGGAAAGCTAAGATGGGGAGAGATCTGTCCATAATAAAGCACTACTATGCTTTCTTGACATCGCTATCAACAAAACAACTACTATAGTCCCTAGTTTTGTCGCACCTGGACCACTGTCCTGTCATATGGTCAAGTGCCACAAAGAGACACATGGGCAAATGACAATTGGCCCTGAACAGAGCAGCACGGCTGGCCCTTAGAGGTACACAGAGGGCCAGCATGTCTTTGTGAGAGATATTGACATGTTGAAATCACCGAGCTGTCTGTTTAAGCAACTAGCGCACAGCTCAGACACCTACGCATACCCCACAAAACATGCCATGCCACCAGAGGTCTCTTCACTGTCCCCAAGTTCAGAATAGACCACGGGAAATGCACAGTACTACATAGAGCCATTTCTACATGGAACTCTATTCCACATCATGTAACTCAGTCAAGTAGTAAAATCTGATTTAGAAAACTGATAAAACTACACTTTATGGAACAGTTTGGACTGTGCAGGCAAACACACAGCATTCACAAACACATGCTAACACACGCACTCTACACACACATACATTTTAATATTGTTATTTTGCTGTATTATTAAATCAAATCATATGTTATCTGTCACATGCGCCGAATACAGCAGGTGTAGTAGACCTTACAGTGAAATGCTTACTTACAAGCCCTTAACCAACAATGCAGTTTTAAGAAAAACAAGTGTTAAGTTAAAAATTAAATAACAAATAATTAAAGAGCAGCAGTAAAATAACAGTAGCGAGGCTATATCCAGTGGGGCAAAAATGTATTTAGTCAGCCACCAATTGTGCAAGTTCTCCCACTTAAAAAGATGAGAGAGGCCTGTAATTTTCATCATAGGTACACTTCCATGACAGACAAACCATGACAGACAAAATGAGAGAAAAAAATCCAGAAAATAACATTGTAGGATTTTTAATGAATTTATTTGCAAATTATGGTGAAAAATAAGTATTTGGTCACCTACAAACAAGCAAGATTTCTGGCTCTCACAGTCCTGTAACTTCTTCTTTAAGAGGCTCCTCTGTCCTCCACTCGTTACCTGTATTAATGGCACCTGTTTGAACTTGTTATCAGTATAAAAGACACCTGTCCACAACCTCAAACAGTCACACTCCAAACTCCACTATGGCCAAGACCAAAGAGCTGTCAAAGAACACCAGAAACAAAATTGTAGACCTGCACCAGGCTGGGAAGACTGAATCTGCAATAGGTAAGCAGCTTGGTTTGAAGAAATCAACTTTGGGAGCAATTATTAGGAAATGGAAGACATACAAGACCACTGATAATCTTCCTCGATCTGGGGCTCCACGCAAGATCTCACCCCGTGGGGTCAAAATGATCACAAGAACGGTGAGCAAAAATCCCAGAACCACATGAGGGGACCTAGTGAATGACCTGCAGAGAGCTGGGACCAAAGTAACAAAGCCTACCACCAGTAACACACTACGCCACCAGGGACTCAAATCCTGCAGTGCCAGACGTGTCCCCCTGCTTAAGCCAGTACATGTCCAGGCCCGTCTGAAGTTTGCTAGAGAGCATTTGGATGATCCAGAAGAAGATTGGGAGAATGTCATATGGTCAGATGAAACCAAAATATAACTTTTTGGTAAAAACTCAACTTGTCGTGTTTGGAGGACAAAGAATGCTGAGTTGCATCCAAAGAACACCACACCTACTGTGAAGCATGGGGGTGGAAACATCATGCTTTGGGGCTGTTTTTCTGCAAAGTCACCAGGATGACTGATCCGTGTAAAGGAAAGAATGAATGGGGCCATGTATCGTGAGATTTTGAGTGAAAACCTCCTTCCATCAGCAAGGGCATTGAAGATGAAACGTGGCTGGGTCTTTCAGCATGACAATGATCCCAAACACACCGCGGTAGCAGAGAGAACAGTTTATGACTGGGGTGGCTGGAGTCTTTGACAATTTTTAGGGCCTTTCTCTGACACCGCCTGGTATAGAGGTCCTGGATGGCAGGATGCTTGCCCCCAGTAATGTACGTACTTACTACCCTCTGTAATGCCTTACGGTCGTATTGTAGATATGCTATGGTAGAGTAGTGTGTAATAATGTGTTGTGTTATGTATTTGTGATTGGACTCCCGGAAGAGTACCTGCTGCCTTGGCAAATTAAGATCCTACATCTGAATGCAGCCTGCGGCTCTACTCAGTATTTCTCCAGTGGATTTATCTGTCAAACACCTCTGAAGAAGTAATGTGTGACCATAAACATCTCTGTAGTGCTGAAGAAAAGAGGTAGACAGATAGTATGTATCTCCTGGTCCTTGACAGTATTCACTACAACAGGAGATGAGGCAGAGCAGACATGGCCTTTTCCATTTACATCTGGGATACTCTTGACAACTCAGGGATACAATCGTAGAGGTACTGTTGCTGATCCGTCGTCATTATTGTGAAATAATTATAATGTTATTAAGGTGAGATTTTAATAGAGAAAGCTGACCCGAGAGCAGAGCTCACTTTCTTTCGATCCTATCAGTGTCGACACATGCTCCAACGATGCACTCTGCGTGGTGTTTTGGGAAATGCATGTTACATATTCGGCTGCATCATTAAAACACTAGTAAAACTCAATTCCATCACTGTCGGTAAACCGGGCCCAGGTGTATTGTGTGGGTCTGAGCAGAGTTTTTCCCAAAGCAGACGAGGGAGAGAGAGCTGTCTTGTCTAAGATCTATGGACTCCAGCTCAGAGGCACTAGTCATTTCTGCCAAGATGGACCAGGAAAACAGGCACAGTGTGAGTGCTCCAGTCCAGTGTTGCCAACTTAGCGACCTTGTTGCTATATTTAGTGAGTATTCAGATCCATCTAGCGACACATTTTTTAAAAAGTGACTAGCGACAAATCTAGCGACTTTTTCTGGTGTTATTGGAGACTTTTGGAGACTCTGACGCGAAAGCAGGTATCGTTCTTACTCTTCTCAACGAGCTGTGGGCCCCACCCCCGTCCTAAAGCACTCACAGGCGGGGCCCAGTCCTTGCGCAGCAGTCCCTCCCAGCTGCAGTCAGAGCAGGAGATGTTCACCCTTCCGCGTCCAGACTACAAATGAATCGCGCATGCGGGAAGCCGTCGCTGGCTGATCCTGCCCTGGCTTACATTTAAAAAAAAACAATTAACCTGAATTAGGGCCAGACTAGTTACCATAATTTTCTCACATTGCCATTGACAGTTTTTTCTATTGTCTATTTTGGGTCCATTTAGATTGTATACAAAAAAATGTAAAAAATATTATGGTTAAAAATGTTTTACTGTGACTTGTTGTAGGCTCCTAAGTGGACCATGAGGTTAAAAACCAAACCAAATTAAGAAAACGAAACAAAAAAACAAACAAATAAATAAATAATAAAATAAAAAACTAAGTAACTCCGCCAGAGTGTCTCTTTTGGGTCACTTTTGCCGGTCCCAAGCCAGGATAAAGGAGGTGGGTTGGAATTGTGATATAAAAAAAAACAAGAATCGACAGAAGAAATTTCATTTGTAGTTCTAAACATATTTAGGGTGTTTTCTACTCACTTTTTGTCTCTCCCACAACGTTATTCCTCTCTCCTACAGCATCCATCACAATTACATGCACATGGCCAATTATGCAAATTAGGTGATGACGTCATTTAGTGACTTTTAGGACAGCCAATAGCTACTTTCCTTACTGAGGAGTTGGCAACACTGCTCCAGTCAGATAACGATGCTCAGGGGGCTTCATGGAGCTGCTAATCCAATATAGTTGCAGCATACGAATCCCCGACACAGATTCCTTCCCTGAGATCTCTCAATGATTCACACCAAATGTTTTCTTCCCTGTCATACTGTGTTTATTTAGGCATGTCAAATGAGAAGTTTTCATTTACAACCAAATCAACAAAAAAAATGATGTCAATGATATATTGCAGAAGGATCCAGACAATTTGTTTGTGATTTCATATGTTTTAGAGTAATTTAACCCAAACAGCAAATCACTTCCTCATCCTTGATGGGCCCCCCAAAAAAACATGAATGGCTCCAAAAACACCCAAATACATCAAACAGCAAAGCGCTCAGTCTAGTAATGCAGGTCTTTAGATGTCATACACATGAAATTGTGTCATTTCGAATTTATCCTCAACGTTAGGCTATATTTCATTTTGTTGCGACTCGAGCGATACCTCCAAAGTCAATTTTACAGGTGGGCCTAACTGCCTAAATAAAGTAAACACTTGATTAAATGAGGGATACAATGTATATTGAAAGCATGGGGTGGTCGCCCAAAAATTAAGACACTATATGTCAGTACAGTATTTCCTTTTTTGGAAGTTACCTGTAGCAGCAGGCTACACGGAAAATGGAACTGCTTGAGAAGGCTTGAGTCGCAAAAAAGGGAATATAACATTGCGGATACATTTCGGAATGACACAACTTTAAGTGTACAACATCTAAAGACCTGCATTACTATACTGGGAGCTTTGCTGTTTCTAAAATGATGTATCTGGGTGTTTTGATCATTTTTTCAGGGCCCCCAAGATACACGAGGATGAGGAAGTGATTTGCAGTTTGGGGTAAATTCCTCTAAAACGTGAAATCACAAAAAAATGTGTATGGACCCTTCCATAACATGCCATTTATATAAAATATAGAGATTTGGTTGTGAAAAAAATATTCAGGTAGAACCTGCTGCAGCTGCAAACACATACACACGCCAACTCACACAGTGGTGTCATGATTGTCGCCGCCTCTGAGTGTCCCAGTTTGACCCCTTGCTCTGGGCTGTGGAAAGGACAGGAGCGACAGAGGGGTTGACATCGATCCACCTGCAATTTTCCAACCAGACTCCTCACTTCGCACTCCCACTCTGATAAGGGAGGCAGTAGAAGCTATTTCTGGCTGGGTAGTTTCAGCTATAGCATGACATTTATCATCCTAGCTGCTATCTATCACTGCAGCTTCAACTGACGTAATGCCTTAATCTGGGTAGATAGTGCATCCACTAATCCACTAAAACCTCCTATTGTTCGCGCGTTAAATATTGATAATCTATTGGCAAAAACAACATATTTCGTGCACAGCACAACAGCAAAAGGTAATTGATAAGCAGTTGATTTATTTTTGATTTCATACTGTAGGTCTGCAGTAACTATTTATTGATATCCCTCTTAAAACATATTTCAGGCTACTAATATATCAGAGTCTGTGCTTTTCCATACCAATTTCTTTCCCCATCTCTCGACAGGTCTCTTCATTATTGCTCTTCCTCCCTGACTTTCCATTTATAACATCTCTGTTGTTTGGTTTACACACATTATCTGTGTGTAAACCTGGGTCTGTCTGGGTTTCTAAAAAAGAGTGTGCATCTGACTGCCTTTGGAAAGTATTCAGAACTCTTTACTTTTTCCACATTTTGTTACGTTACAGCCTTATTCTAAAATTGATTAAATTGTTTTTTTCCTCATCAATCTACACCCAAAACCCCATAATGACAAAGCAACAACAGTTTTTTTAATGTTTGCTAATTTATACAACATTAAATATCACATTTACATAAGTATTCAGACCCTTTACACAGTGCTTTGTTGAATCACCTTTGGCAGTGATTACAGCCTTGATTCTTCTTGGGTATGATGCTACAAGCTTGGCATACCTGTATTTGGGGAGTTTTTTCTATTCTTCTCTGCAGATTCTCTCAAGCTCTGTTAGGTTGGATGGGGAGTGTCACTGCACAGCTATTTCCAGGTCTCTCCAGAGATGTTTGATTAGGTTGAAGTACAGGCTCTGGCTGGGCCACTCAAGTACATTCAAAGACTTGTCCCAAAGCCACTACTGCGTTGTCTTGGATGTGTGCTTAGGGTGTTTGTCCTGTTGGAAGGTGAACCTTGGCCCCAGTCTGAGGTCCTGAGCACTCTGGAGCAGGTTTTCATCAAGGATCTCTCTCTGTACTTTGCTCCATTCATCTTTCCCTCGATCCCGACTAGTCTCCCAGTCCCTGCCGCTGAAAAACATCCCCATAGCATGATGCTGCCACCACCATGCTTCACCGTAGGGATGGTGCTATGTTTCCTCCAGACATGACGCTTGGCATTCAGGCCAAATAGCTCAATCTTGGTTTCATCAGACCATAAATCTTGTTTCTCATGGTCTGACAATCTTTAGGTGCCTTTTGGCAAACTTCAATCGGGCTGTCATGTCCCTTTTACTGAAGAGTGGCTTCCGTCTGGCCATTCTACCATGAAGGCCTGATTGTTGGAGTGCTGCAGAGATGGTTCTGGAAGGTTCTCCCATCTCCACAGAGGAACTCTAGAGCTCTGTCAGAGTGACCATCGGGTTCTTGGTCACCTCCCTGACCAAGGCCCTCTCCTCCGATTGCTCAGTTTGTCCGGGCAGCCAGCTCTAGGAAGAGTCTTGGTGGTTCTAAACTTCTTCCATTTAAGAATGATGGAGGCCACTGTGTTCTTGGGGTCCTTCAATGCTGCAAAAATGTTTTCGTATCCTTCCCCAGATCTGCGCCTCAACACAATCCTGTCTCGGAGCTTTCTGCACAATTCCTTCGACCTCATGGGACCTCCCTCTGTGGGACCTTATACAGACAGGTGTTTTCCTTTCCAAATCATGTCCAATTAATTGAATTTACCACATGTGGACTCCAATCAAGTTGTAGAAACATCTCAAGGATGATCAATGGAAACAGGATGCACCTGAGTTCAACTTTGAGTCTCATAGCAAAGGGTCTGAATACTTATGTAAATAAGGTATTTCAAGATTTCTAAAAACCTGTTTTTGCTTTGTCATTATGGGGTGTTGTGTGTAGATTGCTGAGGATGGTTTTTTTCCATCCATTTTAGAATAAGGCTGCAACGTAACAAAATGTGGAAAAGGTCTTGGGGTTTGAATACTTTCCAAAGGCACTGTATACATGTCTTAGTTAGTGTGTAAAAGCTTGTCTGAGTACATGTACATCAATCTGTGTGTGTGTGTGTATTTGTACGTGTAGGCGGGCAACATTATTAAAATCCCCCCCCACCCCCATTCCAAAGAGCTTATCGTTCATCATCAGACCTCTTTCTCACACACTCTCTCTTTCCCTCTCTTTCTCTTTCTCTCTCTCTCTCTTTCTCTCTCTCTCTTTCTCGCTCTCTTTCTCTCTTTCCTTCACTATCAGCTCACTGACTCACTATCAGCTAAAGTCATGCATTTCCATCTGCTCTCAGAAGACACACAGTCTCATGGCGGAGACAGTCAGGACTGAGTACTCTAGAGTAGAATAGAATATTCCTTCTATGACATGTCTGTCCCCTGGTGTGCAGCTGCACCGTGTCAAGAACTGACATCACCCCAACACCCATTACAATAATTGGCCCTGTTGTACCCTCTGATCTGCCATCCTGGTATCCCATCTCGGGTGAGCTGTGCATGTCAGAGTGTGCCACACTTCCTGTTGGAACGATGGATGTGATGGCATATAGCACTGACAGTGCCCTCCATTGGCCCTCTAGACAGATTATTCATAATTCCAGGTTTGTGGGAGTGGATGTGACCTACACCTAACCTTTCCTCCATAGAACGCCTGTAAGAAGCCATCCACGTGTCATAGTTGTCTTATGCCCTTGTCCCTTAGTGAACCTGTTGTTTCTGAGTAGTAATTGCAGTGCTCTCTGTAACATTTACAAAACCCATAGTTCAGTAGCTATACATCTAATTGCTACAGTACATAAGCTATTAATCAATATCACTATGTGAAATACATTTAAAGATATACATATACAGTAATGCAGATTATTCTCGGGAACATGAATGAGTTTCTGTGTATAATGTAAATTCGTAATACAAGCAAACATCGTTCCCAAGCGTTTCATATTATTGTTTCCAAGAAACTTAATCAGGTGTATATGTATACAATTCTACAATATCATACAGGCCTAATAGCAAAAGATTCAGCGAAACTATTATGTGAAATGTTGCAAGAAACTTAAATCCATTCCAATCTACGATCGCTATCCATGGTGCTGATTCGGTCGTTCTGCCGGACGCCAACCTTCCGAGAACTGAGAAAAGCAATGTAAAGGAATTCATGCTTTCAATTCAAGTTCGTGATGGTGTTGGTAATATTGAATGAAACCGAGACGCAGCATCAGTGTTATCATATCGGCTCCAAGAAAATCTAATTCAAACCTGTTTCGGTGACCAATCACTACGTAAATTGGTTTTCTGACGTACTGCTTCTAATATTAAACTAGCAGGGAAGTTATACTATTCCAGGTTATTGGACAAAAACAGTAACTGCGCCAGTAAAAAGAAACAGCCGTTTCAACAGTCGGTTGATAGAAAACATGTTTCTCCACACTGAATGTAGCCTTGCCTATGCATTAGCAGAGATAATAAAATACGACCTAAGTTACATCCCTGCATGTATTGCCTTTCTCACACACATAAAATGTAACTGACTGTCTGCTTCTCTTTTTGCCACATTCCATCATACGGCTGATCTTATAGGACCGCAATAAGCCAAGTGACAGAATTTCATGACAATGCAGATTGGTTCATGATTTAGGTTACAGGGGTTGCCGCTCAGGCAAGAAATGTGGTGCTTATAATATGGAAAAATTGTGACAGCAAATCTGAATCAGCTGAATCTATTTGCTTTTTGTAGCAGTTTATTGATTAGTCTTTGCATATAGCAAGGCTCAACCAATCTGATTACAACTGCCAAACGAATCGTGTTCGTTGGTCTGCGGGATTTTAGGCTATAGAGCATCTTTTATCTCTTACACAAATATGGTAAGAAACAATGAATTATAAAATCTGAATAAGTTCAGTTGAATTACATATTTGTTTTATTGTTGGTCTTTCATCAAATTCAACTTGTTTTATTTTTTTCACATGGAATACCAAAACACTGTTCTCAGTTCATGTCGATATTGCTTTGTCAAGCCATTTGGCCATGACATTAACCACTCATAAGGAATAATTTAATGGCAACAAATATTTATGTAATCTACAATATGCAAATGTAGCCTTCTATCACCATGCGCTGCAAACACGATATAAAGAGAAAATATAAATCCTTACCATGGATGAAACAAGTTTAATTCAGATCCATTTGGCATATGTTTTTTTTCTGATATAAAAGCCAGACTTCAGTCTGTAATATCCCCCCGATATTGTGATAACGTCGAGCCTCTCTCCCCCTCCCCCTCTTCACCCGTATCCCTCCCGCAACCACTAGTTTAGAAGACTCGGAGCGTCGCAGCGGGGGTGGGGAGTGGGTCGCGTGGTGGGAGTGAATACGAACGCGGTGGATATGTTGCGCGCAGACGATGCGCTATGATGATCCCTGCGCTTGACAGACAGATAAAGAAACACGAGAGAGAGAGAGAGAGAGAGAGACCTGCTGTATATAGACATCATGTGCAGGAACCATATGACTGTTGTTCATTAAAACAGTAGCCTATACAATGTTATACACACAATTTGGTGTCTTGATAGGCATACAAGTTTCCACACAGCCTATTGTAAGAAATATCAACAAAGGATAGGCTATATTTAAAGCTGATTGAGCTGTAAGTATGGGCCCAATATTGTCTGTTCTGTGCTTATGACACTATTCCTGTTACCTCAAGGGAAAATAAAGAATGTGTACAAGGCTCAATGGCTTGGTTGGTATAGATGTCGCTACACCCGCAATAACATCTGCTAAATGTATGTATGTGATCAATAAAATGTGATTTCATTTAGATTTATATAGACTGATTCTGTAGTCCTCTATGCCTTTTTGCACCTCTGTAGCAAGGGGTTTTGCACCTCTGTGGCAAGGGGTTTTGCACCTCTGTAGCAAGGGGTTTTGCACCTCTGCAGTAAGCACATCTATTATTTCCACGTGTGATCACAGCTAAAACTAATCTGCACCAGGGCCCCATCTTGTTGCCGTATGAGTTCCTGGTTCTTAAATAAGGTCATAAGAATTCAGTCATTGCAAATTTGCAGAGGAAGGAAGTGGCCCACATATCCTTGATGGTAGCCCATGATTAGTCACCTGCTGTATAGATTAAATATTGTTTCAATGCAAAGTCAGATGTATACAACAGGTAGGCCTACCTAATGGTGAATGTGAGAGCGTTGTGAACATATAGCCTAATACACACAATTGAAGAAGTAGCCTAACTGTTCTGCTTCAACTGACAAGTCTGGTCTCACTTGATGTTATAAATAGTATATTAAACTGAAACTCACAATAAAAGCTCAAAATAAATGAGAAACTTGCATTACTAAAGATGGAGAGGAGGAAATACGTGTACTCCCCCAAATGCATAAAATACTTATTCAGCGACTGTTGCTATTATGGAACACAGTTGCTATGGCAACTGATTTGCTGGATTCCTACAGAAATGTTCCCACGGTGACACACTCACCGAGGCAAGCATGCTCACAAGTTCACAGACACACGCTGCATGCACGCAGGCACACAGATACAGACAGACAGACTGACACACACACGCACACACACGCACACGCACACGCACACACACACACACACACACACACACACACACACACACACACACACACACACACACACACACACACACAGCTGTAAGGTTCTATCAAAGTGATAGTGTCCCTATCCACCAATCCCCCAGATGGGAGGGGAATCATCACCAAGTGCTTTGAGATTGTAGTTGGCTTAGGGTGACTTGGCCAAAAACGTATTTATCCTCCTTAAATAGATACAGTTGAAGTCGGAAGTTTACACACACTCAGGTTGGAGTCATTAAAACTAGTTTTTCAACCACTCCACAAATTTCTTGTTAACAAACTATAGTTTTGGCAAGTTGGTTAGGACATCTACTTTGTGCATGACACAAGTAATTTTTCAAACAATTGTTTCCAGACAGATTATTTCACTTATAATTCATTGTATCACAATTCCAGTGGGTCAGAAGTTTACATGCACTAAGTTGACTGTGCCTCAGCTTGGAAAATTCCAGAAAATGACGTCATGGCTTTAGAAGTTTCTGATAGGCTAATTGACATAATTTGAATCATTTGGAGGTGTACCTGTGGATATATTTCAAAGGCCTACCTTCAGTGCCTCTTTGCTTGACATCATGAGAAAATCAAAAGAAATCAGCCAAGAAATCAGCCGAGACAAGTCCGGTTCATCCTTGGGAGCAATTTCCAAATGCCTGAAGGTACCACATTCATCTGTACAAACAAAAGTACGCAAGTATAAACACCATGGGACCAAGCAGCCGTCATACCTCTCAGGAAGGAGACGCGTTCTGTCTCCTAGAGATGAATGTACTTTGGTGCGAAAAGTTCAAATCAATCCCAGAACAACAGCAAAGGACCTTGTGAAGATGCTGGAGGAAACAGGTACAAAGGTATCTATATCCACAGTAAAACGAGTCCTATATCAACATAACCTGAAAGGTCGCTCAGCAAGGAAGAAGCCACTGCTCCAAAACCGTCATCAAACAGCCACACTACGATTTGCAACTGCACATGGGGACAACGATTGTCCTTTTTGGAGAAATGTCCCCTGGTCTGATGAAACAAAAATGGCCATAATTGCCATCAAGACCATCGTTATGTTTGGAGGAAAAAGTGGGAGGCTTGCAAGCTGAAAAACACCATCCCAATCGTGAAGCACGCGGGTGGCAGCATTATGTTGTGGGGGTGCTTTGCTGCAGGAGGAACTGGTGCACTTCACAAAATAGATGGCATCATGAGGAAAGAAAATTATGTGGATATTTTGAAGCAACATCTCAAGACATCAGTCAGGAAGTTAAAGTTTGGTCGCAAATGGGTCTTCCAAATGGACAATGACCCCAAGCATTCTTCCAAAGTTGTGGCAAAATGGCTTAAGGACCACAAAGTCAAGGTATTGGAGTGGCCATCACAAAGCCCTGACCTCAATCCTATAGAACATGTGTGGGCAGAACTGAAAAAGAGTGTGCTTGCAAGGAGGCCTACAAACCTGACTCAGTTACATCAGCTTTGTCAGGAGGAATGGTCCAAAATTCACCCAACTTATTGTGGGAAGGTTGTGGAAGGCTACCCAAAACGTCTGACCCAAGTTAAACAATTTAAAAGCAATGCTACCAAATACTAATTGAGTGTATGTAAACTTCTGACCCACTGGGAATGTGATGAAAGAAACAAAAGCTGAAATAAATCCTTCACTCTACTATTATTCTGACATTTCACATTCTTAAAATAAAGTGGTGATCCTAACTGACCTAAAACAGGGAATTTTTACTAGGATTAAATGTCAGGAATAGTGAAAAACTGAGTTTAAATGTAGTTGGCTAAGGTGTATGTAAACTTCCGACTTCAACTGTAGAAACAAGAACAACGATTAATAATAAACATCACCAGGATGTGGTAATATCCAGACCAAGACAAACCACCTTTACAATGTCAGAAAAATTAAGTATTTTGAGCTAATGCATGCCAACCCAGCTCCCACACCAGGGAACAAATATATCTACTTTATGTTGTATCACACTCACTCCCCTCGGAGGTTCCTACTTGGTGGCTCAAACCTTAATTATTTATTTTATTTTTTATTTCACCTTTATTTAACCATGTAGGCAAGTTGAGAACAAGTTCTCATTTACAATTGCACCTGACAATGGTCATTAGTCATTAATGGTCATTAGATAACATTTCAGCCATGACATTTAGCCATGACATTCAGCTAATCGAAATGAATGTATGGTACAGACATATTGATCTCTCAGATGGCAAACAAAAGTGTGACCATTTTTGGGGAGACACTGCATCTGGAATGAGGTTCTGGAATGTATTCAACTCCAATACATTAGGGGGCAGTGTAGCGCAGGGTAGTCGACCCCAAGTCGCTGGAGTTCCGCAAACAACATAGTGTTTGGTAAACAATAACGTAGCCCGCGGATTTGTAAACTAGCTAACGTTAACTTCGATGTTTTAATATTTTTTATATTTAAAGATTAGTAGCTAGCTATGGCGCAGAAGGTGGGAGGTCGTGAATAAGTTGATATGGTTAGTTAGTAAGCACGTTGTCTTGGTGACCGATATTTTGTCGTGATAAATCTGACAGCACTAGCTAACGTCGTTATCTAGCTAACTAGATTGTAACGTTAGGCGCTAGTCGTTTTCTAGCAAGTTCTTACTAGCTACAGCTGTCATGTAGCTACTGTGCAACCAAGTTATCTGAGCAAGCAAGTTAATATCACTGAAATCACTAGAAGGTAAGATGGAACAAGTTAGCAAGCCGCACAAAACTAGATAGGTAACTTGCTGGTAGCTGTTAAAGGGGCAGAATGCGATTCAAACAACAACAAAGCAGGGACCCCACCATTCAGAGATGCTTAGGCTACGGGGGTCCCTGATGATCTTCTTGGCCTTCCTGCAACACCTGGCGTTGATTTGGTACGCAGCTGGAGGATGGTAGCCTGGTTACCAGAGAGCCCTATTTCTGCCCAAAATCTGTCCACTTAAGCATATCCTTAATTATTAAGCAGATGAGGAGTTTTTGAATGGGGGCGAAATGATAGTGTTGAATTTAGTCCAGATAAATATAAATTGTTATTTTGTTTCGTGAGGCTTGTTTAATCTAATATACATTTTCTAATGCTTAGGTTGCTATGAGTGTACTGATAAAAGTGTGATACACTTCCCTGTTGAAATTAGAGCAGGTCTATGCATATTCATGAAGCTAGCATAGCATCTCAAGCTCCATTGATGTCAACACCCTTAATCGAATATATTTTTTAAATTATTCAAATAACAAAATGTATCCACCAATCCAAAGAGTTGACAGCCCACAGTTCCACTCTGTGGACAACTAATCCTATTGTTAGGGTGGAGACAAGCATCTCATTATATCCTTATCTGGCTATATTCCATTCCTTTTACTCCGTGTCACATGCAAAAGAAAAGAGTTCCAGACTGGTACCCAGACCATCCATGAGACTAAAATTATAGTTTTAACCATGTTTTTTGTTTTTAGTCTATACAGTGTTTGTTTACTATTACATTGTTTACAAACAATGGAGTAAAAAAGCTTATAATTTTGATTGAATTGTGATGGGGTATAACAGGTGAACTTAGCTCAGGAGGCATTTATAAGTACCTTCTTCCATATATTTGGGGAGTCTCCCACATGCCTTTTTGCAAACACCAAACATGTTTGCAATTTTTTTTCTTTAAGCATTCGATTTTTCCTGGCCACTCTTCTGTAAAGCCCAGCTCTGTGGAGTGTACAGCTTAAAGTGTTCCTATGGACAGATACTCCAATATCCGCTGTGGAGCTTTGCAGTTCCTTCAGGGTTATCTTTGGTCTCTTTGTTGCCTCTCATTAACACCCTCCTTGCCTGGTCCGTGAGTTTTGGTGGGTGGCCTTCTCTTGGCAGGTTTGTTGTGGTGCCATGTTTTTTCCATTTTTTAATAATGGATTTAATGGTGCTCTGTGGGATGTTCAAAGTTTAAGATATTTTTTATAACCCAACCTTGATCTGTACTTCTCCACAACTTTGTCCCTGACCTGTTTGGAGAGCTCCTTGGTCTTCATAGTGCCGCTTGGTTGTGTCCCTTGCTTAGGGGTGGAACGGTCGTTAAGACAGTAACATCTTACAGATGATAGGCAATTAAGGTTACAGTTATGAAAACTTAAGACACTAAAGCGGCCTTTCTACTGACTCTGAAAAACACCAAAAGAAAGATGCCCAGGGTCCCTGCTCGTCTGCGTGAACGTGCCTTAGACATGCTGCAAGGAGGCATGAGGAGTCCATACGGTGAGACAGCGCTACAGGGAGACAGAACGGACAGCTGATCGTCCTCGCAGTAGCAGACCACGTATAACAACACCTGCACAGGATCGGTACATCCAAACATAACACCTGCGGACAGGTACAGGATTGCAACAACGACTGCCCGAGTTACACCAGGAATGCACAAGCTCTCCATCAGTGCTCAGACATTTCGCAATAGGCTGCGAGAGGCTGGACTGACGGCTTGTAGGCCTGTTGTAAGGCAGGTCCTCACCAGACATCACTGGCAACAACGTCGCCTATGGGCACAAACCCACCGTCGCTGGAACAGACAGGACTGTCAAAAAGTGCTCTTCACTGACGAGTCGCGGTTTTGTCTCACCAGGGGTGATGGTCGGATTCGAGTTTATCGTCAAAGGAATGAGCATTACACCGAGGCCTGTACTCTGGAGCGGGATTGGTTTGGAGGTGGAGGGTCCGTCATGGTCTGGGGCGGTGTGTCACAGCATCATCGGGCTGAGCTTGTTGTCATTGCAGGTAATCTTAATGCTGTGCATTACAGGGAAGACATCCCCCTCCCTCATGTGGTACCCTTCCTGCAGGCTCATCCTGACATGACCTTCCCGCCTGACACCAGCCATACTGCTCGTTCTGTGCGTGATTTCCTGCAAGACAGGAATGTCAGTGTTGTGCCATGGCAAGCGAAGAGCCCGGATCTCAATCCCATTGAGCACTTCTGTGACCTGTTGGATCGGAGGGCCATTCCCCCCAGAATTGTCCGGGAACTTGCAGGTGCCATGGTGGTAGAGTGGGGTAACATCTCACAGCAAGAATTGGCAAATCTGGTGCAGTCCATAAGGAGGAGATGCACTGCAGTACTTAATGCAGCTGGTGGCCACACCAGATACTGACTGTTACTTTTGATTTTGACTCCCCCTTTGTTCAGGGACACTTCATTCCATTTCTGTTAGTCACATGTCTGTGGAACTTGTTCAGTTTATGTCTCAGTTGTTGAATCTTATGTTCATACAAATATTTACATGTTAAGTTTGATGAATATAAACGCAATTGACAGTGAGAGGATGTTTTGACAGTTTACAACAAAATAGGAAAAATTGCAAGGAGGGTGAATACTTTTGCAAGGCACTGGCCAGGATAAAAAATAAGCTTATATACAGTTGAAGTCGGAAGTTTACATACCCCTTAGCCAAATACATTTTTTTTCACATTTCCTGACGTTTAATCCTAGTAATACTTCCTTGTCTTAGGTCAGTTAGGATCACCACTTTATCTTAAGAATGTGAAATGTCAGAATAATAGTAGAGAGAATGATTTATTTACGTAATCTTCTGACCCACTGGAATTGTGATGCAGTGAATTAAAAGTGAAATAATATGTCTGTAAACAATTGTTGGAAAAATGGCTTGTGTCATGCATGAAGTAGATGTCCTAACCGACTTGCCAAAACTATAGTTTGTTAACAAGAAATTGTGGAGTGGTTGAAAATGAGTTTTAATGATATACAACCTAAGTGTATGTAAACGTCTGACTTCAACTGTAGCTTTACACAGATAATTTGGGAAAATAGAAGTGCTATTACTCAGTACTCTTTTAGTGCCCATTGCATTCTTCCTCCCTTGACAGATTTACCTGTGAACCCCCCCGCTGTGTGCTCGCTCCATGGCTGGCCTGGGCCGCGGCAGAGGTCGCGGCAAGGGGTACATGAGCTTCAGTATCGAGGCAGTCGGGATTGGGAAAGGGGAGAACCTGCCCCCTTCAATTCTCCAGCCTACACCTCTGTTCCCTGTGAGTAAGGGGTGATGTGACTGACCCTGTAGCTGTCATTTTTCATTTTGGATGCACCTCATTGTTATCAAATATTGGCTTTATTTAGAGGCTATTCTCAGTCTTTTCTCTTGATTTTTCTATTTGTCTAAGCAACATCCAGGGCTGACATTTTTGTTTAAATGTATTGAGACAGTTAAGATATGTGTTTGGTTGGGAGCAAATAAGAGCATGCTATTTTGGGAAAGCATGCATTGAGCCTTTTGTTGTCATTTTAAGGACTAGACTAATATGTATTATGTTTTTTGTGCACATGTAGCCCATGGAACACAAGCCTGTCCCCTTGGTGATGGGAGAGGAAGCAGAGTACATGTTGGCACTGAAGCAGGAGTTCAGGGGAAACATGAAGACCCTACCATTTTATGTCCGCCAAGCCGTCTCCAAGAAAGGTACTTAAGCCTGGGAAGACACCATCTCTGTGTGTTAGCGATGAAAAGAGTCATTACAGACATCCAAACGTAGCAGAAATTAGACAGTCAATGTCTTGTCACTGTCAGCAGCTCCCAATGGTGTTATTTTATTAAAATGATACAAGATTTTAGGTGATACAAGGTTTGGCTGACATTACCTAATTCAGGGGTGGAAATATTTTTCAATTATTCAATCAAGCAATTATGCAATCAAGTAATTATGCTTCGATAAGAACATTTGGGAGCAGCAAATGAGGTAGACATGATAATACACAGAGGCTTTCTTTTCAAAGACATGTTTGTTCTTGTACCATGTTTAAGAAATGAATGAGCTTCATTTCAGTCAGTTGTCTGACTTCCAGATGTGGAGCGGTATTCTGATAAATATCAGAACAGTGAGCCGTCAGACAACACCATTGAGTGGAATCCAGGTGAGTCAGTTGCATCATACCTCCATTTCAAAAAATGTAACTGAAAGGAGATAGAGACTATGGAACATGTATTAGAAGGATTGCATTGTACGATCTGATTACCAGCATAACACTGTTAAACAGGGATTAATAGAATCAATGATCTAACCCTGAAGCAGTATGAAATCACTCGCTACGCCGCCCCAGAGATGTCAGCCACAATGGAGTGTGAACGGTCCTGATTGAAACTGTCAGGTGACCCAAAGCGTTTCAAATGGGAGAAATTGAGCTGTCGCTCACAATTAGGGTCTGCTGAATAGAGGCTGATTGGGAAAACAATTTGAGGTTTTAGTCCCTCAGCTTTACCGGATGTGAACCAACATTCCATCATTTTGACAAGGTCATTGCTGTGTAAAAACATTATTGTAGAACCTGTGTCTGCTGATTGATTATGTTTGATTTTTGTTTTTTAACGCCAGACTGGAAAAGGCTACCAAAAGAGCTTAGAATCCGTGTCAAGAAGCCCCTAAAAGAGAGTAAGTGGATGATAGTGTTGTTTTATACCTCACATTGACTGACAGGACATTTTTGTGAGTGATACAGATTCACTATGAAAGCCCACCCACCACCATGTGATCACAGAAGGCTATTGCAAAAAAAAAAATCCATTCATTTTGCAGTTCTGTTTAGTTTGCTTCCTGCAGGACTTGATGACATGTACGTTGCTGGCGAAAGACCTGTCTCTTTCAGAGCATATTACGCCCACATGATTTTTTTCCTTCCTATTTCCTGGGCGGAGTGATGAAGAGAGAGGTGTCTTCAGAAGAATATTGTGCCTGACTGCTTGTGTCTCCCTAGAGACATGAATGCATCAATTTGCCCTTCTGCTTTGAACAGAAGGATAAGATAAAATCACTGCTGGTTACTGACAATGACAATATTGCCTGACTTATACATAAATGATCTGCCATTTTCTATTATGAGATAAATATAGCTTTTGGTTGAATGGCCTTTTAAATGAAAGGAGAGGAGGGGGAATAGATAGAGGGAGTTGGTTTTCACTAATGATTTGCTTTTGCCCCTTTTCGTCTGTTACAGACACCTCTCTTAGTGTGGATACACCAGTGGACCCCAAACCCAGCAAAAAGACCCGGGTGGACAAAGAGGAGATCATCCATAAACTAGAGGTGGGAATAGTAGGTACTCAGCCAATACATCAGACATTAACTCCATAGTCTGTATTCTATTGACCTCTTCACCACATCTATAGGCATGTAACACAACTCAACCTCGGCACACTAGATGAGGGAAATGTTTCTTTCTGTTAAACCTCAAACGTAATGTAAGCCTGGTGGTGTATTATTTTACTATCAATGTTATTTTTCTTTTAGTTTATTTTGTATTAATTTGTGTCATATTTCAGACATTGGAGAAAAAAGAGGAGGAAGTGACCTCAGATGAAGAGGAAGGGGAGAAGAAGAAGCAGGAGGAAGAGCAGCAAGATGGGGAGGAGGAGTATGATGAAGAAGAGTTTGAAGAGGTAAGCATCTGTAGCCAATGTTAAATGGCTAGCTAGTAAGCGGTGTGCGCTAGTAACGTTCAATCGGTGACGTCACCCACTGAGACCTGAAGTAGTTGTTTCCATTGCTCTGCAGTGACAGGTAACGATGCTTCCTGGGTGACAGTTGTTGTTTCGTTCAGGTTAGGGAAAGGAGAGGGATGGATGCCAAACTGTTACACATCCAAGCTCTTTCTTACTTTTTTCATCAGGGTTCATGCCCCACACAACCTCCAGTGAGATAATATCACTTTGACTTGAATCCTTACTAGAGACAATTTCCCCCATACATATTCCATTGACACCAATGCATGATTTAACAGAAAGTGAGCAAACACAGTTCACAAGGTTGGAATGAGCTCATACGTAGCATTTTTTCCCCACTCTGATTGTGTTCCCACAGGAGACAGACTATATCATGTCGTACTTTGACAATGGAGAGGAGTTCGGGGGGGACAGTGATGACAACATGGATGAGGCCATTTACTGATACTTTGAAAAACAACAACAACAGAGCATTGTGCATGCCTAGGACCCAAGAGTCCTGGGAAAATATATGTGACACTCCAGAACTGAGAGAGACTCCAAAGCTGAAAGGATGTGCCGTTGTTCTTTGGTCCATCTTGTATACATGGCCTGAAATGATCTTAACTTGACACATGAATCTTCAAAATAACCCAGGATTCAGTCAGTTCCTGACTTAAAAAATATTCTCAAATTGAGAAGCAGGTTGCACAGCTCAAACCTGCAATAGTTTTAAATGGCTCTTAAGTGTGGTGGTGTTATGGAGAGAGAAGTATGTCATTCTTCTTAAGACGACATCTTTTCTCCTGACACCAATTATAGTATCATTTCTTAGAGGGTTTTTATCCAATTTTAGAAATGTTAAAGAACTTTGAAGATATAAAATGTGTCTAATACACCAATTTTAATGTTATGCTGTTTTATGTAGTTTATATGTAGTTCTAAAAAGTTATGTTTTGTAAAACATTTATATTCATGTAATATCCCAATGTTTTCTGTTAGGTTTGTTATGAAAGAGGATTTTACTCAACTTGAAATTCTGAAAGAATAAATGGCAGCTAATTTGTAAACCAGGCAGTTTTATTTTCTATGCTACACAAACTGTTTTCCTACTAGAAGCTATACTAGTTCACCAGATGTCGCATGATAATACTTATTTCACACCAATAGGTGGCGTAGTGTTGAATGTTGAAGCAGCATACACAAAGTTATCAGAAATACACCATGCTTGGTCAATACACATACACTGCTCAAAAAAATAAAGGGAACACTAAAATAACATCCTAGATCTGAATGAATGAAATATTCTTATTAAATACTTTTTTCTTTACATAGTTGAATGTGCTGACAACAAAATCACACAAAAATGATCAATGGAAATCAAATTTATCAACCCATGGAGGTCTGGATTTGGAGTCACACTCAAAATTAAAGTGGAAAACCACACTACAGGCTGATCCAACTTTGATGTAATGTCCTTAAAACAAGTCAAAATGATGCTCAGTAGTGTGTGTGGCCTCCACGTGCCTGTATGACCTCCCTAGAACGCCTGGGCATGCTCTTGATGAGGTGGCAGATGGTCTCCTGAGGGATCTCCTCCCAGACCTGGACTAAAGCATCCGCCAACTCCTGGACAGTCTGTTGGTGGATGGAGCGAGACATGATGTCCCAGATGTGCTCAATTGGATTCAGGTCTGGGAAACGGGGTGGGCCAGTCCATAGCATCAATGCCTTCCTCTTGCAGGAACTGCTGACACACTCCAGCCACATGAGGTCTAGCATTGTCTTGCATTAGGAGGAACCCAGGGCCAACCGCACCAGCATATGGTCTCGCAAGGGGTCTGAGGATCTCATCTCGGTACCTAATGGCAGTCAGGCTACCTCTGGCGAGCACATGGAGGGCTGTGCGGCCCCCCAAAGAAATGCCACCCCACACCATGACTGACCCACCGCCAAACCAGTCATGCTGGAGGATGTTGCAGGCAGCAGAACGTTCTCCACGGCGTCTCCAGACTCTGTCACGTCTGTCACATGTGCTCAGTGTGAACCTGCTTTCATCTGTGAAGAGCACAGGGCGCCAGTGGCAAATTTGCCAATCTTGGTGTTCTCTGGCAAATGCCAAACGTCCTGCACGGTGTTGGGCTGTAAGCACAACCCCCACCTGTGGACGTCGGGCCCTCATACCACCCTCATGGAGTCTGTTTCTGACCGTTTGAGCAGACACATGCACATTTGTGGCCTGCTGGAGGTCATTTTGCAGGGCTCTGGCAGTGCTCCTCTTTGCACAAAGGCGGAGGTAGCGGTCCTACTGCTGGGTTGTTGGCCTCCTCCACGTCTCCTGATGTACTGGCCTGTCTCCTGGTAGCGCCTCCATGCTCTGGACACTACGCTGACAGACACAGCAAACCTTCTTGCCACACCTCGCATTGATGTGCCATCCTGGATGAGCTGCACTACCTGAGCCACTTGTGTGGGTTGTATACTCCGTCTCATGCTACCACTAGAGTGAAAGCACCGCCAGTATTCAAAAGTGGCCAAAACATCAGCCATGAAGCATAGGAACTGAGAAGTGGTCTGTGGTTCACCTGCAGAACCACTCCTTTTTTGGGGGTGTCTTGCTAATTGCCTATCATTTCCACCTGTTGTCTATTCCATTTGCACAACAGCATGTTAAATGTATTGTCAATCAGTGTTGCTTCCTAAGTGGACAGTTTGATTTCACAGAAGTGTGATTGAGTTGGAGTTACATTGTGTTGTTTAAGTGTTCCCTTTATTTTTTTGAGCAGTCTATTTACATAACAACTGATATTTTCTGACCTTCATTTTCTATTTTCTGACCGCTATTTGCTGACCTGTTATCAAAGCTGACGAGAATCAAAGCTTGTATATGTACAGTGAGCACATTCTCTGTCCTGAGTCTCTTTCTCTCTCTATACATATATATATATACTTAGTACACAAAATGTATACAGAACATTCCCCCACCCTGGTGTTCCAATAAATATGCAGTGTTCTTTTATTCAGGAATGGCAGGTGGCCAGAGACAGATGCATGTGATAGATTGTTATGGTATGCGAAAGCTTTAGATTTCATGTCAGCAGGCTTGGAAACACAGTCAAATTAATGCAGCAGTGTCTGCAGCAAGAGAGCACCTTAGTAAACTGATAGGTTCAGACACATTTTCATATATCACTGTGCAGGGTGATGCACTAAAAGATGCATTAGGCTATAAATGCTCAAAAAAGGGTGAATTTTTATTAATTCAATACAATGTAGTTTAGAAGGCATGTGGAAGTGAAGAGGAAACACACACACACACACATTGCTAAGGTTTGCACTGACCCAGCAGTTTCTAAGGGTTTCACTTTAAAGCCACAGCTATCCTTGCTGTAAGTGTAATGTAGTTATACACTCACCGGACCGTTTATTAGGTACACCCATCTAGTACCGGGCGGACCCCCCTATGTCTAAAGAACAGCCTGAATTCTTTGGGGCATTCTACAAGGTGTCAGAAACGCAGTTGCTACAGATTGGACGGTGGTACATTCATGCTGGGAACAGGCTTGTTCCATCTCATCCCAAAGATGCTCTATTGGATTGACAATGGGGACTGTGCAGGCCACTCAAGTAAACTGAACTCGCTGTCATGTTCCAGCAGATGTTTTAACACTCCTCAATTGTCCAGTGTTGGTGATTGCGTGCCCACTGGAACCGCTTCTTGTTTTTAGCTGTGGAACCCGGTGTGGTCGTCTGCTGCAATAGCCGTCCATGACGAGGATTGGCGAGTTGTGCGTTTCGAGATGCCGTTCTGCACACCACTGTTGAACTATGCCGTTATTTGTCTGTGGCACGCCTGTTAGCTTACACGATTTCCATTCTCCTCCGACCTTTCTCATCAACAAGCTGTTGTCGCCCACAGGACTGCTGCTGACCTGATGTTTTTTGTTTGTTGTACCATTCTCTGTAAACCCTTGACACTGCCGTGCGTGAAAAGTCCAGGAGGATGGCTGTTTTCAGAGATAATGGGTCCGGCATGCCTTCCGCCGACGATCATGCCCCGTTGAAAGTCGCTTAGGTCACTTGTTTTGCCCATCCTAATGTTCAATCGAACAGTAACTGAATGCCTCGATGCCTGTGTGCCTGCTTATATAACAGGCCACGGCCACTTGACTCACTGTCTCTAGGAGCAATCAATTTTCATGAACGGGGTGGTCTACCTAATGAACTGTCCGGTGAGTGTATATCTTAGCTTCTACTTTGTAAGTCTATCTTAAGCTTTATTGGTCTGGGTGGCTATACTTGGAGTTTGGGGTAGATACATCTTTGCTGTGCTACTTTTAGTTGGTTTGTATACAATTTCATGGGGGCGTGGAAATGTTGTGCTTCTGAGGTTGATTGCCACCGTGGCTTTTTGTTGTGTAAATACTTAGTATGGATATTCCCTGCTGTTGAAAAGCCTGAAGTACGTTGTCGTCCCTGTGCAGTAAATCTCTCTCTCTCTCTCTCTCTCTCTCTCTCTCTCTCTCTCTCTCTCTCTCTCTCTCTCTCTCTCTCTCTCTCTCTCTCTCTCTCTCTCTCTCTCTCTCTCTCTCTCTCTCTCTCTCTCTCACACACACACACACTCGACTAAACTAAGCTAAGCTATACAGCAAATGCTCTGGCAAATAAGCAGAGACCTGAAAACATCATCAATCCTCAAGCTTTCACTCGCCTCCAGCACACAGGCACTGTTGGGGCGAGTGACTCTGAACTTACAATGCTAAAAAGCTTTAAAGCAAGCCTTCCTTCATGAACTGGCCTCTGTAAAATGGTATAGAATGGTCCTAATCCCCTCGGTCGAAGACGCTTGGACTTTTTTTATATTTTCAGTGGTATTTTTAACAAATACGCCCCCATAGAGAAAATTAGAATTAAAAACAGGTTCAGCCCCTGGTTCGACAGTGATCTTGCAGAGTTACTCCACCTCAAGAATTGTATATGGCGAAAGGCTCGGCACATACATACTCAGGCTGACTGGCTCTCGTTCAGGCAAATGAGAAATAAGTGCACTCAGGCTATCCGGGAGGCCAAAGTTAGTTACTTTAAGAAGCAGTTCTCTCTCTGTGGGTCTAACCCCAAGAAGTTCTGGAAAACGGTTAAAGACCTGGAGAATAAACACTCCTCCTCAAAGCTGCCCATGTTGATTAAAGTTGATGATGTGTTTGTTACTGACAAGAAGCACATGGCTGTGCTCTTTAATCATCACCACATCATTAAGTCAGGATTCCTATTTGACTCAGCCATGCCTCCTTGCCCATCCAACATTTCCTCGTCTCCCAGCCCTTCTAATGCGACTATCCCTGATGCTTCTCCCTCTTTTTCCCCTGTCTCGCTAAAAGTTTTACCCTGCAGGTGCTAAAGGAGCCCCTGAAACTTGACCCCGAAAAAAACATCTGGGTCAGATGGTTCAGACCCTTTCTTCTTTAAGGTTGCTTCCCCTATCATCGCCAAGACTATCTCCAACCTTTTCAACCTGTCTCTCCTTTCTGGGGAGGTTCCCATTGCTTGGAAGGCAGCCACGGTTCACCCTTTATTTAAAGGGGGAGCTCAAGCTGATCCTAACTGTTGTAGGCCTGTTTCTATTTTGCCCTGTTTATCAAAAGTGTTAGAAAAACTAGTCAACAATCAACTGACTGGCTTTCTTGATGTCTATAGTATTCTCTCTGGTATGCAATCTGGCTTCCGCTCAGGTTATGGATGTGTCACTGCAACCTTAAAGGTCATCAATGATGTCACCATTGCCCTTGATTCTAAGCAATGTTGTGCTGCTATTTTTATTAACTCGGCCAAAGCTTTTGATACGGGTAGACCATTCCATTCTTGTGGGCCGGCTAAGGAGTATTGGTGTCTCTGAGGAGTATTTGGCCTGGTTTGCTAACTACCTCTCTCAAAGAGTGCAGTGTATAAAGCCAGAAAATCTGCTGTCTCAGCCACTGCCTGTCACCAAGGGGGTACCCCAAGGCTCAATCCTAGGCCCCAAGCTCTTCTCAACAATAACATAGTTCAGGCAGTAGGAAGCTCTCACATCCATTTATATGCAGATGATACAGTCTTACACTCAGCTGGCCCCTCCTTGGATTTTGTGTTAAATGCGCTACAACAAAGCTTTCTTAGTGTCCAACAAGATTTCTCTACCCTTAACCTTGTTCTGATCACCTCCAAAACAAAATGTATGTGGTTTGGTAAGAAGAATGCCCCTCTCCCCACAGGTGTGAATGCTACCTCTGAGGGTTCAGAGCTCGAGGTAGTCACCTCATACAAGTACTTGGGAGTATGGCTAGACTGTACACTGTCCTTCTCTCAGCACATATCGAAGCTGCAGGCTAAAGTTAAATCTAGACTTGGTTTCCTCTATCGTGATCGTTCCTCTTTCACTTCAGCTGCCAAACTAACCCTGATTCAGATGACCATCCTACCCATGCTAGATTACGGAGACATAATTTATAGATCGGCAGGTAAGGGTGTTCTCAAGCGGCTAGATGTTCTTTTCCATTCGGCCATCAGATTTGCCACCAATGCTCTCATAGGACACATCACTGCACTCTATACTCCTCTGTAAACTGGCCATCTCTGTATACCCGTCGCAAGATGCTTATTTATAAAACCCTCTTAGGCCTCACTCCCCCCTATCTGAGATATCTACTGCAGCCCTCATCCTCCATATGCAACACCCGTTCTGCCAGTCACATTCTGTTAAAGGTCCCCAAAGCACACACATCCTTGGATTGCTTGTCTTTTCAGTTCGCTGCAGCTAGCGACTGGAACGAGCTGCAACAAACACTCAAACTGGACAGTTTTATCTCAATCTCTTAATTCAAAGATTCAGTCATGGACACTCTTAATTACAGTTGTGGCTACTTTGTGTGATGTATTGTTGTCTCTACCTTCTTGCCCTTTGTTCTGTTGTCCGTGCCCAATAATGTTTATACCATGTTTTGTGCTGCTACCATGTTGTGTTGCTACCATGCTGTTGTCATGTTGTGTTGCTACCATGCTGTGTTTTCATATGTTGCTGCCTTGACATGTTGTTGTCTTAGGTCTCTCTTTATGTAGTGTTGTGTCTCTCTTGTCGTGATGTGTGTTTTGTCCTATATTTATATAGTTTTTATTTTTAAAATTTTTAATCCCAGACCCCGTCCCCGCAGGAGGCCTTTTGCCTTTTGGTAGGCCGTCATTGTAAATAAGAATTTGTTCTTAACTGACTTGCCTAGTTAAATAAAGGTTAAATAAACACAAATAAAAATGATTCTGTGTACTGTGCTCAGCTTTCTAAAAGTCAAATGTCTGTTTTCCGACTGGTTACTGCACTCTATCTTAAGCTTTGGACAGTGATGAACTTGCTTCACTATGCCTGAACAGAGGCTCAATGTGCAGTAAGAGTATTATTCCTCTTTCATGACTCCAAATTTGTCAGCATAATAACATTTGAGGTTTTATGCCTTCACTGTAAATCTACTGGACCCTGGACATCATCCATGTGGCAGTGGTTAAGGCAGGGCCTTGTCTCCCTATTTGACCTTTACTGTTACACGGCAGGACCAGGTGGTGGGCTCTTCCAGTAGCTTCCTGCCACTGTGCTCAACAAACATCTGCGATCTGTCTCTATCAATGCCACCTGACGCTCTCATGGCATGCTATTTTATAATAATTTCAGGTACTCCTCTATGAATAGTGTGCATCACTGTACAGGCCTTCTTTCTAATGTGTTCATTTCACAACCGATAATGTTCATATCAAGTTTGTTACACAGAAGCTTAGGTCCCCTGTCTCCTGCTCAGTGCCAATATCAAGGCATTGAAATAAGAAAGGTATTCCAATGGCATTTGCATGACATTACAGTGGCATAATTTACTAATCAAGTTTGATATATTATGATTATTCAAGTCAAATGTTTTGTGTCTAGGGTGCAACTCTAGACACTCACTCACCCAATCCTGCCTAGCCCATAGAGGGGCAAAATGATGATGTGTGGCGACTGTGCTGCCTGTCCTCCAAGGAGCTGGGACTAATATAATCCTTCTCTACAGGAGTACTCATTCAGGAGCACAAATCAATATGATTGTGACCTAGGGAGCTGTCTATCCAATGAAAGATAATTGAGAGTTGTGTTGGTGGATTCCCATCTGAGCAAAGGATATGTAATCAGTCTCTTTATCTATCGACCCGTTTGAGTTTTGGGTCGTGCCATGTGGCCTTTAGCATGTGTCTAGTATTTTATGATTCAGGTTCTTGAAATCTGACAGGAGCTACTTGGTAAATGACAGTCATGATACCCTATTCAAAGAGGCCTTTGTCCTGCAGACTGCTTCCTCAAAGGGGTTTGGGACATGTTGTAACCTACTTGACTGGGCTCAAGGAGTCAGCACTCGGCAGCAACTGTGCGATCACTCTGCCAAGGGAGTGGGTTCTGAGAAAGGACTGTTGCTTTGATGTGAAGGTCGCTTCTGATGAAAGTGCTATTGTAACAGCACAATGCGATTCAGACAGGGGTCTTCAGATCAAGTTATGGCTTGAATGGGTCTACGTCACTAACGGCTGAGGGAGGGCTATTTGAGAACCCTTACAAAAAACATTCCAAGTACCAAGTAGGTCAACAGAAATGGAGAGCACGAGGAGTGTGAAGTAAAACATCCCAAATTATGGTTACAGCAACCCCTGTTGTTAAAGCTACTTACTTCTGAGAGTTCTGCCTGGAATAAATAGTCTGTAGAATTCATTCCAAGAAACCAAGCTGAGGCTAAGTATTGTGGCAGATTACTCACTGCCACTGAACATGGGCTGAAACCAGAGCTGATGAGAGGGTCCAGGGAAGAGGGGGGATAAAAAGGTTACTGTATAAATGCATCTGGGGGGGTTAACAGTACCCTTGACTTTTATACACTTATCAGTACTTCCCAGAAGCCATTTCAAAGGTTCTCTGTGGCTCTTCCTGGAAAGTGAACAGACATTTTACTCAATCATTCTCCTATTTTTTAAACCTGACCATAGTATCATCGTGAGTCAAGTCAAACTAGATGATAGGTGATGCCTAGTCCATTTAACATATTTCATGGCTAGCATCATAATTTTTAGAAACCAAGCAAATGTTTCTTTACTAAGAAAAAAGGCACTACAACTTTTTTAAACTTAGAGCTGATAACAATAGACAGACAGGTTTGACAACGTCCCGACAAAAGTTGCGCTCAACCCTGAGACAAAAGGCTTTGTGTTGTCATTATCGTAGGTCAGATAGCTAGCAACAACGACTAGAAGCTGCTGTCCAGTGAATGTAGATGGCTTGTTTCAGTTAGTTGTATTTTCTTCTTGATACCATCTCTGGTTTGACATGTTTTGACGCTTGTCACGTCTATGCTAATATGGCTAGGGTTGGCTAGCTAACTAACAACTGTAACAATGTATTTGAAAAACAAACATGCTTTATTGGGCAAATTTATTTTTGTTTTCAATAAACATTTGCAGATAAAAAAACATGAGCTGCCGCACACCCAGAATAATAGTTAGTGTGCAGGTGATGACTAACGGTGAATAAACTATAAACTATCAAAATAAAGAAAGTTGCACATTCCATGTGTAATCTCCCAGCAACTACCCAACTCTCTAGGCTAGGGGGCAGTATTTTGATGTTTGGATGAAAAACGTGCCCAAAGTAAACTGCCTATTTCTCGAAAACCTGAGAAAAGTCCATCCAGGAAGTGCTGTTTTTCTGAAACGACTCTTTTCCATTGCAAGCCTATCCTCCATTTAAAGGGATATCAACCAGATTCCTTTCCCTATGGCTTCCACAAGGTGTGACCAGTCTTTAGACATAGTTTCAGGCATTTATTCTGAAAAATTTGTGAGAATGATCGCATCGCGTCAGTGGATAGCCAGATGTCCTCAGATTTGTGCATGCGCGTGCCAGGAGCGAGACCTTTTCTTTCTCTCTTCTATTGAAAAGGCTACCGTCCGGTTGAAATATTATTGATTATTTATTGTAAAAACAATCTGAGGATTGATTATAAAAAAACGTTTGTACGAACTTTACGGATACTATTTGGAATTTTCGTCTCCCCGTCGTGACCGCACGAGCCTGTGGATTGCTGAACAAAACGCGCCAACCAAATGGAGGTCTTTGGATATAAAGAGAATCTTTATCGAACAAACAAACATTTATTGTGTAACTGGGAGTCTCGTGAGTGCAAACATACGAAGATCATCAAAGGTAAGTGATTAATTGAATTGCTTTTCTGACTTTCGTGACCAATCTACTTTGCTGCAAGCTGTTTGTAATGTTTTGTCAGCTGAGAGCTGTCCTCACATAATCGTATGGTTTGCTTTCACCGTAAAGCCTTTTTGAAATCTGACACGCCGGCTGGATTAACAACAAATTAAGCTGTGTTTTGGTGTATAGTACTTGTGATTTCATGAAAATTAAATATTTTTAGTCATTTAATTTGAATTTGGCGCTCTGCAATTCACCGGATCTGGATGAAAAGGATCCCGCTAAAGGGATCTAAGTGTCAAGATTAAAGGTACAGTGATGCCGAAATGTTGGTAAATACCCATTAAATTGCTGGGAGATTACACATAGAGTGTGCGACTTTCTTTATTTTGATAATAAACATTTGCAGACAAAATATAGTTAACACATTGCTAACTTCTTGGTGACAGGGGGCAGTATTTTCACATCCGGATGAAATGCATGCCCAAATTCAACTGCCTGCTACTCATCCCCAGAAGAGAAGATATGCATATTATTAGTAGATTTCTGTACAGCACTTTGAGATATCAGCTGATGTACGAAGGGCTATATAAATAAATTTGATTTGGATAGAAACCAATCTGAAGTTTCTAAAACTGTTTGAATCATGTCTGTGAGTATAACAGAACTTATTTAGCAGGCGAAACCCAGAGGACAAACCATTCAGATTTTATATTTGAGGTCACTCTCTTTTCAATGCATTTTCATTGGGAATCCAGATTTCTAAGGGACCTTCTTGCAATTCCTACCGCTTCCACTGGATGTCACCAGTCTTTAGAAATTGGTTGAGGTTTTTCCTTTGTGTAATGAAGAAGTAGCCCTGTTCAGAACGAGGGTCCTTTCAATGACCAGAAAGCTTGACCAGAAAGCTAGCTACAGTTTGTTTTCCTCCTGTATGAACACAGATCATCCTGTCTTCAATTTTATAGATTATTTACGTAAAAAATACCTAAAGTTGTATTACAAAAGTAGTTTGAAATGTTTTAGCAAAGTTTACAGGTAACTTTTGAGATATTTTGTAGTCACGTTGCGCAAGTTGAAACCAGTGTTTTTCTGGATCAAACACGCCAAATAAATTGACATTTTGGATATATATTGACGGAATTAATCGAACAAAAGGACCATTTGTGATGTTTATGGGACATATTGGAGTGCCAACAAAAGAAGCTCGTCAAAGGTAAGGCATGATTTATATTTTTATTTCTGCGTTGTCGCGCCTGCAGGGTTGAAATATGCTTTTCTCTCTTTATTTACGGAGGTGCTATCCTCAGATAATAGCATCGTTTGCTTTCGCCGAAAAGCCTTTTTGAAATCTGACATGTTGGCTGGATTCACAACAAGTGTAGCTTTAATTTGGTATCGTACATGTGTGATTTCATGAAAGTGAGATTTTTATAGTCATTCATTTGAATTTGGCGTTCTGCATTTTCACTGGCTTTTGGCCACATATCCCAGAGAGGTTAACTATATGTAATATGTTAACTATGTTAACTATATGTCATTTCTGGTCACAACTTGCAGACTTGTTTACGTGCTGCTGTGCGTTTTGTTGCCAACCTTACTTTGCTACCTGACAACTTTACAGTTTTTACTTTTTAATTAACGTTTATATTTTTAGTTTTTCCCTCACTCAACTTTTTTTCATTCAACTTTTTCTCTCCGGACGTTTTATCTGGACATGGTTCGTCAGGAATTCCAACAGCCGAAGCTAAGTAGTAACATTAACATGATGCCTTCTAATTGCAGTCGCTGTACTCATAATATACAGGAGAACGATCGCCTTACGGCGAGGATAGCTGTGCTGCAAGCCCGGCTTTAGGCAAGGGTAATTTCAGTGTAGGAAAAGATGAAACAGCGTCTGTGCCATCAGTAAGTACAGATAGTAACGTTAGTATAAATCCCCTCGCACGGTCCCTGCAGCCGGACAACTTTCTCATGGCTTCTGGAGGGAAATGCTGTAGGAATGCTCAACCGGTGTCGCTCATTCAGCCGACAGAAACTTTCAACCGGTTATCCCCATTAAGCAGCGAGTCGGAGTCAGAGGCCGAGCCTTCTCTGGTCTCTACTCCTCCCGTTATGGGGTCTGAGACGCCGAAGGCTCCCACCATTCGCTCTGACAAATTGAAAACCCTAGTCATTGGCGTCTCCATTAGCCGCAGTATTAGATTTAAAACGAATCATCCAGCGATCATACACTGTTTACCAGGGGGCAGGGCTACCGACGTTAAGGCTAATCTGAAGATGGTGCTGGATAAAGCTAAAACTGGCGAGTGTAGAGAGTATAGAGATATTGTTATCCACGTCGGCACCAACGATGTTAGGATAAAACAGTCAGAGGTCACCAACATAACTTCAGCGTGTAAATCAGCAAGAAAGATGTGTCGGCATCAAGTAATTGTCCCTGGCCCCCTCCCAGTTAGGGGGAGTGATGAGTTCTACAGCAGTCTCACAACTCAATCGCTGGTTGAAAACTGTTTTCTGCCCCTCCCAAAAGATAGAATTTGGAGATAATTGGCCCTCTTTCTGGGACTCACCCACAAACAGGACCAAGCCTGGCCTGTTGAGGAGTGATGGACTCCATCCTAGCTGGAGGGGTGCTCTCATCTTATCTACGAACATAGACAGGGCTCTAACTCCCCTAGCTCCACAATGAAATAGGGTGCAGGCCAGGCAGCGGGCTATTAGGCAGCCTGCCAGCTTATTGGAGTCTGCCACTAGCACAGTCAGTGTAGTCAGCTCAGCTATCCCCATTGAGACCGTGTCTGTGCCTCAACCTAGGTTGGGCAAACCTAAACATGGCGGTGTTCGCCTTAGCAATCTCACTAGAATAAAGACCTCCTCCATTCCTGCCATTATTGAAAGAGATCACGATACCTCACATCTCAATAGGGCTACTTACTGTTAGATCCCTCACTTCGAAGGCAGTTATAGTCAATGAACTAATCACTGATCATAATCTTGATGTGATTGGCCTGACTGAAACATGGATTAAGCCTGATGAATTTACTGTGTTAAATGATGCCTCACCTATTGGTTACACTAGTGACACTAATATTGGCTTTAATATTCACATGGAAAAGTCCACAGACCCACTCCAAAAGGCTTTCGGAGCCATCATCGACTCAGTGGGTTTTGTCCAACATGTCTCTGGACCTACTCACTGCCACAGTCATACTCTGGACCTAGTTTTGTCCCAAGGAATAAATGTTGTGGATCTTAATGTTTTTCCTCATAACCGTGGACTATCGGACCACCATTTTATTACGTTTGCAATCGCAACAAATAATCTGCTCGGACCCCAACAAAGGAGCATCAAAAGTCATGCTATAAATTCTCAGACAACCCAAAGATTCCTTGATGCCCTTCCAGACTCCCTCTGCCTACCCAAGGATGTCAGAGGACAAAAATCAGTTAACCACCTAACTGAGGAACTCAATTTAACCTTGCGCAATACCCTAGATGTGGTTACACCCCTAAAAACTAAAAATATTTGTCATAAGAAATTAGCTCCTTGGTATACAGAAAATACCCGAGCTCTGAAACAAGCTTCCAGAAAATTGGAGCGGAAATGGCGCCACACCAAACTGGAAATCTTCCAACTAGCTTGGAAAGACAGTACCGTGCAGCATTGAAAAGCCCTCACTGCTGCTCGATCATCCTATTTTTCCAACTTTATTGAGGAAAATAAGAACAATCCGAAATATAATTTTTGATACTGTTGCAAAGCTAACTACAAAGCAGCATTCCACAAGAGAGGATAGCTTTCACTTCAGCAGTAATCAATTCATGAACTTCTTTGAGGAAAAGATCATGATCATTAGAAAGCAAATGACGGAAACCTCTTTTAATTCTGCGTACTCCTCCAAAGCTCAGTTGTTCTGAGTCTGCACAACTCTGCCAGGACCTAGGATCAAGGGAGACACTCAAGTGTTTTAGTACTACATACAGTGGGGAGAACAAGTATTTGATACACTGCCAATTTTGAAGGTTTTCCTACTTACAATGCATGTAGAGGTCTGTAATTGTCATCATAGGTACACTTCATCTGGGAGAGGCGGAATATAAAACAGAAATCCAGAAAATCACATTGTATGATTTTTAATTAATTAATTAGCATTTTATTGCATGACAGAAGTATTTGATACATCAGAAAAGCAGAACTTAATATTTGGTACAGAAACCTTTGTTTGCAATTACAGAGATCATACGTTTCCTGTAGTTCTTGACCAGGTTTGCACACACTGCAGCAGGGATTTTGGCCCACTCCTCCATACAGACCTTCTCCAGGTCCTTCAGGTTTTGGGGCTGTCGCTGGGCAATACGGACTTTCAGCTCCCTCCAAAGATTTTCTATTGGGTTCAGGTCTGGAAACTGGCTAGGCCACTCCAGGACCTTGAGATGCTTCTTACGGAGAAACTCCTTAGTTGCCCTGGCTGTGTGTTTCGGGTCGTTGTCATGCTGGAAGACCCAGCCACGACCCATCTTCAATGCTTTTACTGAGGGAAGGAGATTGTTGCCAAGACCTCGCGATACATGGCCCCATCCATCCTTCCCTCAATACGGTGCAGTCGTCCTGTCCCCTTTGCAGAAAAGCATCCCCAAAGAATGATGTTTCCACCTCCATGCTTCACAGTTGGGATGGCTTTCTTGGGGTTGTACTCATTCTTCTTCTTTCTCCAAACACTGCGAGTGGAGTTTAGACCAAAAAACTCTATTTTTGTCTCATCAGACCACATGACCTTCTCCCATTCCTCCTCTGGATCATCCAGATGGTCATTGCCAAACTTCAGATGGGCCTGGACATGCGCTGGCTTGAGCAGGGGGACCTTGCGTGCGCTGCAAGATTTTAATCCATGACGGCGTAGTGTATTACTAATGGTTTTCTTTGAGACTGTCGTCCCAGCTCTCTTCAGGTCATTGACCAGGTCCTGCCGTGTAGTTCTGGGCAGATCCCTCACCTTCCTCATGATCATTGATGCCCCACGAGGTGAGATCTTGTATGGAGCCGCAGACCGAGGGTGATTGACCGTCATCTTGAACTTCTTCCTTTTTCTAATAATTGCGCCAACAGTTGTTGACTTCTCACCAAGCTACTTGCCTATTGTCCTGTTGCCCATCCCAGCCTTGTGTAAGGCTACAATTTGATCCCTGATGTCCTTACATGGCTCTCTGGTCTTGGCCATTGTGGAGAGGTTGGAGTCTGTTTGATTGAGTGTGTGGACATATATTCAGGTAACGAGTTCAAACAGGTGCAGTTAATACAGGTAAAGAGTGGAGAACAGGAAGGCTTCTTAAAGAAAAACTAACAGGTCTGAGCCTGAATTCTTACTGGTTGGTAGGTGATCAAATACTTATGTCATGCAATAAAATGCAAATGAATTACTTAAAAATCATACAATGTGATTTTCTGGATTTTTGTTTTAGATTCCGTCTCTCACAGTTGAAGTGTACCTATGATATAAATTACAGACCTCTACATGCTTTGTAAGTAGGAAAACCTGCAAAATCGGCAGTGTATCAAATACTTGTTATCCCCACTGTATATCTCTTGACACAATGATGAAAATAATCATGGCCTCTAAACCTTCAAGCTGCATACTGGACCCTATTCCAACTAAACTAATGAAAGAGCTGCTTCCTGTGCTTGGCCCTCCTATGTTGAACATAATAAACGGCTCTCTATCCACGGGATGTGTACAAACTCACTAAAAGTGGCAGTAATAAGGCCTATCTTGAAAAAGCCAAACCTTGACCCAGAAGATATAAAAAACTATCGGCCTATATCGAATCTCCCATTCCTCTCAAAAAATGTTGCATTTGTGAAGGTGGTAAATGACCTTTTAATGGCGTCAGACTCTGGCTCTGTCCTCGTGCTCCTAGACTTTAGTGCTGCTTTTGATACCATCGATCACCACATTCTTTTGGAGAGATTGGAGACCCAAATTGGTCTACACGGACAAGTTCTGGCCTGGTTTAGATCTTATCTGTCGGAAAGATATCAATTTGTCTCTGTGAATGGTTTGTCTTCTGACAAATCAACTGTACATTTTGGTGTTCCCCAAGGTTCCGTTTTAGGACCACTATTGTTTTCACTATATATTTTACCTCTTGGGGATGTCATTCAAAAACATAATGTTAACTTTCACTGCTATGGGGATGACACACAGCTGTACATTTCAATGAAACATGATGAAGCCCCAAAATTTCCATCGCTAGAAGCATGTGTTTCAGACATAAGGAAGTGGATGGCTGCAAACTTTCTACTTTTAAACTCGGACAAAACAGAGATGCTTGTTCTAGGTCCCAAGAAACAAAGAGATCTTCTGTTGAATCTGACAATTAATCTTGATGGTTGTACAGTTGTCTCAAATAAAACTGTGAAGGACCTCAGCGTTAACCTGGACCCTGATCTCTCTTTTGAAGAACATATCAAGACTGTTTCAAGGACAGCTTTTTTACATCTAGGTAACATTGCAAGAATCAGAAACCTTCTCTCCAAAAATGATGCAGAAAAATGAATCCATGCTTTTGTTACGGCTATCCGGATAAAGCACTAAATAAACTTCAGTTAGTGCTAAATACGGCTGCTAGAATCCTGACTAGAATCAAACAATTTGATCATATTACTCCAGTGCTAGCCTTCCTATACTGGCTTCCTGTTAAGGCAAGGGCTGATTTCAAGGTTTTACTGCTAACCTACAAAGCATTACATGGGCTTTGTCCTACCTATCTTTCCGATTTGGTCTTGCCGTACATACCTACACGTACGCTATGGTCACAAGACGCAGGCCTCCTAATTGTCCCTAGAATTTCAAAGCAAACAGCTGGAGGCAGGGCTTTCACCTATAGAGCTCCATTTTTATGGAATGGTCTGCAAACCCACGTGAAAGACGCAGACTCGGTCTCAACCTTTAAGTCTTTACTGAAGACTCATCTCTTCAGTAGGTCCTATGATTGAGTGTAGTCTGGCCCAGGAGTGTGAAGGTGAACGGAAAGGATCTGGAGCAACGAACCGCCCTTGCTGTCTCTGCCTGGCCGGTTCCCCTCTCTCCACTGGGATTCTCTGCCTCTAACCCTATTACAGGTGCTGAGTCACTGGCTTACTGGTGCTCCTCCATGCCGTCCCTAGGAGGGGTGCGTCACTTGAGTGGCTTGAGTCGCTGACGTGGTCTTCCTGTCTGGGTTGGCGCCCCCCTTGGGTTGTGCCGTGTCGGAAATCTTTGTGGGCTATACTCGGCCTTGTCTCAGGATGGTAAGTTGGTGGTTGAAGATATCCCTCTAGTGGTGTGGGGGCTGTGCTTTGGCAAAGTGGGTGTGGATATCCTGCCTGTTTGGCCCTGTCCGGGGGTATCATCAAATGGGGCCACAGTGTCTCCTGACCCCTCCTGTCTCAGCCTCCAGTATTTATGCTGCAGTAGTTTATGTGTCGGGGGGCTAGGGTCAGTCTGTTATATCTATAGTATTTCTCCTGTCTTATCCGGTGTCCTGTGTGAACTTAAGTATGCTCTCTCTAATTCTCTCTTTTTTCTCTCTCTTGGAGGACCTGAGCCCTAGGACCGTGCCTCAAGACTACCTGGCATGACGACTCCTTGCTGTCCCCAGTCCACCTGGCCGTTTTGCTGCCCCAGTTTCAACTGTTCTGCCTGCAGCTATGGAACCCTGACCTGTTCACCGGACGTGCTACCTGTCCCAGAACTGCTGTTTTCAACTCTCTAGAGACAGCAGGAGCAGTAGAGATACTCTCAATGATCGGCTATGAAAAGCCAACTGACATTTACTCCTGAGGTGCTGACCTGTTGCACCCTTGACAACTACTGTGACCATTATTTGACCATGCATTGTCATTTATGAACATTTGAACTTCTTGGTCATGTTCTGTTATAATCTCCACCCGGCACAGCCAGAAGAGAACTGGCCAGCCCTCATAGCCTGGTTCCTCTCTAGGTTTCTTCCTAGGTTTTGGCCTTTCTAGGGAATTTTTCCTAGCCACCGTGCTTCTACACCTGCATTGCTTGCTGTTTGGGGTATTAGGCTGGGTTTCTGTACAGCACTTTGATATATCAGCTATATAAATACATTTGATTTGATGACATGTAGGTAGAATTAAAGTGACTGTGCATAGATAATAAACATACAGTAGCAGCAGTGTAAAAGGGGGGTGGCAATGCAAATAGTCTGGGTAGCCATTTGATTAGCTGTTCATGAGTCTTATGGCTTGTGGGTAGAAGCTGTTAAGACGTCTTTTGGACCTAGACTTGGCGCTCCTGTACCGCTTGCCGTGCGGTAGCAGAGAGAACAGTCTATGACTAGGGTGGCTGGAGTCTTTTACAATTTTTAGGTCCTTCCTCTGTCACACGCCTGGTATAGAGGTCCTAGATGGCAGGAAGCTTGGCCTCAGTGATGTACTGGGCCATACGCACTATCCTCTGTAGCAGTGGCAGTTGCCATACCAGGCAGTGATGCAACCAGTCAGGATGCTCTTGATGGTGCAGCTATAGAACTTTTTGAGTATCTGAGGACCCATGCCAAATCATTTTCAGTCTCCTGAAGGGGAATAGGCATTGTCGTACCCTCTTCACGACTGTCTTGGTGTGTTTGGACCATGATAGTTTGTTGGTGATGTGGACACCAAGGAACTTGACACTCTCAACCTTCTCCACTACAGTCAATGAAAATGGGGGCATGCTCGGTCCTCCTGTCACACCCTGACCATAGTTTGCTTTGTATGTTTCTATGTTTTGTTTGGTCAGGGTGTGATCTGAGTGGGCATTCTATGTTGTGTGTCTAGTTTGTCTGTTTCTGTGTTTGGCCTGATATGGTTCTCAATCAGAGGCAGGTGTTAGTCATTGTCTCTGATTGGGAACCATATTTAGGTAGCCTGTTTGGTGTTGGGTTTTGTGGGTGATTGTTCCTGTCTCTGTGTTTGTTGCACCAGATAGGGCTGTTTCGGTTTTCCACGTTTGTTGTTTTGTATTATGTTCATGTTTAGTTGTCTTATTAAAAAACATGAACTTCAACCACGCTGCATTTTGGTCCGCCTCTCCTTCGACACAAGAAAACCGTTACACCTCCTTTTCCTGTAGTCCACAATCATCTCCTTTGTCTTGATCACATTGAGGGAGAGGTTGTTGTCCTGGCACAACACAGCCAGGTCTCTGACCTCCTCCCTATTGGCTGTCTCATCATTGTCAGTGATCAGGCCTATCACTGTTGTGTCATCTGCAAACTTAACGATGGTATTGGAGTCGTGCCTGGCCATGCAGACATGAGTGAACAGGGAGTATAGCAGGGGACTGAGCACGAACCCCTGAGGGGCCCCTGTGTTGAGGATCAGCGTGGCAGATGTGTGGCCCGTCAGGAAGTCCAGGATCCAGTTGCAGATGGATGTGTTTGGTCCTAGCGTCCCTAGCTTAGTGATAAGCTTTCAGGGCACTATGGTGTTGAACGCTGAGCTGTAGTCAATGAATAGCATTCTCACATAGGTGTTCCTTTTGTACAGATGAGAAAGGGCAGTGTGGAGTGCAATATAGATTGCATCATCTGTGGATCTGTTGGGGCGGTATGCAAATTTAGTGGGTCTAGGATTTCTGGGATAATGGTGTTGATTTGAGCCATGACCAGCCTTTCAAAGCACTTCATAGCTACAGACGTGCGTGCTACGGGTCGGTAGTCATTTAGGCAGGTTACCCTAGTGTTCTTGAGCACAGGGACTATGCTGGTCTCCTTGAAACATGTTGGTGTTACAGACTCAGTCAGGGACATGTTGAAAATGTCAGTGAAGACACTTGCCAGTTGGTCAGCGCATGCTCAGAGTACATGTCCTGGTAATCCATCTGGCCCTGGGGCCTTGTGAATGTTGACCTGTTTAAAGGTCTTACTCACATCAGCTACGGAGAGCGTGATCACACAGTTGTCTGGAACAGCTGATGCTCTCATGCATGTTTCAGTGTTACTTGCCTCGAAGCGAGCATAGAAGTAATTTAGCTCGTCTGGTGGTCTGTAATAGTTTGCAAGCCATGCCACATCCAACGAGCGTCGGAGATGGTGTAGTACGATTCAATCTTAGTCCTGTATTGACGCTTTGCCCGTTTGATGGTTCGTTGGAGGGCATAGCGGGATTTCTTATAAGCTTCCGGGTTAGAATCCCGCTCCTTGAAAGCGGCAGCTCTACCCTTTAGCTCAGTGAGGAAGTTGCCTGTAATCCATGGCTTTTGGTTGGGGTATGTATGTACAGTCACTGTGGGGACGATGTCATCGATGCACTTATTGATGAAGTCAGTGACTGATGTGGTGTACTCCTCAATGCCATAGGAAGAATCCCTGAACATATTCCAGTCTGTGCTAGCAAAACAGTCCTGTAGCTTAGCATCTGCTTCATCTGACCACTTTTTTTTTGACCGAGTCACTGGTGCTCCCTGCTTTAGTTTTTGTTTGTAAGCAGGAGTCAGGAGGATAGAATTATGGTCAGATTTGCCAAATGGAGGGCGAGGGAGAGCTTGTACTTCTCTCTGTATGTGGAGTAAAGGTGGTCTTGTAACGGCATTCCTCCTCCTCTTCTGAGGAGGAAAAGCGAGAAGGATCGGAGGACCAATGCGCAGCGTGATAAGTGTCCATAACGTTTTATTTTAAGATATAAACTGAACACTATGAAAATACAAAACAATAAACGTGAACATGAACGAAACCAAAACAGTACCGTGTGGCAACAAACACACACACGGAAAACAAACACCCACAACTCAAAAGTGAAACCCAGGCTACCTAAGTATGATTCTCAAACAGAGACAACTAACGACACCTGCTTCTGATTGAGAACCATACTAGGCTGAACTCAAAACCCCAACATAGAAAAACACACATAGACTGCCCACCCCAACTCACACCCTGACCATACTAAATAAAGACAAAACAAAGGAAATAAACGTCAGAACGTGACAGGTCTAGAGTTTTTTCCCCCTTTGGTTGCACATGTAACATGCTGTTAGATATGAGGTAAAACGGATTTAAGTTTCCTTGCATTAAAGTCCCCGGCCACTAGGAGTGCCGCCTCTGGATGAGCATCTTCCTGTTTGCTTATGGCCATATACAGCTTATTGAGTACGGTCTTAGTGCCAGCATCGGTTTGTGGTGGTAAATAGTGTGGTCTACAGCTTATCATGAGATCCTCTATCTCAGGCAAGAAAAACCTTGAGACTTCCTTAGATTTCGTGCACCAGCTGTTGTTTACAAACATACATAGACCGCCATCCCTTGTCTTACCAGAGGTGGCTGCTCTATCCTGCCGAAAAAGAGTAAAACTCGCAAGGTGTATGTTATTCATGTCGTCGTTCAGCCACGACATGATATTACAGTTTTTAATGTCCCGTTGGTAGGATATACGTGCTCATAGTTCGTATATTGTATTATCCAATGATTGTCCATTGGCTAATGGTAAAGGCACTCGCAGTCGGATCCTTACAAGGCACCCAGACCTACGTCCCAATATCTCTGTCTCTTTCTTCTGCGAATAACGGGGATGAGGGCCTTGTCGTGTGTCTGGAGTAAATCCTTAGTGTCCTACTTGTTAAATAGAAAGTCTTCTTCCAGTACGGGGTGAGTAATCGCTGTCCTGATATCTAGAAGCTCTTTTCCATCATAAGAGACAGTGACAGAAACATTATGTACAAAATAAGTTACAAATAACATGAAAAAACAAATACAATAGCACAATTGGTTAGGGGACTGTAAAACGGCAGCCATCTCCTCTGGCACTATTATCAAACACCTCACTTGTCTATTGAGGTATTCTTTCAATCCTTAGTGGTGATGGTGAATGTGCCGTGTTAAGAACGTGTTGCCCATATGAGACAGACGCTAGAGCCCCAGTTTCATGGCACGAACTGTGTGTTATATAACTCATGACTAGTACATTTGGGACTTAAATATGGCATATAGATTGAGTGTCTCAGTTTCACTGCTTGGGGTCATGATCCTGCCCCAAATGCTGTAGTTCAGTAATTACAACACAACATTGGTACAGAATGATAGTGACAAATAAAGTATTCCGCTCATAACTTTTGAATGATATGTATGGTTATTGAATCTCCTCAGCATGCAGTTCTTGCTTGCTTGAATAGAGTGAGATTATCCTTGTCAAGAAATAAAACAAAGTAACAAGTAACAACATTGTAAATGTGTAGACTGAGCACATCTTGCATTTTGTCTATCCTGACCTTGCAGGTCTGCCATTTCTTCTGGTCTTAGCACTCACAGTTCAGTGTTTATTCCAGACTTCAAGGCTTCTCTGATGTCCTCAGTGTGTGCATGTTTTGTGTGTGTCATTCCTGATATCCTGTTTTGACTAAGATTGTATTATTCAAAATCAGTTAGTTTCTTGAAATGTGTTGTAATTTCAGGGGGAGGGGGGGTTGGTTATAAACTTTGTCTCATAAAATGTTCTAAAATGAGTATACAGCAGAGAGGGTCACTGCCATCTGTCACTGTCAAATGTGTACAGCATGCAGCAGTGTGAAGAGTAGCCAGGCCAGGATGTAGAGAATGTAGGGAATAAACCCTCACCCAAACAAAAATAAACACACACATCCCAATGACTGTACTAACGAACACTATGGCACATCCAATGGCATTAGAGGTCAACTTGTGAAGAATCTTGACTGTGAGTGGTTGTAATATTCCTGAAAACATGAGATGAGTGCATGTTCAGTTCATGGGTGAAAATGAAAATTGGGCCAACTTGAAGACAGGAGGGGGGGGGGGGGTATCCCCAGTTGAGTAACTTTGTATAATTTATCATTATTGCTGCATTGTAGTTATTGTTTTACTGAACTCAGTATTATGACATATTTCAGTGCTGTTCACAAATATCACCTAGGTCATTCTGAGGAACCACCAATCATCATACACAGTTCCCAGCCGTCTGCCTCCTCTCTGATGTCCACCTCTTTGACCTCTCTGAATGGGCCCCTTGTCCACCTTGCTCTTTGATTTCTCCCTCTCCATTCCTGTCTATCATGCTCTATTTGAAAGAAATTGCATGTTTTCACACCCTTTAATATGATGACCAACTGTGATTACCATTATGTGAAATCAATTAGCAATAACGAGTAGTCATTATGTATGGTTATCATGTATCATATATATCATTTAGATGTTTATACATTACAAACACACATTTTATTTCTGTAGTTCTCAAAATCCATAAATAGTAGACAAACCAGTTTAAAGTCTATAGGTTTACCAAACGGTTAAGTGATTAGCCATTAAACACAGTTGGATTAAGTGATGGTCAAATGTATTTAAACAAATGAGAAGAGAATCATATGAGAAGTATTGTGAGCATTACATTGTGAAAGGCAATTACCTTATATGAAAGGTATTTTGGCATAGATGAAACACTGAATCCGGTTTGGTGAAAAAGTTACTGTGTGATTTTGTGTGTTGTACATAGTCAATTGATGTGCTTAAAGTTGAGAAAAAATCAGTCCTCTAGCACACGTCATCATCATCATCCCACACTGAATTAATTTAAATTAGACATCCATCAATCATAGACTACGTGTGACTGGAACTAATGGCCAATAGGGTAGTGAGGACGGCTCATGATCACAGAAAGGTGATATCACGGGTGAGGGGGAAATAGAGTGTGCTTGAAAAGAGTGGGGAGGAGCATTGTACGAAGGCAAAGCCAGGTCAAAGCAAAAATCAACCCAGCTCTCTCAAAGGGACCCTGAATAAAATGGTTGGCCTTTGAAGAGCTGTTGCTTTTTTCAAAGTTCATGTTAAACCTTTGGACGAAGTTGCAGAAGTTAGCCTATATTTAGTGGGTTTGTTGACCATCTCTTTCTCTTTGCTTTCAGGGTAGCTGAAATAGAAGTACGCTAGAGTGCATGCATACTGTCCTATATCTGTAACAAGCCAAAACCTTTAAATCATATAGGGCAGATGTTAAGTGTGAGTGAGTAAATCAAACCCACTTAAAATGCTAAATGGATGGAAGGTTGATTTTCGGCCATATAGACTGCAACAGTACTGAATGACAATTGAGATTAAAAGCACACAAACTAAAGCGTTTCAAATAATTGTCTTTGTCAGAGCAACTGATTTTCATTGTGTTGCACAGTATGGCTATGATTGAGCAGTGGTTCAAGTGGGCAACATGGACGAGTCAGGAGACCTGTCAGTGCAATATTATTAGACCCCAACTAAGTTTGATCTTCTGTGCTTGTGCTATATCGAGAGGTGTCAGCTTATAATTATATCTTAGTTGGATGTACTCGTTGATATGAGAAGTGTGCCATTATGCTGCAACTCATACTAACAGTTCAAGGGAAATTGAATTACATGTTTTAGTACGTATGTGTGTCTCTCTGTGTGTAATATAATTGTTTTGATGCATTCAGGTTTCCAAAAATAATGTAGTTCCATATTTAGTCAAAAGGCGGCTGGTGCCAAATCATGCGTTGAGATCCAAACACAAACACTCAAACTGGACAGTTTTATCTCAATCTCTTCATTAAAAGACTCAATCATGGTCACTCTTACTGACAGTTGTGGCTGCTTTGTATGATGTATTGTTGTCTTTACCTTCTTTGTGCTGTTGACTTTGCCCAATTATGTTTGTACCATGTTTTTGTGCTGCTACCATGTTGTGTTGCTACCATGTTGTTGTCATGTTGTGTTGCTACCATGCTGTTTTGTCATGATTTGCTGCCTTGTGTCGTCGTCGTCTTAGGTCTCTCTTTATGTAGTGTTGTGTCTCTCTTGTTGTGATGTGTGTTTTGTCCTATATTTATATTGTTTTTTAAATTTTTTATCCCAGGACCCGTCCCCGCAGGAGGCCTTTTGGTAGGCCGTCATTGTAAATAAGAATTTGTTCTTAACTGACTTACCTAGTTAAATAAAGGGTAAATAAAAAATAATAACAAAAAAAACCTAGTTGGGTAGGGTTTAGGTTGGCATCAGCCATGCTCTAGAGGTAGATGGGGGTTGTGACAACGACCTACTTGGCAAGATCCTTTGGGATAGCATTGAGTTGGTGGGCCCTCAACAGATAGCAGGGCAGCTAGGAAATATAGAGAGAGCGAGAGAGAGAGAGTGAGACAGATGCTTTTTTGAGAGGGGTTGCTCTTTTCGAGCAGCTGTAGAAGTAAGTAAACAACAGCATAGGGTTTCTGGTGGCTTGCTGCCAGCTACCCAATTTGGTGTGGTTGTCATTAACCACCACCCCAGCCCCCTGCTCTGCAGGCTAACGCATGCATAGAGAGTGCTACATGAATGCCACTTTACAATCCTGTATGTAATGGGAGCCGCAGTAGCCCCGATGGGAGGAGGGAGTGAGCCGGGCAACCTAATGCTGATATTCCCTTGAGAAAGGAACCCCCTAAACTGCTCATTAAGAACTGCACTGCGGCTGTCCTCTCCTCCAGCCTCTCCAACCTAATGTGTGTGTGTGTGTTTGTGTGTGTGTGTGTGTGTGTGTGTGTGTGTGTGTGTGTGTGTGTGTGTGTGTGTGTGTGTGTGTGTGTGTGTGTGTGTGTGTGTGTGTGTGTGTGTGTGTGTGTGTGTGTGTGTGTGTGTGTGTGTGTCGGCAGTTGGATAAAAGCAGAAGTCAAATGTCCATCTCATGTGAACTAATAAACGATATGTTATCTTATGTTAGGACTACTGAGTGTTGTTTCCAGATGACCCATAAGTATCCATATGTTTTCCCTGCTTATCATAACCCTGGTTTATAGTGTCCAGAGCCTGTCACATTTGTCCTGTCCAGTTAGAGTGTGTTACATCACCTCAATGCCATCCACAACCTAGCTAATACCTAACAGTAACACTGGATCTTCTGTGCCACATAGGGTTGGTCCCAAATTGTTTCCAGCTAATCAGAAACTGTGTGTGTGTGTGTGTGTGTGTGTGTGTGTGTGTGTGTGTGTGTGTGTGTGTGTGTGTGTGTGTGTGTGTGTGTGTGTGTGTGTGTGTGTGTGTGTGTGTGTGTGTGTGTGTGTGTGTGTGTGTGTGTGTGTGTGTGTGTGTGTGTGACAGTAAGAGTGAGAGAGACAGATTGATGCACTGGGTTATTTTGGTCAGCCTATCTGTTCATTTCCGTAACTCTCCTTTATATACAGTATCTGCTGATCAACCTTTCCCCTAATTCTTCTTGAGATCTTTATTTTCAAACACTATACATACAAAAGTATTTCAGCCACACCCGTTGCTGACAGGTGTATAACATCGAGCACACAGCCATGCAATCTCCATAGACAAACATTGGCAGTAGAATGGTCTTACTGAAGAGCTCAGTGATTTTCAATGTGGCACAGTCATAGGATGCCACCTTTCCAACAAGTCAGTTCGTCAAATTTCTGCCCTGCTAGAGCTGCCCTGGTCAACTGTAAGTGCTGTTATTGTGAAGTGGAAACGTCTAGGAGCAAAAACAGCTCAGCCGCAAAGTGGTAGGCCACACAAGCTCACAGAACAGGACCATCAAGTGCTAAAGCGCACAGCGTGTAAACATTGTCTGTCCTCAGTTGCAACACTGACTTCCAAGTTCCAAAATGGTCTGGGGCTGTTTTTCATGGTTTGGGCCAGTGAAGGGAAATCTTAATGCTACAGCATACAATGACATTCTAGACGATTCTGTGCTTCCAACTTTGTGGTAACAGTTTGGGGAAGGCCAGTTCCTGTTTCAGCATGACAATGCCCCTGTGCACAAGGCGACGTCCATACATAAATGGTTTGTCGAGATCGGTGTGGAAGAACTTGACTGAATTTATGACATTTCATTGTATCAATGTATGTAATTTGGTCAGGAGTTACAGTTCATGGTCAGTGAACTACAATAATAACATCTCGTCAACATTTCATTCTGCTGATGAACTGTGGTTCACCTAAGTCTTTAACAGCAGGTATGTTTGTATCATCAGATTCCCTGCTGTCAGCTCAATAATTATATAATTTTCCATGAGTTACTGTTCAGTAAGGATGAATAAGTGACTTAATTACTAAAGTGTTGCTCTCTGCTTCCCATTGTCGATAATCCAGAGTAGCGGGGCAAAGGTACAGGACGACAGGCAGACTCAGGGCGGGATGAAAAGGACAAAACAGGAACAATAAAGAGACAGGAACAGAGGGGGGAAATGCTGGTAGGCTTGATGAAACAAAACAAATTTGCAACAGACAAACAGAGAACACAGGTATAAATACACAGGGGATAACGGGAAAGATGAGTGACACCTGGAGGGGGGAGGGTGGAGACAAGCACAAAGACAGGTGAAACAGATCATGGTGTGACAGTAAACCCCCCCCCCCCCCCTCTCTCTAGGGATGCCACCTGGGCGCATACCTGGTTGAGCGGGGTGCTGGCGTTGGAACTCTGAGATAAGGCCTGGTTCCAGGATATCCCTAGCGGAGACCCAGCACCTCTCCTCCAAGCCATAACCTTCCCAGTCAACCAGGTACCGGAATCCCCTGCCCGAGGTCGAACCTTCAGGAGACTTCTCACCCTGTACGCCGGTTGACCATCGAAGAGACGGGGGAGAGGGGTGGGCCATGGTATTAATTCTAGACACAGGAAAGGTGGGAAGTGTATGGAGAGTATGGGGCAACAGAGGACAAACAGCAGAGGGGCTAATGTTCTTGGAGGCAGGAGGGAAAGGTCTCAGCTTTCGGGGGTGTAGCCGCGGGGCTATAGCCGCGTGCCAGCGCATCTGGCTTGACCTTCTTGAATACCGGTTGGTGTTGTGGAAATGAAGTGGCCCGGACCTTACTGAATCCCTCCCGGATGTCCTGGGACTCTGCAGGGCTGGTGGAGAGGTCTGGGGCAATTTCCAAGCCTCCAGGAAGACGTCCCGGGGCAGGCAGAGCTGACTTCAGGCAATGAGTGTGGCAGGGCGGGTCCCAGCCCACGATGGCACCAGTAGCCCTGTCAATAGAGGGATTGTGTTGCTGGAGCCAAGAGAATACCAATACCGCGGGAACCTGCAGAGAATTGGATCATCTCGCTGTGGTTCCCTGACACTCGTAATTTGATCTGGATAGTATGGTGGGTGACCCGGCCTATAGAGCGCCTGTCCTGCGCTCTAACATCCATGGGAATGGAGAGGGGTTGAGTCGGGATGCCCAACTCGGACGCCAGGGTAACGTCCATAAGACTCACATCGGCCCCTAAGTCGATGAGCACCTGAAGAGACTTGGACTGGTCACCCCACAGCAGGATGGCATGGAGAGGGGGGGTGAGTAGGCGGAGAAGAAAAATTATATTTTCTCACCTCCACCACAAATCCCCCCAGACTGAAGCATACGGCCAACTGTTGTTCCCAAATGGCCGTATCCCAGGCGAGGGCCCTCACGGACATGATGAGGTACGCTATCCTAGAGCGGTCCGATGGGAAGGAGGAAGGTTGCAGCTCAATGACGAGGGAACACTGAGCGAGAAACACCGACAGGTGTCCAAGTCTCAATCGAAGCGCTCCGGGGAGGTAAGCGAGGTTCCCGGGAAACCGGGGTGATGGCGCTGCTATCAGCCGGGTTACTGAGGGGCTGGGAGGTTACCGTCGTGGTAGGCTGCCTAGTAGACAACCCACGGAATTGCTCCCGCAGTGTGTCAAATGCTAGGTTGTGCCGTTTGGCCACGGCCAGGAACTCTTCCATCAGACCACGAAGCAACTCCTCGTGCCTACCAATAGTGGCTCCTTGGGAGGAGATGGCGTTGCAGAGGGGATCCAAGTCTGTTGGGTCAGTCATGGCCAGTTTGTACTATCACATTTTAGGTAAGAGCCAAATGAAATGCAGACTGTATCGAAGTAACAATATTTATTAAAGCAACAGGGGCAGGCAAGCGACAGGTCAAGGCAGACAGGGGTCGATATTCCAGAGTAGTGGGGCAAAGGTACAGGACAGAAGAAAGGCAGGCAGGCTCAGGGTCATGGTGGGCAGAAAAGGTCAAAACCGGGAAAAACAAAGCGACAGGAACAGAGGGAAAACCACTGGTAGGCTTGATGAAACAAAACTAACTAGCAACAGACAAACAGAGAAGACAGGTATAAAAATACAGTGGATAACGGGGGAGATGGGTGACACCTGGAGGGGGGTGGAGACAAGCACAAAGACAGGTGAAACAGATCAGGGCGTGACAATGACAGTGTCAAATCAAATCAAATCAAATGTATTTGTCACATACACATGGTTAGCAGATGTTAATGCGAGTGTAGCGAAATGCTTGTGCTTCTAGTTCCGACAATGCAGTAATAACCAACGAGTAATCTAGCTAACAATTCCAAAACTACTACCTTATACACACAAGTGTAAAGGGATAAAGAATATGTACATAAAGATATATGAATGAGTGATGGTACAGAGCGGCATAGGCAAGATGCAGTAGATGGTATCGAGTACAGTATATACATATGAGATGAGTTTGTAAACAAAGTGGCATAGTTTAAAGTGGCTAGTGATACATGTATTACATAAAGATGCAGTAGATGATATAGAGTACAGTATATACGTATACATATGAGATAAATAATGTAGGGTATGTAAACATTATATTAAGTAGCATTGTTTAAAGTGGCGAGTGATATATTTTACATCAATTCCCATCAATTCCCATTATTAAAGTGGCTGGAGTTGAGTCAGTGTGTTGGCAGCAGCCACTCAATGTTAGTGGTGGCTGTTTAACAGTCTGATGGCCTTGAGATAGAAGCTGCTTTTCAGTCTCTCGGTCCCAGCTTTGATGCACCTGTACTGACCTCGCCTTCTGGATGATAGCGGGGTGAACAGGCAGTGGCTCGGGTGGTTGTTGTCCTTGATGATCTTTATGGCCTTCCTGTGACATCGGGTGGTGTAGGTGTCCTGGAGGGCAGGTAGTTTGCCCCCGGTGATGCGTTGTGCAGACCTCACTACCCTCTGGAGAGCCTTACGGTTGTGGGCGGAGCAGTTGCCGTACCAGGCGGTGATACAGCCCGACAGGATGCTCTCGATTGTGCATCTGTAGAAGTTTGTGAGTGCTTTTGGTGACAAGCCGAATTTCTTCAGCCTCCTGAGGTTGAAGAGGCGCTGCTGCGCCTTCTTCACGATGCTGTCTGTGTGGGTGGACCATTTCAGTTTGTCTGTGATGTGTACGCCGAGGAACTTAAAACTTGCTACCCTCTCCACTACTGTTCCATCGATGTGGATAGGGGGGTGTTCCCTCTGCTGTTTCCTGAAGTCCACAATCATCTCCTTAGTTTTGTTGATGTTGAGTGTGAGGTTATTTCCCTGACACCACACTCCGAGGGCCCTCACCTCCTCCCTGTAGGCCGTCTCGTCGTTGTTGGTAATCAAGCCTACCACTGTTGTGTCGTCCGCAAACTTGATGATTGAGTTGGAGGCGTGCGTGGCCACGCAGTCGTGGGTGAACAGGGAGTACAGGAGAGGGCTCAGAACGCACCCTTGTGGGGCCCCAGTGTTGAGGATCAGCGGGGTGGAGATTTTGTTACCTACCCTCACCACCTGGGGGCGGCCCGTCAGGAAGTCCAGTACCCAGTTGCACAGGGCGGGGTCGAGACCCAGGGTCTCGAGCTTGATGACGAGTTTGGAGGGTACTATGGTGTTAAATGCTGAGCTGTAGTCGATGAACAGCATTCTCACATAGGTATTCCTCTTGTCCAGATGGGTTAGGGCAGTGTGCAGTGTGGTTGAGATTGCATCGTCTGTGGACCTATTTGGGCGGTAAGCAAATTGGAGTGGATCTAGGGTGTCAGGTAGGGTGGAGGTGATATGGTCCTTGACTAGTCTCTCAAAGCACTTCATGATGACGGAAGTGAGTGCTACGGGGCGGTAGTTGTTTAGCTCAGTTACCTTAGCTTTCTTGGGAACAGGAACAATGGTGGCCCTCTTGAAGCATGTGGGAACAGCAGACTGGGATAGGGATCGATTGAATATGTCCGTAAACACACCAGCCAGCTGGTCTACGCATGCTCTGAGGGCACGGCTGGGGATGCCGTCTGGGCCTGCAGCCTTGCGAGGGTTAACACGTTTAAATGTTTTACTCACCTCGGCTGCAGTGAAGGAGAGTCCGCATGTTTTGGTTGCGGGCCGTGTCAGTGGCACTGTATTGTCCTCAAAGCGGGCAAAAAAGTTATTTAGTCTGCCTGGGAGCAAGGCATCCTGGTCCGTGACTGGGCTGGTTTTCTTTTTGTAATCCGTGATTGACTGTAGACCCTGCCACATACCTCGTGTCTGAGCCGTTGAATTGCGATTCTACTTTGTCTCTATACTGACGCTTAGCTTGTTTGATTGCCTTGCGGAGGGAATAGCTACACTGTTTGTATTCGGTCATGTTTCCGGTCACCTTGCCCTGATTAAAAGCAGTGGTTTGCGCTTTCAGTTTCACACGAATGCTGCCATCAATCCACGGTTTCTGGTTTGGGAATGTTTTAATCGTTGCTATGGGAACGACATCATCAACGCACGTTCTAATGAACTCGCTCACCGAATCAGCGTATTCGTCAATTTTGTTGTCTGACGCAATACGAAACATATCCCAGTCCACGTGATGGAAGCAGTCTTGGAGCGTGGAATCAGATTGGTCGGACCAGCGTTGAACAGACCTCAGCGTGGGAGCTTCTTGTTTTAGCTTCTGTCTGTAGGCAGGGAGCAACAAAATGGAGTAGTGGTCAGCTTTTCCGAAAGGAGTGCGGGGGAGGGCCTTATATGCATCGCGGAAGTTAGAATAGCAATGATCCAAGGTTTTACCAGCCCTGGTTGCGCAATCGATATGCTGATACAATTTAGGGAGTCTTGTTTTCAGATTAGCCTTGTTAAAATCCCCAGCTACAATGAATGCAGCCTCAGGATATATGGATTCCAGTTTGCAAAGAGTCAAATAAAGTTCGTTCAGAGCCCTCGATGTGTCTGCTTGGGGGGGAATATATACGGCAGTGATTATAATCGAAGAGAATTCCCTTGGTAGATAATGCGGTCGACATTTGATTGTGAGGAATTCTAAATCAGGTGAACAGAAGGACTTGAGTTCCTGTATGTTGTTGTGACCACACCACGTCTCATTAACCATAAAGCATACGCCCCCGCCCCTCTTCTTACCAGAAAGATGTTTGTTTCTGTCGGCGCGATGCGTGGAGAAACCAGTTGGCTGCACCGACTCCGATAGCTTCTCTCGAGTGAGCCATATTTCCGTGAAGCAAAGAACGTTACAGTCCCTGATGTCCCTCTGGAATGCTACCCTTGCTCGGATTTCATCAACCTTGTTGTCAAGAGACTGGACATTGGCGAGTAGTATGCTAGGGAGTGGTGCGCGATGTGCCCAATATGCAGCCCCTCTGTTGAGAGGAAATTTATGAAGGGCCATTGGTAAACTGCAGTGGCATTGTGTTTAGAGTGTCGACCCTGATATTGAAAGGTTGGGGGTTTGAGTCTTACCAAAGACACCAAAAATGGGACCTGATGCCTCCCTGCTTGGTACTCAGTGTGAAGGAGATGGATTTGGGGTATGTCCCTGTAACAGACGAGCGTCCTGTACGAGGTGTACTTCTACATAGAGCTGCCTCATGCTACAGAAACAGGAGATAAGCGCCTGCTGTTCTGGCTTGGACAAGGCTTACGTTCTGGTCAAATGCATTTACAACCTTGCTGGTGTCACGTTCTGACCTTAGTTCCTTTGTTTTGTCTTTTGTTTTAGTATGGTCAGGGTGTGAGTTGGGTGGGTTGTCTATGTTAGTTTGTCTATGATTTTCTATTTCTGTGTTTGGCCTGGTATGGTTCTCAATCAGAGGCAGCTGTCAATCGTTGTCCCTGATTGAGAACCATATTTAGGTAGCCTGTTTTCCATTGTGTTTTGTGGGTGGTTATTTTCTGTTTAGTGTGGTGTTGCACCTTACAGGACTGTTCGTTGGTTGTTTATTGTTTTGTTTTCAGTGTTCATTAAAATATTTAAAATATGAACACTTACCACACTGCACCTGGAATAGACACATTCCACATTGCAATTTGTTCATTTACCTAAGGTCAAATCTAGTCTTTGGAGACAAATATTTTTCAGACCTTGAAAATGAGCAAATATAAGAAAGGCAGAGACAGGGAAACAATTCAGAATTTTATATTTTTTCTTTGCATAGAAAACCTACCCATAGGTTCTCCTCATATAAAATACTTCTCGCATTTTCACATACCCAAATTCAAAACATAATGTAGATCTCCCATTTAGTCATTCCCATTCGGCAAGCTTGGTCATTACCATGAAAAGTCACTCTCTTCTACCATAAACCACTGAGTTAACATTATTGTAAAATGACCTAGTATAATCTGGAAGACTATTATGAATACAAAAATATGTCATTTTTAATTATCTAATTAAGAGCCAATGATATTAACATAAAGTGCAACAGAATATAAAATTGAAACTTTCTATCCCTTCACTACTTTTGCATGGTCACAGCATCGTATCTGTCTGACCTAAAATGATAGCTGTGCACACTCAGTGTATGGATGTGAATTCTAACATTGTTTCATTCCTCTGAGAGAATATGTCAACTGTCAAAATGCTCGAACACACTGAGGTACAGAACTACCGTGGAATGACTAGAGGGTTACAGACAGACATACAGTTGAAGTCGGAAGTTTACATACACCTCAGCCAAATACATTTAAACTCAGTTTTTCACAATTCCTGACATTTATTCCTAGTAAAAATTATGTTTTACGTCAGTTAGGATCACCACTTTATTTTAAGAATGTGAAATGTCAGAATAAAAGTAGAGAATTATTTATTTAAGCTTTTATTTCTTTCATCACATTTCCAGTGGGTCAGAAGTTTAAATACACTCAATTAGTATTTGGTAGCATTGCCTTGAAATTGTTGAACTTGGGTCAAATGTTTCAGGTAGCCTTCCACAAGCTTCCCTCAATAAGTTGGGTGAATTTTGGCCCATTCCTCCTGACAGAGCTGGTGTAACTGAGCCAGGTGTGTAGGCCTCCTTGCTCGCGCATGCTTTTTCAGTTCTGCCCACACATTTTCTATAGGATTGAGGTCTGGGCTTTGTGATGGTCATTGCAATACCCCGACTTTGTTGTCCTTAAGCCATTTTGCCACAATTTTGGAAGTATGCTTGGGGTCATTGTCCATTTGGAAGACCCATTTGTGACCAAGTTTTAACTTCCTGACTGATGTCTTGAAATGTTGCCTCATATATTTCCACATAATTTCCCACCCTCATGATGCCATCTATTTTGTGAAGTGTACCAGTCCCTCCTGCAGCAAAGCACCTCCACAACATGATGCTGCCACCCCCGTGCTTCACGGTTGGGATGTTGTTCTTCGGCTTGCAAGCCTCCCCCTTTTCCCTCCAAACATATACGATGGTCGTTATGGCCAAACATTTGTATTTTTGTCAGACCAGGGGACATTTCTCCAAAAAGTATAATCTTTGTCAACATGTGCAGTTGCAAACCTGGCTTTTATATGGCGGTTTTGGAGCAGTGGCTTCTTCCTTGCTCAGAGGCCTTTCAGGTTATGTCGATATAGGACTCGTTTTACTGTGGATAGATACTTTTGTACCCATTTCCTCCAGCATCTTCACAAGGTCCTTTGCTGTTGTTCTGGAATTGATTTGCACTTTTCGCACCAAAGTATGTTCATCTCTAGGAGACAGAATGTGTCTCCTTCCTGAGCGGTATGGCGGCTGCGTGGTCCCATGGTGTTTATACTTGCGTACTATTGTTTGTAGAGATGAACATGGTACCTTCAGGCGTTTGGAAATTGCTCCCAAGGATGAACCAGACTTGTGGAGGTCTACAATTTGTTTTTCTCTGATCTTGGATTATTTCTTAAGATTTTCCCATGATGCCAAGCAAAGAGGCACTGAGTTTGAAGGTATGCTTGAAATACATCCACAGGTACACTTCTAATTGACTCAAATGATGTCAATTAGCCTATCAGAAGCTTCTAAAGCCATGACATAATTTTCTGGAATTTTCCAAGCTGTTTAAAGGCACAGTCAACTTAATGTATGTAAACCTCTGGCCCACTGGAATTGTGATACAGTGAATGATAAGTGAAATAATCTGTCTCTAAAGAATTGTTGGAAAATGACTTGTGTCATGCACAAAGTAGATGTCCTAACCGACTTGCCAAAACTATAGTTTGTTAATAATACATTTGTGGAGTGGTTGAAAAACTAGTTTTAATGACTCCAACCTAAGTGTATGTAAACTTCCGACTTCAACTGTAGAACGATCAGTTTCTGAAGACTGCAATGGTGATAGTGAATGTGGAGTGGACACCAACATCTACAATCCATACTCATTCAACCTGAATAGTTTCACTTCAACTTGACTCTCAAGTCCACATCTCAGTTCTGTTCCTTGAAAGAGTCTTCAGGGCTAGGGTCCCACTCTTTCTGCTTCACAGCTGTGCTGCTCTTTAACCAGTCACCAGTCCGTTCCCCGATCTCACTAAGGCTAACCACCAGTGCTTAGACTACAACGGGGATTAATTGCAACTCTTACTCGTGGTTCAGCAGACCCGATGAACATGGCCATTGCTGTTTGAGATCCTCGTCAACCTGAGAGAAAGTTGAAAAGAAAGAGAGAAACAGTTGGGAAAAAAACAATTAGACCACATTTGCAACAGTGCAAACTCAGTGCTATCTGCTTCACGTTTCACTAGTAACTGACTATATCGGTTAAATGTCTATCTTCTATTCTCCATCTCCTTACCTCGGTGTAGGCAGGGGGAGGAGGGTACCAAAGCTCGGGGGCGCGCATGAACAGTCCTTCATCCTCATCTGCGTCGTAGTTGACCAGCAGAGGTGTGAGGGCGGAGTCGATACGGCAGTCGCGGGAGATGTTGCTGTAGCTGGGGGGTTGTGACGGGAGGCACAGCGACCCAAAGCTACTGAAGGGGGTGTTCAGGGACTCTGCCTGGCTGCTCATGCTGTTGGTGCGGCTGCCAAAGCCATTGAAGGGGATGTTCCCGATGACCAGGGGCAACTCTAGGACCACCTTGTCACTGCCGGGAATGTGGACATAGATCTGATGGATAGATAGATATGTCATTCCTAAGTTACAAGTCCTTTCAATCATTTTCAATGTGAGGTTTATGGTATGAGCCTATATCAAGCAACAAGTTGTCTCAAGTTTATGACTCACCCTGAGGGCATAGTCCACGTGAATGATGTCGCACCCCAGGAGTGAGGGCTTGAGCCTAGGCACTCGGATGGTCTTGCCCTGCCACATGTCACACATGCCCGAGATGATATGGTTGCCCCTCACGACTGAGAGCTTCTGCCCCAGGACCTTGGTCCTGCCATTGGCCTGGTAGGTGTGCTTGACCATGATGGCTGCCTTGGGCACCACGATACGTGAGCAGGTGTTTTCAAACTTTGCATTGATGCAGATGTCCTCGCCCTCGCAGAAGCCCTTGCGGTCGATCTTGGCACTGATGGACACATGTCCATCTGGGATGAACATGCAGGTGAGCTTCTTCTCCTTCGTACCTGCAGCTGGAGCCTGGACGAGAAACAATGAGAAACATTAACATGAGTTAAACATAAATCACCCAACATGTTGATTGCAAGTCAACCATCAAGCCTAACACCAACCACCCACACCTTATAATCTCTCATGTATAGCTAGTTATGGCAAAGTTATACAATTGTCATTAACATTATTAAGCCATGCATCATCATTACATGGCTCATTCAGGAGAACAAGTTGTATAATACAATCACTGTCAAGTAGCAATGTGTATAATGTAATAACTATCAAATGGCATTATTCCTTGTGGTGATAATTATGATGATGTGAATGAGCTGTTATGTACCAGGAGGTCAGGGGTGTTGACGTCCAAGGGCTCCTCCACCTCAAAGTGTTTCTCGCACTGCAAGGCAGGCTGGGAAGGCCTCTCCATCACAGCCCTGACATAATACTGGACACAGCCAAACTTCCCCTTGTAGGACGACACCAGTTGCCTGTGACAAAAGCAGGAGGAATTTTAGTTGTGGGATGCTGTCATTACCACATAATGCTATGCCTTTATAGGAAACAAACAACAAGGTTTTTACAGTCCTTGATGCTTACCCAGGATGTGGCAGCTCAAAGCCAAACATGTACTCATATCTGTTCCCTGGTCTGAGAGTAACCAAGCCATTGGAATCTGAGGACAAGATAAATACATTATGGTCCATTCATTAAACTATGAATTTAGCCAATCTCTCTTAGGTTAATATATTTTGGTCTATTTGTGCAATCCACTGTAGACCACAGGACACCCGTGGTCCACTTCTAGTGCTTATGGGCCAATAACAACCACCCCTGGCGCATTTGATAATCCCTAAACATCGACGTATGTAAATAAAACATATAGCTAGTCTATAAAGCATACTTTCTCATTCTCCATTTTTGCGCACTACACTGTACTCACAGACTGCAGTAGCCAGCTAGTGACAGTGCATAAAAGCTGGATGACACCGGATGTAGCCTGCCGACTGCTTTGAATGGCTATATTCACATTCGAGACAAAGACATTTACTTTTTGTATATTTTAGTTTGTAATATTACCTCTAGGCTGGTGGTCCAGATAAACGGTATCTTCGTATTTCAGATATTCAATGTCTTCACGGCATCTGTGCTTTCCTTTCGCGTATTCCACTTTTGCGCATCCAATTCCAAACACTCTCATAGCGGACACCTTGGTCACCTCGGACACCTCAACCACAATATTCCCGGCTACCTTGTCACCACTGGAGTAGAAAGCCTTAGTAGGATCATGGAAAACGACCTCAAAGGTCTTCAATTTCTTTGTAATGATGACCATTTTAATATTTGTTCAGTGTCCCGTGGTTTAGAAAATATAAGTGGAAAATAGCCGACCGCTATTATTAGCTAGTTAAGCCTATTGAATTCCACTGATGAACAAATGTCCAACAGTTTGATTGCATTCCAATCACTATACTGTCACAATGTTAGCTACTTATTGTCATCATCCGTACAATTCTGAGCTGACTGTAAACAGCAAGTCTCCGCATTGGTTTTATATGGATGGCGAGTAGACATCCAAACCCAGTCTCGCCAGCCGCATACTCACTATCCCGTTACCGGACTGTGCATGCTGTCGGTGAATGCACCGTCTGAACTGCTGCATGTACAGCCCTCTCATTGGTAAAACATATCTTGTTTGTGCACCTCCTTGCCAATCAGCACACAGAAAGACCGCGTGGACACCTCATGGTAAAGTAACGAAGAGGACATATCGCATGTATAGGCGTGGCACTGGGGTTAGATCCATCTAGATCCCCAAAATGAGTCAATCAATCATTCATTATACCCAACATACAGGTGTTAACGTAATATGTTCTCTAAATCTCTAATAATAAATGTTGATTGAACGCAAGCATGAACAAGTTTGTTACTTCTAACCAACACCTTACATTTGGGTAGGTAGACAAATCTGTCTCTGATGGTAGGCTATGCTTGCTGACTGTCAACACTCAAAAAAGTGTAGGTAGCCTATAGGGTAGAGTCAGGTTCAAATCCCAAATCTGACGGGAAGATCTGGTGGGATATGACAGGATGTTACAACATGGTCTGAGAGCATTTCGTATTGTAGCGACCCGCACGGACAGCTGTGTATTGAGTTATGCTGTTCGTTTGTTGTGTTGTATTTATTAGTACCTAGTGTTCGCTGGGTCCGGCGTGCCAGTCAACCTGCTATCTGCCAACCACAGGAATGCCTGGAATGTACCGGTGCGGGCATCCTTGTGGTTGGTGGAACGGCCGGGGGGATTTGGCAGGGGGTGGAGCACCGTAAATATAAGAGCATGCTTAGCCATTGTTCTTTCGCTTACGTTTTGTCTTTATCAAGAGATGGTCACAGTTGTTTTATACTTTGATCCTTGATTTATTTGGCGCGGGCTACGGCCGAACAGTAGCCTGTGTTGAGTTGGGTTAATAAACCGGGAATTCGTGAAGTCAATCCTGTCTGGACATTTGCTCGTTTATGATCTAGCCAGGTCAAATTTATCTGAGACACTCCATTTATATGATATGTTATGTTTCGTATGGTATGTATTATTTTCTGGTTGTCCATCATCCATTTCTTCTATGTTACAAATTACAATTCGTATGATATGCTACAAATTGCAATTTGTACAATATGTTACATATTTGCAAAATGTACAATATGTTAAGAATTTGCTAAACAAATTAGGAATTCCAATTTGTTCTGGCTAACGCTAAAGTTTGCTAGTTCTAGGGGTTAGGAGTTAGGTTAAGGCTAGTGTTTCGGTTAGCTAAAACGGTTATAGATTATCTAACATGCTAAGTAGTTGCAAAGTAGCTCAAATTGTCCGTGATGAGATTCGAACAAATAACCTTTAGGTTGCTAGACTTTCTTGTTATATGCCCACCCCGAACAACCACCCGTGTTGCTGATTTAAATATTTTAACGCATTCATAAAGCTCCTGTGGTTCCATTTGCAAGGCATGGTCATACATCCTGGTTGCTATCTGGAAGAGTAAAATACTATTTTTCACTACACAGATCAGAGGTTAAACATAGGCATAACCATTTCACAGCGCTGAGGTAACAAGTAACAACCTTCAAATGCACGGACACACCTGTAGCGTTTGCCGGCAGAGTGTATTTGGCAGAGAGTTGTCTACCTGGCTGGCACCTTTTGAACAGAGTGCAGGCTGTATTTTGCAAACCAAGAACAAACCCATTGTATATTTAGAAATAGGGTGAAAATATCGGCAGTCAGACACCTACCTAGATGTGTTTAAGGAGAAAACACATCGCACTGAATGACGGTCTGCCTTGCCTAAAATGTTGGTAAGCCTCTGACTACCGACATTTTCCCCTGAATCCCTTTACGAAAAAAGGTTGCGGTCGGATTGCAGTATAACTGCAGTATGCTGCAAATTCTGCGTCCAAAATAACAGTTTTTTAAACTGCAGTAATTTTGCAGTATAACTAGTTATTCTGCATTTACTAGGTCCAAAATACCACAGTCAAATGTTTTGTCAAATGCGCCGAATACAACAGATGTAGACTGAAATGCTTACTTATAAGCCCTTAACCAACAATGCTTTAAGAATTTAAGAGAACCGTGTTAAGTAAAAAAAATAATTAAACATCAGTAAAATAACAATACAGTTGAAGTGGGAAGTTTACATACACCTTAGCCAAATACATTTAAATGCCGTTTTTCACAATTCCTGACATTTAATCCTAGTAAAAAAATCCCTGTTTTAGGTCAGTTGGGATCACCACTTTATTTTAAGAATGTGAAATGTCAGAATAATTAATAGATTCATTTCAGCTTTTATTTCTTTCATCACATTCTCACTGGGTCAGAAGTTTACATACACTCAATTAGTATTTGGTAGTGTAAGAGTTTAGCTTCTGTCCCTCTCCTTGCCCCTATCTGGGCTCGAACCAGGGACCCTCTACACACATTGAGAACAGCCATCCTCGACGCATCGTTACCCAACACTCCACAAAAACTGCGGCCCTTGCAGAGCAAGGTACACAACTACTTCAAGGTCTCAGAGCAAGTGACGTCACCGATTGAAATGCTATTAGCGCGCACCCCGCTAACTAGCTAGCCATTTCACATCGGTTATATTGCTTTTAAATTGTTTAACTCAGGTAGCCTTCCACAAGCTTCCCACAATAAGTTGGGTGAATTTTGGCCCATTTCTCCTGACAGAGCTGCTGTAACTGAGTCAGGTTTGTAGGCCTCCTTGCTCGCACACGCTTTTTCAGTTCTGCCTACAAATGTTCTATAGGATTGAGGTCAGGGCTTTGTGATGGCCACTCCAATACCTTGACTTTGTTGTCCTTAAGCCATTTTGCCACAACTTTGGAAGTATGCTTGGGGTCATTGTCTATTTGGAAGACCCATTTGCGACCAAGCTTTAACTTCCTGACTGATGTCTTGAGATATAGCCACAATTCACCCCCCCCCCCCCCCCCCCCTCATGATGCCATCTATTTTGTGAAGTGCACCTGTCCCTCCTGCAACAAAGCACCCCCACAACATGATGCTGCCACGCCCGTGCTTCTCGGTTGGGGATGTTGTTCTTCAGCCTGCAAGCATCCCCCTTTTTCGTCAAAACATAACGATGGTCATTATGGCCAAGCAGTTCTATTTTTGTTCCATCAGACCAGAGGACATTTCTCCAAAAAGTACAATCTTTGTCCCATTGTGGAGTTGCAAACCGTAGTCTGGCTTTTTTATGTCGGTTTTGGAGCAGTGGCTTCTTCCTTGCTGAGCGGCCTTTCAGGATATGTCAATATAGGACTCATTTTACTGTGGATATAGATAATTTTGTACCCATTTCCTCAGCATCTTCACAAGGTCCTTTGCTGCTGTTCTGGGATTGATTTGCACTTTTCGCAGCAAAGTACGTTCATCTCTAGGAGATAGAACGTGTCTCCTTCCTGAGCAGACCCCAAGTAAATGCAATCAGTTTCACGTTGATTCAATGTCATCACATACATTTCTGGGGGTTGAAATGGAGTGGAAATGTTGATTTAACCACTTTGTGCCTAGTGGGATGGCACCTGTGCAAATTCCTGCCAATTCAATCAAAACCTGCCAGTGGCTGACTATGGGCCAGCCCTTTCTATGGATTTTGAGAGTAGACTACTGGAGAGTGGTGGTCTCTATGGATGTATAATGTTCTGAAACCACCCTTGTCTGCTGCATAGCATTAGTCAGACCAAGTAACGTTTGATGAGTGACTGCTGAGGTAGAGGAAATGGGCTTGTTATGGTATGGCGCCATCTAATGGTTAGATTCATTATGGTTTGGTGTTCAGAATTACAGTTCAGAGCTCGACTTGTCAGTTAAAGCAGCCACACAATTACCACAACTGTCTTGTCTGTGCACCTACTGCAGTTATTTTTTAAATCTAGTATTGTTCAGAATAAACTTTGGTTTAAATACTATTACTTTGGCTATCAGTCCTAAAAATAGACCCCCTAGGGCAAGGCATCCTCATCATGAACCTATAACACAGATTCATGTCCGCTACATTCACCCCCCTTGTACCTCCTCCCCCACGCGAGACTGTCCCACATTGGGTGCCATTGTAGCGGGCTGGATATAAACCCTGGTCTCCCATGGAAGAAACCAACATCTTGACCATTAGACCAAGAGGAGATTCCCTTTGGGCTGATGGTGACACTGATTTTGAAGTCGCAGGCAGGGCTACCTCATAACGAGACCATGAGCCTGACTCATGTCCACTACATAGACATTTTGTACACATACAGTGCCTTGCGAAAGTATTCGGCCCCCTTGAACTTTGCGACCTTTTGCCACAATTCAGGCTTCAAACATAGAGATATAAAACTGTATTTTTTTGTGAAGAATCAACAAGTGGGGCACAATCATGAAGTGGAACGACATTTATTGGATATTTCAACAAATTTTAACAAATCAAAACTGAAAAATTGGGCGTGCAAAATTATTCAGCCCCTTTACTTTCAGTGCAGCAAACTCTCTCCAGAAGTTCAGTGAGGATCTCTGAACGATCCAATGTTGACCTAAATGACTGATGATAAATACAATCCACCTGTGTGTAATCAAGTCTCCGTATAAATGCACCTGCACTGTGATAGTCTCAGAGGTCTGTTAAAAGCGCAGAGAGCATCATGAAGAACAAGGAACACACCAGGCAGGTCCGAGATACTGTTGTGAAGAAGTTTAAAGCCGGATTTGGATACACTACCCAACTGCCCCTAATGAAAACGATACAAAACAGCCTAAACCCAGCCATCAGAAAACTTTACTTTTTTCAATGTGTCAATCACTCGTGTCATCTGGGACCCACGAGCTAAGGCCAAGGGACTGCTAGGGGGGCACTTGAACATTCGCAGTGTCATTCCAAAAAGTGATCAAATTCAACATCTTTTCAGACTCTAACCTTGACTTCCTCTGCCTTTCAGAGACTTGGCTCCAGAAAAACTCTCCATCTGCTGCTTTGATTATGCTTGGCTACAATGTTTTCAGGAGAGACAGGATTGAAGGAAGAGTAGGGGGTCTGATGATTTACATTAAAGAACATATCCGATGTAAACAAATTGAGTGGTCATGTGATAATGAACTAGAATGTATTGACCTAAACATTACACCGTCTCCCAAAATGTATTTTACCCTTATTGGAATGTATAGACCACCTTCCACCAAAAGTGTGTTTTTTGATCCGTTTAATAACATGCTTAGGGAATGTGATTTTGGGAAAGAGGTCATCTTAATGGGAGATTTTAACATTAATTATGAAGACAAGTCTTGTAGGAAAACCCTCAAACGGATCACTAATACCTTTGACCTTACACAGCTAGTTAAAGGGCCAACCAGGGTGACTTGTTGCTCTAAAACACAGATTGATCTGCTGTTCAGTAATAAACCAGAGAGAGTGACTAAATCATTCAATATGGTTACTGGGCTGATCATAATCTGACAGTTATAGCCAGAAAGCTTTCCAGGAACAGGTTAGGCTACTCTCTACTGTTAGAAAGCCTGATCCGCTCAGAATACCTAGGAGTGAATTCAATTATTTTGAAAACGCAATTATTAACTGAAATGATTCCTTGTTCTATACAGATGTGGAAGCTGATAGAAAAACCTGACTATCCACAATCCAGACTACAATAAATGGCTTCCTAAAGAAAATCAAATCCAAACCTGGCCAAAAGAGCACTCTTCATTGGCTAAATGGAGAGATCTGGAAACTGATGAAATGGGATCATGCTCTAAAAACAGCCCCAAAGTCCAAATTAGAGCATGACGGACGTAGGTTTACCAGGTTGAGAAATAAGGTGATGAAAGAAATCAGACAGGCCATGGCAAACTTTATCAACATAATTGGTGAAGCAAAGGGAAATTCTAAATTGATCTGGGATAATCTAAAAAAGTTAACAGGGAAATACGATAGTAACACTGGAAAAAGTCTAGAAATCATGGTGAATTACAATCTAACACAGGATGCAGTCGAAATAGCAATAGCGTTCAATTCCTACTTTGTTTACTCTGTCAGGGTACTGACACAAAACCCCTCTACTGGTTTATTGGACTCATTGATAGTGAATGACACTCAACCTGTCTTCATCATAAGGGAGGTTTCTGAGTCAGAGGTGAACAAGGTGATTAACTCACTAAAAAACTCTAAAGCCAAAGATGTGTTTGGGCTGGACTCTACCTTTCTTAATAACTACCAAGACTCACTCATTGGCCCCATTACTGAAGTTACCAACACATTTATTGGTCAGGGGGTGATTCCAAGGATCTGGAAGTCAGCCATAATAATGTCCATCTTTAAATCAGGTGACCCTGCTGACATGAGTAACTACAGGCCCATTAATATACTACCTGTGGTGTCGAAGGTTGCTGAAAAGTGTGTAGCAGCGCAACTGATAGCCCACAGCAACAGCCCCTACACATTACACTCCATGCAGTTTGGCTTCAGAGCAAAATACTCTACAGAAACATCCAACCGCTTTCTTCTGGAACATGTGAAGTCCAAGCTGGACAGAGGGGGCGTTGTTGGGGCTGTATTTCTAGACCTAAGGAAAGCTTTTGATTAGAGGTCGACCGATTATTGGAGGACCAAAAAAAGCCGATACCGATTAATATATATATATCTATTACACACACACACACAATTGAAATCGGAAGTTTACATATACCTTAGCCAAATACATTTAAACTCAGCTTTTCACAATTCCTTACATTTATTCCTAGTAAAAATTCCCTGTCTTAGGTCAGTTAGGATCACCACTTTATTTTAAGAATGTGAAACGTCAGAATAATATTTGAGAATGATTTCTTTCAGCTTTTATTTCTTTCATCACATTCCCAGTGGGTCAGAAGTTTATACACTCAATTAGTATTTGGTAGCATTGCCTTTAAATAGTTGAACTTAGGTCAAACAAGCTTCGCAGAATAAGTTGTGTGAATTTTGGCCCATTCCGCCTGACAGAGCTGGTATAACTGAGTCAGGTTTGTAGGCTCACACACGATTTTTCAGTTCTGCCCACAACATTTCTATAGGATTGAGGTCAGGGTTTTGTGATGGCCACTCCAATACCTTGACTTTGTTGTCCTTAAGCCATTTTGCCACAACTTTGGAAGTATGCTTGGGGTCATTGTCCGTTTGGAAGACCCATTTGCCACCAAGCTTTAACTTCCTGACTGATGTCTTGAGATGTTGCTTCAATATATCCACATCATTTTCTTTCCTCATGTCATCTATTTTGTGAAGTGCACATGTCCCTCCTTCAGCAAAGCACCCACACAACGTGATGCTGCCACGCCCGTGCTTCACGGTTGGGATGTTGTTCTTCGGCTTGCAACACTCCCCCTTTTTCCTCCAAACATCACAATGGTCATTATGGCCAAACAGTTCTATTTTTGTTTCATCAGACCAGAGGACATTTCTCCAAAAAGTACTATCTTTGTCCCCATGTGCATTTGAAAACCGTAGTCTGGCTTTTTTATGCGGTTTTGGAGTAGTGGCTTCTACCTTGCTGAGCGGCCTGGGATTGATTTTTACTTTTCGCACCAAAGTACGTTCATCTCAAGGAGACCGAACGCGTCTCCTTCCTGAGCAGTATAATCGCTGTGTGGTCCCATGGTGTTTATACTTGCATACTATTTTTTGTACAGATCAATGTGGTACCTTCAGGCATTTGGAAATTGCAGGTGCAGGAGAACAAACTTGATATAAACGGAGTCATTTAATAAGAAAGACAAACAAACTCCAAAACATACAAAAAATAATAAAATGGGTACAAAACCCGTTGCGCACCAACACATAATAGCACTAACATACAAACAAATCTCCAACAAGGACATGAGGGGAAACAGAGGGTTAAATACACAACATGTAATTGATGAAACCAGGTGTGAAGGAAGACGAGACAAAACCAATGGAAAATGAAAAATGGATCGGTGATCGGTAGAAGATCGGTGACGTCGACCGTCGAACACCGCCCGAACAAGGAGAGGGACCGTCTTTGGCAGAAGTCGTGACAGTAGCCCCCCCCCCGACGCGCGTATCCAGCAGCACGTCGACACAGACCTCGGGGACGACCCGGAGGGCGAGGTGCAGGGCGATCCGGATGGAGACGGTGGAAGTCTCGCAGCATATAAGGATCCAATACGTCCTCCACCGGAACCCAGCATCTACTCCTCTGGACCATACCCCTCCCAGTCCATGAGGTACTGAAGGCCCGTTGTCTCGAATCCAGTGTGGAACGAACAGAGTACGCCGGGGCCCCCTCGATATCCAGAGGGGGTGGAGGAACCTCCCGCACCTCATACTCCTGGAGCGGGCCAGCCACCACCGGCCTGAGGAGAGACACATATGGAACGAGGGGTTAATGAGGTAATCGGGGGGAAGCTGTAACCTGTACCATACATTTTTCACTCTCCTCAGGACTTTAAATGGCCCCCACAAACCGCGGACCCAGCTTCCCGACAGGGCAGGCGGAATGGCAGGTTTTGGGTCGAGAACCAGACCCTGTCCCCCGGTGCGAACACCAGGGCCTCACTGCGGTGACAGTCTGCACCCCTTTTCTGGCGCAGTATGGTGCGGCGTCCCATGTTTCCTCCGCGCGCCAGAACCAGTCGTCCACCGCAGGAGCCTCGGTCTGACTCTGATGCCAAGGAGCCAGAACCGGCTGATACCCCAAGACACACTGGAAGGGAGAAAGGTTAGTGAAGGAGTGGCAAAGCGAGTTCTGGGCCATCTCTGCCCAGGGCACGAACGCCGCCCACTCCCCTGGCCGGTCCTGGCAAAAAGACCTCAGAAACCTACCAACATCCTGGTTAACTCTCTCCACCTGCCCATTACTCTCGGGGTGAAAACCTGAGGTAAGGCTGACCGAGACCCCCAGACGTTCCATGAACACCCTCCAGACCCTTGACATGAACTGGGGACCCCGATCAAACACTATATCCTCAGGCACCCCGTAGTGTCGGAAGACGTGTGTATACAGGGCCTCCACAGTTTGTAGGTCCGTAGGGAGACCGGGCAAAGGGAGGAGACGACAGGACTTAGAAAAACGATCCACAACGACCAGGATCGTGGTGTTACCCTGTGAAGGTGGAAGATCGGTTAGGAAATCCACCGACAGGTGCTACCACGGCCGTTGTGGAATGGGTAAGGGTTGTAGCTTACCTCTGGGCAGGTGTCTAGGAGCCTTACACTGAGCGCACATCGAGCAGGAGGAAACATAAACCCTCACTTCATTAGCGAAAGTGGGCCACCTCTACTTCCCACTAAGACAGCGCACCGTCCGACCGATCCCAGGATGACCAGAGGAGGGTGACGTGTGGGCCCAATAGATCAGCCAGTCGCGGACAGCAGACGGAACATATAGACACCCAGCTGGACACTGAGGGGGAGCGTGACGCCCGCTCAATGTCCGCGTCCAGCTCCCACACTACCGGCGCCACCAAGCAAGAGGCTGGGAGTATGGGAGTGGGATCCATGGGCCGCTCCTCTGTGTCATACAGCCGGGACAATGTGTCTGCCTTAACGTTCTGGGAGCCTGGTCTGTAAGAAAGGGTAAACACAAAAAGGGTGAAAAACATGGCCCACCTTGCCTGGCGAGGGTTCAGTCTCCTCGCGGCCCGGATGTACTCCAGATTGCGATGGTCAGTCCAGATGAGAAAAGGGTGTTTAGCCCCCTTAAGCCAATGTCTCCACGCCTTCAAGGCCTTGACGACAACCAACAACTCCCGGTCCCCCACGTCATAGTTTCGCTCCGCTTGGCTGAGCTTCTTTGAGAAGAAGGCACAAGGGCGGAGCTTAGGTGGCTTACCCGAGCGCTGAGAGAGCACAGCTCCTATCCCAGCCTCAGACGCGTCCACCTCCACTATGAATGCTAAAGAGGGATTCGGATGCGCTAGCACGGGAGCAGAGGTAAACAAATCCCTCAAGTGACTGAAAGCCCTGTCCGCCTCAGCCATCCACTGCAAGCGCACTGGGCTCCCCATCAGCAGTGAAGTAATGGGAGCTGCTACTTGTCCAAAACCCCAGATAAACCTACGGGAATAGTTGGCAAACCCTAAGAATCGCTGACCTCCTTTACCGTGGTGGGAGTCGGCTGCAATGCGGTCACTCTCCATCTCCACCCCTGAAGTGGAAATGCGATACCCTAGCCTTGACGTACAGGTCATGCTCCAACAGGCGACCAAGCACTTTGCGCACCAGGGACACATGCTCGGCGCGTGTAGCGGAGTATATCAAAATAAAATGTAAAATATGTACAGTGCCTTGCGAAAGTATTCGGCCCCCTTGAACTTTCCGACCTTTTGCCACATTTCAGGCTTCAAACATAAAGATATAAAAATGTATTTTTTTGTGAAGAATCAACAACAAGTGGGACACAATCATGAAGTGGAACGACATTTATTGGATATTTCAAACTTTTTTAACAAATCAAAAACTGAAAAATTGGGCGTGCAAAATTATTCAGCCCCCTTAAGTTAATACTTTGTAGCACCACCTTTTGCTGCGATTACAGCTGTAAGTCGCTTGGGGTATGTCTCTATCAGTTTTGCACATCGAGAGACCGACATTTTTTCCCATTCCTCCTTGCAAAACAGCTCGAGCTCAGTGAGGTTGGATGGAGAGCATTTGTGAACAGCAGTTTTCAGTTCTTTCCACAGATTCTCGATTGGATTCAGGTCTGGACTTTGACTTGGCCATTCTAACACCTGGATATGTTTATTTTTGAACCATTCCATTGTAGATTTTGCTTTATGTTTTGGATCATTGTCTTGTTGGAAGACAAATCTCCGTCCCAGTCTCAGGTCTTTTGCAGACTCCATCAGGTTCTTCCAGAATGGTCCTGTATTTGGCCCCATCCATCTTCCCATCAATTTTAACCATCTTCCCTGTCCCTGCTGAAGAAAAGCAGGCCCAAACCATGATGCTGCCACCACCATGTTTGACAGTGTGTTGCTTTTACGCCAAACATAACATTTTGCATTGTTGCCAAAAAGTTCAATTTTGGTTTCATCTGACCAGAGCACCTTCTTCCACATGTTTGGTGTGTCTCCCAGGTGGCTTGTGGCAAACTTTAAACAACACTTTTTATGGATATCTTTAAGAAATTGCTTTCTTCTTGCCACTCTTCCATAAAGGCCAGATCTGTGCAATATACGACTGATTGTTGTCCTATGGACAGAGTCTCCCACCTCAGCTGTAGATCTCTGCAGTTCATCCAGAGTGATCATGGGCCTCTTGGCTGCATCTCTGATCAGTCTTCTCCTTGTATGAACTGAAAGTTTAGAGGGACGGCCAGGTCTTGGTAGATTTGCAGTGGTCTGATACTCCTTCCATTTCAATATTATCGCTTGCACAGTGCTCCTTGGGATGTTTAAACTTGGGAAATCTTTTTGTATCCAAATCCGGCTTTAAACTTCTTCACAACAGTATCTCGGACCTGCCTGGTGTGTTCCTTGTTCTTCATGATGCTCTCTGCGCTTTTAACGGACCTCTGAGACTATCACAGTGCAGGTGCATTTATACGGAGACTTGATTACACACAGGTGGATTGTATTTATCATCATTAGTCATTTAGGTCAACATTGGATCATTCAGAGATCCTCACTGAACTTCTGGAGAGAGTTGCACTGAAAGTAAAGGGGCTGAATAATTTTGCACGCCCAATTTTTCAGTTTTTGATTTGTTCAAAAAAGTTTAAAATATCCAATAAATGTCGTTCCACTTCATGATTGTGTCCCACTTGTTGTTGATTCTTCACAAAAAAATACAGTTTTATATCTTTATGTTTGAAGCCTGAAATGTGGCAAAAGGTCGCAAAGTTCAAGGGGGCCGAATACTTTCGCAAGGCACTGTATATATCCTATAGCACCATGTGTATATTTTCATTTACAATTGAATTCATCCATGAAATAAATAATACTAGCACATCAAATTACGTTATTATTGTACACTAGCCTACTCCCCTATCGACACAGTAAATATTGCCTACGCACTTTCGACAATACGTTATCAACTTGTGTAGTTGTGGACCTGTATATTCTTTAGCGTTTTCTTAGCACTATGTGTTCTCTCCCAGGTGCTTGTAATGGCAGAGATGACAGCCAGGTAGGATTCAAATCCAATTTTATTGGTCACATACACATATTTAGCAGATGTTATTGCGGGTGTAGCGAAATGCTTGTGTTCCTAGTGTAACGGATGTGAAACGGCTAGCTAGTTAGCGGTGTTCGCGCTAAATAGCGTTTCAATCATTGACGTCACTTGCTCTGAGACCTTGAAGTAGTAGTTCCCCTTGCTCTGCAAGGGCCGCGGCTTTTGTGGAGCGATGGGTAACGACACTTTGTGGGTGACTGTTGTTGATGTGTGCAGAGGGTCCCTGGTTTGCGCCCGGGTATGGGCGAGGGGACGGTCTAAAGTTATACTGTTACACTAGCTCCAACAGTGCAGTAGTATTTAACAATTCACAACAATACACACAATTCCAGTTGAGGTAGTTTAATGACGCTGATTCACAGAGCAGGAACAGCACAGCACATGGCTTGACAGTTGTGTTAACCAAGAGTGTGTGTGGTTCTGAAAAGGGGGAAATTAAATACAATAGTAAATGGCAGGTATAAACTTAATACTAGAGGTCAACCGATTATGATTTTTCAATGCCGATACTGATAATTGGAGGACCAAAAAAAGCTGATACCAATTAATCAGCCGATTTTTATATGCACACACACTTTTATTTTAACTTAATATAATACATCAATAAAATATATATAGTCTCAATAAATAATGAAACATTATCAATTTGGTTAAAATAATGCAAAAACAAAAGTGTTGGAGAAGAAAGTAAAAGTGCAATATGTGCTGTGTAAAAATGCTAACGTTTAAGTTCCTTGCTCAGAACATGAGAACATATGAAAGCTGGTCGTTCCTTTTAACATGAGTCTTCAATATTCCCAGGTAAGAAGTTTTAGGTTGTAGTTATTATAGGACTATTTCTCTCAATACCATTTTGAGGAGGTCACCTGCCGTTTCCAGGCAGTCTTCGACCGGAGGGTGAGCGCCTAAGAAAACCATACAGGCTTGTTGGGCATACAGGGTGGCAGGTAGCCTATCGGTTAGAGGTGTGAAACCCTTATTTTTTGGAGGGGTTGGGTTTCAAGCGGAAGTCAAATTTAAATAGCATAATTTACCGATAAAGTTATGTTAATCTTGCGTTATTTTATGTAACTGCGATGAGTGTTGGCGGATTGTCCCATCGAGTCATTCAATCAGTCGATACTTTAAAAATGTCCATTCGTTAATGCTTACCTTGTACGTATGTTTGTCCAGTGTAACTGCGTTTTTATTTTATTTTGGTGCTGCAATCTGTGGTTTAGTTAAACACTTAATTTGTTCTGTGCTGCAATCCGTAGTGTTTGTTAAAAACTTAATTCTACATACGCACGGTTGTTTAGCTATCGGGAAACGGCGTCCAGAGTTTGGTCACACAGGCACTTTTCTACACAGAGAGGAGATTCACTGGAGTTGGTGGGACCAGGGGGGAGCGAGAATGGGCGGGGTAAGCTCACCGGCGCCACCTTAATAAAAAAAAGCAGCCGCACAGACCTGTCAATCAACAAGCAACCCAGACAGACATCAGCCCCCAGTGGCTGGCTGTGAGCTGTAAGAGAGTAGCGTCATAGTTGGCCGAGAGCCCCACCGTCTGGAATGAAACGGGCGCAGCGATTGGCTCGACTTTTTTTTGCCCTAGACAACTCACTCTCTCTCCCCCTTTTGTTATTGCAAGCAAACTGGAGAAGAGCCGAGGGAGCAGCAGGATGAACGAAGGGAGCGAGAGAGGGCGATAGACTGATAGACTGATAACAGTCTAGACAGACAGCTCCACAGAGAGAGGGGTAAAAGGGGAAATACATTTGGAATACTGCTTCAGATCTCCCTCTACTTATTTGTCCAGTTCTCCTGTTGATTTGTAAGTAAACTACATTTTGGTATTGACTATTCCCATAGGGATTTTTTAGCTGACCAAACCAGTCTGAGTCACATGGATTGTTGACAGACCTATAGCCTACAGTTAGGTCAACGTAGTGAGACAGACAGCCAGACAAAGCCCCCCCACCCACCCAACTACTCTCAAGTCAATGTGTCTTATCTACTTATCTATCCTCTGTCAAAGTACTGTGTACACTGTAGCCTACACATAATGTTGCTTTTCTTGTAGAGGTATTTATATTTTTCTCCCAGTAGGCCTACATGCTTTTGTAAACATGTAAACAAATTACTTTTGACCTCCTAAATGCTCTTAGAATTTCTTTGGTGGAGCATGTATGTTTTTTAAAAATAGTTTATTACAGTTGTATTATTGTTATCAAAGTGGATTGTAATATAACCTACTTTAGGAAATCACACATTTCTGCATTATTGTTTTTTTCTGACAAGTTGTGCAAAGCAAAACAAGCTCAACTTCATCACTAGCATGACACAGATGGAAGGATGTTTGTAAACAACATTGGTCACCCTTAGTCACCGACATTTACATAATTTAGCAGACGCTCACTTACAAGAGCAATTAGGGTTAAGTGCCATGCTCAAGGGCACATTGACAGATTTTTCACCTGGTCGGCTTGTGGATTAGCCCAACGCTCTTAATTAACTGCAAGGCTACCTGCCGCCCTACACTTCACATGCATCATAAGAATGTCAATTCTCTTTAGGGTAATGTATTTTCAGATAAGTAGTATATACCTATTTAAGGATAAAGTAATTTTGGCCTACTTAATTCTGTGTTTACATGGCCTGCTTTGTATCTTCTGCTCTGTAAAAGCCCCATACATTGTGTGTTGTTAATACTGGTAAAGTTGTTATTGGATTGTTATAGGGACCTTGGTTGCTGATAGCCTATGACTTGAACCTTGACCTAAAGTACCATATCAGGTCCAGACTTCAGTGTTGTGTCAGTGATCAAACAACAATCAAATCAATGAATAAATCAATTGCATTTGGTTGCTTCACCATAGTGGTCTCTCACCTCCTTCTCTCCAACCCCCCTCAACCCAGGGAGATGTCAGTGAACCCCCCCAACAGCAACGATGCCTGCCTGAGCATCGTGCACAGCCTCATGTGCCACCGACAGGGCGGTGAGAACGAAGGCTTTGCCAAGCGTGCCATAGAGAGCCTGGTAAAGAAGCTGAAGGAGAAGAAGGATGAGCTGGACTCGCTCATCACCGCCATCACCACCAACGGAGTTCACCCCAGCAAGTGTGTCACCATCCAGAGGACGCTTGATGGACGCCTGCAGGTAGGCTACTGTTATTTTGGGTTGAATGAGGCCTAGGCCGGTATGTTATCACTGATTATAGAGGGACTATAGAGAGACTGTTTATGAAATCAGTGGATCTCATTAATAAATTATTCACTGATAAATTGTTATTGGTGACATGGCACAAAGACTCTGTCAACTCAGTGACCAATAGCTGGTTGCTTTCGATTACTGACTAATACACCTTTCAGGTACTGCCAGCAACAAAGCCTATACTTTTATTTCAGCCAGTCATGATTGTGGCAATACACTCACTACATGATCAAAAGTAGGTGTACATCTGCTTGTCGAAAATCTCATTCCAAATCATGGACATTAAAATGGAGTTGGTTCCCCCTTTGCTGCTATAACAGCCTCTACTCTTCTGGGAAGGCTTTCCCACTGGAGCATTGCTACGGGGACTTGCTTCCATTCAGCCACAAGAGCAATAGTGAGGTCAGGCACTGATGTTGGGTGATTAGGCCTGGCTCGCAGTCAGCGTTCCAATTCATCCCAAAGGTGTTCGACAGGGTTTATGGTCAGGGCTCTGTGAAGGCCAGTGAAGTTCTTCCACACCGATCTCGGCAAATCATTTCTGTATGGACCTTGCTTTGTGCACAGTTGTCATGCTGAAACAGGAAAGGGCCTTCCCCAAACTATTGCCACAAAGTTGGAAGCACAGAACTGTCTAGAATGTCATTGTATGCTGTAGCATTAAGATGATCCTTCACTGGAACTAAGGGGCCTAGCCCGAATCATGAAAAACAGCGCCAGACCATTATTCCTCCTCCACCAAACTTTACAGTTGGCACTATGCAATGTCTGAGCCCTGTTGCTCCTAGACGTTTCCACTTCAAAATAATAGCACTTACAGTTGACTCGGGCAGCTCTAGCTGGGAAGACATTTGACGAACTGACCATGTTGAAAGTCACTGAGCCCTTCAGTAAGGCCATTCTACTGCCAATGTTTGTCTATGGCTGTGGGATTTTATACACCTGTAAGCAACGGTGTGGCTGAAATAGCCAAACACTAATTTGAAGGGGTATTCACATACTTTTGTATACATAGTGTATGTTTTAAAGTCCCGCCAACCCCTCAGTAAACGTCCCTAATCATTTTACCGGTTTTGGAAGACATAAAATCATGAACATTCTATTGTTGTTCTCAGACATCAAACTTGTCCTTGTCATAAAGAAAAAGTATAAACAAAACGTCAGTCTGCATGGAGCAACGTTACCTGCTCTTATTTTTTGTTCCAAAAAACCTATTCGTTAAAAAATGTATTTAGAATATGTAAATCTAGCAAGCCAGGCAACTAAAAGCAACTTTCTGACGTTTTGCTTTGTTGCTTGTTTCTTGTAACAACTTTTGAGGATTTTACATTTTGGGGTTGTCGTCTTCAAAGTTGTTTCTGCTGGTCGCAAAAAGCAAAGTTATCATGACACAAGATGAATTCAATGTAAAAGGCTTTGAAAATAAAAAGCTTGTTATAACCTCAGTGCTCCGTTGACATTTCACAGAGACACGCTTGTTTGTGCAAAAATCCAGTGTTTCTATGTCAAACGGTTTTGTCATATTTCAGTCTTCTATGATGTGTATAAAGTGTAATATTGTGACGCAAAATCAAAACTGAATAAATTTCAACTCTAAATCTGACTTGGTACAGGTGTTGTACTTTTTTTTAAGCCCATACCATGTGTGTGCAACCTGGTGTCAGAGCATTTCATATTATTCTGCACGTAAATTCCGAGACACTCCATTTAGTATAATATGTTACGTTTCGTATGGTATGTGTTAATTTGTGGATGTTTATCACCCATTCCGTATGATATGTTACGAATTACAATTCTTATATGTTACGAATTTGCAAAACGTACAAAATGTTATGAATTTGCTTAACATGTATGTTTCGAATTCTAGCTACGTGGCTAACGTTAGTTAGCTGGCCTAACGTTAGCTTGGCTAGGGGTTAGGGTTAATGTTAGGGTTAAGTTTATGGGAAGAGTTAGCTAAAAGGTTTAGGTTTAGGGGAATGGTTAGTTAATATGCTAAGTAGTTGCAAAGTAGCAAAAAAGTAGTAAGTAGTTGAAAAGTTGCTAATTAGCTAAGTTGTCTGTGATGAGATTCGAACTCAACAAGTGAATCATTCAACACATGGGTTACTTACACACTTCAGGGAGGTGAAACAGGAGAAAAAAGTAAAGGGGTTTAAGTCTTCCTATAGGCTAACTTCTAGAGAATGAACATAGTATCGAATACTTAGAAGTGTAACCCACGAGTTGCTTACAGAGAGAGAGCAAGGGAATGAGAGAGAAGGAAACAGAGGGAGTTCCCCTCCCCCAGCTCTAGTGAGGGAGAGAGAGAGGGAGGGAATACTGGAGGGGTAGCGCTGGTTGTTTTGTCTGAGACACAGGAAAGGGGCAGGGTTAAGTTAAGCCTGTCTGTCTCTGGTGTGTGTGTGTGCGTATGTGCGTGTGTTTGTGTCTGGAGTTTTTCCAGTGTTAAAGTTTGTGGAAGTATATTTGTAATCTCAGACATACCACAGTATTTTCTCTGTGTGTGTGTGTGTGTATGTGAGAGAGGTGTTTATTATTGAATGCAGGTTTTGACTTACATCAACAGTTTCTACATTTGAGATTGCCTGTGGATATACGGATGTTAGTGACACGTATTAATGTGATGTGTGAGAACTATATATGAGAATGTACTGCATTATTCTCTGTTCAGGACTGTAGGCTGTGTGTGTGTTTGTCAGTAATGTTGGCTGTAATTGGGCTGGCACTCTGCCAGCTCTGACTCTTTGTCTGAGGAAGGTCACTTTGGTTTTCAGGAAGAAAGAATAATCAAAAAGAAAATGTAAAAGTTTAGAGTCCATTCTGGCTTTCTCTTGCTGTTAGTGCAGAAAGGGTATGTTGATCCCAAAATACTGATATTTTTCTCTGACACACACACACACACACACACACACACACACACACACACACACACACACACACACACACACACACATACACACACACACACACACACACACACACACACACACACACACACAAGCTGAGACAATGTCATTCCTCTCCAGCTCAGCTTGTTGAGTTAACCCTACACCAGCTCTCTCTTTTTTGTCACACTCACACTCTTCCTTAATAGCAAGTACACAGACCAACTCTGACACACTTGAGTACATGCAGCACAATACAAGGACAGAGTAACATTGGTTCCTCAAGAACATGGGAATAAGCCTGAGACACCATTGATGACTCAGTCACTATTTGTGCTATTCAGCTCTGTCTGATATGTTTTAATGGCTCCAAGGCTATTCCCCACCCAGAGTGTGTGCCTGGAGAGAGTGTGTTTAGCATTGATGTACATTTCCATTCATGACCCGTTTCCTCGACCACTCCCTGTCTACCAGCTCCCTCTTGCTCTCCTCCTTCTCATTCTCAGTTCCACTCCCTCCATGCTCAATTTCCAACCCTATCATGGCCTCCATACTGTCGCCCATTCCCTTCCTGAGACTCACCGTCCTACTGTAAATAATCACCCTAAAAGCCTCGGCTGGATGTTGTAAAGGAATACTTCCATGCCTTCTCCATTCTCTCTCCTCTGTCCCTCCAGGTAGCTGGGAGGAAAGGGTTCCCCCATGTGATCTACGCTAGGCTCTGGCGCTGGCCAGACCTCCACAAGAATGAACTGAAGCACGTCAAGTTCTGCCAGTTCGCCTTTGACCTCAAGTATGACAATGTGTGTGTCAACCCCTACCACTACGAGCGAGTGGTATCGCCAGGCATTGGTGCGTCTGTTCACAATTTCACTTCCACTAATGAAACAGAAGCACAAATGGGGAATGAGAATATGAAGTTGTTAACAGGCTCTTTGGGTCACAGGCTTTTTCAGAACTTCCATGCTGTTTCTAACTTTGTTTCCCTTTCTGTCCGTCTCCTCAAGTTGGTCTCAGCATTCAAAATGCAGGTGAGGAGGAAAACACTATTTTCAGCATCATCAAACATCATCAAAATGGTAATAAGCAATAGCGAGTCATTCTAACCAATCTGTTTTTATCGCATTTCCCAAAGTGCACAGGCAATACTACTGTTTTGATACAGATATACTGTAGATGTGCTCTTGGCAATCTGACGAAAAATATGGAATGCAGAGCTTCCAAACCAGCCAGATTCATACCTGTCTGAGCTAGTCTACACTACAAGAAGGACACCTCAATCAAATTGCAAGAAGGTGTCACAGGCTACATGACAGGGCAAAAATCACTCCCACTTGGAGGCAACAATAAATGCCATCCATCAATTTGATCTAAATTACAGTAAATTCCGGAATTTATTCAAAATGTATCCATTCATGAATCGAAAATATAGTAATATGACATGACTCACGCCTGATTTCTGCCCGCCCGCCTGCCTGTCTCTCTCCCTTTCTCTCTCTTTCTGTCTCTCTCCCTCCCACTCTCTGTCTCTCTCTCTCCCCCCTCCCTTCATTACAAGGTCCTCCAGGTCGGCTGATCAAAGAGGAGTACATCCATGACTGTTTTGAGATGGACCTCCCCTCCAGGATGCCCCCCCAGCCCGAGCGCTACAACCAGCCCCTTCCCCCTCTGCAGATGCCCCCCGAGCCGCCCCGCGCCCCATCCTCTGTCAACCTCTACCCCAGCATGCCCCTCTCTCCGCCAGGTGAGATAGACTAAAACTGAACCTGGTAATAAGAAGTACTACCGTACAAGCAATTCAGCTGAGAAGAACCAGACTCTCCTGCTTTTATGTCTAACTCTATCCCTTACAATTTCCATCTTTTATTCCACTTCCCCCATCTTTTTCCTCCAGTGAGCAGTTCCATGATGGGGCCCATGTCTGGGGGCCACGGCGAGGGCCTGCTTCAGATCGCCTCTCCCCAGAGCCAGGGCATGCCCCAGACGCCGCCACCCACCACCCCCACACACGGACCACCCCCCCAGCCCCCTACCCCTCACAGCCAGAGTGACTACAGCAGCAGCTCCAAACACACACAGACACAGAGCTCTTATCACAGTGAGTTACTAACGAACCAGGCAGTGTCACAGAGAAGGTGTCAATTCCATGGTGTCAGTTTCAACTCTGTGTGTTCTCTTTCTTCACAATCTTCCAGCGACCTGGACAGGCACCAGCACGGCCTCCTATACCCCTGTAGGAGCCCAGCAGAATGGGTGTGGCCACCAGCAACCACCACTGCACCACCCCAACCACTTCTGTATGTCAATCACCTGTCAATCAATCTTTCTGTCAGAAATGCAGGACTGTTACTATATGTATATGGCAGCGTTGTCATATTTTCTAATTAATTTCTCTTAAAAGGGTCTCAGCAACATCACAGCGCACCTGCCTTTCCTCAGCCAGTCTCCAACCATCCAGGTACAGACACAGCGTACACACACTCACTCACCCACACACATGATGTTAGGCATCTCACCCCATCCACCACCAATGTACAGTACCCACATGAGGGACACATGGCAGCCATTTTGCAGTATTTCATATTATATTTCATGCTGTGTGTGTTGCCAGGTCCAGAGTTCTGGTGCTCCATCTCCTACTTTGAGATGGACATCCAGGTTGGGGAGATGTTCAAGGTCCTGGCTAACTGCCCCGTGGTGACAGTGGACGGATATGTGGACCCCTCGGGGGGCGACCGCTTCTGTCTGGGCCAACTCAGCAATGTGCACCGCACCGACGCTAGCGAGAGAGCCAGGTCTATCAGCGTGCCCCTAATATACCAACCTTGCCTAACCGCTAGCTATTTGAGAACCTTGTTGGTTTGCAGAATACACAGGGCAAATATGTTTTTATCGCCTATATAGAAGTAAATGCAATCCCCAGTGTCTGTGATTTTCTCTTCACCAGTGTGAACTCCTATCTCCATTTCCCAGGTTGCACATTGGGAAGGGGGTGCAGTTAGAGTGTCGTGGTGAGGGGGATGTGTGGATGCGTTGCCTTAGCGACCATGCAGTGTTCGTACAGAGCTACTACCTGGACCGGGAGGCGGGGCGAGCCCCGGGAGATGCAGTTCACAAGATCTACCCTGGGGCCTACATGAAGGTGTTTGACCTGCGTCAGTGCCACAGGCAGATGCAGCAGCAGGCAGCCACGGCCCAGGCTGCAGCAGCAGCACAGGCTGCAGCAGTGGCAGGCAACATCCCAGGGCCTGGCAGTGTGGGGGGAATCGCCCCGGCAGTCAGTGAGTGCTTCTGTCCATCTCTCTCGCTCTCTCTTTCTTTCTTTCTCTCTCTCTCTCGCTCTCTTAATCACTCAGTAAATCTCAATTCTCCCAGGTCTGTCGGCGGCAGCCGGGATAGGTGTGGACGACCTGCGGCGGTTGTGTATCCTGCGGCTTAGCTTTGTGAAGGGCTGGGGGCCCGACTACCCCCGGCAGAGCATCAAGCACACCCCCTGCTGGGTGGAGGTCCACCTGCACCGCGCCCTGCAGCTGCTGGATGAGGTGCTGCACACCATGCCTCTGGCTGACCTAGGAGGACACGGACATGTCAACTAAGCAGTGTGTGTGTGTGGGTGTGTGTGAGAGAGAGGTGGCGGTGTCTCAGTTGCTTGGTTTGGATGATAACTGCCCTTCATGAACACTACAGTACGTTTTGGATTGGATACCTTTTTCCCCACCACCTGAAACAAAGACTGTAGGCTTTAATAGAAACTTCTATCGAACTTCTATCGAAAAGGTATTTTCATGCTTTTATATATTTTCCTTGAATCGCCTGATTTTCCTGAAGCAGTTTAGACTGCAAAATGTACTTGCTCAACAGACAATATTTTCACAGAGACTGGAACTTGCACTAAAGGCATCAATGTTTTCTAGTAGTGGTAGAGACTGTAAGGGATGGACTGTGTCACAACAATGGAAACTGGCCTCGTACCTCCAATGACCTGGTAACCTGCCTGGATAAAACACTTTGGGAATTTTTCAGAAAGTCAGAATGATAGCACATGTGCCTCAGTGGATTCTCACTTAAGCAGTGTTGGAATGATGCCTTGATTACAGGGCAGCAGACTCAGACAGGTATATTGCATTTGGAGAATGCTGCTGTCCTTTAACTGCCTTCAGTAGGGTCTGTTTGTTCTTCAGGGAGAAATTGAAATAATAGTCACCACAATCTCCATCAACCTTTTCTCTTATCAGTCTTTTTCATCAACCTGTATCATGTGACTCAGTTATATTTATACTGGACAAAAATATAAATGCAACATGTAAAGTGTTGGTCTCGTGTTTCATGAGCTGAATTAAAAGATCCCAGAAATGTTCCATAAGCACAAAAAGTTTATTTTTCTCAAATGTTGTGCACACATTTGTTTACATTCTTGTTAATGGGCATTTTAGCCTTTGTCAAGATAATCCAACCACCTAAGGTGTGGCATATCAAGAAGCTGATTGAACAGCATAATCATTACACAGGTGCACCTTGTGCTGGGGACAATGAAAGGACACTCTAAAAAGTGCAGTTTTGCCACACAACTCAATGCCACAGATGTCTCAAGTTTTGAGGGAGCATACAAATGTCATGATAACTGCAGGAATGTCCACCAAAGCTGTTGCCAGATAATTCAATGTTAATTTCTCTACCATAAACTTGAATTTGGCAGTACATCCAACCAGCCTCACAACCGCAGACCACATGTAACCACGCCAGCCCAGGACCTCCAGTCTGGCTTCTTCACTGGTGGGATATTCTGGGGGGGGGGGGGTATAAACTCATTCTGATTGTCTGGGTCTGGCTCCCAAGTGGGTGGGCCAATGTCCTCCCAGGCCCACCCATGGCTGCGCCTCTGCCCAGTCATGTGAAATCCATAGATTAGGGTCTAATGATTTTATTTCAATTGACTGATTTCCTTATATAAACTGTAGCTCAGCAAAACCTTTTAAATTGTTGCATGTTGCATTTATATTTGTGTTCAGTATAGTTACCAAAAACAAGAAATGGAATATCAAGAATATCATTGATTATATTTATTGATGGAAGTTTCTACACAGGATTTGTAACGTTTTGTTTAGTCAGATAAACAGACCAAAGTTGTCAGAACGATTTTTCACTGCTATTTTATGGCCAAAAAACCTTTGCTGAATGTGCTTTATCTTCGTTTTGTGTCCTGCCTTTGTTCAACCAAAGCATGTATTTGTGTTGATGTATGCCAAAATATGCCTTTAACTAAAGTACCGCTAGGCCTAATTAAAGACAAGGTCATGAATTAATTAATTTGGTGCCTTCATTTTGAACTACTGACAAAAAATTACAAACCCAACAGAAAAAACGGCCTTCATTTGTTGGTTTTCTCAGTACATTCCTGCTTCAATGCGCCTCTCGTCAGCCAAAGTGATGTATTTACTGCAACTAAAGATTGTGTTTTTTTGTCGTACAGTATGACTTCATTGGCTGTATTACATTTGTCCAGTAGGACACCTAGTGAACTTTCTGGGTACTACGTGCATTTGCAGTCCTTCCATGTTGATGTAGGGCCTGTGAATGGTTTACCTCACCAAATGATATATCCAGAATATACTCGTTTGTAAAACAAATGTATTGTTTTAAATGTTTATTTATGTCTAATTTGAGACACGTATAAAACGCACATGAGGGTCTCTGCTTCTCTTTAAGCTCCTAATGATAGCCATGTGAGGGTCAACGATGAGAACATAGCTATAATATTAAATGATTTGTAATGTATTTTTCTTGTAAATCATAATATTAGCAGCAGTCGTTGTTTTTTACAGTATTCTTTCAGCTGTCTGTAGTCAGCTTGATTCTGTCTCTTTGGTAGATATAAATAGGATTTATTATTGAGTTAGAATTGACCAAAATCTACTATTTTTGCATTCGTCTTGAACATAGCTTTATACTGTTTGTTTTAGTGTTTTTTTAATGTAAAATGATGATGTATGTAGGTTATAACTATTGTAAAGTTTAGTAAGAATTAAACTGTTTTTATAAAATCGGTATGGTCCTTAGTCCTATTGTGTAATGTTGCCAAGCAACTATTTGAATGAAAGTGTGCTACCCATTCACCAGTAATTGGTCATTTACATACATACACAGTTTCATACATGAAAAAATGACATTCTGACGCCACACGGGGGCGGGTCTAAAGCCTCCTGCGAGTCCGTGAGTACCAGTCTCGAGCCCCACGCAGCCTCCGCATCCGATAAATAATAGCATCGTTGAGTTTGGCGTATAGAGAGCGAATATACCATTTGAAAAGAGCAAGACAATCATTATTTATTAACCTGTGAGCTCATTTTCTGGAATATTTGGTTGAAGTATCGTTACTCATTCTTTATGGATATACAATAGGGACAAATCAGCTTTATATTCGTTAATTTACCCTTTTTATCTGGGCGGCCAGTAAAGCATCCTGCGTTAATTCTCAAAATGGCTGAGATTACAGATTTACGACCTGCATATGGTAAGTAGCAGGCCTTTTTCGGATTTATTTGGCATTTTGTTTATTGTGTCGTCAGATGTTAACGTTATATAATGTTTTATATTTACATTGCGTGAAATATTAAAATAATGCCCAGTCGTTTTAGAAATAAGGCCATATGAGATTGAACACACCCAAATAGCATGATTAAGTTTATTGCATTCATCAAAGATTGCCAAATGTAAATTTGACATCTACTCATTACCATGGCCTATGTTAATGTAAATAGCGTCGAATGTAATTTGGAAATTGAACGAAACTGATTACACAGGCCTATTCAACAGAGATAGTAGCATCACTAGGCACAGACGTCAATCAATTCAACGTCTATTCCAAGTTGGTTCAACTTCATTTAATTGAAATGACGTGGAAAAAAGGTTGATTCAACCAGTGTGTGCTCAATGGGAGCCTATTACAGTATTTGCTATTATGAAAGTATTTGTTCTCAATTAGTGAATCATTTTGTCAACAACATAATAATTGTAGTCCTATTCTATCAAAATATATTGAGTACTGCGGCCCATTCGCAACATTGTCACTTCTCCTGTGGTCTTCAATGTGCGCGTACGATGGGGTGGGTAGGATGACGTGATGTCTATTCCAGCATAAGCATCGCCACCCCCCGTTCCTTTGTTTTTGTGAAAGCACGCATCCCGGAACTAGGAGCTTGGCCAAATGGACATATTTTCATTTGATCAGACCTCGAGCTTTAAATTAAGATCCCTGAACAGTAGTTTAATGCCACATTGCCACAATAAGAAGTGTAGTGCTCTGAAGGCAGGGGGTGTTGGTGACCCAAAAAGTGCCAGACCCTCTCAGCAAGTGACATGAATAGGTGATGGGGAATGGGGAGGGTTATGGATATTATATAGGAATAGGAATAGAAGAATAGGACAACCCAAGTGCAGAAACAAAACGGATTGTTCTAAACCCTAAAAACAAAGGAAATATAAACCAAACGCATATTAACACTGTCTCAGGAATGGGGCCTGTAACCTATTGGAGATGATTAATTTCCATGCAGAAGAGGAGGCTTTTTAAAATAAATACACTCACATTTCTTGGTTGATTTAAGATTAAACCTCAAGAGCATCTAGACATTGACCTGCTTGAAGAACCTCATTACAACAAGCAGTTGGCCTTTTGCCTCAAACAGGCTCAAGATTAACAGTTGTGCAATGAAGGCTTGAGTGTTAGAGATGTGTTATTGCAAACATAATGTTGGCCCTGAGCCTGCTGGATGCAGCAGAACATTTCATGGCAGCAAAGAAACAAGAGAGTACTGGAGTTGGATATCTGCAATTCAGCCCAACAGACTCCAGAAACCCAGATTACAGCCAGTGATCTAATCTGGGTCACTCATCAGGATTAAGACACATCTGGTCCACATCACAATCTGAGTTCTGCAAAATCAACTGAATATTATGCTCACAGGCAGCATACAATAAGACATGTAGCCAAAGCAGACAGATTGTCTCTCAGTGCTCCATGGTCACTCAGCACTCTGTGGATGATGGGGTTTATGCTGTGCCAACCGGTGCCAGGCAGGAAGAAAGACAGGAAGTTTGTCAGAAGATGGAGAATTTTGCATTCTTCAAACACACGAAACAGCTTTTTCCTGCAATCTAGAGCCATAATCATTATGACTAATTCTATGTCAAAACTGTATTTTTTTTCTGAAAACATTATCTAAGCATATCTCTTTACCTGTTCAATTGTCATTTTAGTTAAGGATGCACATTGATTCTTTAAGAACCTTTTTGCCTTAGAAGTTTAGTACAACTGCCACACTGGTATATAGTATAATAACACAATCATTAAAGCAATTTCAGTCAGTTATGTATCTATTTATTGTCATTTGAGTTTTGAAAAGAACAATCAAAATGTCTGTCAATCTTTGCATGCATAGCTCTGTCTATGAACAATGGTTACATTTCCCCAGCCCCATTACTCAGTTTATCAAACAAAGTGGCAGGGTCAGGCACTGGAAATGGCTAAAATCAAATCAAACGCTGTGTGTGTCACTCTACACTCTCTCCTCCTCCACTCACGATACCTCACGCACTAGAGTATCTAGCGTCCTGCCGAGGCATCTCTTTGCTCAGTGCACCTTGGAAGGAACCACTTACTAGGGGAGAATAGGTAAGGAGGGGTACACTTTGCCAGGTCTAGTCAGTGTGCCCCCTGCGCAAAGTACCGCTGACAGATATTGTTATAAATAATTATGATAAAATTAATTTTAAAACATGACAAAACTTAGTGGGCCCTATAGGCATGATGCCACTGACAGTCGCTGTGCATATTTATACAAATTGTACTGTGCTCATATTAGTTCAAGGTTGTCTTGAACTTGGCATGTGTGTGTTGTTCATATTTGGAATGGCAAACTACCTATACAGTAGTGTGGTCTGATCTGTAATCTATGGTTAAATATAATTGCATAAGTCCTTGCAAATCAACCTGAACTCTTTTTCTTGATGAAGGATCTGAGATGGGTTATGCAGAAGGCATAGAGATGGGACCCACAGACAAAATGCTCTTTAAAGTTACCCACAGAAAAAAACTGAACTGAGGAGATTGGCATTGTGTATAGTTATGTTAATGAGTACACTCAATTTATGCTATTACTTTACACATTTTGTGGACAATGCTTGGACCCACTGAAGCGGTAGATTTGAGAGCTCACTACTGAAATCCCCCTGGGGTATGTTTCCAGGGCAACGGGCTCAGCTGGCATTAAGCTCCTTCCAAAATCTGACGTCATCCTCCTGGTATCCCTACCCAGAATGCCAATGAAAAACAACAGGAAGGAAGGGCAAGGTATTTTGTTGAAAGACAGACAGTTGAAGGAGGGAGAGGAGAGACAGACAAAGACAGATGAAAATGGAAACGGGAGAGAGATAGATAGTGTGTGTGTGCGCGCGTGTGTGTGTGCATACATGTTTGCCTGCGTGCTTAACATATGTTCATGCTCATGCACATGTAGTGTATAGACTGACAAGAAAGGCAACAATGCGTCTCTTTTCAGGGGCTTGGCCAAACAAAGGGTCCTCTCCCGGCCCGCCCGCCCCACTGCAGCAGGCTCTGTCCACTGAGTCCCATTATAGCTGGGATCAGCACAGTCAGCCTTACCATGTGCGCACAGCACATAGTCACAGTCTCTCACTCACCACCAGCAACAAATGAGTGGGTGGGGGCTCGCACACATAGTCACACATAGATGCATGCGTACCTGCATGTGCACAGACACTTAGACCCCCACCCTTCGCACATACACACTCAGAGAGAGACACACACAGAGACAGGGTATGGGGCTATACCTCCCAGACACATTGAGACAGACAATACACGCCCTAGTCTGGTGTAATGACCAGCCATGGAACACTGTCTGTCTGCCAGATGAAGCACACCGCCACTGGGATCAATTAAGGGAGGGAAATTATTAATGACTTTAAGAAAGAGGTGGACAGTGTGTGTGTGTGTGTGTGTGTGTGTGTGTGTGTGGTGTGTGGGGGGGGGGGTGACATTTAAGCAACCTGGTGACACCTGGTTGAATGACGTCCATATTGCTCATGTTTTTCCCACTCACACCGCGCCTCGTGCTCTGTGAAGTCACTACTGCTGTATGGCACAGTCACAGTGTTGAGTCACAGTGGAGTGGAGTCACCCTGGGTGGTGTGGTCACACGACTTACATTATTTAGCCTACCTGACAATAATGAGCCACTGAAGGGCAGTTACATGATATCCTATTTGATGTTCAGTACTGCATCACTTGGTGCAGCTGAAAGAGTTGAATATCTTTAATCTGTTCTAGTTCCTGGCTGAACTAAATGCAACTGACAGTTTGACTATCTACTTTATTTAGAGACTCCAGTATGAATATATCCTACACCAGACATTGCAAACACATCCCAGTCTAGACTGTGCAAAGGTGTTAACTCATTCTATGTTCCTCTCTCTTTCAGACATGTCACCGGTGCTGGCCGGTTTTATCGGTGCGGCGGCGCTGGTGGTTGCCGTGGTGATCCTGGTTCTCCTGTGGTCCTTCTGCCAGCGTCGACACCTCCGGGTGACGGGCCGATACAAGCTCCATGGTGATCAGTACTGTGACTCGGCTGAAGACCCGCCCTACAAGTTCATCCACATGCTGAAGGGCATCAGTATCTACCCAGAGTCCCTCAGCAGCAGCAAGAGGATAGTACGGGTGGCAAGGCGTGCTGGGTGGCAGGGGGAGAGAGACAGAGAGAGGGGTGGCGGCCGCGGGATGGTCCTGGTGGATGCGGAGAACAACATCCTGGACGCGCCTACCCATCTCCAGATGAGCCACCTGGTTCCCCCTGCTGGCCAGCCCAGGATGGAGCGGGCACTGCCCGTCAGGGCCGACTACTGCTGTCTGGATAGCTCAGCTACCAGTAGCGAGAACAGCAGCAAGACTGTTTCACCTTTCACCCCCGCGTCCTCCGACCCAGAATCAGAGCCTGAAACCAGCCTGGGCTCCCTCAGCCTGGCTTTAGACTACAACTTCCCTAAGAAGGCCTTGGTGGTGACCATCGTTGGAGCCCATGGCCTGCCTGCAGTAGACGAACAGGGGAACAGCTCCGACCCCTACGTGAAGATGACCATCCTCCCTGAGAAGAAGCACCGGGTGAAGACCAGGGTCCTGAGGAAGACACTGGAGCCGGTGTTTGACGAGACGTTCACGTTCTATGGCGTGGCCTACAGCTCGCTGCCCGAGCTCACGCTGCACTTCCTGGTGCTCAGCTTTGACCGCTTTGCCCGCGATGATGTCATAGGGGAGGTGGTGGTCCCACTGACAGAGTTGGAACCCAGCACGGGGCGGGTGCACATCACCCAGCAAATCAGCAAGAGGAACATGCAGGTGAGGAGGAGGGGGGGGGGGGGGGGGGGGCAACCTACACACGTTTCAAAGCATGAACAAACTATTCTGACATTACAATCATTCTTGGAGGTAGGGGCTGGCTCACACATGGGAGTACACACACACATGGGATTGAGCGCAGTGCAGTACACAGAGGAGATTGTCTGACAGGAAGGTCAATGTGTCTCGTGATTCGGTCCCCATTCAAGTCTTAACTGCAGCCAGACTGAGGAGACAGAAACAACGCCTCCATGTAATCTCTCAATGCAGCCAACCATCCATCAGGCTCCCTTTATCATCACAGCCACACATGTGCATGTGAGTGTGTACCCAACTTGGACTCGCCAAGGACTTGTTTCATTTTTTGTTCCCACATGTACCTGTGGCACTAGTCCTCACTGTGTGGCCATTGTGTATAACCCATCTGCTGTTCAATATAAGAAGGGCTGGATATGTTTTGTATGGATGCAATGCAGGGGTTATTACTTCCTCATTGAAAGAAGACGTCTGATCGTAAAAACGGGTAGTGTTCCTCAGTACTCAGTGTGGAGGGCAAGGTATTGCAGTAGCATGGGTGAAGTCGATACACCATGCATGGGAATCAACCTCATACCTGACTAGGATACCAAGTTGCAGGTGTATTAAAACTACACTAGAATGAGAAGAGAACTTTGGCTCACTGTAGTGGTGTCAGGGTAAATTTGTGTGGCTAAGCTTTCGGTCAAACAACCTTCATCAAAGCAATGTCAATGTCTTCAAAACAATAATCCATTATAAGCCTACAAATCACCAGGACACTCACCTATGGATTTTTCTCAGCAAATCCTAATTTTATAATCATTAGATTAGAAAATGCCCTTTTAGTGATGGGTTGGAATAATATGAAATCAATTGCAAGTCAGTGAATATGAGAAAGTGAATGTGTGTGCTGGTCTGTAGCATCATACATAATGTCTACCTACTGGCATCTGTATTAATGTATACAGTACCAATATCTGATTTACATTTATATGGATATACAGTGTAAAGGCCAGATATGACATATTTTTTCCCACAGTTTATCTGATTCATTGTTTAATTTCCTTGCTCTTACTATGCAGAACACCTAGATTATACAAACCGCTATACTGTATACATTGTGATGTTTCTCACAGAAACACTAAAATAATCACACTAGTCTGTTTCCACACACAGATATGTATGGTATATTTAAGCAATAAGGCCAGAGTGGGTGTGGTACAGTGCCTTGCGAAAGTATTCGGCCCCCTTGAACTTTGCGACCTTTTGCCACATTTCAGGCTTCAAACATAAAGATATAAAAATGTATTTTTTTGTGAAGAATCAACAACAAGGGGGACACAATCATGAAGTGGAACGACATTTATTGGATATTTCAAACTTTTTTAACAAATCAAAAACTGAAAAATTGGGCGTGCAAAATTATTCAGCCCCCTTAAGTTAATACTTTGTAGCGCCACCTTTTGCTGTGATTACAGCTGTAAGTCACTTGGGGTATGTCTCTATCAGTTTTGCACATCGAGAGACTGAATTTTTTTTCCCATTCCTCCTTGCAAAACAGCTCGAGCTCAGTGAGGTTGGATGGAGAGCATTTGTGAACAGCAGTTTTCAGTTCTTTCCACAGATTCTCGATTGGATTCAGGTCTGGACTTTGACTTGGCCATTCTAACACCTGGATATGTTTATTTTTGAACCATTCCATTGTAGATTTTGCTTTATGTTTTGGATCATTGTCTTGTTGGAAGACAAATCTCCATCCCAGTCTCAGGTCTTTTGCAGACTCCATCAGGTTTTCTTCCAGAATGGTCCTGTATTTGGCTCCATCCATCTTCCCATCAATTTTAACCATCTTCCCTGTCCCTGCTGAAGAAAAGCAGGCCCAAACCATGATGCTGCCACCACCATGTTTGACAGTGGGGATGGTGTGTTCAGCTGTGTTGCTTTTACGCCAAACATAACGTTTTGCATTGTTGCCAAAAAGTTCAATTTTGGTTTCATCTGACCAGAGCACCTTCTTCCACATGTTTGGTGTGTCTCCCAGGTGGCTTGTGGCAAACTTTAAACAACACTTTTTATGGATATCTTTAAGAAATGGCTTTCTTCTTGCCACTCTTCCATAAAGGCCAGATTTGTGCAATATACGACTGATTGTTGTCCTATGGACAGAGTCTCCCACCTCAGCTGTAGATCTCTGCAGTTCATCCAGAGTGATCATGGGCCTCTTGGCTGCATCTCTGATCAGTCTTCTCCTTGTATGAGCTGAAAGTTTAGAGGGACGGCCAGGTCTTGGTAGATTTGCAGTGGTCTGATACTCCTTCCATTTGGATGTTTAAAGCTTGGGAAATCTTTTTGTATCCAAATCCGGCTTTAAACTTCTTCACAACAGTATCTCGGACCTGCCTGGTGTGTTTCTTGTTCTTCATGATGCTCTCTGCGCTTTTAACGGACCTCTGAGACTATCACAGTGCAGGTGCATTTATACGGAGACTTGATTACACACAGGTGGATTGTATTTATCATCATTAGTCATTTAGGTCAACATTGGATCATTCAGAGATCCTCACTGAACTTCTGGAGAGAGTTTGCTGCACTGAAAGTAAAGGGTCTGAATAATTTTGCACGCCCAATTTTTCCGTTTTTGATTTGTTAAAAAAGTTTGAAATATCCAATAAATGTCGTTCCACTTCATGATTGTGTCCCACTTGTTGTTGATTCTTCACAAAAAAATACAGTTTTATATCTTTATGTTTGAAGCCTGAAATGTGGCAAAAGGTCGCAAAGTTCAAGGGGGCCGAATACTTTCGCAAGGCACTGTATATGGCCAATATACCACGGCTAAGGGCTGTTCTTAGTAAGACGCAATGTGGAGTGCCTGGATACAGCCCTTAGCTGTGGTATATTGGTCATATACCACAAGCCCCAGATGTGCCTTGTTGCTATTATAAACTGGTTAACAATGCAATTAGAGCAGTAAAAATAAATGTTTTGTCATACAGCCAATCAGCATTCAGGGCTTGAACCACCCAGTTTATAATTGTGCATGTAGAACAAGGTTGACAAATAGATCATTCCAAAGACTGCTGAGTTGTATTGTCTTGGCAATTGGTGCCCCATTACTCTTTCAATATATGATCTACGATTATGGCTGTTTGATTGTAGCAATGTATCTTAAAGGCTGAGTAGGTGGGTTTGATGATTGTTCCTTTTGAATGAGTCAATAGTTAAATCCTCTATGTGTCTGTCTCTTCCTGCAGTGCGAGAGCCGTGGGGAACTGTTGGTGTCTCTGTCCTACCAGCCTGTCTCCCACCGCCTCAGTGTGGTGGTGCTGAAGGCCAAACACCTGCCCAAGATGGACATCTCTGGCCTGTCTGGAAGTGAGTTCAACCACTGAGTTTGTCTGTGTGTGCCTGTGGACAATTCAAAAAGGCAGAGCTTGTGTAGATGTTCCCTTTACATATGACAATATTCCAAAATGTCCTTCTCTCCCTTAGACCCATATGTGAAAGTCAATGTGTTCTACGGACGCAAGCGCATCGCCAAGAAAAAGACGCACGTGAAGAGGTGCACGCTCAACCCCGTCTTCAACGAGTCCTTCATCTACGACGTGCCCCCCGAGCTGCTCCCAGAGATCTCTGTGGAGTTTGTGGTGGTCGACTTTGACCGTACCACTAAGAACGAGGTGGTGGGGTGTCTGCCCCTCGGCCTGCACAGCCCCTGTCCCTCTGGCGCCACCCACTGGCGGGAGGTCTGTGAAAACCCCCGTCGGCAGATCTCAAAGTGGCACAACCTCAGTGAATATTAGCTCCTCCCACCGCCTAATGCATTATAGTTCTACTTGTGTGTATAGGGGGAGGTGGAGGAGGGGAAGAGATAGACTTCTTGCTGAGAGAGTGGCTTTTCCTCATGCCATACTTTCTCTTGTGAATAATACCAACAAAAAATGAACAACATTCCTGGTGGGACTTGTACAGTGGACTTTACAGTGGTTAAGGTTCAACTACAGGATCGAATCAAAGTAACAAACATGCATACAGATAAACATACACATATATAACCCACACCACTACAGAATTATAGAGACACTCAGTCTCAGCATTAGGTTAAGAGTAATGAAAATGAAAAAGTTGTTTGTTAACCAGAATCTGACCATGATCACACATTCAAGGCTGTTATGAATTATTGTCTGACCATGTTGTATGAAGTTTAGGCGACGGGAGGATACATGCAAATGCAAAAAAAACATTTTTGTCAGACTTCAAAATCCTCCCCTTGCCAATATTGTACTTCAATTCATTGCATGTCTGAATTAAACAGAAATATCATCAAATCAAATGTACCAAGGAAACAGAAGTATTGCTTGTATTGATAGTGAGATTTTAATTCTCTCTCTCTTAAAATGAGAAAACCTCATGCAACCGACTCTCTGTTGCAGTTTCTCTACAGGTAGGACCAAATAGGACAGCTAGAATTTTCTTCCCAATACATGTTTGTTGAAAAAATTCTTGAATGTTTTGGGGCCTAACTATTGCCGTTTAGGGGCATTACCATATTTGATGACGAGCTCTGTATCTAAAATTAAAACCATCAAGGTTTCAAACCAATTAATGTTGTAAAGACAAATGTGATTTCACTGCAAAAATATTTATTTTGAGTCCATTTTTAGAACTAATTCGGACTGAAAATATGAATGTAATAAACAACCACAACATTATTACATGGATACATGTCATCACAAGAAATATGACAACTTCTCATACTGTGGCATTGAAAAAGCATTCACCACAGTATAAGCGAATTACTGAAATATCACTGCAGCAGGTTAGTCTTAGTACTGTAATAACCAGGTAATAACACATGCTAGTTAGCAGCTTGTAGTGCCAGAAGATGTTCTTTGAAAGTCACTGATATTATTGTGAAAAATGGTTTTGACACGAAGAGTTGTAAAGGGTCATGTTTTGCTGTATGGTTTCCAAAAGGTTTATACAGTATGTTCCACTATTTTGGCCAATGCCGACATGCTCATCTTTTACGGCTCGATTCAATCCGAATCACCAGTTCTGCACTCTAGAACGCTTGAAATGGTAACGTAATTGTCTATTGAGCTGACATATGCAGCGTTTACCGTGAATTCAGTCTTCTCGAACTTGGAATATTGCCTTCACATTTGAATAGCGATGATCTTGAGCGATACGGATTGAATCGAGCCCTTCGTGTATTTTTGTTCTCTTTCGTTTGGCTAATTTCGAGAATATATTGTATAAAAGAAGGGTACTTTATATCTTGAAGGCAACAATTTTCTATAGTGAATAGACTCACAGGTTGAAGCTCCTGTATGTTGTTGGTGATACTCTGTGTGTGTGTGTGTGTGGAGACTGCAGAGCCCAGGTGCACTGTTTGGAACAATGTAAGTGGTGATGGGGTTCAGAGCAGGACATGGCAGTGGGGTGGCTACTGCTAGCTTCTGGCTACCCCTCGTCCTTCTGGCTTTGACCAGAAGGAAGAGACACAGGTGGGCAAAACCCCACTCCTCCACTGTCACTAACTAAGCTCCATCCTCTCTTCCTCCTCTTTTTCTCTCACTCTTTCACTCTCTTTCACCCTCCTTCGCTTCTTTCTTTCTAGCTCTCTCTTTACAGTCCCTTATTTCCCCAATCTCCTTCGTTCTCCCCTGTCTCCTCTTTCTAACTCTTTCTTTACAGTCCCTTATTTCCTCAATCTCCTTCGTTCTCCCCTGTCTCCTCTTTCTAACTCTTTCTTTACAGTCCCTTATTTCCTCAATCTCCTTCGTTCTCCCCTGTTTCCTCTTTCTAACTCTCTCTTTACAGTCCCTTATTTCCTCAATCTCCTTCGTTCTCCCCTGTCTCCTCTTTCTAACTCTTTCTTTACAGTCCCTTATTTCCTCAATCTCCTTCGTTCTCCCCTGTCTCCTCTTTCTAACTCTTTCTTTACAGTCCCTTATTTCCTCAATCTCCTTCGTTCTCCCCTGTCTCCTCTTTCTAACTCTCTCTTTACAGTCCCTTATTTCCTCAATCTCCTTCGTTCTCCCCTGTCTCCTCTTTCTAACTCTTTCTTTACAGTCCCTTATTTCCTCAATCTCCTTCGTTCTCCCCTGTCTCCTCTTTCTAACTCTCTCTTTACAGTCCCTTATTTCCTCAATCTCCTTCGTTCTCCCCTGTTTCCTCTTTCTAACTCTCTCTTTACAGTCCCTTATTTCCTCAATCTCCTTCGTTCTCCCCTGTCTCCTCTTTCTAACTCTCTCTTTACAGTCCCTTATTTCCTCAATCTCCTTCGTTCTCCCCTGTTTCCTCTTTCTAACTCTCTCTTTACAGTCCCTTATTTCCTCAATCTCCTTCGTTCTCCCCTGTTTCCTCTTTCTAACTCTCTCTTTACAGTCCCTTATTTCCTCAATCTCCTTCGTTCTCCCCTGTCTCCTCTTTCTAACTCTTTCTTTGCACCTTCTTTCTTTGTCATTTTATTTGGATCACTAATATCTCAAATTCCTTTTAATGCTTCATTCCTCATAATGAGAGATGTCACAGTATTTGACAGATTAGTGAACCCATCATAACACCTATCACACCCTGTGAGGATTTGGCTGTATGACTGTTATGCTCTGTCATCATTGTACCCTGTAGGCAAGGGGTGTCAAACTCATTCCATGGAGGACCTGGTGTCTGCAGGTTTTTGTTTTTCCCTAGACAACAAGTTGTGAGGAGTTCCTTACTAATTAGTGACTATAATTCATAGTCATAATTCAATGAAGTACAAGGGAGAAGCGAAAACCCGCAGACACTCAGCCCTCCGTGGAATGAGTTTGACACCTGTGCTGTAGGCCTACTCAGTGGAGACATGGGGAGCTGTAAGCAGCAATGGCTTTACATCACACTGTGTAACATTTACTGCAGTGCAGTCTGTAACATTGACTGTGGGAAACTCTGGGAGGACAGTAATCACAGTGAAACCAAGGTGAAAATACTTAAGTAAGACTGCAGCTCTGTGTCGACAAGGCAAGGGGAAGGCAGAAAGTTGTGTTGCAATACACATGAGCTGCCTTGTTTTTCTTTTGGCAGCAAACTCCTGCAATTAGAACCCCCACCATTTTGACTGTCTATATCCCCATTTATACCTGGTGCTAACGTGGGACTTTTGTCCTGATCTAGTCTACATTCTGATTGTGCCCACATTTCCAGAAGTGTGTCTACACATGGTATTAAAATGAGTCTGTTATCTGTCCACTGTGTCTGCATTGTGACCAGAGTTCCTGGTCCCTTCCTTTATGCAAAAAATGTCACAGCTATAATGTTTATATATATATTTACTGTAAGACACATATTGATGTAATCAGCCACCTGTCACTGATTTTAGAGGCCGGAATAATGATGATTTAAATGGTTTCTCTGTCCAGATCTGTCTACACTTGTAAGATGTCCAGACACAATAAGATCACAATCAGATCACAATGTGTCTTTTGATTGTTAACACCTGTCTAAAAATGTGGGCACAATCAGAATGTGGACAAGATCAGGACAAAGGACGCAAGTTAGAACAAGGTATAAATGGGGCTTACTTCACCTCGTCTCCCCAACTTTGACCTTCAGTGTAGCTATTTCCTTTGTTGATATATCCTTGTTAACTAATTTGGAATAAAATATGAAACGTAATGAAAACAAACTGTAATAATGACTGATCGTGGATTGGTACAAATGATTATTTCAAGGTATCCTCTGTCCATAAACATGGAGTTAAACTACAGTATGTAAAGAAATACTTGCCAGTAATGCGAACGGTGTCTAAAACTTTCATTTTCCAATATATGCTGAGTATATTACGCAGATGCTAACTTGTGTGTTGGTTTCATTAACAGTCATTCAACGTGCAAATAAAATGTTATACTCCAGTGTTTGCAGCTAATTTTGAAAAACAGCTTTACATCACCAGCATCTTGACATACATGCATGGAGGCATGCTTGCACACAGGCTTGTAAGCATGTACACACACTCCTCATAACTGAGCTACATTAATAAATCTTGGGGATAGCTCCCTTTTTTTCAATTTTCGCCTAAAATAACATACCCAAATCTAACTGCCTGTAGCTCAGGCCCTGAAGAAAGGATATGCATATTCTTGGTACCATTTGAAAGGAAACACTTTGAATTTTGTGGAAATGTGAATTGAATGTAGGAGAATATAACCCAGTAGATCTGTTAGAAAAAAATACACCATCTTTGAAATGCAACAGAAAGGTCCCAGTTCCAGCCATCACTCTGCTTGTAATTCCGATGGTGTCCACAAGATGGTAGCAGTGTATATGCAAAGTGTCAGACAGAAAACTTGAAGTATGAGCGAACTACATGACATTTAGTGTGTCACCCAGGTACATTTGGGCAAATCGTGAAGGAGACATTTGCATTCATATTGCATTTTTCTACAAGAATATCGTCAAATCTGTATACTTGGACTTTGATTGAGCTTTTCCAGTATTAATAGCCATATTATAAGTTCAACATTTGTAAAACAACCAGTTTTCATAACTTCATAACTCTGAATATTCGTATAATTTTTGTCCAAAAGGTTGCTGTTGCACAAGGTTAGCAGGTACATTTTGCGACAGATACAGGGTTTCCGGATGCTCCCGTAAAGCTCAGCTCATTGGCTATCTAGCTAGCTTTGTTTGACCACGATTAGTGAATATTTGTCGATCAAGTGAAGACCGCCCGCGTCATCGGCGTGCCATGAAGGCATCGCTCTCTGATCAAATTTGGTGTCCTATAGGATATACTACACACCTAATGATATAGTGAAGTCTGGTTACGTTCTAGGATCTCTGAGGAATACATACGAACGTGATTTGACTGGTTGAAACAACGTTTAGGGTTAGATTTTCACATTTTTTTTGTGTTTTAAAAGTGATAAAAATTTGACAAGTTGCAATTGTGGTGGGAATCATGGAGCCATGTCTTTGGAATGTGAAGGGGTTAAACCAAGGCCTTATACCTTTTAAAGGGTTAATTGTTTTATGATAAACTGTAAGGTCTCCTCTTCAGGAGACCTCTGTGTGTTAACCCCTGTTTTGAGTGTTGTACCCTTCAGACACTATCAGAAGGTGGAAACCGCCTACGTTCGTTGTCAAACCCTGATCAGTTTCACCTGTCCTTGTTATTGTCTCCACCCGCTCCAGGTTTTGCTTGTTATCCCTGGTGTTTTTATCCCTGTGTTTCCTGTCTCTGTGCCAGTTTGTCTTGTATGTTCCAAGTCAACCAGTGTGTTTTCCCTGTGGTCCTGCCTTTTCTATTCTCTTTTACTAGTCCTCCCGGTTTTGATCCTTGCCTGTTTTCTGGACTTTACCCACCTGCCTGACCATTCTGCCTGCCCTGACCTCGAGCCTGCCTGCCACACTGTACCTCCTGGACTCTGAACTGGTTTTGACTTTTTGCCTCTCCACGACCATTCTCTTGCCTACCCCTTTTGGTTGTAATACATTTCAAAGACTCAAACCATCTGCATCTGGGTCTCACCTTGTGGCCTTATAGTTCATACTCCTCCTGTCTGGGCCCCACCTGGCTATCTGAGGTTCTGAGAATACGACTGGTTTTCTGAGAACACAAGGCTGCCGCAGGCCTGTTGAAAACGGCCACCTGTCAGAAGATGCTTAGACTCATTCACCTTGTTATGACCCAAAACTTGTGATGAAAGGTCAAGTTTCGGTCAAACCCACTTCTGAGTTTTAATTGCTGACAAGATGGTTGCTGCTGTCAGGGGGAGGTTAGATTTATTAAAATGTTGTTGCCAGGGAAAGTCACACAAGGAAGACTGGGGAGGCTATATGAGTTACAGGATGTCTTAGCTCTCCCCAGGTTCTGCAAAATGTCTATTATATACAGGACTCTGTACCAACTTCTGCCTACAATTGTATTACTAAATTGACCAACAATTGCCTGACAAGGGTGAAAGAGAATGAGGTGGCCAAAGTCAGGGCTGTCCAGAGTATTTCATTTGCAGCGGCTGTTAAAAGGATTGAGGGTTCGAATGGTGCTCCTGAAGAGTCCATGGTGGTGCATAGGGCTTCAATGCAGACTGCAGGGGTTGCCTTTCACGAGCAGAACCCAGATATTTTAAAGGTTAAGAAGGTGGACTTTATACTATATATACAAAAGTATGTGGGCACTCCTGGATTTGGCTATTTCAGCCCCACCCGTTGCTGACAGGTGTATAAAATCGAGCACACCGCCATGCAATCTCCATAGACAAACATTGGCAGTAGAATGGCCTTACTGAAGAGCTCAGAGACTTTCCATGTGGCACCGTCATAGGAGGCCACCTTTCCAACAAGTCAGTTTGTCAAATTTCTGCCCTGCTAGAGCTGCCCCGGTCAATTGTAAACGCTGTTATTGTGAAGTGGAAACATCTAGGAGCAACAACGCCTCAGCTGCGAAGTGGTAGACCACACAAGCTCTCAGAATGGGACCACCAAGTGCTAAAGTGTGTAGCGCGAAAAAAATAGGTTGCAACGCTTACTACCAAGTTCCAAACTGAATCTTGAAGCAACAGCACAATAACTGTCATTGAGAGCTTCATGAAATGGGTTACCATGGCTGAGCAGCCATACATACACAAACCTGATATCACCATTCGTAATGCCAAGTGTCGGCTGGAGTGGTGTAAAGCTTGTCGCCACTAGACTCTGGAACAGTGGAAATGCGTTCTCTGGAGTTATGAATCACGCTGCACCATCTGGAGTGAGGAATCACGCTGCACCATCTGGAGTGATGAATCACGTTGCACCATCTGGAGTGATGAATCACGCTGCACCATCTGGAGTGATGAATCACGCTGCACCATCTGGAGTGATGAATCACGCTGCACCATCTGGAGTGATGAATCATGCTGCACCATCTGGAGTGATGAATCACGCTGCACCATCTGGAGTGATGAATCACGCTGCACCATCTGACAGTCTGACGGAAGAGTCTGGGTTTGACGGATGCCAAGAGAATACTACCTGTCCCTATGCATAGTGCCAACTGTAAAAGTTTGGTGGAGGAGGAAAAATGTTCTGGGTCTGTTTTTCATGGTTCGGGCCAGGCCCCTTAGTTCCAGTGTAGAGAAATCTTAACGCTACAGCATTCAATGATATTCTAGACAATTCCCTGTCGACAACACGCTAGCAAAACGTAAACCTACTTAACAGCGCTCACTGTTGACCCTAGTGGCAGGTTTCCACATCATCTCCTAATTCCCTCAGACATGGATGGATGTCGAATACTGACTTGTATCATGGATGACCTGGCTGGAAATATAGCATGTATTTCAATAACTCTTCCATGCATGTATGTATGTGTGGGTGTGAGTGTAGATGTGTGTGTGTGTGTGTGTGTGTGTGTGTGTGTGTGTGTGTGTGTGTGTGTGTGTGTGTGTGTGTGTGTGTGTGTGTGTGTGTGTGTGTGTGTGTGTGTGTGTGTGTGTGTGTGTGTGTGTGTGTGAGGGATGGTAAATATGAATATGTGTAGGAGGGTGGTAGAGAATGGGTGTGTGGATGCATAGAGTATATGTTGTGTGGGAATGTATGATAATGGATTAGTTAGTAGATGGATAGATGGTGTGTCTGAGAGGGTGGGAAAAGATGGGAGGTTGGGATAAGCTTGGCTTGGTTGGGTAAGGATGGGAGGTAGGAACAAGCTTAGCTTGGGTGGGCAAGAGTGGTAAAAGATGGGAGGTTGGGACAAGCTTGGTTTGGGTGGGATAAAGGTGGAGGAAAACTGGGAGGGAGAGGGGCAGAGGGATACATTTGGGTTGGGAGAGAGGGAAGGAAGGATTTGCAATGTCACTGCAATGTATTTGTATTTATTTTTGTGACTTTAAAACCTGCTGTGAAATGAATAAAAGTTCTGGACAGATTAGGAGACGATGTCAAGTCATAAAAAAAAAAACATGTTTTTATTTAAACTTTATTTAACTAGGCACGTCAAACACGGACGATGCTGGGCCATTTATTATTAGTCCTTGTTTGCCTTGATAGCTTAGATTCAATGGTGGTTATTGGTTATTGAGTGGAGATAAGACGGGGTGGCTGGTAGGGCATCAGACACTTCTTTGAAGTATGTGTGTTGCCGCCCTTCACTCATCTCACTTCGGTCACAAAGTCCTTCTCTATACCATCTACTACATCTTGCCATTTTGATGTAATGTATCACTAGCCACTTTAAACAATGCCACTTTTATATGTTTACATACCCTACATTACTCATCTCATATGTATATACTGTACTCTATACCATCTACTACATCTTGCCATTTTGATGTAATGTATCACTAGCCACTTTAAACAATGCCACTTTTATATGTTTACATACCCTACATTACTCATCTCATATGTATATACTGTACTCTATACCATCTACTACATCTTGCCATTTTGATGTAATGTATCACTAGCCACTTTAAACAATGCCACTTTTATATGTTTACATACCCTACATTACTCATCTCATATGTATATACTGTACTCTATACCATCTACTACATCTTGCCATTTTGATGTAATGTATCACTAGCCACTTTAAACAATGCCACTTTTATATGTTTACATACCCTACATTACTCATCTCATATGTATATACTGTACTCTATACCATCTACTGCATCTTGCCTATGCCGTTCTGTACTATCACTCATTCATATATTTTTTATGTACATATTCTTATTCATTCCTCTACACTTGTGTGTATAAGGGAATTGTTGTGAAATTGTTAGGTTAGATTACTCGTTGGATATTACTGCATTGTCGGAACTAGAAGCACAAGCATTTCGCTACACTCGCATTAACATCTGCTAACCATGTGTATGTGACAAATACAATTTGATTTGATTTGATTTGGTCTCTTGGTGGACCCACTCTCCTCAAGTAGAGCCCACCAGCCACTATACTTTAATTGAATTCACAAGGTATTACAAACTGGTCAAAGGATTTAAGTGGCGGTCATTCTCCAATGTATTTGCAATGACATAATTCACAGATTTTTGATACATTAGGAGAGGAGTTGGAGCTTAAATGCCCTAAAAAGGCACAGCAGCTTATTTCATGTTTTTTTGTTTTTGTTTTGTGTGTTCTCTGTTTAATGTCTGGCGAGTATACATGTTCACATGTTCTATATTGGTAAAGTATACAATAACTATTAATTCATACTATGTCCACCGCCCTTATATGACATGTCTGCTAAAATGTGTTATCTGATTCTTCAATGATAAATGGAACAGACAAGGTTAATTTTGATTCTATACAAGTAAAGACCAACAAAAGTCAACTTATTACATGGAATGTGTACAGGCTCCATGATGGCAAAAAAAACACAAAGTTCTTGAATATTTAAAGAGATTGTCAGCAGATGTGGTTTTGCTGCAAGAGTTACATTTAAAAATAAGGAGAAATTTAAGATTTAAAGAGGAGCTGTGTTGTTGAGGCCTATGCTGCTTCCTACCATTAGGAAATAAGAATACACCTTTTCCCCTTACATCCCAGCACACGGACCAAGAAGGCTGTTTTCTAATGTTGAATTGTACCTTACATAGTGAATAATACACATTGATTTAATTGTACATCCCCCGGGGCAAATCTGGTGTTGTTAGATGGAATTCAAGCTATATTCGATCGAATCCAGACAGAAGCTATTGTTTTATATGGAAACCTAAATCACTCATTTGGCCACTTAAACCAACATAGCAATAAAAAAAGGCAAATTCAAGGAGCCTCCAACGAGGCTAAAATATGTCATAGCTTCAAATAATTTACAGGACACCTGGAGATTGTTATTCCCAACTACAAAACTACTCCTCTTATCTGATAGTAAGAAAAGCTATTCAAGAATTGAGTTCATTTTTCCCCCCCAAAAAATTCACTCAACAATTTACTGGGTTCAAAAAGCCATGGCATATGAGATCATTCTCCTGTATCATGCATAATTACACACAAAAACAAACAGATTATGGGGAATGAACAGAGCGCATCATCAAGACCCGAAATGTATTATATAAATAAATGTCAAAAGTAGAGGACAGAGAAAAGGCCACCCAAATATCCTGAAGCAAAAATATACATGTACACAAATACAACATTATCTGACGAAATTGCTTTAGAAAGGGGCACAAGACAGGGATGTCCTCTCTCCCCCTTTCTGTTATCGCTGGCAATTGAACTGCTTGCAGAAAGAATTAGACAGGACTCATAAAATAACAACTCATGCAATCCTTTGTGGACCACAAAAAAACATCAAATACATAAGATGCTTAATAAATGACAACAAACAACAAATATATAAAGATAACTCTATCCCATTACTCAACCATATCAAAGCAGATTAATTTAATGTGGGCAAATAAAATCTCTCTAAGTCTGACTTGCAATTGTATCACCTTGCCACCCAAGGCTTTTACTTGAGACATATTGATAAATGCACTAAAGAAGAACAATGAGTAAAAAAGGGTTAAGGGAAAGGGAAAGGGGGATACCTAGTCAGTTGTGCAACTGAATGCATTCAACTGAAATGTGTCTTCCACATTTAACCCAACCCCTCTGAATCAGATATTGAAGATTTGCATACTCCCAGAATATTTTCACGTGTCTATTTTCAAATGATAAAGATAAGAACATGAATAACTTCAAAGTTAAGAACACTATAACAATATAGAAGAACATGTAACGAACTATACAATAATAAATATCACTCCTTAAAATCACAACCCTATGGAACAATCATTGGATAGCTTTTCATAATCCACCAATAAAATGGTCCACATGGAAAACTAAAGGCATAGTTTAAATGACTGTAAATGACTGTAATTGCAAATACATTTATTTCCATGACAGAATTAAGTAGTGTCACGACTTCCGCCTCATTCGGGTCCTCTCCTTGTTTGGGTGGCACTCGGCGGTTGTGTCGCCGGTATTCTAGCCATCATCGATCCACTTTTCATTTTCCATGTGTTTTGTCTTTTTTTTCTCACACCTGGTTTCAATTCCCTCAATAATTTGTTGTGTATTTAACCCTCTGTTCCCCCCCCCCCCCATGTCTTTGTGTGGGATTGTTTATTGTAAGTGCTTGTGCACGCGTTGCTTGGTGCACGACAGGTTTTTTGTCGTGAGAAGGTGTCCGCCCTCGTCTCGTGCCTCTCTGGGAAAGCATTGGAGTGGGACAATGCCGTGTGGGGAGAAGGAGATGCAGCGCTGGACCATTTAGAGGATTTCAATATCTCTTCCATCTGAGGCAGGGGACGAAGAGCGCCCAGGAGTTCGCCATGGATTTTCGGACCCTGGCCGCCGGCACGGGATGGAACGATAGGGCCCTGATCAACCACTATCGCTGCAGTAGTTTGTGCGAGGACGCCTGTCGGGAGTTGGCCTGCAGGGACACCACTCTCACTTTCGACCAGCTGGTGTATCTGTCCATTTGGCTGGATAACCTTCTGGCTACCTGCGGACGTCCAGATCAGGTTCTATCGGTTCCATCCCCCAGCTCTGCCGCTCCGGTACCCATGGAGCTGGGAGGTGCTGTGCGTAGGGAGACTGGAGGAGGTTCTGGCTCACGCACCATCTGTGGCCGCAGAGGTCACACTGCCGGTCGGTGCTGGGTTGGTTCCTCTGGGGATCACGGCAGCAGGCAGGGCACTCTGGCGTCATCCCGGGTGAGCCGGCACCCTTCTCACCCAGAGCCCTCTGTTGCACACATGTTTTTGTATGTTTCTTTCCCTGAGTTTTTCTTGCATTCCCAACATAAGGTGCTCGTTGATTCAGGCGCGGCTGGGAATTTTATAGACAGATCGTTCGCCCGTAGTTTAGGGATCCCTATTGTTACCGTGGCTGTGTCCTTCCCGTTCACGCCTTAGACAGCCGACCATTAGGGTCAGGGTTGATTAGGGAGGCCACCGCTCCTCTGGGTATGGTGACGCAGGGGGATCACAAGGAGAGAATTAGTCTCTTCCTTATTGACTCTCTTGCCATGGTGCTAGGCCTACCCTGGTTAGCTTGTCATGACCCCACTGTTTCTTGGCAACGGAGGGCTCTCACGGGATGGTCCCGAGAGTGCTCGGGGAGGTGTTGAGGGGATTCCGTTGGTGCTACTACGGTGGAAAGTCCAGACTAGGTCCCCACAGTGCGCATTCCCCCTGAATATGCCGATTTGACTCTCGCCTTCTCAAAAAAGAAGGCGACTCAATTACCACCCTATCGACTGGGCGATTGTGCAATAAATCTCCTGGCAGACTCACGTGTATCCCCTCTCACAGGCGGAGACGGAGGCTATGGAAACATATGTCTCCGAATCCCTACGTCAGGGGTACATTCGGTCCCCCACTTCACCCGCCTCCTCAAGTTTATTTTTTTGTGAAGAAGAAGGAGGGAGTTCTGCGCCCGTGTATTGACGACCGAGGCCTAAATCAGATCACGGTGAGGTACAGTTACCCGCTACCTCTTATCGCCACAGCGATTGAGTCAATGCACGGGGTGCACTTCATCACCAAACTAGATCTCAGGAGTGCCTACAACCTGGTGCGTATCCGGGAGGGAGACGAGTGGAAGACGGCATTCAGTACGACCTCAGGGCATTATGAGTACCTCGTCGTGCCGTACGGGTTGATGAATGCTCCATCAGTCTTTCAAGCCTTTGTAGACAAGATTTTCAGGGACCTGCACAGGCAGGGTGTAGTGGTGTATATTGATGACATTCTGATATACTCCGCTACACGCACCCAGCATGTGTCCCTGGTGCGCAGGGTGCTTGGTCGACTGTTGGAGCATGACCTGTACGTCAAAGCAGAGAAATGCCTGTTCTTCCAGCAGTCCGTCTCCTTCCTAGGGTACCGAATTTCTACCTCGGAGGTGGAGATGGAGAGTGACCGCATTTCAGCCGTGCGTAATTAGCCGACTCCCACCACAGTAAAGGAAGTGCAGCGGTTCCTCCAATTACTACCGGAGGTTTATCCAGGGTTATGGTCAGGTAGCGGAGGCCATTACCTCACTGCTGAATGGGGGCCCAGTGCGTTTTCAGTGGTCGGCTGAGGCGGACAGGGCCGTTGGTCACCTGAAGGCTCTGTTTACCTCAGCTCCCGTGCTGGCCCATCCTGATCCCTCTTTCGCGTTCATAGTGGAGGTGGACACGTCCAAGGCTGGGATTGGAGCCGTGCTCTCTCAGCACTCGGGTACGCCACCGAAGCTCCGCCCTTGTGCCTTCTTCTCGAAGAAGCTCAACCCGGCGGAGCGAAACTATGACGTGGGGGACCTGGAGCTGTTGGCTGTCGTCAAGGCTCTGAAGGTGTGGCTTGAGGGTGCATTGGCTTGAGGGTGCTAAACACCCTTTTCTCATCTGGACTGACCACCGCAATCTAGAGTACATCCGGGCAGCGAGGGGACTGAACCCTCGCCAGGCAAGGTGGGCCATGTTTTTCACCCGTTTTGTTTTTCCCTTTCCTACAGACCAGGTTCCCAAAACATGAAAGCAGACGCAATGTCCCGACTGTATGACACAGAGGAGCGGCCCATGGATCCCACTACCATACTCCTCCACACGTCACCCTCCTCTGGTCATCCTGGAATCGGTCAGACGGTACGCTGTTTAGTTGGGAAGTACTGGTGGCCTACCTTGGCCAAGGACGTGAGGGTTTATGTTTCCTCCTGCTCGGTGTGTGCCCAGTGTAAGGCTCCTAGGCACCTGCCCAGAGGGAAGCTACACCCCTTACCCATTCCACAGCGGCCTTGGTCGCACCTGTCGGTGGATTTTCTTACCGACCTACCCCCCTCACAGGGAAACACCACGATTCTGGTCGTTGTGGATCAGTTCTCTAAGTCCTGCCATCTCCTCCCTCTGCCTGGTCTCCCTACGGCCCTACAGACTGTGGAGGCCTTGTTTACGCACGTCTTCCGGCACTACAGGGTGCCTGAGGATATAGTGTCTGATCGAGGTCCCCAGTTCACTTCGAGGGTCTGGAGGGCATTCATGGAAGGTCTGGGGGTCTCGATCAGCCTTTACCTCAGGGTTTCATCCCGGGAGTAATGGGCAGGTGGAGAGAGTGAACCAGGATATGGGTAGGTTTCTGCAGTCGTATTGCCAGGATCACCCGGGGGAGTAGGCAGCGTTCGTGCCCTGGGCCAAGATGGCTCAGAACTCACTTCGCCACTTCTCCACTAACCTCTCCCCCTTCCAGTGCGTACTGGGTTACCAGCCGGTTCTGGCGCCTTGGCATCAGAGTCAGACTGAGGCTCCAGCGGTGGACGACTGGTTCAGGTGCGCCGAGGAGACATGGAACGCCGCCCATGTTCAACTCCAGCTTGCCGTGCTGCGCCAGAAAACCAGTGCAGACCATCACTGCAGTGAGGCCCCGGTGTTCGCACCGGGGGACCGAGTCTGTCTCTCGACCCGGAACCTGCCCCTCCGCCTGCCCTGCCGGAAGCTGGGTCCGCGGTTTGTGGGGCCATTTAAAGTCCTGAGGAGAGTGAATGAGGTTCGTTATAGGTTACAACTTCCCCCTGATTACCATATTAACCCCTCGTTCCATGTGTCTCTCCTCAGGCCGGTGGTGGTTGGCCCGCTCCAGGAGTCTGAGGTGCGGGAGGTTCCTCCGCCCCCTCTGGACATCGATGTGGCCCAGGCATACTCCGTTCGATCTATCCTGGATTCGAGACGTCGGGCGAGGGGCCTTCAGTACCTCGTGGAGTGAGAGGGGTACGGTCCGGAGGAGAGGTGCTGGGTTCCGGTGGAGGACGTCTTGGACCCTTCAATGCTGCGGGAGTTCCACCGTCTCCGTCCGGATCGCCCTGCGCCTCGCCCTCCGGGTCGTCCCCGAGGCCGGCGTCGGCGCGCTGCTGGATCCGCGCGTCAACATGCGGGTCCTGTCACGACTTCCGCCGAAGTCGGGTCCTCTCCTTCTTCGGGCGGCACTCGGCCATCAGCGTCGCCGGTCTTCTAGCCATCATCGATCCACTTTTCATTTTCCATGTGTTTTGTCTCGTTTTTCCTCACACTTGGTTTCAATTCCCTCAATCATTTGTTGTGGATTTAACCCTCTGTTCCCCCCATGTCTTTGTGTGGGATTGTTTATTGTAAGTGCTTGTGCACGTGTTGCTTGGTGCACGACTGTTTTTTTGTACCCAACTTATCTTGTTATCTTTATGCCGTGGGTTTTGCTATTAAACTACTCTGGCTATTACCAAGTTCTGCTCACCTTCGTCTGACTTCCCTGCCACTGATTATGTACCCCTTACAAGAAGCCATTTTGGACTGACCAATGTAGATATTTTCAAATACATGCAACTTAAAAGTTTATTATCACGGAATGTCCATTTGTACATCAGAACAATCTTGAGGGTATCCTATTTGAGTCAAACAAATATATTCATATGGTAGGTAAGATATAGAAAATATTGCAGAAAGCCTATCCAACTGACAACCTCTTAGAAAATATAAACTATTGTAACCAAGACCTAAAAAGAACCAATATTGGCACACGACTGTTGGAATGTTGCAACATAACTAACGAAATTACGACAATTTACGCTGAATCCAGAAAAAAAGAATGTACAGAATGTATTATACAAGAGGCAACATTCACAAATGATACAGCACAACGACAGTCGTGTCTTGAGTGTAAAACTAACAATGCCTCAATAATCCATGCCTTCTGGGTAATGGTGAAATCCCAAAATTAGGGTCAGAGTTAGAAAGTTAGCTGTCAGAATTATTACAATATAAATGTAGGCCTACTTTTAATCCGTCTGTCTGCATATTTCAAGACATGCCATGTGAGTGGGGCAGTGAGATAGCCAATGGGTTGGACGATGTTCTTCTCGTCAATTGTCTTGAAAAAACATATACTTAACTGGAAATCAACCAATCCTTCATCGTTAAGACAATGGAAAAATCATATGCGTCATTATCTGAATATTGAAAGAACGTAGGCGACGGAGAGGAACAAAATGGTGTTATTCAAGGATATGTGGCAGAGAGTAGTGCAGGCACTGGCGATAGGTGGGAACAGGTGGGTCTGGGCAGGAGTGACGTAGTTAATGTTTGTGTGCGGTCCGTATGTTGTCTTTTGTAGCCTCTGTGTATGTTTTGTTTTGTATTGTTTGAAGAAAATAAAATTAAGATAAGACACCTGCCAATATGAATCTTTAGTGTACAGTTCCTCTTTTCATTTGAGCTCATAAAGTCCATTGGTCTTATGACTCTATTTATCCCATAAAAGCACAAAAATCAATAATTTCTGTGTTAATGCATTTACACCACTTTTTACAGTCATGTCACATGGACTTTATTTGATCTTCATTACTTTTAAGGAAGAAGCTATTATGTGGCCTGTGGATATGTTACTGCAACAAGGACATCTTCCATGCTTTTGGTGGGGATAAAATCACATTTTATTTGCCACATGCGCTGAATACAACAGGTGGACTTCTAGGCAGAGCTGCAAAGAAAAAGTCATATCTCAGACTGGCCAATAAAAAGAAAAGATTAAGATGGACAAAAGAACCCAGACACTGAACCGAGGAACTCTGCCTAGAAGGCCAGCATCCCAGAGTCGCCTCTTCACTGTTGAAGTTGAGACTGGTGTTATGCGGGTACTATTTATCTATTTATCTATTCTCAAACTAGACACTCTAATGTACTTTTGCTCAGTTGTGCACTGGGGCCTCTCACTCCTCTTTCTATTCTGGTTAGGGCCAGTTTGCACTGTTCTGTGAAGAGAGTAGTACACAGCGTTGTACAAGATCTTACGTTTCTTGGTAATTTCTCGCATGGAACAGCCTTCATTTCTCAGAACAAGAATAGACTGACAAGTTTCAGAAGAAAGTTATTTGTTTCTGACCATTTTGAGCCTGTAATCGAACCCACAAATGCTGATGCTCCAGATACTTAACTAGACCAAAGATGGACAGTTTTATTGCTTCTTTAATCAGAACAACAGTTTTCAGCTGTGCTAACATGATTGCAAAAGGGTTTTCTAATGATCAATTAGACTTTTAATATGATAAACTTGGATTAGCTAACACAACGTGTCATTGGAACACAGGAGTGATGGTTGCTGATAACGGGCCTCTGTATGCCTATGTAGATATTCTATAAAACATTTCTAAGTGACCCCAAACTTTTGAACAGTACTGTAGGTAGAGTTATTAAAGTGACTATACATAGATAATAACAGAGTTGTAGCAGTGTAAAATAGGATCTGGGTAGCCCTTTGATTAGCGTTCAGGAGTCTTATGGCTTGGGGTAGAAGCTGTTTAGAAGCATCTTGGATCTCGACTTGGTGCTCCGGTACTGCTTGCCGTGTGGTAGCGAAGAGAACAGTCTATGACTAGGGTGGCTGGACTCCTTAACAATGTTTAGGGCCTTCCTCTGGTATAGAGGTCCTGGATGGCAGGAAGTTTGGCCCCAGTCGATGAGAATGGGGGTGTGCTCGGTCCTCCTTTTCCTGTAGTCCACAATCATCTCCTTTGTCTGATCACATTGAGGGATAGGTTGTTGTCCTTGCACCACACTGTCAGGTCTCTGACCTCCTCCCTATTGGCTGTCTCGTTTTTGTCTGTGATCAGGCCACTACCACTGTTGTGTCATCGGCAAACTTAATGATGCCGTTGGAGTCGTGCCTGGCCGTGCAGTCATGAGTGAACAGGGAGTACAGGAGAGGACTGAGCACGCACCCCTGGGGAGCCCCCGTGTTGAGGATCAGCGTGGCGGATGTGTTGTTACCTACCCTTACAACTTGGGGGCGGCCCCTTCAGCAAGTACAGGATCCAGTCCCAGGGTCCTTAGCTTAGTGATGAGCTTTGAGGGCACTATGGTGTTTAACGGTGAGCTGTAGTCAATGAATAGCATTCTCACATAGGTGTTCCTTTTGTCCATGTGTGAAAGGGCAGTGTGGAGTGCAATATAGATTGCATCATCTGTGGATCTGTTGGGGCAGTATGCAAAAAATGGCTACAGACGCGAGTGCTACGGGTCGGTAGTCATTTAGGCAGGTTACCTTAGTGTTCTTGGGCACAGGGACTATGGTGGTCTGAGCATAGACCCGAGCATAGAAGTAATTTAGCTCACCTGGTAGGCTCGTGTCACTGGCCAGCTCTTAGCTGTGCTTCCCTTTGTAGTCTGTAATAGTTTGCAAGCCCTGCCACGTCCGACGAGCGTCAGAGCTGGTGTAGTACGATTCCGTTCTAGTCCTGTATTGACGCTTTGCCTGTTTGATGGTTCATCGGAGGGCATAGCGGGATTTCGTATAAGCTTCCAGTTTAGTGTCCCGCTCCTTGAAAGCGACAGCTCTACCCTTTAGCTCAGTGATGTTGCCTGTAATCCATGGCTTCTGGTTGGGGTATGTACGTACAGTCACTGTGGGGACAACGCCATCAATGCACTTATTGATGAAGCCAGTGACTGATGTGGTGTACTCCTCAATTCCATCAGAAGAATCCCAGAACATGTTCCAGTCTGTGTTAGCAAAACAGTCCTGTAGCTTAGAATCTGCTTCATCTGATCACTTTTTTATAGACCGAGTCACTGGTGCTTCCTGCTTTCCTGCTTGTAAGCAGGAGTCAGGAGGATAGAATTATGGTCAGATTTGACATGGAGTCATCTGTGAAATTCAGCATGGCTTCTGGGAACTTTCACTATACAGAAGTCCATTCATGTCAAGTGCATTCCACTCCTTGGAAACTGAAATTATATAAATTTCTGATTTGGCTTGAAATAAGAGAAAGTGTATTATGTGAATAACCTTTACCTTAAGCTAGTATCTTTCCCTCTAAACTAAGAATCAGCCTTCAACTGTGATAGAAGGATTGTTTTATTAGAAAGAAAACATGAAAATGTTCTTGAATGTGGGAATGAAGTTGAATAAAGATGTCTCCTTTGCTCTATAATGGTTTAGATCTGGGAAAATGGAAGTAATAGTGTAGAAAATAAAAAAAGTTTTACCACAGTCGGCCTTCTTTGTTCAGGTCAAGTAGTTAGGCCTCATCAAATCCAATTTTATTTGTCACATCCCCCAAATTCTACCTTACCCCTGAAATGCTTACTTACGAGTCCTTAATAACCAACAATGAAAAGTATTTAAAAGTAAAACTTGTTAAATAAACTAAAGGAAAATTTGTAACACAATAAAATAACAATAACAAGGCTATGTACAAGAGGTACCGGTACCGAGTCAATGTGCAGGGTTACGGTGTAGTCAAGGTAATTAAGGTAATATGTACATGTAGGTAGGGGTAAAATGACTATGCATAGATAATAAACAGAGAGTAGCAGCAGTGTGAGTGAAGAGTGTGAAGGAATGTGAATGTATATATATATATATATATATATATATATATATATATATATATATGTGTGTGTGTGTCCAATGAGTGTACATTGATCCTGTGCAAGAGGACAAAATCCTGCATCATTGCAAGAAATAATAATAGATAAGAATAAAACAAGGGTGTCAATGTAAATAGTCCAGGTACCCTTTTGATGAACTGTTCAGCAGTCTTATGGCTAGGAGCTGTTAATGTCAGTGAAACTCTGCTTAACGATATCTGTGGCATTTCATTGAAATTAGCTTCGGGCAACTAAGAACATAGATACACAATGTATCTTCTGTTCAATTTTGGAAATGCCCAGATGAGTTAACTTGAAAGTTTCTTGGTTTTTTTTTCCCATATCATCACACGTCACTTCTAAACTGGTTCACATAATTGAGTCATTAGAGCTGACGAACTTGAATAGCCTCCTCAAGTGGGGCTCCGTGTAAAGTGATGGTGCTGTTTTTTTTATTTAACAAGGCAAGTCAGTTAAGAACACATTTTTATTTACAATAGCAACCTACACCGGCCAAACCCAGACAACGCTGGGCCAATTATGCACTGCCCTATGCAACTCCCAATCACAGCCAGTTGGAATCGAACCAGGGTTTCTGTAGTGACGCCTCAAGCACTGAGATGGAGCGCCTTAGACCACTACACCACTCAGGAGCCCATGTTATGTTAGCCTACCAACCAGGACCCCTAAGTAATGGAGTTAAGTGGCAAAGCTATAGTTGGCCATGTTTATATAGACACTAATCAATGTATTAGTCTACCTAGACGACTAATAGGGTTGTAGTAAGCTTTCAGGTACTTTAAAAATCTTTTCAAAAGTTGTAACATCATCTACTATGTCAGAGTCAATCCCTCTTAAGACCGTGAGCAACTTCATCTCTGAATAATTTCAGTAGTCACAGAAAGTTGACTCAATCTTGTGCCTGTATCTTGTGCCTATTCATGTTTTCTGATTGAATCGGTGTATGGTGTTTCCAATGATGCTTTGGAAATCAAATCACTTATGCATGTTTCATTTATTTATTCAGTGACTGTTGCAAGGGATAGGACATTAAAAGCCCCTACTTCAACATTAAGGTTCTAGTACAGTTTTTGAAGGGCTAAGTAGTAGACCTAGGCTTTAATTTAGACTGAGCGCTCAGGCTTCCGAATCCTGTTCAGCCGTCTTGGAATACCTGATGTTCAAATGCTGACCCTTCTGTTTTCAGCTGTTATCGTGACTGTTGTAGACATTACACCACAGAACAAGAAAAATAACAAGTTTGCACTTTACAAACTGTACAAGGCTATAAACAAGCAACAACAACAAAAATACATAGAGAGGCTGCTTTTAATAATATGCATGAAATATCAATGCAGAAGCAAGGTCAATTTGCTATGCTCCTCTAATTGCTGAGTGCAAAACTGTGATTCGCAGTTCGATCACATGCGTGTCCTTTCCAAATTGCAAAGATGTCATAACCCGCGCACTTCAGCAGCTATACTTATTTGGTGCTGAACGGCTCTGGAAGCTCAGGAGTTGATAGGCTGAATTGAAAGTTGTGCAAGCCAAACCTGCATAAACACGTGGAGAAGAGTTTGTTAAATTTCATATTATATTTCAAATCTTTAAAACTACAATTATCTGAGGTAAGAATGTTATTCCATTGTCTTTATCAGCCTTCAAGAAATGTTTCCTTATTTTCCTAGGCAAGGCTACCTAGTTGGTCAATCTTAAGACAGATGGAGTCATTAGCCTGGGCTACAACAAGGTGTTAGTGGTAGCCTATGTTGGCATATAGTTTTTGTATATATCATTGACAGTAGTTCTATCCAAAGCTCTGCTTACTTGATCTTATTCGAAGCATATATTTGTCTTGTCTTTCAGTATTTTCATTTAAATTTGATTGTGTGAGCAGAATTGCTTTCTGTGTTTATGTTTCTGGTCAATACCACTAGGCTGTGGCTTAATATTTGATCATACTAAAACCTGGATGTAAGGATGGATGACCTCTGGTTTATGGTTCCTTACTGTTGCTTAAATTAATTACAGAATTGTTTGAAATGGTTTCTTCATTGCAGCACTGCTGAACAGTTCATTCCCTTTCATGACTCCCATTGTTCACTGTCATCCTCCTTGGGTATGGTCAGCGCCCATTGAAGGGATAACTAGATTTCCATGCTAGGAGCATAGAACAACTGATATCATTGTGGCACCCTAGCAGCTGACATGACCATGTAAACAGGGTGTTAGATTCAAGATAAGGAAGTAATTATGAAACAGATCAAATCAAATCAAATCAAATGTATTTATATAGCCCTTCGTACATCAGCTGATATCTCAAAGTGCTGTACAGAAACCCAGCCTAAAACCCCAAACAGCAAGCAATGCAGGTGTAGAAGCACGGTGGCTAGGAAAAACTCCCTAGAAAGGCCAAAACCTAGGAAGAAACCTAGAGAGGAATCAGGCTATGTGGGGTGGTCAGTCCTCTTCTGGCTGTGCCGGGTGGAGATTATAACAGAACATGGCCAAGATGTTCAAATGTTCATAAATGACCAGCATGGTCGAATAATAATAAGGCAGAACAGTTGAAACTGGAGCAGCAGCCCATACAAGCATAGTTATTGTGGGAAAGACTGCTTGGGGCATTCTGCTTTGCTCCCCGTGTCCCTATGAGGTGTTTGCCTGACAGTCACTAAGGTAATTCACTCTTTCTACATATTCTGTTTTACAGGATTGGTGAAAAGGACATGTCGTACACAAATAATCATTACATTGAGGTGAGCTGGAAAATATATAAAAACAATAACCAGGGGTTAAACGTTTGATTCCAAGGGAGTAAATTGTCCTTCTATCCCCAGGCCAACGCCGTGCAACGTGTGGCTAGTCTGCCGCTCTTCGACTCCGCCCTGAAAACTGTTGTTTCAGTTTACATGGACGTAAAGGGCCGTTACCCGCTCCTGGGTGTGGTGGGGGGCGTGGCTGAGATTGGGGTGCGTAATGCGTCCCAGGCTGCCATTCTCCGTGCCACCCCCCTCCTACTTAGTCTGGAGCCCCAGAGTGAGTCCACTGAATACTGAAAACTCTACTGATTGATTATACCGTATTGCCTTATAACTCTCATCTGCCATCAAATATAAAATGTAAAATGTGAATAACTTTAACATGGATGCCACTGCTACCACTAAATAGGGTTTCCATCCCTCACATTGCAGTTGAGATCGTCAATAACTATGCTTGTATGGGCTTGGACCAGCTGGAAAAGAACTTTCCCGTCCTGCACCAGTCTACAGAGGAGGTGGGTGTCTTCTCTCTCTGTTTCTGTTCTGCCTGGCCCACTGAGTGATGATGCAGTGTGGGAGGCTGACTGACTGGTCTGTTATCGGAGACACATTCTGATTGTTCCAGCATTAACTGACCTTTCACACCACTTTATAGTCTATTTGATGCATTACCAGAGTTTCAATAGTTGACATTGACATTAAGTTTAATGGCGTTAGACTATGTGGAAGGTTACTGCCATTGATCATTAGTCATGTTGGATGGATTCCATTTATAACATCCTATTATTGCTCTGACTGATTATTTTTTCCCTTTTTCTAAATTCCAAACTGCCTCTCTCCCTTTCTTTCTACCTTATCATCTACAACTATTCTACCACTCCCACCTCCCCCTTTTACTTCACTCGCCATCTTTCACTTCTTTCATTATCTCAACACCCTGCTACTTCTTTATCACCCTATTCCCTACAACCCTCCTCTCCTCCACCCCCCATCCTCCCCACAGGTATTGGGTCACCTGAAGGATGCCTTCTTTCTGACCCTGGATGACGTGCAACTGCGTGTGAATGATGAGCTGGACGGGATACAGGGGCGCTGGGACAAGCTGACCGATGCCACCTGGTACTACCTCCTGGCTCTGCAGGAGTCACAGCTGGGTCAGATAGCCACCTCGGGCCTGGATGACATCCTCACACGCTCAGAGGAGGCCATGGCCAAGTACATGCCCCTGACGGCTCCCCTGCGTGAGTTTTGGTGGAGGGTAGTGGAGGGGCTAGTGCACTTTACACAGTCTTTGCCGAATGGTGGATTGTTTTTTTAGATGATGGTGTGTAATTGTAGAGTGCATAGACTGTGTTGATCAGACAGTGTGTCACACTGATGATGCTCTGTGTGTGGGGGAAGAGGTGTTTGGAAGGGGTGAAAGGAGTTGTGATGCCTGTGTGGAAGAAATGACACATAGCCTACCGTGCAAATACAACCAACTACTAGTAACCCACTGGGCACAGACGTCAATTCAACATCTACTCCACATTGGTTCAACGTCATTTCATTGAAATGACGTGGAAACAACGTTGATTCAACCATTGTGTGCCCAGTGGGAAGTATATGTCCCTAACACCTCGCTCTGTCAATATGGCTGTGTCCAGTCTTCTTCGAATATTGGACGCTACAGTTACGAGGGCAGGTTTTGGCAACAAAGACACATCTACATCTTTCTGTTGAGTTGACCACACTATATTTGTCTTTTGATTTGCCTCTGTGTGTTCCCCAGGCCTAGAGTGGGAGAGGAGGACACAGCAGTATGAGGATGAAGATGGGGAGGATGAGCCTGGGTTGTGGACGCGGTTCCGAGGCCTCCTGCTCTGTCTGAGCCTGCAGCTGTACCACCGCCTGCTGAAGCTCAGAAACAGGCTGGAGCAGGCCATGGGGATGCTACAGGATGCTACCGAAAGGGTGAGAATCACCTAGAACCCTCTCAATGGCTGTGCCTGTAGCCTCAACTACAGGCCTCTTGCTTTACACGTATCACGTCCTAGCCCAGGTCAATCTGCTCTCTCCTCTTCGTCCTTTCTCACACTATGACTCTCATTCATCTGAACCACCCATGCTTTGCCACCCTCCGTGTCTCACTCCCCTGTTTTTTACACCTTTCTCTTCCTTCTCGTTTTCCTCCACACACCAATCTGTTCCTCATTGCTGTCAGACCTCGCATCCATCATGATAAACTATACCGCCTCCTCTTTACTCAATCAGGGTACAGCACAAAATCGAACAAGGTATTAAAGACATTTAGATGTACAGTTAAAATAGTCTAACACTCAGACAATATAATAATTTACACTAAAAGTAAAACATAATGATAATAACAATGTAAAAAAACAATGTAATAAAATAACAACACAACAGAATAACTTTAAATGGATGAATTAAACAGAGCATTTTCAGGCAGCACCTCAGCTGCTCTTTGTTGACCTCCTCTGTAATCACTTGATGCTAGGTCCCTCGGGAGGTTCTCTAACCAACACAACATCCTCGCCTGTCTCTGTCTGCCTTTATTGGGTTTGGGTTAAATAGAAGCAGACTACGTGCCCAGAGACATGATCAGTGCTCTCTGTGAAGGCTCTAGGGCACTCTCTCCATTTCCTGTCTACATGAGCAGAGGGCTGGGGCTCAGTATTACCCTTACCTGGGAACAGAGTTCTGACCACGGAGAACCATCATTAAGATGTAGCAGACTCAAATCTCCTGGGGCAATAGCAGACTCTGGCCTAGGACAGAAGGAGGGGAGGGAGGGGAGGGAAAGCTTATGAGACAAGCGAGACGACAACATTTGAATAGAGTGCTAGATAGTTCACATAACGTTTTTGTTATCCTTGTTATCTTTTGAGGAATTTATTTTGAGCATGCACAGGGAAAGGGATAGAAAGGGACATGAAATCTGCAACAAAAATGTCCACAAGAGATACATAGTATGTCAACATGAAAAGCATCATGACAATGGCACCACTGCCATCCAAATTAACAACTTGAAAGGGACAAAGATTAAAAATATGTATATTTAACCTTTATTTAACTAGGCAAGTCAGTTAAGAACAAATTCTTATTTAGAATGACAGACTACCGGGGAACAGTGGGTTAACTGCCTTGTTCATGGGCAGAAAGACAGATTTGACCTTGTCAGCTCAGAGACTCGATCCAGCAACCTTTCAGGTACTGGCCCAGCGCTCTAACCACTAAGCTACCTCCCGTCCTGAGAATGGTCCCTGTGGGATTTGGCCTATGTGAGCTTTAGAGCCTACCACTGCCCCTGCAGCACACACTCAGAAAGACAAATACACAGAGCGATGAGGAGATATGAGGGCTGGGGGGCAAGACTTTAATGGACCAATAAGACACAGACAGTAAACATACACAGCTCTCTGAATGCAAGAGTTGTGGAAACTAACAAAAAACACTATGGTGGCATGTTTAGAAATTAATTCATTTTGAGGCTTACTGTTGATGTGAAGCTCAAGCTGGGTTTAGGTCAGTTGAAATTGGGGGATATTTTCAATAACAGGGTCACTATGTGGGTCACCTCAAGGAGGCTTTTAGGAAAGAGGATGAACATTGAGAAGAATAACTACTAGAATTTCAATGGATTGTTTTATAATACATTAATTTTTAGGTTTACGGTTCAATGAACTAAAATTGGGTGTATAGCGAAGCTGTCAAAGTAGTTACTGAATAAAAAAATATAAAAATGAACAGTAACACTAGGAAATTTGGTAGGGATATTATATATTTTTCCTTACAACTATAGGGTTTCCAGCAGCCTCTTTGCTTGAACCTCTTGTAATGTGCTGTGATGGAACGACCTGAGTCCCCATTTTTCCCAGGGGTAATTGGTGATAAAGGACTGTAACTGCTGCTGCAGGCTGCTGGCTTGAGAGAGAGGAGAATAGGCTGGTGCTGAAAGCCCACCAATGAGGGTCGGCCTCATTAGACAAACACCCTCTCCCATAGAGACTGAGGCACTGGGAAAGAAACGTGTGTGTGTGAGACAGCGATTGCGTGTGTGTGTGTGGTGTCCTCAGATGTCCTACATTGATGAAATTTGGCAGCAGGTACCATGCTGCATTGTTACGTTTGCCCTGAGTCTGTCCCCAGGCTACTTTGGGCCAGTGCCCTGTCTCCTCACCAGAATCCTTGGTTTGGTTTCACACAGCAGGAACAGAAGGGGATAGCGTGTCACTTAGCTGACCCAAATACCTCTCCCACCTCTTTTTGTCTTCCCCACCAAAACTGTGGTACTTTTGGCCTAGTTCTAGAGACTTGGTAAAATGTGTTTGCCTCTCTGGAGCTGTTGATCCGCACTACAAGCTCACATGTAAAAGCCTGGAGGATGGTGTGATTTGATCTGCTTCTAGTTCCACGTTACTGCTGCGGTAAACAAGATACGCTGCCAGGCATCACAAGTGATGTGATATGTCAGATCTTATAATGCAGAAGAGAACAAATGTAAAAAGAATGACGCATTTCATCAATGGTCATATTCAAGTGTCCTCCAGGTCAGATGACTTCCTCTTGGCAGTGGACGGACATTGGTTGCTTTTTATGGCTAAATGACTAGTTTTACAGTGACTGTCAGTTTGTCATGTTTGTTTTTTCAACTTCACAAATAGTGGCGAGAAATCGCTTTAAAGGGTCCTTCAACAATTTCCCCAAAGACTGATGAAATTCATATACAGTTGGAAGTCAGAAATGTACATACACTTGGTTGGAGTCATTAAAACTTGTTTTTCAACCACTCCACAATTTTCTTGTTAACAAAAGATTTTGACATCTACTTTGTGCATGACACAAGTCATTTTTCCAACAATTGTTTACAGGAAGATTATTTCACTTATAACTCACAGTATCACAATTCCAGGGGGTCAGAAGTTTACATACACTCAGTTGACTGTGCCTTTAAACAGAAAATGATGTCATGGCTTTAGAATCTTCTGATAGGCTAATTGACATAATTTGAGTCAATTGGAGGTGTACCTGTGGATGCATTTCAAGGCCTACCTTCAAACTCAGTGCCTCTTTGCTTGACATCATGGGAAAATCAAAAGATATCAGCCTTGAGGTTCATCCTTGGGAGCAATTTCCAAACGCCTGAAGGTACCACGTTCATCTGTACAAACAATAGTACGCAAGTATCAACACTGTGGAACTACGCAGCCATCATACCGCTCAGGAAGGAGATGCGTTCTGTCTCCTAGAGATGAACATACTTTGGTGTGAAGTGCAAATCAATCCCAGAACAACAGCCAAGGACCTTGTGAAGATGCTGGAAGAAACAGGTACAAAAGTATCTATATCCACAGTAAAACGAGTCCTATATCGACATAACCTGAAAGGCCGCTCAGCATGGAAAAAGCCACTGCTCCAGAATCGCCATAAAAAAGCCAGTGTCAAGTCTTGACCTTAGTTCCTTTTTTTATGTCTCTGTTTTAGTTTGGTCAGGGCGGGAGTTGGGGTGGGCATTCTATGTTTTGTAGCCTAGGTTTTGTATTTCTATGTGTTTGGCCTGATATGGTTCGCAATCAGAGGCAGCTGGCAATCGTTGTCTCTGATTGAGAACCATACTTAGGTAGCCTGTTCCCACCTGTGTTTGTGAGTAGTTGTTTTCTGTCTTTTTTGTGTCTGCACCAGACAGAACTTTTGTTTGTTCCGCTTTGTTGTTTTTTTGTTAGTGTTAGTGTTAGTGCTAGTGTTCAGTTTCTTTATTAAATCTACCATGAACACGTACCCTGCTGCACCTAGGGCCTCTCCTTCCAACAGCCGTTACAGCCAGACTACGGTTTGCAACTGCACATGGGGACAAAGATTGTACTTTTAGGAGAAATGTCCTCTGGTCTGATGAAACAAAAATACAACTACAACTGTTTGGCCATAATGACCATCGTTATGTTTGGAGGAAAAAGGGGGAGGCTTGCAAGCCGAAGAACATCATCCCAACCGTGAAGCACGGGGTGGCAGCATCATGTTGTGGGGGTCTTTGCTGCAGGAGGGACTGGTGCTGGTCACAAAATAGATGACATCATGAGGAAAGAAAATTGTGTGGATATATTGAAGCAACATCTCAAGACATCAGTCAGGAAGTTAAAGCTTGGTTGCAAATGGGTCTTCCAAATTGACTATGACCCCAAGCATACTTCCAAAGTTGTGGCAAAATGGCTGAAGGACAACAAAGTCAAGGCATTGGAGTGGCCATCATAAAGCCCTGACCTCAATCCTATAGACCATTTGCGGGCAGAACTGAAAAAGTGTGTGCAAGCATGGAGGCCTACAAACCTGACTCAGTTACACCTGCTCTGTCAGGAGGAATGGGCCAAAATCACCCATCCAACTTATTGTGGGAAGGTTGTGGAAGGCTTCCCGAAACGTTTGACCCAAGTTAAACAATTTAAAGGCAATGCTACCAAACTTCTGATCCACAGAGAATGTGATGAATGAAATAAATAATTTTCTCTACTATTATTCTGACATTTCACATTCTTAAAAAAAAAGTGGTGTTCCTAACTGACCTAAAACAGGGAATCTTTACTAGGATGTCAGGAATTGTGAAAAACTGAGTTTAAGTGTATTTGGCTGAGGTGTATGTAAACTTCTGACTTCAACTGTAACTGCCATTATAAGTCTGTCAGTCTTCAACTAAGTGCCTTATCATTGTATCAACAGATCGGCCTGAGCAGGTTGCTGGAGGTGGTAGGCTCTGTGCTCCAGAGACTACAGCTGCTCTACGTGTACCAGGTGTTGCGTCTAGACGTCGTGAGGAGGCTGGCCCTGGACCAGCTGAAGGCCCAGGTACGGGTCCTGGCTGAACTGGGGCCCGTCAAGCAGCTGTTGGGACTGCCTGCTCAGGTGCAGCTTGTGGTGGCTGACCTGCAGGAGCTGGGCAAGATCCTACTGCAGCTGCTGGTCAACAGCACCCCTCTCTACAACATGGTGAGCATTCTAGATTATAGTTGCACCCTTCCTTACTAGGTTACTTAACCTTCCTCTTTGTATCATCTCCCCTCGTCTAATCTCTCCTTTATTTGCCCTTATATGTCGCTCTGTATGTATATTCCCCACAGTCTTAATCCCCTGTGTACCCCCACCTTTTATCTCGGTCGCTTTCTCTCTCTGTCTCTCTCTCTGTCTCTCTTTCTCTCTCTATCTCTGTCTCTGTCTCAGCTCCAGCAGCCAAGTGATCAGGATGTGGAGGACTTCCTCAACCACCAGGAATCCATGTCCTCTGACACCACTCGCCGCAGTTCTGCCAATAGCCTCTTTCTCAAGGCCATGGACGGCCGCCCACACAAACGCACAAGCTCGTATGCCCGCTCTCAAAGGGGCTCAACCAGTGCCCCCAGTCCAGCCCCAGCCAAATCGCCCAACAGCAGCCATGGCAGCCAGAAGCCAGACGACCAGCCTCTCTCTTGCCTGGGCAGCCAGAAGCCAGATGACCAGCCTCTCTCTCGCCGGGGCAGCCAGATGCCAGAGGATCAGCCTCTCTCTCTGGAGCTAGATCCCCTGGAGCTCCCTTCTACAAGCACCGTGCTTCGCCCCTCCTCGGCTGCCGAAGTCCTCCTTGGCTCCATCCTCCAGTACCTGAGCTCTGAGCCACCCTCGGATGAGACCATTATACCCAAGGTGGAGACCACTGAGGACCTGAGCTCCAAGAAAGTCTCAGATGAGGCCATGGAGAGCACTGAGTACTACTCCGATGCAAGAGACGTGAGCCCATCCAGACGCAACAGCCTGTCTGCCCACTCCCACAGAAGCTCATCAAGTGCTGGTAACCCGGATGACCAGCCTCTCTCTCGCCGGGGCAGCCAGAAGCCAGATGACCAACCTCTCTCTCGCCGGGGCAGCCAGAAGCCAGACGGCCAGCCTCTTTTTCTGGAGCTGGACCCCCTAAAGCTTCATTCTACCAGCACTGTGAGTCACCCCTCCTTGGCTGCCGAGGTCCTTCTAGGTTCCATCCTCCAGTACATTAGCTCTGAGCCACCCTCAGACGAGCCTGTTGTACCCGAGGTGGAGACCACCAAGAACCACACAGAAGCCAGAGACGAGAGCCCACCCAGATGCAAGAGCCTGTCTGTTCGCTCCCGCAGAAGCTCATCAAGTGCTGGCAACCCATCAAACGTCCGCCAGGGCAGCCAGATGCGGAATGAAGAGCCTCTCTCTGTGGAGTTCAACATCCTGGAGGTCTCTTCTACCAGTGCTTTGCGCCGCCGATCCTTGGCTGCCGAGGTACTCCTTGGCCCCATCCTCCAGTACCTGAGCTCTGAACCATCCTCAGACGAGACCGTTATACCCGAGGTGGAGACCGCAGAGAAGAATTCACACACAAAGGATGAGAGCCCACCCAGACACCAGAGCATGTCTCCCCGCTCCCGCAGGAGCTCGTCCAGTGCTGTTGTGCCTGAGGTGGAGACTACTGAGTACTACTTTGACGAAGGAAACGGCAGCCCACTCAGACGCAAGAGCCTGTCAATCCGCTCCTGCAGGAGCTCATCCAGTGGAGGCAACGCCCCAGCCCCTGGGCTAACCCCAGACAACCCACACAATGACCGCCAGGGCAGCCAGATGCAGGACAGCCTGGAGAATGAAGAGCCTCTCTCTGTGGAGTTCAACACCCTGGCCTTCCCTTCTACCAGCACCATGCGTCGCCGCTCCTGGGCTGTCGAGGTCCTCCTAGACCCCATCCTGCAGTACCTGAACCCTGGGCATTCAGATAAGGCTGATATAGAAGAGGTCGAAATACCTGTGGTGGAGGCCACAGAGCACTAAGAAGTCACCAGTGTCCTAGAAATGGCCTCCCTTTGCAGGCCCAGGTGTAAGACTTATTAGTTGATTTTAGTTTGTGGGTACACATAGGGGGGGGCCATAGTTCAGCAGACATAATCTGTAATCGGTCCATTGGAATCCAAAATGTGTCAATGTATGTCACTGAAAGATTCAGGCGTTCTTCTTCATGTACAGACGCCAACCCACATTTGTTTTGGTTTCCTAACTGAGCATCATGTGACATTATACACCTTGCACCCCATTTATATATTAGACCTAACTATTCTTCAATGATGTGCTAACCTGATGTTGCATTCTGTTTTCTGTTACACTAAGTAGCTGTGAGAAACATAGCTTGTCATGATTAAAGGTAGAATATGGATTGGCCTAAATATGGATGATGGAAGGATGTTGAATGTGTTGATTGAGGAATGAGCATCAAATAGACAGTAGAAAATGTGTCTTTATTACAATGTCATAACATGTTATATTTCATAACATATATAATACATGACACGTTTAGATTGTCCTACAGTATGCATCAACATAATATTGGTTGTATTCAAGAAATAAATAACATTTGTATTGCTGCAGAGAAATGTATTGAGGTTATGAAGAGTGAAATAAAGTGCCATTTCCCCATCTACAGTACAGTACTCAGCTCATACATGTACTTTCCCAGAATAACACATTCATGTTTCATGCATTGTATGAAGGTGAACATTACAACATAACTTTTCCCAAATATTTATTTCACAGAAATTAAATCGTTTTATACACATTAGAGAGAAAATAGTAGACAGAATTCTCTCTCATATTAATATATTCATTTATTTACAATTCTCAAACAAACGTGTGCACAGCACAAATAAGTATCAAGTCTGCTAGACCAAGTCTGCTAGACCTCTGCTAGAAGTTGTTCGTTTTCAGATAAAGTACAATACTGAAATGTAATTGTTTGCTGTTTTGCATTGCTGATTATTCACACATCAAGCCTTCAACATTTTACAAACTGAATGTACATTGTCACTGAACAGAAACTCCCTAACAATTGGCAATGGGTAGGACTTCCATCAGATCAACAGTATTGTCAGATGTCAGCTACTCCAGATTCCTGTTCATGCTTCACATTGAATACATATTGAGTGAAGGATGGAAGTGCACATGATTTCTCAACAGTACTGTAAGCCTACTTTTCAACTTCAAAAAGTAGAATAAATTATTGAATGACTGCTTCCATCTGCAATTCAATCTTTAGTGTAACTCTACAAGATAACCAATTTCTCCTTTCTGAAAACCTCCCAATGAAGTTCCCTCTCGGCACCTGTTGTTGCACTACAACCTGCCATAGACAATTTTTCTCAATTGCCAACGGCGTAGCTACCTACATGTTCTGACTATTGCGCATAATGTAGCTAGATTACTCTGCACGTTTCTTCCCGAATACAGCTGACATGCTTCTCACTATACTTTTAATACCCGCAGCACCTTTCCGCAGAGCTCTCGACCAACAAAACACCGTGGTATGTTTCAGCTGCGGATATCTCGAAAAATACGCAGTCTTCCGAGATAGCAAGGAGTCGGCCCTCCCCACTTGAGACTGTCCGTCCGTGCTGCAAATCGCGTTTGTTCCCAACAATGATGATGGGAGCTGTTGCAGACATCTTCCTACTGGCGTGGCGGATGCGCTGCACTTATTGGCGCACTACCTAAAAGCTGGAGCGGTCGCAGATGCTGTATACCAGTATCACGCCGTCTGCCCATTGAAGCTGTTTCTCACTTATCGACTCAGTTATTGCACTGTCCTAAAAACACATACAAACTTGACGTATGAGTTGTCACTATGGTTCGATGACAAATTGGCAAATGCGTAATGATGAATGGCGACATTTGGGTAGTCCAAGAGTGTTTACCCGTGGGTAGAGCGAGTTCAATATGTTGAAGGATATTTTCTTCCCGTCAATTGTGCCAATATGACTGTAAATTGATTCTGACGGAGAAACATATGAATTAAATCAAAAACATCATAATGTATTAAATGGTCAGCATTACGCACAACATGAATGTACTCATTTGGCAGGCTTACCTATTTCACCGTACTCGCCTATAAATCTTCTGGTAATAAATCGGACGGTGAGCGCTGGAAAAGACAAAACGTTGTGTACAGTTTAATCTACATGTATTTTAATGGCACGTACAAACTTTAAGTGTACATCGTCACTGAAAATAAATTCCCTAACAATATGCAATTGTAAATAGCCCACCCAATCTACCTACCTCATCCCCATACTGTTTTTATATACTTTTCTGCTCTTTTGCACACCAGTATCTCTACTTGCACATCATCATCTGCTCATTTATCACTCCAATGTTAATCTGCTAAATTGTAATTATTCGCTCCTATGGCCTATTTATTGCCTTACCTCCTCATGCCTTTTGTCTATGGACTTTCTTTTTTCTACTGTGTCATTGACTTGTTTATTGTGTTATTGGCTTGTTTATTGTTTATTCCATGTGTAACTCTGTGTTGTTGTCTGTGTTACACTGCTTTGCTTTATCTTGACCAGGTCGCAGTTGTAAATGAGAACTTGTTCTCAACTTGCCTACCTGGTTAAATAAAATATTAAATAAAAAAAACTGGTAGACCTTCCGTCAGATAAACAGTATTATCAGATGTCAGATACTGGAATGCCCTTTGAGTGAAGGACTGCAGAGCATATAACTCGTCAAGTTAACAACACCTCTCTCTGGGAACATTGCAAGGTGCATATTAAACACAAAGACAAGAACACATTCCTACCTGATTTCAACGATAATTTTCAGCCCCATGTAATAAGATATTAGCTTCCACTATTTGCTGAGTTCCCTCAATTGTCTTGCTGCAGTGGTGTGAGCTGGGTTTGACTTGGACAACCATTTGGACTGGATTATGCTTCAAAATGCTCTGTTCATCACCCTGTTTTATATAAGGTACTGTACAGTGACTAGAAATATATAGTTTGCAAGAGCTGGAGGATAGGTGGAGCCATTTATGAACCAATGAGAAGATAGCCTGTTTAATTAAGTGGGCTGGGTCACAACTCTGATTCATTGATAAGGCTGACTGTATTGGCTACTTGTGAGTTGATAATAGAGCTCATACAGTTATGTGATTATGATGGCTAGTCTTCTTGTGATAATTTAATGAACTGTTTCAGGTTGGTTAAAATCTTACATTCAAAATGTTTCATAACTTTGATCAATTGGTAAATCCCCTCTACACAAAACTACTGAAAATATGAACATATCAGAGAAATGTGAATCACTAACCAAATCATTTTATAAACATTTTGATTTAAACTGCCTTAACTCTGGGAAGGCAAATGTGTGCATTGCACACACCATTGACAGTTAATATCACTGATTCCCCAGGGTGTGTACTAATTTATCAGTTAGGAGAAAATCAAAAACAGCCAGGAATGCAGTCCTAGAGGACAGTCAGAAGTTGTTCACCCCTGATCAGTGTGCTTTTACTCAGGCGCCATCTGGTGGCGTTGTATCAGCATCGCCAAGAACATTGGTTGAATCTTTGGCAGCCTTATGCTCATGCAGTGCACCTTTCATCTAGGCCAACTTTAGCACGTTTCAAACACAGGCATACATAGAATATTTGATATACAAGCGCACAGTACAAAAGGCCGTATTGCATAGTTGGTACAAATGTGCAAAAACAAAGTCACACACACAATCCCTTTTGTTTTTAATTTAATGAAACAAAGTACAATATCAGTTGTATATAATTGACTAACAGCATTTCTGAGACTCCACTTCAATGGCCATTATTCAGTCTGCATCTTTTTTATTTTTTTTCACATTAGTTTCATTTTCATCTGTTTCAACTCTGACCTGGGAGTGATGTTTCTTAGCTTTTGGCACTTTGGTCATATTCAGCAACTCCCTCATCCTCTTCAGAGACTCTGCAGATGTTGGTTCCCCAGGTTCCCCAGTCTCAGTCCAGCTGCTGTTAGGGTGGCTGAGGAGGGAGGGGTGGAGAGCTGTCCCAAACACTTCACCTAACTTCCTCTGAAAGCTGCCCCGTAGCATGACAACCAACTCCTGGTCCTTTGAGATAATAAAAAATGCACATTCAATGTAATTTGTCTGGTATTTTTATCTGTAAATTCTCAGTTAAGTTTAGAAAATGCTTTCGGTAATGACATTTTGACTATATAAATGACATTTTAAAATATGTGACAACCTTTGAGTTCATCAACATGGTGTCGAAAAGGACCCAGACGTCAGAGACAAATTCGGAGGGGGTACGGTAAGGGGGTGATCGATGTTGTAGCAGCCTTCCATGTATGGAGTCAAGACATATTGAATCTGAGGGGGGCTGAAGAGACAAAAGTATGAGAGCTCTCATTTTAAATGTGCTAAATTATAGCAAAATATAAGGTTATTTACAAATATCACTAATGCCATTGAGTTACAATATGCCATTTTGGTCAGGACAGACTAATCAGAAAAATAAAACAACTTGTTTTTAATATATTTTCATACACACCTCAGCCATGCTGCAAAGGATGTTTCTGTCATTCTCACACCTTAGAAAGAGTAGGAGATGCTCACATTTCTGTTAGCAAAGAAAATAAGATCGGGTTAATGCCAGCATTGAATCTAAGAAGTTACATGTCTAAAAGTTCAATTTAAAAATGTTATCCAACTCAGCAGGAGGATCCAAATTCAAATCCACAACGGGGTGAATCGTACCCTCTGGTCTGCTAGGCTGAGGCACATAGTCCTGTGCCTGTCATCACTGTAGGGGTCTGTGGTGTCAGCCAGGTCCTGACAAAGTGAACACTTCCACTCCTCCCTACCAGAGAGGGAAACAGACAGCACATAGCTTTAACACAAGGAACAGACTAGAGTATTCCCCTCAATATCAACTCCACCAAACTGGAACTTTACACAGAAACTAGTACTGTAATTCTTTATGGAGATTACCAGAAGGAAGGACCAATGGGTGGGATATGACAATCTTGGTGGTAGCCCCTCCCACACTCCACACAGAATAGCGAACCGCCAACAGTGTGGCAGGCCGCACAGGTCACATACTGGAGCAGTGGGGGACTCTCTGGGGAAGACAGGGCCTTAGTCCAGAGGAGGTTGTCTGACTCTGGTGGTGTGATGTCATCGCCATGGGACTGCAACAACAGCGGAGGGGATAGATCATCATCACTATCTTACTAAGCTAAAAAGGACAGTGTAAAGTGCTTTATCACTAACCTTAACCGACACTTTAAATCAGAAACAAAACATGTAGTGCAGCAACGTGCTTACCTGGTGGTCTTCTGCAATCTCTTGCAGAATAATCTCATCTTTGCTGGCCCCTTGGACGAGCAGGAACTGAGGAAGAGCGCCTCCAGGAGTGGGGGTGGAGATGGGTAGCCGAAACATCAAGACCCTTGGTTGCCAGTACCTGGAGTTGTTAACATTGTTGCCATTGGTCAAGCTCGGTGGCTCTGTGTTATTGGGTTGCCTGGTTGGCATTTCAGTGGCCACCACCAAACCTGTCCCGGTGGGGTTTGGAGAGGGGCCCTCCACCGAACCTGTCCTGGTGGGGTTTACAGAGGGGCCCTCCACCAAACCTGTCCTTTTGGGGCTTGGAGAGGGGCCCTCCAGTAGCACTCTAATGCGTGTTGGCAGCTCAGTTCTCCAGTTATTCACATGCCGATGAAGTGACCTGATAGCCTTAGCGTCCTCATGTTGTTGGTCATAAGCCATCTTTTTATTGTTGTGGGGGGCAGTACGGGTCCTACCCACAGAATAGGGTTTACTGTTAGGGTCCATGTCAGTTTCTTCTTTGGGGTGGTGGGTGTGGGTTAAGACACTGTGAGAGAGATGATTAGAGGTCCTCTCAGTAGACAAAGTCCCTGTGAAAGGCAGATCTGAAGAAGTACTGTCCGAGCAGGCAGCTGCTTTTCTATCACCCCAGGCTGACGGGACCTCCAACTCGATAGCACTGTCTGCCTCTGTGTCAGTCTCCAATTCAGTGACAGTAGAAGTAGGCTCGTTCTCCCTGGCCTGAGAGTTTAGGTCAGGGTCTGCCAGACCAGTAGGAGGCAGGCTTCTATCACAGGGGGAGTCTGCTAGTGCTTTAACCGGGAGGACGGGGATGGGGTTTACAGAGGGAGGCTGATGGAGGATCCACAGTAGCTGCGATTCTGGAAAGTTCCTATTCTGATGCTGAGCTACGGCTGCAGGAGAGGAGGAGCCAGAAGGTGGGAGGCAGATCTCTACAGGTGAGTATGAGTGGAACGTCCAGGACTTTCCATCTTTACCTCTCCGAGATCGTCCAGGGCCAGGTGGAGGAGTTGCCTTGAACATACCATAAAGTCTCGGTGTGGCTTCGATCAGTGGTTGGAGAGATGGGGAAGTTGGAGGCTGAACAGGGGATCGCTGGGCATGGTTTGTGGGGACCAACGCTGATTGGACATGAAGTTCAGGGACAAGTGATGGCTGGGCAGGGTTCGATGGAAGACAGAATGGTGAATTATGTATATTCAGGGAGGGGTGAGATGGTGCTAGTGTAGATGGGCAGGGCTGGGGTGTCACAGGATGGCTCAATGGAAGGTTTGAAGGGGTGTGGACAGGCAAGGAGCGATAAGGAGGAGGAGCACGGGAGGTGGAGGGCTGGGAAGTTGAGGGCTGACTGAGGGGGTTGGATGGGGCAGTGTAAGAAGGGCATGGGGGCTGGAGGACAGGGTTATGTGGAGGGGGAACAGAATGGATGGACATGTTAGGAGAACTGGAAGAGGTCTGGCCAGAGGGAGCATTGGGTCTTTCTTGGTTTTCCAGGGGGTTGTCTTGACTAACATGTGATTGGGCAAAGGGAACAATATCGCCCAAAAGTTTACCTGGAAAAAAGGAAGAAAAATAATACTATTGTAGGAGCGATGATATAAATGCGATGGTCACGACCAAACAGTCTCAAGCTTGCGTCCTGGGGTCCCATTCCCATTGAAAAAATTCCTTGGGTCGATTTTGGCATGTTATTTTAACAACACTAAAATGGGCAATACTAGACTACCACATCGTTATGTGGTAATCAATGCTAAAACATTTTTTTCCTGATTTAATCTAAGGATTTTGTTAAGATCCAAGCCAGCAAAGCCTACATGAATATGAGATTGAGTATCTTGATTTACCAAAGGAAGCTATTTGTTTCTTGAAGTCATCCGTAATCACCAGCTGCAACTTAAGCATGGTCCCCGGGGGCTCAGTACTCTGAGTCAAGAGATGCTGTAACTGGGACCCAATCTGTGGAGTGAGAGGAGCATGTGTCCATAGGGTTATACATGTGTGTTGATGTGGTAATGTTTGTGTGCAAAATTGGGGTCAATTTGGAATTTCTCAATTTAATTCAATTTCGAACAATACAATTGAATTTGCCACACCACACAGAAAGCAACATTTGAATGAATTTTAATTGAAGGAAGTAACATTTAATTCAAACCAATTGAACTAAGACATAAAACATGAAAGTATCATTCATTTGACAAATATTTTATCAAGAAGGATATGCCACTTATTGATACAAATAATACACACATACCATTTCAAATATTTGTCATGAGATGTTAGATTATTCCCTTCCATACTGCAGTGTTTGACCTAATGCATTCTGGGAAATGTATTCTGATATTTAAAAACATTAAGGGAATGATGAATTATTATAGAAAACCCACAACATGATTTTAGAATATTTCCAGACCACAGTAATAATTTTAAATGGTTTTAGGAGAATGAGTTTTTAAAATGAAAATGTTCAACCTTATGCTACGTGATATTGGTAACCATACATTATGTCAAAATAAACATTTCTATGGTGATTGGTTGGAAAAATAAGCCATTTGAATTTCACTGAATTTTATAGAATTAAATTCTACTTCCTTTCATTCAAATTCAATTCAAATTCTGCTTCATATGGGTTGTGGCCAATCCAAGTTCAATTCAAAGAGAAATTGGCAACTCAATTCAGAATGAAGTGTCTTTGGGGGAGTTGGGGGAGAAGGCACTCTCATATAAGCCAAAAGAAAAACAAAGAAATGTGTGAGCAGCTTTGTACAGGCAGAACAAGTGGGTTCCTACCTGCCCTTTGCAGGAGAGCAGGGCAAAGAAGTCCTCCACATTCAGGGCTTTCTCAGCAAAGTCAGCAACATACTCCTGCCTCTGCCCCAGTCTGTTTAGCGCACTCCGTCTCGTCTCGATCCCTGCCACCTCGGCATTACACATTGTCTAGGTAGACATGAGCAAGCATTTTATCGACTCAAACTGAGTAAAATCACATACACGTATGCACACACACACCTTCTTTAGCTTTCATGCATTGTGTTAGTCTTGTATAGCTGAAATACCTCTATGTTGCTGTAGAGCGACATGGCTCTCGATTTCAAGAGTTGAACAGTGGCAAGAAGCATTCTCTTCAGGCTCTCCCTCAGCTTTGACTTGAGTTGTGTTATGTCTAGCAATCTGCGAGTGGGAGAGAACATGTGGGTCTTTCCATGAAATGAATGGCTTTTGCATCCCTTTGATATATGCAGTACCAGTCAAAAGTTTGGACACACCTACTCATTCAAAGGTTTCTTTATTTGTACTATTTTATACATTGTAGAATAATAGTGAAGACATCAAAACTATGAAATAACACATATGGAATCACGTAGTAACCAAAGAAAGTGTTAAACAAATCAAAATATATTTGATATTTGAGATTCTTCGGGCAAAACAGAGATGCTTGTTCTAGGTCCCAAGAAACAAAGAGATCTTCTGTTGAATCTGACAGTTAATCTTAATGGTTGTACAGTTGTCTCAAATAAAACTGTGAAGGACCTCGGCGTTACTCTGGACCCTGATCTCTCTTTTGAAGAACATATCAAGACCATTTCAAGGACAGCTTTTTCCCATCTACGTAACATTGCAAAAATCAGAAACTTTCTGACCAAAAATGATGCAGAAAAATTCATCCATGCTTTTGTCACTTCTAGGTTAGACTACTGCAATGCTCTACTTTCCGGCTACCCGGATAAAGCACTAAATAAACTTCAGTTAGTGCTAAACACGGCTGCTAGAATCCTGACTAGAACCAAAAAATTTGATCATATTACTCCAGTGCTAGCCTCTCTACACTGGCTTCCTGTCAAAGCAAGGGCTGATTTCAAGGTTTTACTGCTAACCTACAAAGCATTACATGGGCTTGCTCCTACCTATCTCTCTGATTTGGTCCTGCCGTACATACCTACACGTACGCTACGGTCACAAGACGCAGGCCTCCTAATTGTCCCTAGAATTTCTAAGCAAACAGCTGGAGGCAGGGCTTTCTCCTATAGAGCTCCATTTTTATGGAACGGTCTGCCTACCCATGTCAGAGACGCAAACTCGGTCTCAACCTTTAAGTCTCTACTGAAGACTCATCTCTTCAGTGGGTCATATGATTGAGTGTAGTCTGGCCCAGGAGTGGGAGGGTGAACGGAAAGGCTCTGGAGCAACGAACCGCCCTTGCTGTCTCTGCCCGGCCGGTTCCCCTCTTTCCACTGGGATTCTCTGCCTCTAACCCTATTACAGGGGCTGAGTAACTGGCTTACTGGGGCTCTCTCATGCCGTCCCTGGAGGGGGTGCGTCACCTGAGTGGGTTGGTTCACTGATGTGGTCATCTTGTCTGGGTTGGCCCCCCCCCTTGGGTTGTGCCGTGGCGGAGGTCTTTGTGGGCTATACTCAGCCTTGTCTCAGGATGGTAAGTTGGTGGTTGAAGATATCCCTCTAGTGGTGTGGGGGCTGTGCTTTGGCAAAGTGGGTGGGGTTATATCCTTCCTGTTTGGCCCTGTCCGGGGGTGTCCTTGGATGGGGCCACAGTGTCTCCTGACCCCTCCTGTCTCAGCCTCCAGTATTTATGCTGCAGTAGTTTATGTGTCGGGGGGCTAGGGTCAGTTTGTTATATCTGGAGTACTTCTCCTGTCCTATTCGGTGTCCTGTGTGAATCTAAGTGTGCGTTCTCTAATTCTCTCCTTCTCTCTTTCTCTCTCTTGGAGGACCTGAGCCCTAGGACCATGCCCCAGGACTACCTGACATGATGACTCCTTGCTGTCCCCAGTCCACCTGGCCGTGCTGCTGCTCCAGTTTCAACTGTTCTGCCTTATTATTATTATTCGACCATGCTGGTCATTTATGAACATTTGAACATCTTGGCCATGTTCTGTTATAATCTCCACCCGGCACAGCCAGAAGAGGACTGGCCATCCCACATATGTTCTCTCTAATTCTCTCTTTCTTTCTCTCTCTCGGAGGACCTGAGCCCTAGGACCATGCCCCAGGAATACCTGACATGATGACTCCTTGCTGTCCCCTGTCCACCTGACTGTGCTGCTGCTCCAGTTTCAACTGTTCTGCCTTATTATTATTCGACCATGCTGGTCATTTATGAATATTTGAACATCTTGGCCATGTTCTGTTATAATCTCCACCCGGCACAGCCAGAAGAGGACTGGCCACCCCACATAGCCTGGTTCCTCTCTAGGTTTCATCCTAGGCTTTGGCCTTTCTAGGGAGTTTTTCCTAGCCACCGTGCTTCTACACCTGCATTGCTTGCTGTTTGGGGTTTTAGGCTGGGTTTCTGTACAGCACTTTGAGATATCAGCTGATGTACGAAGGGCTATATAAATACATTTGATTTGATTCAAAGTAGCCACCCTTTGCCTTGAGAACAGTGTCATGACGTGGCACTTTCTGGGTGTAGAACGTGCCCCCCACCCTCACTCTCTCTCCTAAACCCAGGATTTGTTATATCAGGTCATAAATTCCTGGCCGAGACGCTCTCCCCCTGGTCATGCAGAAAGAGAGGGAGAGCACAGAGAGAGAACAAAGGACTTCACTTAGCCAAACTCCTAAATCCCCAAAATGGGAGAATTAAACAATATCTCTACTTTTGAGAATGTGGGAAGGGTCCGTGGACACTTTAGGGACAGTTATGACGAGTGTGTTTCATTTGGTGATCTCATGAAGGACAGCAACTATCTCTCTTAAAGTGTACATTTCCTAGCTGTCAGGTTTACATCTAAATATTGTGAAACGTATGTGATTAAACATGAAACTATTTGTGTAAAGATGAAATGTAATGTTAACCTTCTAAATGAGAGTATGGATTTTCATATAGAGATTAACTAGTCAGTGGCCACGCCCACGTGAGCATAGACATTACGTCAGGGTCATGGACCGCCCTTTTCTACTGAAACGCACAAAACCCACTCCTGATGAAATTCACACCAGACCACGCAAACCCTGGTGTAAGCCAAGGTTGCAAATGGTTGAATTTCTAAGACCAAAACATGCCGGGTGACGCTGGGGTGTGAAGTGGTTTAAACTACAACTCTATCAATGGACAAGACTATACCACGTGGAGCATTGGCTACATGGCTGGAAATGATTAAACTCTGAGACTATCGATCCCTACAGAATAAGAGCAAATCTTAGACACAAATTACTAGTATGCAGCTAGAAATTACGTAAACCTAGGAAGAGAATACACACACCGCCTGAAGCATCTATTCTATAAGAACATTTCTGAATGGTACTCTGAAGTATCCATTCTAACCACCTACAACCACGAAAGACTGTGACCTCAATGAAAGTTAACCCAGAGACTCTGATGAACCTTACAGGACGATCGAGGATTCCAACAGAGAAGACAACAACGACATACGGGCGTAAATATGAATTGCAATTTATTTTGGAATGAGCGGTCGTTCATGTAAAGTATTAGCAATTTCTATGAGTGTAGTAATCCTCTATGAGTTTCCCGCTCTTGAACTGCACACCCCTTTCTTTTGTCGACCAAGCCGTCATATCGGCTTTGCCCTCTAGGGCCCTTTTCTTTGTATCGTTGTTAACAACCCAATGTATAATATCTACTGTTTGTTTTCATGTATTTCTGTGACTTGATTAGTTAGTAAATAAATAATTAAGCCAATTTGTATATCACTTATTCATAATTTAAGCTAGGGTTCGTGCAGATAACCAAGAATTTTACGACGTTCAGATGAGACTGATAGAAGGTAACAATTAATAGTCATTAATAATTGACTGCTATTGATATAAAAGATCTTCAAACTTTAAGAGAGTGGATTTGGGAGATAACCGCTCTATATAAATGAATGCTTCTGTGGTGCCCCAGGTTATTCATCTTTTAATTGTTGCATGGTTTAATTCAATCATGTAATCAATTAAACATTAGGTAATCGATTTGATAAAATAGCATGTCATATAATATAATCATAGTAAAGACACGACAACAGCTTTGCACACTCTTAACATTCTCTGAATCAGCTTCAAGAGGTAGTCACCTGGAATGCATTTCAATTAAAAGGTGTGCCTTATTAATAAAGAATTGATTTCCTTATAAATGCATTTGAGCCAATCAGTTATGTTGTGACACGGTAGGGGCGGTATACAGAAGATCTTTTACCAAATAGGGCGATCAAGTCCAAATTATGTCAAGAACAGCTCAAATAATCAAATAATTCAAGGCACACTTGAATTCATGAAATCAAGGCACAGTTAACCAGCATGGCTACCAATATTGTAATTTAATTCCTGTGTAATTGACTAGTTATTACCTGCCATCCATGTCCAGGAGGCTCTGCTTCACTGCAAATCTCTGCTGCCTCACTCTCTGCACCAGGGACTGAAGCTGCTCTTTCTGGCTAACCATTGCCTCATGAAGGAACTGGAAACTGCATGGGAATGGAAGGGGAGACTCAGGAGAAGAGACTTCAGCCCTGTTGAAATGCTTAAAGAATCCATCTTGTCCTCCTCTCGAAGTAATCACGTGACTTATTTTTTACCTATCGAATTGTGTTTTAGCGATTACTTCAAGGCCGGTAAGGATGCTTCTACTACAGCATTTGAACTAGGCCCAACCTCACATTCCATGATACTGTATTTACAATATGCCAGGAAACTTACCTGTGGTTCCTGTGATCCATTAGTTGGCAGTCTCGACAGGTCAGCTGATCGCAGGTCAAACAGAAGAGCTTGATTGGCTCATGTTTGTGTGTGGGACAAAACACTGTGGGGGCAGAGACTCCTGCAGGGGAATACAAAAACATGATACATTCTAGTATATGAACATGCTATTTCAGTGCCCTGGTATTATCAACAAGTGTTTGATGACTGTGTCTGGCTCAGTCGGACCTCTAAGTCAATGTTTGGGAGGCCCAGGTCTTTTGTGCGCGTGTAGTGACCAGATAATAAAATATAACTTGAATATTACAAAGTGTTTGCAGAAGATGGTATGATGCTTGTAAAAATCTTTGAGCAGATAAGATATGTCTGTGGATCATTTAATCAAATTCTACATGAGTAGAAGTCTCTGAAAAAAATAGCCATAATGCTCAATAGCATGGTATTGAGGGTATATAATTCTGGATGATGATTTTCTAGGGCAGACCTGTTGGGGGTTGGAGCCGGATAGTGTGGTCCTTCGTCACCTTCACTCTCCTGTGTGCAGATACACACTCCGAACACAGCGCCTCTCCACACTCCACACACCAGCCACTCGCCACGAACCCCTCACAACAGGTACACTGCAGTCACAGACGTGATGATGGAATACACAGAATTTGTAAAGGCATTCACAGGCTACGGGAACAGCACTATCATTGACTGAGTTAATATTATTGAGTTATTCATATTAACCCCCAAAGTGTCTCACCTGGACATTACCAGTCCAGAGTTTGTTGGAAGAGTTCTTAATAAAGAGATTATCTTTGACTTCCAGAATATTAAATGGCAGGTCACAGGACGGACATGCTGGAGAGATAGAGAGATCTGGAGAGAGAGAGAGAGAAATAGACTATTGTTGTAATGTTGTAACATTTCCATTCTCCATTCCTGTCTAAAACACTGTGTGATTGTCTTGTGGGTTTCTCTGAATAGTCTTTGGCCTCTCCCCCAGATAATGATACTGTGACCTTGGAATTATAAGGTTCTATCTGCCAAAAGTCTAGTATGAGATATTGAGCATTCTCATATGTTGGATGTGGGTTGAGTAAAACAGTTCTATCTGGCACTGAATTATAAGATTAATTTAATTTCAAAAGAAAAGCCATGTAATTGTTAAATAAAGAGTATCCCCTCCATCCTTCAAACCACATAAATACATTTATTCATGTTCACCATATATTTGTTAAAGCAATAGTTCACTAAAATGTCAAATACACCATGGATAACTAGCAACATGGCTAAAGCTTAGCTCTGGATGAGTAAACTGGTATATTGTTCTGGTCTTTGATGCCCAGTGCAAGCAAACTACTTACTAGTTATCCATGCAATCTGGTAAGTTTGTATTTTCAGTGAAATATTCTTTCAATATCTATATAGAACCAGATAAAAACAGGGATGCCTCGCCAATGGGGATTTAAGGGATCATCCAAGGTACCTGTATTTACTTATTATTGCCATAAAGAGCAGAAGTTGTGGCCAGTCATTATTCTACAAAAGTGGTGAAACAAATCAAAATAATTGCAAAAGAGCGTCAGAACCCATGATATGAATAATCAAGGACATGGAACTATTGGTTTTATCAAAATGTATAGTTTTAAATATGGAGTCCCAGATCTCAGAACTGTTTTGTTATGTCTTCCTCTTTCACGACATCACTTTACATCATTTTTTATTGGAAACCCAGCATTGTGTGATTGAATTGCAAATAGAACCTTATAAAACCAAGTTCAAAGCAAAGCTGTTTGTGCAAATAAAACTTCCTATATAATTTATTTTTTTCCGTCGTAAATTGACTTTTTCCAATAACCTGAGGTCTCACATGTGAAGACCATCTAAAGAGCTGTGAAGGACACCAACTAAAGTCAAGAACAACTCTAACTAGCTATGTGAATAACTAATTTTTGACCAAAATATCAGAACAGTCCTTATTCCAAGGGCTCGATACAGTAAATTCACCAAACCGATGTGTTCAACAAAAGTGCTTCATACCTTTCTGCAACCCTGGATTGTCTGGGGGCAGGCATGCTTGACATATAGAGTGCAAACAGGGAAGAAGTTGGGGATATCGCTCGTGGTTTAAAGTTAACCCACAGAGGACACAATTTCCATAGGTTCCCGATTCTTTCACTACGTTCGGCCCAAACGGAAAGTCACCGCCGCTTTGCCCGCCATGGTTCATCTGTGTGGAAGAGTCATTCGGGATAAAATAGCTTTTAATGAGAGAAAAACGAGACATGCATTACTATTCATAATCATAACGTATGTATATTTAAGGCGAGACTTACCTCTATTGATGATTGTTCGCACGCAAATGAGAATAAAAACCGTTAAACTGTTTTTGTATTTACCTTGCGCAGGTTCTAAACCAGGGCAGGCTACTCCGGATATTCTTTCAGACTGAAAAAAACATTGTAACGGAAGAAGTTTGGTCAAAGATAGTCCAGCTAGGCATAAACTGCTTCTCCCGATCACGACGGTTGCATTAGGCGAGGTCCATGGCGACGTTGGCTAGCTAAACTCATGCGCAGAATCACGTAAACATTGGTCTTGCGCCGAACTGCGCATGTGCAGGCCGTCAAAGGCCTGCACATTCCACATAAATTCGTTTTTGACGAAAATGTGACAGTTTGTCCCCTTCACGAGGTTGGAGTTAGAAATTGTTCAACAACTTAAGACATTGGCTCCAATTTAGGTGTGCCTTTAGAGGAAATGAACAACTAAGGAAGAATGTTTTACTTCTCATTGGACTTGTTCAAAGTTGCAGCAGACTGCAGGCGACCGCCGACTGACTGATCTACAAATCACCTTCCATCATAAATAACTACTCTTTATTATTTTTAGATCAGTCCATTTAGCCACGATACATTACAGTTTTGATCCTATCGAGCACGGCCCATTGACTTCTCAAACCCAAAGTGCAGGCCTGGTCTGTTTAGCAAGCCTTCCCGGAAGTCTCGCAATGTTGCACCTCTGGGTTTAGAAACTCTCTGGTTCGGTTACTTTGAGCGAGACGTTGCCGCATAACCACTGATCAGATTACTCTACCTCTAATTCTGACATTAGCTCTAGGAATGACATATTATCAGATCCAGAGTCAGTAGGTGGAGTCAGACCTACATAAAGGAGTAGACTGTATAGTGTTGCGTATTCTAGAGTTGGTAGCTTTCATGATATTGGCCTAGCCTATACTTATGATATAAAAAAAGCATGAATAACACAAAACAGGTAACAAAATGTAAAGTTTTATTCAACAAGTTATACAATTATCATGAACATAACACACATACTATGTTTCATTTCTAGTCATTTGACATGTTGGTTTTAATATGCGTGACAACAATGTAAATAATGAAAACATAAATAGCATGCTATTATCCATAAGAACTGACATAACAATGAAGTTGAAATAATAATGTTGGGTAATTGCAGATGAAATAGAAGACTATAATGTAAACCTTTCATTTAACCATCCAATAGGCCTACAACTTTATTAACCCTCTCTGTGGCAGACACATAACAACCAGGTGTGAACAGCCAGGGAGGAGGAGTTAGGGAGTTAGAATACTAGGATGGGGTGGGTGGAGGGGCCCAGGTTAAAGTGTGATTTTCTGGGTGGAGTAAACTGTTCCCTTAAGTGGTAGGTTTCCCAAGATAATGTTTGACCAGCTCCTCACTGTAGAACGCAATTACACTTGATTGTCTTCTCCTGGCTCCTCTGTCCGTATTGAATGGTGGCCAGTGTCTGGACTAAGTTCCAAAAGTTCTCAAAGGAGACCCCCCTTCCATCCTTCACTCCAATCTGCTGCAGCAGCTGGCTCAAGCCTTGTTCATCTCCTGCTGTCTATTAGAAAGGGTATAAAGTTATAAAGTCCAAAAGTTATGGGTGGGGTTACAAAGTTGTCTGTCAGAAGTATTACAATGTAAATGTACTTTTAATCTGTCTGGCAGCATATTTCAAGACTTGGCATATGAGGGTGCAGTGGGATAGCCGATGGGTTGGACGATACTTTTCTCGTCAAATATCTTGAAAAAACATACACTTAAAAACTGGAAATCAACCAATCCTTCATCGTTAACACAATGTTGAAAGTATGTGGGTGACAGAGAAATAAAACGGTAAAGTTTGAGGCCATGTGGCAGAGAGTGTGGGCGCTGGAGATGGCGGCATGAGCATGTGGGTCTGGGCAGGTGTGATGTAGTTGATGTTTGTGTGATGTTGTCATTTGTATGTTTTGTTTAAAAAACATATATATTGAAAAAAAAGGGTTGAAAAATATAACATAATTTACGGTCCATATTTAAATAGAGCCATCCAAACACCCCATCAATCCACCCTCCATGAATCAGTAATGGCTGGATAGATGTAAGCATGTAATTACGCAATGTATCCAGTTGAACTAGGTGGAGCCACAACCTAATTCCAATCCTCTCAGATCCACAAGGGGGAGGCAACACACAGCCTGATGGTAGAGATTAGACTGCTAAGGGATCATTTTGGGATTGCACTTCTATTTGTTCAGGGGTTGCCATAGAAGGGAAGAATTTATCAATCAAAATGAGGGACCTCTCCCTGGCCCAATAGTTCAAATGCATTCTTCCTTCATCCTTTCCTTGGGATAAAAATGAATATAACATGGCTGGATAGGTTTAAACCGGGGTTAAACTACACAGATTTCCTGAATTCAGTTATGTCAGATCAGTGATTACCGCAAGGAAGGAACATATTGGAAATATTGGAACAGAGTCGTACTTTACTGTGTGGGTTCATATTACCTTATCAAGGGTGGGTAGCTGTGTGGAGACCAGGGTCTGGAACTCCTCTGTGGTTAGTGTGGGGGCATTGTTGGCTGCAGCACCATGGAACTGACTTACCAGGGTGTTCAATGCCAACTCCAGATCTGAGTACTTGTGGTGTGTGAGAGAGAATAACACAAAGATTAAGAGCAGATTTGAAGGGAAGTATACACTTTAATAGTGTATGACAGAAATTGTACTATGCATAACACAACATAATCATGAGTGTAAGTTACTCATTTGCAATCACATTATGATCAGTATCCTGCACAGTGCATACCTGGTAGTAAAACATATACGTGTCACACACACTACTGTTAGGATAATGTTTACCCAAGAACAATATCAAGATGTGTTAAGCCTCAGGGCTAGTCATGAACATTGTTTAGGGCGTGTCGCTTGACACACCCTTATGATAAAATGACCTGTACTCTTGAAGCATTTGAATGGAGTTCCCCAGTTGTAATTAGTTAAACCGCTATTACTGACATTTCCTAATTTATTTGATATTTCAGCAAATGTTGATTTATCTGCCACAATATCTGCATCATCATGGGAAAAACATTAATGGCAGAATCTCAGATTCAGAAAGAATTGGTACAATTCCAAAATTCAATTGAGGGTGGATTGTATAGGATTCTGAAGTGTTTCATTTGTTTACATATACACTGAGTGTACAAAACATTAGGAACTCTTTCCATGAGACTGACCAGGTGAAAGCTATGGTCCCTTATTGATGTCACCTGTTAAAACCTCTTAAGGATCAGACTCTTTTTTTCAATTTTCGCCTAAAATGACATACCCAAATCTAACTGCCTGTAGCTCAGGACCTGAAGCAAAGATATGCATATTCTTGATACCATTTGAAAGGAAACACTTTTACGTTTTTGGAAATGTGAAATTAACGTAGGAGAATATAACACATTAGATCTGGTCAAAGATAATACAAAGAAAAAAACATGCAGTTTTTTTCCCATCTTTGAAATGCAAGAGAAAAGCCACAATGTATTATTCCAGTTTAGAAGTAATTTAGATTTTGACCACTAGATGGCAGCATTGTATGTACAACGTTTTAGACTGATCCAATGAACCATTGCATTTCTGTTAAAAATGTTGCATCAAGTCTGCCGAAATGTGCCTAATTGGTTTATTAATACAGTGCCTTGCGAAAGTATTCGGCCCCCTTGAACTTTGCGACCTTTTGCCACATTTCAGGACTCAAACATAAAGATATAAAACTGTATTTTTTTGTGAAGAATCAACAACAAGTGGGATACAATCATGAAGTGGAACGACATTTATTGGATATTTCAAACTTTTTCAACAAATCAAAAACTGAAAAATTGGGCGTGCAAAATTATTCAGCCCCCTTAAGTTAATACTTTGTAGCGCCACCTTTTGCTGCGATTACAGCTGTAAGTCGCTTGGGGTATGTCTCTATCAGTTTTGCACATCGAGAGACTGACATTTTTTCCCATTCCTCCTTGCAAAACAGCTCGAGCTCAGTGAGGTTGGATGGAGAGCATTTGTGAACAGCAGTTTTCAGTTCTTTCCACAGATTCTCGATTGGATTCAGGTCTGGACTTTGACTTGGCCATTCTAACACCTGGATATGTTTATTTTTGAACCATTCCATTGTAGATTTTGCTTTATGTTTTGGATCATTGTCTTGTTGGAAGACAAATCTCCGTCCCAGTCTCAGGTCTTTTGCAGACTCCATCAGGTTCTCTTCCAGAATGGTCCTGTATTTGGCTCCATCCATCTTCCCATCAATTTTAACCATCTTCCCTGTCCCTGCTGAAGAAAACCAGGCCCAAACCATGATGCTTGCACCACCATGTTTGACAGTGGGCATGGTGTGTTCAGCTGTGTTGCTTTTACGCCAAACATAACGTTTTGCATTGTTGCCAAAAAGTTCAATTTTGGTTTCATCTGACCAGAGCACCTTCTTCCACATGTTTGGTGTGTCTCCCAGGTGGCTTGTGGCAAACTTTAAACGACACTTTTTATGGATATCTTTAAGAAATGGCTTTCTTCTTGCCACTCTTCCATAAAGGCCAGATTTGTGCAATATACGACTGATTGTTGTCCTATGGACAGAGTCTCCCACCTCAGCTGTAGATCTCTGCAGTTCATCCAGAGTGATCATGGGCCTCTTGGCTGCATCTCTGATCAGTCTTCTCCTTGTATGAGCTGAAAGTTTAGAGGGACGGCCAGGTCTTGGTAGATTTGCAGTGGTCTGATACTCCTTCCATTTCAATATTATCGCTTGCACAGTGCTCCTGGGGTGTTTAAAGCTTGGGAAATCTTTTTGTATCCAAATCCGGCTTTAAACTTCTTCACCTGCCTGGAGTGTTCCTTGTTCTTCATGATGCTCTCTGCGCTTTTAACAGACCTCTGAGACTATCACAGTGCAGGTGCATTTATACAGAGACTTGATTACACACAGGTGGATTGTATTTATCATCATTAGTCATTTAGGTCAACATTGGATCATTCAGAGATCCTCACTGAACTTCTGGAGAGAGTTTGCTGCACTGAAAGTAAAGGGGCTGAATAATTTTGCACGCCCAATTTTTCCGTTTTTGATTTGTTAAAAAAGTTTGAAATATCCAATAAATGTCGTTCCACTTCATGATTGTGTCCCACTTGTTGTTGATTCTTCACAAAAAAATACAGTTTTATATCTTTATGTTTGAAGCCTAAAATGTGGCAAAAGGTCGCAAAGTTCAAGGGGGCCGAATACTTTCGCAAGGCACTGTACATTCAAGTTCACAACTGTGCACTCTCCTCAAACAATAGCATGGTATTATTTCACTGTAATAGCTACTGTAAATTGGACAGTTCAGTTAAATTAACAAGAATTTAAGCTTTCTGCCCATATCAGATATGTCTTTGCCCTGGGAAATTTTCTTGTTACTTACAACCTTATGCTAATCACATTAGAGCACATTAGCTCAACTGTCCCGCGGAGTTTAAATCTACTTTAATTAGTGTATATGAAGGGGAGGAGACAGGTTAAAGAAGGATTTTAAAGCATTGGGACAATTGAGACATGGATTGTGTATGTGTGCCATTTAAAGGGTGAATGTGCAATTCAAAATATTTAAGTGTATGTAGTAGGTGCCAGGCATACCGGTTTGAGTGTGTCAAGAACTACAATGCTGCTGGGTTTTTCACACGCAACAGTTCCCGTCTGCATCAAGAATGGTCCACCACCCAAAAGGACATCCAGCCAATTTGACACAACTCTGTGAAGAATTGGAGTCAATATTGGCCAGTATCAATGTGGAACGCTTTCGACACAGTGAAGAGCCCATGCCCAGATTAATTGAGGCTGTTCTGAGGGCAAAAGGGGGTTCTTCTAATGTTTTATGCCCTTAGTGTATATTTCAGCAGAATTTTATTAAACTAATGGTTGACTGACTGATTCATTCATTTAACAATCCCACTCAAAGCGTTGTAGCACACCCTGTCAGTCTGCACTGGCAGCTCTCACAGATTTACCTTCTGGGTGTTGGCCAAAGCTGTAGAACGTTATTCCTATTAATCTCGGGTAGCCTTTTGCCATACATTGTATATCCATGCGCTGAACTTTGGGCTCATTAAATCCCACTGTACTGCACCTATTATATGTGTGAGGCGTCAACTTTTACTATCAATGGTGGCTAGAAACCAATTTTCAATGCAATAAATGCAGATATCATTCAAATAGCCACGCAAAATTAGACGTTCCTCCTTAACAAAAAAGCGTCTCGAAACTGTGCATGCAATGGACCCCATTCCAGCGTTTCCCTAGAAAGGGGTGCGTGAACCGGATTGATTCCCCGTGCTTTCTATTACTCTGCGCCGAATGTCGAGGCACAGGGCACTCAACTGCTCCAAAATAACTGGCACCCAGATTGCGAATTCCGTGTCAACATGAAATCCACAAGACCAGTGAGCATAATGTAGGCTAATGATATACTCTGGTAAAATAGCTCAATTGGATTCGATTTGTTACGCTCTAACATGCTAGCGCTTTATCGTACATTATGCGCTGATGTCAGTTTGCACGAAAGTCCTATAGGTGAGAGCCGGCGCCCTAGCTAATAAACTTGATTACAGTCTCCTGTCCGTTTGAATCACAAATTCTAAATATCAAAATAATAAACAGATAATTATTGACTTAAAGATGATTAATGGTAAGAAAACCACTCTTACAAGGTGATATATCATACCTTGGTCGCCATTGAGTCCGTTTTGGTCTGTCCAGTCAAGAGGAAACTTTTCTTGTCAGCGTTCCATTGTCATCCTGGCTGGAATCTCGTATCCTCCCACACACACACAAAAAAAAAAAAAATGGCATCAGACAAGGAATGGGGAGGAGAAACATCGACATTTAACACTGGGCCTGTATAATGAACTGAGGGTGGAAACATGAGACGTGTGCGTTGTTATTCAGTTTACATATGTATTGTACTTTTTAATTCAAACTTTGTGGGCGTTTACCACCCCATTTACAAAGTCATAGTGTCCTTATCTGTTTCCAACTTTCCACAGAGATATACAAATATGAATATCACAAAACAGTCTGACTAACATTATAAAATGTAAATCTTAAATAATGTATTTATTCTCTTAAAATGGTCCTAAAATGGTCAATCCACAATCCATGACATCAGCTTGTACTATTCATCTTTCAAATAACTCTAAGGTCATTGGCCCTATAGCATCTAAGGTTATCATCAGTTTGATTATAAATGAACCTCTGGGGTGCGGGTGATTCATGCAGTGCATTCCAATGTTACTAAATCATAAATGGGGGGAATTTAACCAAAACCAAAGCTCATTTACATTCTAGATTTGGAGAACACTTCAAATGCATCTAAAAGTTCACTATGAAGTTCCCCTATTTTATTTGCTCATCCCTATTAGCATCTGTAGCCTCTTTATCACAGACTGCAGTGTTCTGAGCTGAGCACAATTAGTTCCTTCTGAATGTAAGTGGAGCTGGTTGGTTTTAAGGTGGTCATCCCTGAGAAAGTTGCGGTTGTGAGTTGTGGTCAAGGCTGTGGACTGTGACCGTTCTCAGGGATCCATACTGAGTGGTCAATCTGGCCAGAGGTGATAGAGTGAAACAAGGCGTCACTGTATGAAGTGTCACTCTCGCACCCTTGGATCTCCAGCCCCCCCGCTCACACAGATGGCCGAGAGGGACAATGTTGGGTTGGGGTTGTGGTTATACTCATGGTCACTAGGCTCAGAGTGGTCCTGTTCTGAGTAGTCTTGGTAATGAATGCTCAAATAAATGTCAGATCATGTTCATTCTGATGGTAATGATAGTAGTGATCATATTCATAAATATGAAGAGTCACATCTCCATTACCTGTGTTCAGAGTCAATGGGGGGGACTGATATGACCACTACTGTCTAGAGGTCGACAATTATGATTTTTCAACGCCGATACCGATTATTGGAGGACCCAAAAAAGGCGATACTGATTAATCGGCTGATTTTTTAAATGTATTTGTAATAATGACAATTACATCAATAATGAATGAACACTAATTTTAACTTAATATAATACATCAATAAAATCAATTTAGCCTCAAATAAATAATGAAACATGTTCAATTTGGTTTAAATAATGCAAAAACAAAGTGTTGGAGAAGAAAGTAAAAGTGCAATATGTGCCAGGTAAGAAAGCTAACGTTTAAGTTCCTTGCTCAGAACATGAGCACATATGAAAGCTGGTGGTTCCTTTTAACATGAGTCTTCAATATTCCCAGGTAAGAAGTTTTAGGTTGTAGTTATTATAGGAATATTTCTCTCTATACGAATTGCATTTTTTATTTTTTTAGTATTGCCAGTGTATGTTGATGGAATTTATAGGTTTAAATTAATGATTCGAATACTCCACCCTGAAACCATATAATTGTATGAAATTGATTAGAATCATAAAGTTATAATTAATGAGGTGTATGGTTTTAGTCAGTAGAATTATATATCCGTGAGTGTAGTTTTTAGTCAGAATTAGGGTAAAACAATATATCTGTACAATGTCTGATATAGTATCTTAAAAACAGACTGTCTGAGCAAGATTCGGTGCCGACCTTGGCTGGGGGCCACTGAGAGTACTTCCCAGGGTCTCCTTTTCTTGAGGGAGGACGGGGAGTAATTCGGACTCCCCTAATCTTTGTCGGCTGGGTAGCAGGACAGTGTGTGCGTAGGATACCTAATGTTTGTGTGTGAAAGTATGTGCGTGTGTGCGTAGGATACCTAAAGTTTGTGTGTGAAAGTATGTGCGTAAGAAGCCAGTATAAAATGAATGGTTTTGTACACAGACCAGCGCTCTCGTGAATAAACCTTTTTGACTATTTTAGCTGGGCCTCCATCTGTTTCATTCGACCAGTATCTTACAAATTCTAGGTCACAGACTGAGTAGTATACTTGAATTGGGTTAGGAACCTTGAGAACATAATTCTCATGACAGTGTAACAGTATAGCTTCCATCCCTCTCTGCTACCTGGGCTCAAACCAGGAACACATCGACAACAGCCACCCTCGAAGCAGCGTTACCCATCACTCCACAAGGAGAACAACCGCACCCCGCTAACTAGCTAGCCATTTCACATCAGTTACACCAGACTAATCTCGGGAGTTGAGAGGCTTGAAGTCATAAACAGAGCAATGCTTGAAGCATTGCGAAGAGCTGCTGGCAAAACATACAAAAGTGCTGTTTGAATGAATGCTTAAGAGCCTGCTGGTGCCTACCATCGCTCAGTCAGACTGCTCTATCAAATCATAACATAATTACATAATAATAATAACATAATAACACACATAAATATGAGCCTTAGGTCATTAATATGTTCAAATCCATAAACTATCATTTCGAAAAAACAAAACGTTTATTCTTTCAGTGAAATACGGAACCGTTCCATATTTTATCTAACGGATGGCATCCCTAAGTCTAAATATTGCTGTTACATTGCAAATCCTTTAATGTTATGTCATAATTACGTAACATTCTGGCAAATTAGTTCGAAATGAGCCAGGCGACCCAAACTGTTGCATATACCCTGACTCTGGTGCAATGAACGCAAGAGAAGTGACACAATTTCACTTGGTTAATATTGCCTGCTAACCTTTCTTTTAGCTAAATATGCAGGTTTAAAAATATATACTACTGTGTATCGATTTTAAGAAAGGCATTGGTGTTTATGGTTAGGTACACGTTGGAGCAACGACAGCCCTTTTTTGCGAATGCGCAATGCATCGATTATATGCAACACAGGACACGCTAGATAAACTAGTAATATTGTCAACCATGTGTAGTTATAACTGGTGATTATAACTGATTGATTGTTTTTTATAAGATAAGTTTAATGCTAGCTAGCAACTTACCTTGGCTTCTTACTGCATTCGCGTAACAGGCAGGCTCCTCGTGAGGCAGGTGGTTAGAGCGTTGGACTAGTGACTGAAACAAGGTAATAATCTGTGGTTCTGCCCCTGAAAAAGGCAGTTAACCCACCGTTCCTAGGCCGTGATTGAAAATAAGAATGTGTTCTTAACTGACTTGCCTCGTTAAATAAAGTTATTAAAAAAATATATATATGTCCCCATTGTCTACTTCCACCAGCCCTATACTGCTGAAGGCCCCACGCTGCACCCTGCTCTCTGAGGGCCTTCGCCACGTTGCCATGGCGATCCCCCTCTTCATCAGTCTCCTGGTGCCCCTGTGGGGGATGTGGGGGCAAGTTAGCGCGGCGGTCCACAGGCCCAGCTGCTCATCATCACTGGAGTCTCTGGAACATACAGGAACATACAACACACAACTGCTCTTCTGTATGACTAAGAGACACATTCTAGTTCATTAATTCATTATTATTCCACATTAGTTATATGTTTAGTTACTACGTTACAAATTGTTTCTAGTGACAAAATGCAATTGGGGCAAGTGAGTAACTTACTGTATTTTAAGTGTAACCAAACAAAGTGTAACACGATAGTTAAGTGGGCAGCTAGAGTCTAACAGGTTTAACAGTCTAACGCGTGGTCATCATGAGTAATGTGTCCCTGTGGATGCCTCCCAGCTCTTTCTCACAGTCCTCCTGAAAGGTCAGGGGTCCCATGCAAGCTGCACACACCTGGCCCATACTCTGTAAGCACTGCTTACAGTATACCCCTGTGTAACGTTAAAACAGCACACGGATTAGAGTGCAACAAACCACAGTGGAGCAGTTGAATGGAACAGAAAAGTCAGATTGCCAAGAGGAACATAAAACTCATCAAGACCAGGGGCTATTTGACAAAATAGTATCAAAAGATATGGACTGCAAACATGGGTTAACATTCTGAAACAACAAGTAACAAGTAATAAGTGATTGCAAAGAGTTGCAAATCTGGCTTTGAGAAACACCCCTTGTTGTGCTTCACCAAAGGTGTTAGCTGAATTCTTATCCTTATAGGCTGAGTCAACAATTTAACAGAGTCAACTCCCTCACTGTACACACAACACAGTAAGGTCAAACTCCATTTGATTTTACAAGGAAAAAAGGTAAGATTTTATGACACAAAAAAAAGCGGTACATGAAAGGCAGGTAACTTTTATGAGCTTGTAGAAGAAACAGATCTATCTACTTTTCAAGGGGGTCCTGTAAACAAAAACAAAAATCCCCAAACAAAGACAACCTTAAAGGCCTGAGTTCGGCTGCTGTACCTTTACACTGAGGGGTGATGCATGTGACCATGCTGGGGTCATCCTGTCCCTCTCCTCCCCTTCCACAGGCCATGCAAGAGACAGAGGACACCCCCATAATTTCAGCCAGGTAGGACCCACCTGGGAGGCTAGATTAAAGAACACATCATTAGCTGTAATTTATTTTATTTATTTATTTTACCTTTATTTAACCAGGTAGGCAAGTTGAGAACAAGTTCTCATTTACAATTGCGACCTGGCCAAGATAAAGCAAAGCAGTTCGACAGATACAACGACACAGAGTTACACATGGAGTAAAACAAACATACAGTCAATAATACAGTAGAAACAAGTCTATTTACAATGTGAGCAAATGAGGTGAGAAGGGAGGTAAAGGCAAAAAAGGCCATGGTGGCAAGGTAAATACAATATAGCAAGTAAAACACTGGTAGTTTTGCAATGGAAGAATGTGCAAAGTAGAAATACAAATAATGGGGTGCATGGAGCAAAATAAATAAATAAATTAAATACAGTTGGGAAAGAGGTAGTTGTTAGGGCTAAATTATAGGTGGGCTATGTACAGGTGCAGTAATCTGTGAGCTGCTCTGACAGTTGGTGCTTAAAGCTAGTGAGGGAGATAAGTGTTTCCAGTTTCAGAGATTTTTGTAGTTCGTTCCAGTCATTGGCAGCAGAGAACTGGAAAGAGAGGCGGCCAAAGAAAGAATTGGTTTTGGGGGTGACTAGAGAGATATACCTGCTGGAGCGTGTGCTACAGGTGGGAGATGCTATGGTGACCAGCGAGCTGAGATAAGGGGGGACTTTACCTAGCAGGGTCTTGTAGATGACATGGAGCCAGTGGGTTTGGCGACGAGTATGAAGCGAGGGCCAGCCAACGAGAGCGTACAGGTCGCAATGGTGGGTAGTATATGGGGCTTTGGTGACAAAACGGATTGCACTGTGATAGACTGAATCCAATTTGTTGAGTAGGGTATTGGAGGATATTTTGTAAATGACATCGCCAAAGTCGAGGATTGGTAGGATGGTCAGTTTTACAAGGGTATGTTTGGCAGCATGAGTGAAGGATGCTTTGTTGCGAAATAGGAAGCCAATTCTAGATTTAACTTTGGATTGGAGATGTTTGATATGGGTCTGGAAGGAGAGTTTACAGTCTAACCAGACACCTAAGTATTTGTAGTTGTCCACGTATTCTAAGTCAGAGCCGTCCAGAGTAGTGATGTTGGACAGGCGGGTAGGTGCAGGTAGCGATCGGTTGAAGAGCATGCATTTAGTTTTACTTGTATTTAAGAGCAATTGGAGGCCACGGAAGGAGAGTTGTATGGCATTGAAGCTTGCCTGGAGGGTTGTTAACACAGTGTCCAAAGAAGGGCCGGAAGTATACAGAATGGTGTCGTCTGCGTAGAGGTGGATCAGAGACTCACCAGCAGCAAGAGCGACCTCATTGATGTATACAGAGAAGAGAGTCGGTCCAAGAATTGAACCCTGTGGCACCCCCATAGAGACTGTCAGAGGTCCGGACAACAGACCCTCCGATTTGACACACTGAACTCTATCAGAGAAGTAGTTGGTGAACCAGGCGAGGCAATCATTTGAGAAACCAAGGCTGTTGAGTCTGCCGATGAGGATGTGGTGATTGACAGAGTCGAAAGCCTTGGCCAGATCAATGAATATGGCTGCACAGTAATGCTTCTTATCGATGGCGGTTAAGATATCGTTTAGGACCTTGAGCGTGGCTGAGGTGCACCCATGACCAGCTCTGAAACCAGATTGCATAGCAGAGAAGGTATGGTGAGATTCGAAATGGTCGGTAATCTATTTGTTGACTTGGCTTTCGAAGACCTTAGAAAGGCATGGTAGGATAGATATAGGTCTGTAGCAGTTTGGGTCAAGAGTGTCCCCCCCTTTGAAGAGGGGGATGACCGCAGCTGCTTTCCAATCTTTGGGAATCTCAGACGACACGAAAGAGAGGTTGAACAGGCTAGTAATAGGGGTGGCAACAATTTCGGCAGATAATTTTAGAAAGAATTGGTCCAGATTGTCTAGCCCGGCTGATTTGTAGGGGTCCAGATTTTGCAGCTCAGAACATCAGCTGAATGGATTTGGGAGAAGGAGAAATGGGGAAGGCTTGGGCAAGTTGCTGTAATAACATTAGTGATGTGTCAAAGCTTTCTGTACACACATCCACTATAAATATGTGTAATGTGTTACAGTCCTGTACTATTTTGGATTTGCATGGGCAAAAAAAAAATGCACTAGTTAAAATACTAACATGGTGAAAAGATGAGAAATGACTTCAAGAATGGGAGATTTAGGTGAAATTGACATTCATTTTACCAGGTTGTGAGTGTCTGGAGGAATCTGGGTCCCTCTCCTTCTGCCCTATTCCTGGCTACAGACCTCAGCAGGGCTTTACCTAGAGACGGAATCCTCATGTGGAAGAGCTGCACCCGCTCCTGCCCCACAGAGGAATGAGAAACCATTACCTGCTCTATGTTATGTTAAAAGTGTCTGGAAGTGTCTGGATCTGGAAAAGGTGCTGGACAAATAGAATGCATCTGCAGCATGGCCCAGTAGATAATCTATAGAATTTCCTGATCATGCTTTGTCAATCTCAGAGACTAAATTAGATTGTCACCAGGGCAAGACAATAATTACCTATCGGCAGACAATAGACATATACAGGTAATTGCCAAAACAAAGGAAACACTTGAGTAAATTAGGGATACACAGTAGACTGCTCAAAAAAAATAAAGGGAACACTTAAACAACACAATGTAACTCCAAGTCAATCACACTTCTGTGAAATCAAACTGTCCACTTAGGAAGCAACACTGATTGACAATACATTTCACATGCTGGTGTGCAAATGGAATAGACAACAGGTGGAAATTATAGGCAATTAGCAAGACACCCCCAATAAAGGAGTGGTTCTGCAGGTGGTGACCACAGACCACTTCTCAGTTCCTATGCTTCCTGGATGATGTTTTGGTCACTTTTGAATGCTGGCGGTGCTTTCACTCTAGTGGTAGCATGAGACGGAGTCTACAACCCAGACAAGTGCTCAGGTAGTGCAGTTCATCCAGGATGGCACGTCAATGTGAGCTGTGGCAAGAAGGTTTGCTGTGTCTGTCAGCGTAGTGTCCAGAGCATGGAGGCGCTACCAGGAGACAGGCCAGTACATCAGGAGACGTGGAGGAGGCCGTAGGAGGGCAACAACCCAGCAGCAGGACCGCTACCTCCGCAGGAGGAGCACTGCAAGAGCACTGCAAAATGACATCCAGCAGGCCACAAATGTGCATGTGTCTGCTCAAACGGTCAGAAACAGACTCCATGAGGGTGGTATGAGGGCCCGACGTCCACAGGTGGGGGTTGTGCGTATAGCCAAACACCGTGCAGGATGTTTTTCATTTGCCAGAGAACACCAAGATTGGCAAATTCGCCACTGGCGCCCTGTGCTCTTCACAGATGAAAGCAGATTCACACTGAGCACATGTGACAGACGTGACAGAGTCTGGAGATGCCGTGAAGAACGTTCTGCTGCCTGCAACATCCTCCACAGTGACCGGTTTGGCGGTGGGTCAGTCATGGTGTGGGGTGGCATTTCTTTGGGGGGCCGCACAGCCCTTCATGTGCTCGCCAGAGGTAGCCTGACTGCCATTAGGTACCAAGATGAGATCCTCAGACCCCTTGTGAGACCATATGCTGGTGCGGTTGGCCCTGGGTTCCTCCTAATGCAAGACAATGCTAGACCTCATGTGACTGGAGTGTGTCAGCAGTTCCTGCAAGAGGAAGGCATTGATGCTATGGACTGGCCCACCCGTTCCCCAGACCTGACTCCAATTGAGCACATCTGGGACATCATGTCTCGCTCCATCCACCAACGCCACGTTGCACCACAGACTGTCCAGGAGTTGGCGGATGCTTTAGTCCAGGTCTGGGAGGAGATCCCTCAGGAGACCATCCGCCACCTCATCAGGAGCATGCCCAGGCGTTCTAGGGAGGTCATACAGACTACGTGGAGGCCACACACACTACTGAGCCTCATTTTGACTTGTTTTAAGGACATTACATCAAAGTTGGATCAGCCTGTAGTGTGGTTTTCCACTTTAATTTTGAGTGTGACTCCAAATCCAGACCTCCATGGGTTGATACATTTGATTTCCATTGATACTTTTTGTGTGATTTTGTTGTCAGCATATTCAACTATGTAAAGAAAAAAGTATTTAATAAGAATATTTCATTCATTCAGATCTAGGATGTGTTATTTTAGTGTTCCCTTTTTTTGAGCAGTGTACAGTGCCTTGCGAAAGTATTCGGCCCCCTTGAACTTTGCGACCTTTTGCCACATTTCAGGCTTCAAACATAAAGATATAAAACTGTATTTGTTTGTGAAGAATCAACAACAAGTGGGACACAATCATGAAGTGGAACGACATTTATTGGATATTTCAAACTTTTTTAACAAATCAAAAACTGAAAAATTGGGCGTGCAAAATTATTCAGCCCCCTTAAGTTAATACTTTGTAGCGCCACCTTTTGCTGCGATTACAGCTGTAAGTCGCTTGGGGTATGTCTCTATCAGTTTTGCACATCGAGAGACTGACATTTTTTCCCATTCCTCCTTGCAAAACAGCTCGAGCTCAGTGAGGTAGTGACTTGGCCCTTCTGACACCTGGATATGTTTATTTTTGAACCATTCCATTGTAGATTTTGCTTTATGTTTTGGATCATTGTCTTGTTGGAAGACAAATCTCCGTCCCAGTCTCAGGTCTTTTGCAGACTCCATCAGGTTTTCTTCCAGAATGGTCCTGTATTTGGCTCCATCCATCTTCCCATCAATTTTAACCATCTTCCCTGTCCCTGCTGAAGAAAAGCAGGCCCAAACCATGATGCTGCCACCACCATGTTTGACAGTGGGGATGGTGTGTTCAGGGTGATGAGCTGTGTTGCTTTTACGCCAAACATAACGTTTTGCATTGTTGCCAAAAAGTTCAATTTTGGTTTCATCTGACCAGAGCACCTTCTTCCACATGTTTGGTGTGTCTCCCAGGTGGCTTGTGGCAAACTTTAAGCAACACTTTTTATGGATATCTTTAAGAAATGGCTTTCTTCTTGCCACTCTTCCATAAAGGCCAGATTTGTGCAATATACGACTGATTGTTGTCCTATGGACAGAGTCTCCCACCTCAGCTGTAGATCTCTGCAGTTCTTCCAGAGTGATCATGGGCCTCTTGGCTGCATCTCTGATCAGTCTTCTCCTTGTATGAGCTGAAAGTTTAGAGGGACGGCCAGGTCTTGGTAGATTTGCAGTGGTCTGATACTCCTTCCATTTCAATATTATTGCTTGCACAGTACTCCTTGGGATGTTTAAAGCTTGGGAAATATTTTTGTATCCAAATCCGGCTTTAAACTTCTTCACAACAGTATCTCGGACCTGCCTGGTGTGTTCCTTGTTCTTCATGATGCTCTCTGCGCTTTTAACGGACCTCTAAATCTATCACAGTGCAGGTGCATTTATACGGAGACTTGATTACACACAGGTGGATTGTATTTATCATCATTAGTCATTTAGGTCAACATTGGATCATTTAGAGATCCTCACTGAACTTCTGGAGAGAGTTTGCTGCACTGAAAGTAAAGGGGCTGAATAATTTTGCACGCCCAATTTTTCAGTTTTTGATTTGTTAAAAAAGTTTGAAATATCCAATAAATATCGTTCCACTTCATGATTGTGTCCCACTTGTTGTTGATTCTTCACAAAAAAATACAGTTTTATATCTTTATGTTTGAAGCCTGAAATGTGGCAAAAGGTCGCAAAGTTCAAGGGGGCCGAATACTTTCGCAAGGCACTGTATATTGAAAGCAGATGCTTCCACACAGGTGTGGTTGCTGAGTTAATTAAGCAATTAACATCCCATCATGCTTAGGGTCATGTATAAAAATGCCCAGTTGCCCATTATTTTGGCTACCATGGCTAGAAGAAGAGTTCTCAGAGACTATGAAAGAGGGGTCTCAAAGCAGTATAGGGGGTTTAAAGGGTGTTCGTGTGTCTCAGTCACCAGATCTCAATTCTCAACCCAATTGAACACTTATGGGAGATTCTGTAGTGGCGCATGTTTACGGTAGGCAACAGTCATATAATATAATCATTTAACATTGCTATTAAATTGTATTCACTTATAGGAAGTTGCTAGCTATCCCATAAAGCCATTAGCGAAAACCACATTATCTCTGTGGTCTGGCAACTTCCTGTTCTTCGACAGACTCTGGCTGGACTAAAGATGACGCAAAGTTTGAAAAATGTTAAAGTTTGCAGCGTCCATCCTGCAACGGAACCTTCAACTGCAAGGGGGCATTGCGTTTGCACTCCATTATGGACTTCCCCATTGAAAAGCATGACATCCGGAGCAACGCAAGGAGTGCTTATGGGTGATGTGAACGAGGCTTGAGACAGCGTTTTCCACCACCATTAACAAAAACCAAAATTATGGAATTTCTCATGGAAGAATGGTGTCGCATCCCTCCAATAGAATCTATGCCAAGGTGCATTGAAGCTGTTCTGGTGGCTTGTGGTGGCCCAACGCCCTATTAAGACACTTTATGTTTCCTTTATTTTGGCAGTTACCTGTACATAGAGTTATGTGTGCACATAGACAAAGTTACGGTACACAGACCCGGTGCTGAGTCTCAACATTCTGTACATGGTTTGAATTCCATCTGATCCAACAGTCTAGTATAAAATGTAGTGACACTAAACCTGAAGCTGCTGACAACGTGTATGAACACTGCCATTAGAATGATGCAACACCTTCCCTGTCACACCAGTTTGTAATAGATAATGGCTGATGCTTACCGTGCCACTACTAGTATACAAACAATGACAAAGACCGCCACTACATAAGACCAGAATCGACAACAAAATGATAGTTTTTGTTCCCTGGTTTAATAGTTTATCTACCTTTGGCACGACAAGAAGAGAACGTGATCAAGCTGTATTAACTTTTTAAGCATAACATTTCTGTCTGTTCTTTTGTCCTGAAATCAAGATAAGTACATCTGTATTGCTGTGCAGTGCTGACCTTGTTTCAATTCTATGCATGGTTCACATTCCTCTTTCTCCTAGACTCCCAGACCAGCAGACTACTGCAGAACAAGTTCTATTCTGCCTGCACAAAACCACAACCTGTAGTGGCTATTGTGAACAAATCTATCTGTGGATCTTTTTATTTCAGTGTAGTTGTTATGTAACTGACAGCCCCTAACTCATCCGTGTTTGCAGATCTAAATGAAATGGATAGGTGTAAGCGACAGCTAAGTCCACTGGGAAGGTATCCATTTATTACTACACCTACCTGTTTCCCTCAGATCAGCAAACACAGAAGTGGTAAGGGCTAGAGGAGGGGGTTTGGGATTGGACAGGTAAAGAGAGAGTTGTGACTGGGTCATAACGTACCCGTCCTCGTTTCGGGTGGTACCTGGCACACACGAGCCTCCTTAACTCCTTTTAAGAGAGAGGAAGCAAAGCAAACAGCTTATTTTGGCCACTGGGTGTCAGTGTTAAACAGCAAAAAATACAGAGACCCTGTAGAATTTACTCCATATCCCTAGGCCAAGGCATAGATACAGATAACAGCCAAAATAAAGGAAACACATAAAGCATCTTAATAGGGAGTCGGGCAACCACGAGTCAGAACAGCTTCAATGCACCCAGGCATTGACTGTTGTGTCTGGAGCTCTACCAGAGGGACGAGACACCATTCTTCCATGAGAAATTCCATAATTTTGTGTTTTGTTGATGATAGAAAACACGGTCTCAGGCACCGCTCCAGAATCTCCCATAGGTGCTCAATTAGGTTGAGATCTGGTGACTGAGAAGTCCATGGCATATGGTTAACATCGTTTTCATGATCATCAAAACATTCAGTGACTACTATTGCCCTGTGGATAGGAGCATTGTCATCCTATGGGAGCATAGCCATGGTAGCAATAATAATGGGCCAAATCATTTTATACATGACCCTAAGCATGATGGGATGTTAATTGCTTAATTAACTAAGGAACCACACCTGTGTGGAAGCATCTGCTTTCAATATACTTTGTATCCCCCATTTACTCAAGTGTTTCCATTATTTTGGCAGTTACCTGTATGTTAATCTTAGGGGCAAGTTCTACCAGATAATTTAATGTTAAAAGTCCACAAAAAAATAAATTTACTGAACAAAAATATATGTAAAAAATATCGCAGAAATTTTCCACACACACAAAAAGCTTATTTCTCTCACATTTTATGCAGCAGAAATGTGTTTACATCCCAGCTAGTGAGCATTTCTCCTCTGCCAAGATAATCCATCCACCTGACAGATGTGGCATATCAAGAAGCTGATTAAACAGCATGATCATTACACAGTCTAAAATGTGCAGTTGTCACACAACACAATGCCACAGATGTCTCAAGTTTTGAGGGAGCATACAATTGAAATGCTGACTGCAGTACGGGCTCAGGAGAGACGGGAGAGACGAAGGTCGAAAGTCATGCGTCCTCTGAAACACAATCCAACCTGCTTCTTAACACAGCGTGCATCCAACCCGAAAGCCAGCCGCACCAATGTGTCGGAGGAAACACCTGGCGACCTTGGTTAGCGTGCACTGCGTCCGGCCCACCATAGGAGTCGCTGGTGCGCGATGAGACAAGGATATCCCTACCGGCCAAACCCTCCCTAAACCGGATGACGCTAGGCTAGCAGCTAGCGATGCGATGCAGTGCCCTAGACCACTGCGCCACCCGGGAGGTCCATTGCCAGAGAATTTAACGTTAATTTCTCTACCATAAGCCGCCTCTAACATCGTTTTAGTACATCCAACTGGCCTCACAACCGCAGACCACGTGTAACCACGCCAGTCCAAGACTTCCACATCCGGCTTCTTCACCTGCGGAATTTTCTGAGATCAGTCACCCGGACAGAGATCAGTCACCTGATATGAAAATGGGGTTGCGGGAGAATTTCCAAAATTCCCCCAAAATCTAAATATATACCTTTATATGTATAAATTAATTAACCAGAGAGCTCTCTTAGATCATGGGAAAAGGCCGCACTTGACCGTTGCACTTGAATCATTCCCACGGTGAATGGCTAGGCCCACTAACCTATGAAACCATACACTATTGCAGAGACTTTGATATTACCGGCTGCAATTGATATGGTGAAAACAATGTGTTGGGAGGCAGAGGCACAGAAACTCACATCAATACCTTTGTCAGATAACACTGTTAAACAAATAATTTATGATATTGCTCACAATCAAGAGGAAACTCTGAATGAATGACTCAAAAACTTCCAAGCTTATGCTATTCAAATGGACGACAGCTGTCAGGGCCGAGATGCCTATGCATTGACTTTTGTTTGCTATACATGTCGGGGGATGCTATTCATAAGAACATATTGTTCTGTCTCACGATTTCCAAGTATGAAACGGCATATGGAATGTTGAGTGTGCTGCGTTGCTATATTGACGACAAACAGATTCCATATGGGATCGAATGGTGGACATTTGCACAGATATGGCTCTATCTATCAGGGGATGGGGGGCAGGCCTCTGCACTCTAGTTATGGATGCAATATGGATGCATTGTATGATACACCGAGAGCAACTGGTGGCAAAAGAGCTGAGCACAGAATTTGGAGATATACTGCAGCAGGTAACTTTGATTGTTAACTACATCAAACCACATCCACTGCGCACACACCTGTTCGCAAAACTATGTGGAGATATGTGATCAGAGCATGGCAATGTTTCACATTGAAGCTTGGTGGTTATCAAGGGGGAGTGTTGGAGAAAAAAAATGCATTGAGAGAGGAATTGTTGTCATTCACAATGGGATGTTAAAAGAAAAAACTTCTGTGTAATGAAAAGAAAATAACAGAAGTGTCCCACACAATGATAACTGCTCACCTCCAACGCTTGGATGAGTACTTTGGGACGGACCTACTTCCCAATCCGTTCTACTGTGATCCTGGCTCAGTTGACATGCAGGTAAGTGAATTTGAACAGCTGATCTAGCTGTCATGTGACTGAATACTGCAGACAATGCATTCACGGGTCACTAAGGAGGAGTTTTGTTCTTAACTCAAAGGCCCTGCTGTTTCCCTCTGAGCATTAATGGCGAGTTCAAAACAACTGGGAACTTGGAACTGGGACCTCGGAAATCTCCGACTTCCATGCGCTCACTGCAACTGGAAACTCGGAAAGAAATTAGCTACAACTGGGAAAAATACACTGCTCAAAAAAATAAAGGGAACATTTAAAACAACACAATGTAACTCCAAGTCAATCACACTTCTGTGAAATCAAACTGTCCACTTAGGAAGTAACACTGATTGACAATACATTTCACATGCTGTTGTGCAAATGGAATAGACAACAGGTGGAAATTATAGGTAATTAGCAAGACACCCCCAATAAAGGAGTAGTTCTGCAGGTGGGGACCACAGACCACTTCTCAGTTCCTATGCTTCCTGGCTGATGTTTTGGTTGCTTTCACTCTAGTGGTAGCATGAGACGGAGTCTACAAACCACACAAGTGGCTCAGGTAGTGCAGCTCATCCAGGATAGCACATCAATGCGAGCTGTGGCAAGAAGGTTTGCTGTGTCTGTCAGCGTAGTGTCCAGAGCATGGAGGCGCTACCAGGAGACAGGCCAGTACACGAGGAGACGTGGAGGAGGCCGTAGGAGGGCAACAACCCAGCAGCAGGACCGCTACCTCTGCCTTTGTGCAAGGAGGAGCAGGAGGAGCACTGCAAGAGCCCTGCAAAATGACCTCCAGCAGGCCACAAATGTGCATGTGTCTGCTCAAACGGTCAGAAACAGACTCCATGAGGCTGGTATGAGGGCCCAACGTCCACAGGTGGGGGTTGTGCTTACAGCCCAAGGATGCAGGATGTTTTTCATTTGCCAGAGAACACCAAGATTGGCAAATTCGCCACTGGCGCCCTGCACTCTTCACAGATGAAAGCAGGTTCACACTGAGCACATTTGACAGAAGTGACAGTCTGGAGACGCCATGGAGAACGTTCTGCTGCCTGCAACATCCTCCAGCATGACCGGTTTGGCGGTGGGTCAGTCATGGTGTGGGGTGGCATTTCTTTGGGGGGCCGCACAGCTCTCCATGTGCTTGCCAGAGGTAGCCTGACTGCCATTAGGTACCGAGATGAGATCCTCAGACCCCTTGTGAGACCATATGCTGGTGCGGTTGGCCCTGGGTTCCTCCTAATGCAAGACAATGCTAGACCTCATGTGGCTGGAGTGTGTCAGCAGTTCCTGCAAGAGGAAGGCATTGATGCTATGGACTGGCCCGCCCATTCCCCAGACCTGTATCCAATTGAGCACATCTGGGACATCATGTCTCGCTCCATCCACCAACGCCACGTTGCACCACAGACTGTCCAGGAGTTGGCGGATGCTTTAGTCCAGGTCTGGGAGGAGATCCCTCAGGAGACCATCCGCCACCTCATCAGGAGCATGCCCAGGCATTGTAGGGAGGTCATACAGGCACGTGGAGGCCACACACACTACTGAGCCTCATTTTGACTTGTTTTAAGGACATTACATCAAAGTTGGATCAGCCTGTAGTGTGGTTTTCCACTTTAATTTTGAGTGTGACTCCAAATCCAGACCTCCATGGGTTGATAAATTTGATTTCCATTGATAATTTTTGTGTGATTTTGTTGTCAGCACATTCAACTATGTAAAGAAAAAAGTATTTAATAAGAATATTTCATTCATTCAGATCTAGGATGTGTTATTTTAGTGTTCCCTTTATTTTTTTTTGAGCAGTGTAGTTTTGAACGGTCATCCAACACGGAATTCCAACTCAGGAACTCGGGCCTCTTTCTAGAGCTCTGACTTTGCATCCTAAAGATCACTGTCGTCATGATTTGAACTTCAGAGTTCCCAGTTGTCTTGAAAGCACCATAAAAATGATGGTAGGCTGCCCTTCGCCAGTTTATATCTGTGTGAAGCTGGATTCAGATCTCTCTTCTGAATTAAAACTAAATATCGATCCAGGTCGATCACGCCCCCTGACTTTGAGAAGCTCCGATGCGACATGATTCAAGCACACCCATCTCATTAGTGGTGGTGAGATAAGAGACCATATGTCAGACTAATTTGCAATTGACTGTCCCACATTAAAAGTATGTGATGGTGAGTTGAGAAGACAATCAGAAATATTGTTAGAATGGTTTTAATTTGACAGCCATACTGTTGGCTATATTTCATTTTTACATGTTTTGTTTGAGCTTCTTTTAAAAGCAAGTCGAATTGAGCACGGTATTCTTGAATTTGATTTTCATAACAGCAAACTAGGACTGATGATTTGGTTAGATAAACTAGCAAGTCTGTTTGTTTGGTTACCATTGACACTATGTAGTAAACTTGCAAGCTACTTTAATGGATGTTGAACACATTTCTAGAAACAAATGAACATATTTCTAGTGCCAAATGTGTTAAATTATATCCATGGTATAAAAGGGATAATCAATTTGTGGCTCTATGCACTCTCTAGAAAACAATGTACCTCCATGGACGGCCAATTCCACTCCACTAACGCTTGGTGGAACACACCTTTCACATCGTTCATTATTTTCCATAGAATGCATAGCCCCTCGTTGATTATCCCTTAATGTAGTATTGTAAATATTATACATTTGTAATAAGAATAATAATGTATGGTATTATTGTATTTATAATGTAGGCTGTTGTTTTGTTTTCATGTAATTGTTTTATTCCTGTTTGGACCCCAGGTAGAGTAGCTGCTGCCTTGGCCTTGGGGATCCTAGTAAATACTAAATACTACTAGTCTAGGTGTTACCTATGAGCATGTATCCTGAGTGGTCTGGCTCTGAAGGCTTCATCAGACAATTCTTGCTGAGAACAGTGATGCTGCCCTTCTGCAGAATGGCGAAGGCAGCTGCTATGTCCTTGAAGATGTCCAGGGCATTGCCTGTGCCATTTACTTCCACTGCCAATACGATGGGTGCTAGAGAGAGCACAAAGAGATAACACAATGTCTTGGATGATGTTGTTGGTTCCAAATATGGTTTGATATACAATTTCATTAGAATAATCTGTTCTATAGTATTTAATTGGAAACTGATGTCCAGTTTAATTCCTTTATTGGACTGAATAGAATGGAGTAAACTGATAGACTTCAGGTTTCAGGCAAGGTTATTCATCACACCGAACAACCACTTTCTCTCATAAAATAAACTGTTATGTCTAAAATAACTAAGTCCAAAATAACAGCCCAAACAAAATGTGTACAAACAAAATATCTGTACAAACATGTTTTGAGACTCGGCTTGTTAGCAGTGTTTCTGGTTTCATTCAGGTAAATATACTTTTTGGAAGCAATAACGAATGCAGATATTATACCTCTCATCTATTCCTGTTTTTATTTCAATGATTTCAATGTTTTTAGTACAGTAAATAACCTTGAACTGAACATCATCTATTTCCCTGTAGCCAGACTGTCTCACCTCTGGCCACGATGTCCCCCTGGGCTTGGTAGTGCACCAGGTCAAACATCCAGAAGACCACCAGGTCCAGCGCCACCCCAGGCATCCTATGGCTATGTGCCTGAGAATGGACACTGCGCTGAGGGCAGCCGTCCACCGCTCCCTGGCCGTCAGGTACACTGAGACTAAAGGACAGAGATGGGTGTGTGGGAGGGAAGGTTAGGTGGGTGTTTTCACTGCCATGACATCAATGTTACACTGACTTTCTCTTTTCACCTTTCTAGATGTTTTTGTTGTTGTTCTCATTTTCTAACTTCTCTATATCCTTTCGCTCCCTACCTTTTCTATCAACACCCACAATGCTTCCTCCCTACAATCCATTTATCTTCTCCTCTTTCCTGTGCATTCTTCCTGCTCCACCCACATGCTCTGATGTAGGTGCGGGCCTCTCTCTGGCTGAGCGGTTAGACAGGGGGTTTTCCCTCTCTAGCCAATCTCTCGTTGAGCTCCTCAAACTGCTCTGTGATGTAAGTGTTGTCAAAGTCATTCTGGTGCAGGTACTTATGTTTGTACAGGACAGCCCTAAAAAAACACACACACACACACACACACACACACACACACACACACACACACACACACACACACACACACACACACACACACACACACACACACACACACACACACACACACTAGAGCAGGGCAAACTCAAGGGAAACCCTGGTATAGAGTATACCGCTCCTTGTCAAACCTTGTTTGCATGACCCATGTGAATGAATATAGATAGACTCACCGTAGGTACATTAGCAGCAGAAGGAAGAGGCCTATGTAGGCTATTAGCCCCATCACTTCCTAGAAACGTCCCAGCTCCACCGACACTTCCTCCATCATATGACACCTGTTGCACCGTCTGACTGCTGTTCACATTCATGTCAAAGTGCATAGGGGCCGATATGTTGAACTCAAACTCCTTCTTCATCTTCTCGAAAACTGCTATGGTTGCTAGAAGAGAGCAAAGAGGCACTTCAAGAATGTGCCACTGTGCATTTGTGACTGTTTAGATTGGCCATCAAAAAGGAGTTACAGTAGAATTATAATTGAAGAATGTTCTACCTTGGAATAGAGAAGTAGTAGAAACTATTATATAGGGCAAGGTTTTTTGTCCCTCTGGACTTTACTTACGGGCAGCAATCTATGTCTTCATGTGGACGACAATGTAAGAAGGGATGATGCAAAACAGCTGACCAACTGACATGAGAGGAATGCATTGATAATTACTGTTCTCATACCTACAAATGACATAACCTCTAGCTAATTTACGTGACAAATGCATCTCTGCATCACAGGCTCTAGTCATTGTCTCATAAAACCATTGTGAACGGTCATTAAAAGTAAACCCAAGTGTCATGTCAGGTTTATAAGACAGCATTATATAGGATTTATGACCCATAGTTTAGAAAGTGAAATGCCACCATTCACTTTATGCTGAGAGCAGCATTCTAGATCTCCCAAGGGCCAGGAAGCGTGTTTCATCTCTGGCCCTCGGGTCATGTTTGGATTAAAAAGTCACCAGTGCCCGGCTGGCTCCTGGCTGGCTCCTGGCTGGCTCCTGGCTGGCTCCTGGCTGGCCCGAGAGCAGCGGTGGATATGAAACAATAATTCATTTGAAAAGAAAACAGGGGAGGCAGAGTGATGGAGGGTGACTCACGCCTGCGCTCCTCCTGGGAAATGTGAGAGGAAACATGAGGGCAGTGTGGGGCTGGAGGGTTTTAACTAGGCCTTGGCTCCTAAGTTACCCTGCCCTCCTAGGCTAAAGAATAACACAGAGCACCGCAGAGCACCTCAGAGCTTCCAGAGAGCTAAAGAGGAGGGCTGTGCTGTACCTCCACACTGATGTCAACCTCACAACAATGGGTGATCTATTTTTCCATGAGCTAACATATTTGTAGTCAGCAATTTTTCACCAAAATCGGAAAAAACAGGCTCGGGTGCAAAAAAAGGGGACATTTTAACTGAGTTTCAGAAGATTTTAAACTACTGACCACCCAGCTAGCTCATAATGTTCTGAGAACCATATGTTGTTTAAAGCTTGGCGAGAGCGTGGTTATCCTATGGTTATTTTGCATGCAATCTTCCCATAACTTTTCCTATAGGTTTCTTCATGGTTCTATTTAAAGTAATCTTCTCAAATTGTTCAGACAACGTTAAGAAACAATGTTCTTCTGTGGGAATTCCAATGTTTTCTACAGGTTTCCTAATGGTTCTAGTTAAAGTCATGTTCTCCGAATGTTCAGAGAACATTAAGAAACAACGTTCTTCTATGTGAATTCAAGAACTTCAGCATAATGTTTTCTGCAAGTTCCCTCATGGTTCCATTTAATGAATTTTCTCAGAATGTTCAGCGAATGTTAGGAAATTAAGTTCTACTATTGGAATTCCAGTACTTCAGCATAACATTTTTTGCAGGTTTCCTCCTGGTTCTATTTAAAGTACTGTTCTCAGAACAGTAAGAAAACTTTCCATAAAAACCACAAGAAAACATGAACGTTTAAAAAACAAACTTTCCATTCTCCGCATCAATAAAGCTCTCTCTATCCTCTATCTTGTTAAGTGTTTTCAGGTGTGTTGGCCACACCTGATCTTAATGAGTGCTTGTTTCCTTTGAAATAGAATCTGTTTGAATTTACAAAAATGTACGACTTTGTATTAGTAGAGAGCATAGAGAGCAGAAGATCATAGGTTTGAATCTCACTGACACCATGCCACAATAAAAAACAAATATGTTTGCATGATTAATGCCTAAGCAAATTAATTTACAAGTGTCCTATCTATGCTTGGAGTTCAAAACAGTAAACCTAAGCTAGCAGTGTTATTAAAAGTCTTATTGAAACATGTTCTCAGAACGTTATTTAATTACCTTAAAATGACCTATAATTTCCGTTCGTTAATAAAACCTCCCAGGAAAACTTTCAGGAAACCATAGGAAAACTTTCTCAGAACCTCCCTGCAATCTGAAAATGTATGTTCCCAGAACAAGTGAAATTTTCACTTCTGTTCTCAGAACTTTTTCAAAAGCCTTAACGGTAAGGAAACTTATGGCTTCATTCCCACAACCAATGGGAAACCAAAAACGTACATTCCCAGAACTGCTAAGGAACCAAATGTGCTAGCTGAGAATGACTTAAAAACAGAGAACAAACATCTCAGATAATGTAATGGTTAGGAGGCAAGGAGTAATGGTTAGGAGGCCCTAACAAAGTTGTCCTTCATAATGGCTCTATAAGAGAAACATTAAGCGAAGACTGCGTCAATGACAATGCAGATATGACAACCTAATTATAACACTACCATAGATTTTCCTTTTTTAAACAGACACCTTCCACAGTGATTGATGTCCTTTTCACATTTCCTTTACTCTATTGATACAGCTGTATACTGTAAGTGCTAAAGCCTCCCAGGTTCCTACTCTTGCGATTTGAACCTGCTTCTCAGTGGACAATAATTTATTCATCTGACACTATGACAAACAGCTACCCTTCCTCTACTACTGACAGCTGATGGAAGTAAGGGTGAGTGAGGATAGTGATTCTACTGTATGATGGAATAACATGTCAATCAACCTCGAGCGAGACCACAGAGGGGACAGAACCCATCCACAATGTGACAAAGGAAGTTGAACACAGACAGGATCTCCATGCAGTCATCACGGGCATCATCAAATAGCTTGTTACACTTCTTACAGGGGGTACCCAGTTTGTCATTACACACCTCGCCAATGCCGACCAGGAAGTGTAACACGTTTCTCAGGGAACGAGCTGTAACAGGGGGCAGAGGGCACAGAAATCAATGGAAGGCTTAATTTGGAGAGTTAAATTGTTAGATACAGTAACTGTACTAACAGTGTCTTCAAATAATGACAGTGCTAGAATAAGCATGGCCCACAGACGTACCTGCTGGGTCTGGCTCGTGGCAGGTTCGGCCCCACACACCACGCTGTCCGCTGCACGGTCAAAGTTTTCCAGGGTGTTGGTCATGGGGCCCTGGACCAACATGGAGAAGATGAGGAACAGGAGGAAGTCCTTGCCCTTCACTGTGAGGAAATACAAAATAAAAAATTAAGTGCATTAGTGGTACCCAGAACAAGTTGGTGTACTGAGTATTGCATTGTAGGTCATTCCGTCCACTCGGGCGTTTCTCAATTTTTTTTTTTTCTTCCTGGGGTGGCCAAGGGGTGGGGGCAAGAACCAATCATGATGGCTGGCCATTGGGAAATCAGCAAACTGGATCACAAATAGCTTTGAAAATTGGCTTAACTACGAGGCATTGCGTTGAATAACTGTTTCAACTGTTAATTTGTATCTGCCCTAATTTATTAAAATAAATGAATTTGAAATGATCCATATGAATCCATATTCAAGTTAATGAGGATCTACACTGATCTCAAAAAACGACCCCTCAGAAGTAACGGAAAACTTTAACCCCTGAATGAACGCCTGGTCGGGTTCTTTGGCTAAGCAAAAACGACTCTAGCCATTATCACCTTGGCTGCTTTAGCTTTATTCACCCATCGATAAGGGACATACATAAATAACATTCTAGAACAATCACATGCCATAGCCTACAGCAATTAGCTAGCACTAATTAACACACTTGCTCAGCAGCAAGATTAAAAACTTGAGTTTATTTTCCTGTCAAGTCAAACAGCAGTTACCGACACATCTTCCACCTCTGCACTGCTTTTGTCAACTCAGGGGCGGAATGTGACCTGAAATCGGTCCTGGCATTTCTAACACATTAGCCCATTTTTCCCCCCTCGAGGCCCCCACAATGTCCCATTTTTTCCCCCTTGAGGCTCTCATTATAAGCCAGATCATGATAATTTTGCACAAAAAAAGTTAGACAGGCCTGCTAGAAAGAATATGGACCAGCCCTTCTGGCATCTCCAAACTGACTGTCCTAAAGAGATTGAGCCAGTGGGTGAGCTACTTGTAAACGTGGAGGCGTCGCCACTTGCTCACGACTCCTATATGAAAGATAGCATACTTAGTGAATTTTTAGTAAATGTTTCTTTTCAAAGCAGGGGAAAATGTTAACAGGTTGGAGGTGCCTGTGGGGTATTCTGGCGTACTACAACCAAACAAAGGTTCATTCCCGGTGTGGTAATACTGATGATTTGTCGCCACAGATGGTATGTTTACATAGCAGGCTAAGATAACTAATGTGGCAGGTTAGGTGAATTAATGTAACAGGTTAGGAGAATGAGGTTAAGGTTAGGAAAAGGATTAGGGTTAGGCTTAGCTACAATGCTAGTTGTCAACAATTGTTGTCCCCGACCCTACCACTAGATTGAGCTGTAGGCCTCCTCCATCTAGCCACAATGGAAGAAATGTAAACAAACAATCTGTGGAAGACAAATCATCAGTATCATAACACTATGGTAACCATGTGATTTTGGAACTGTGAGCTTATTGGTCTGTTTTAATTAATTGTTTGTGTGCTCTAATTGATTACAGGTAGGCTATGACATGGACACACCTCCACTTGTTTCATACAAAATGGTGGTCTTTCCCTTCTACTGTATGTGCCTTCACCTGCCTGGGAAACAATATATCCAGTTTGCATCAATCCCGTTTGTCTCTCTCTGTTTGAAAGGCTGTGTTTAGACAGGCAGCCCAATTCTGATATTTTTTCACACTAATTGGGATTTTGACAAATCACATTAGATATTTTCAAATTTTTATTTTGGTAAAAAGACAAAATAGTGGGTTTAAAGAGATCAGAATTGGACTATCTGTCTAAATGTTGCCAAAGTGTTGATTTGACTGTTGGGCTGGGTGCATTTCAACGCACAGCACATATACTATTTTTTGTGGTATGGTTAAAACAATCTTCATATGTAGGCTATTCACTTGAACACAGCATTGGCATCATGAGTACAACATTCGCACGCACGCGGATGGAGAGGCCCGTGCCAAATGCTGAGAGGAAAGCTATGGTGATCATGGTACACACGCAATACCACAGCCCTTGGTTCTGTATGAACAGTGCAGTCATTCCGTACACAGGGGCGAGGAATAGGCCAACAAAAACCCACCCAAACTCTGCACGAGCCCACTGAGACGAGGATCACAGAAAGGTTTGGTCTTGCTTTCTGGGCAACGCCTTGGGCATCTGGGAACCCTGTCAAAAAGGTTAAATATTTAGGCTAAACTCACCCACCAATGACAACATTATGTAGTAAGCCTATGCATCTCAATAATGTAATTGTATTTCCTTACCGCTTGAGGACCACCCTCAAACGCTCCATCGCGGCTTGGGAGAACTTGCACAATTGGTGGCTGACTAAATACTTTTTTGCCCCACTGTATATAAGTTGTCGTTTTTCATTTGGGTTTTGTGGGTAGTTGTTTTCTGTTTAGTGTCTGCACCTGAGAACTGTTTTTTGCGGTGTTCAGTTTTATTTAAAAAATCATGAACGCCTACCACGCTGCACCTTGGTCTCCTTCTTCATCAGACGACAGACATTACGGCCCAGGATATCCTGCGCCGGCTCTGCGCACCATGTCTCCATTGCATCTGCACTGTCCAGTGCATCCTATGCTAGCGCCCCACATTTGCCGGGCGAAAGTAACCATCCAGCCAGGACGGGTTGTGCCAGCTCTACGCTTGAGACCTCCAGTGCGCCTCCACGGCCCAGTGTATCCGGTGCCTGCTCCATGCACCAGGCTTCCAGTGCATCTTCCCGGTCCGGTGAGACCTGTTCCGGTTCCACGTACCAGGCCTCCAGTATTCTCCCCAGCCTGGTAAGCCCTGTGGCAGCTCCACGCACCAGGCTTCCAGTACATCTCCTCAGTCCGGTGAGACCTGTTCCGGCTCCACGTAAGAAGCCTCCAGTGATGATCCATGGCACGAAGCCTCCAGTGATGATCCATGGCACGAAGCCTCCAGTGATGATTCATGGCACGAAGCATCCAGTGATGATCCATGGTCCGGAGCCTGTAGTGATGATCCATGGCAAGGAGCCTGCGGCGACGGTCCCCGGTCCGGAGCCTGCTGCGATGATCTGCGGCCTGGTTCCTCCAGTGAAGGTCCATGCACTAGGGCCGCCACCAAAGCGGAGGGATCTGCGGGTGGAGGGGGGTCTACGTCCCGCACCGGAGCCGCTGCCTTGAAGAGATGCCCACCCGGACCCTCCCCTTTAGATTCAAGTTTTGCGACCGGAGTCTGCACCTTTGGGTGGGGGGGGGTACTGTCACGCCCTGCCCATAGAGAGGCTTTTATTATCTTTCTTGGTTAGGCCAGGGTGTGACAAGGGTGCGCATTCTAGTTTCTTTATTTCTATGTTGGTGTGGTTCCCAATCAGAGGCCCACTGAGGCGTCTATCGTTGTCTCTGATTGGGGATAAGTTGTCCTTTTTCGTTTGGGTTTTGTGGGTAGTTTTCTGTTTAGTGTCTGCACCTGATAGAACTGTTTCGTTTTGTTCAACTTTGTTATTTTGTTGTGGTATTCAGTATTATTAAAAAATCATGAACGCCTATCACGCTGCACCTTGGTCTCCTTCTTCATCAGAAGACAGATGTTACACCAACTCATTGTGAATTCTCCCCTTCAGGTTTATTTCTGGGTCTCTTCCACAATGTCACAATGACCACTGTAAACAGGCTCTTAGCAGAATATGCTTTTGTTGGTGAGTAGATTGTGGTACTGCAATTGAACACTGTTTGGAGTCAATCAGTAAAGTAAACAAATTGGAAACATATTAGTCATGCTCTGTGTGTATTTTTCAGCTGTATGTGTTCTGGGTGTGGCATTTTCCTCCTACTTTCGCTGCTCAGTCCCTCTGCTCTTTCCCAGCATGCTCAGCTACCGTGGCAGGGCGTGCCTCATGCTGTTTGTCCTCTACGGCCTGTATAGAGGTAACTGAAAATAGCTCTGGAAAAAATGTATTGCCTTGATACTTGCCAAATAGCTTGCTAGAGGTATGGCATCGCTGTGGTGCAAACTGGCAATCCTCTGCTCACCCTGTTCTCTCATCCTGTCAGGCCCTTCCACTGTATTGTCCAGGATGTGGCCTTCTCTATGGGGTGCAACATCGAACTCCAGATCAAACACAGCAAGGTCATGTGGAGGGATGTGATGGAGCCCTTCATGGAGGTGGTGCAGGGTATTGTGGTAAGTTGCACATTATGTTCAGTGGATCACTATTGCCAGAATAGCATTAGTGGAAACCAAGACTGTCCTCAGGGCAGGCCTGGTTCTAGCTAGATATATTTGTGTTGTGAATTTTGGCTAACCCTTTTCCTGAACCTAATTATCCTAACCTGCTGCTTAAGTTTTCCAAACCTGCTATGAAAAGTCACTAATGCTAGTCATAACTGGCAGACCTGCCCTGAGAGCAGTCTGAGTATCCACTAGTGTGATACAGTTCACTATTGTATTAGTTCAGTAGGTTTGTTTCACATTATCGACTGATATTTCAAGGACATGCCCCAACGTTCCCTTCATGTCATTACTGGGTCAGGAGGATAATGGGGAGTTCCAGGAGGAGGCTAAGAGTGTGAGCAGGAAGTTACAGAGCATCAGATATGAGGTCATGGGGAGGTATGGCTATGACTTCATGGAACAGGGCCCTGTTGCTGCCGGCAACAGCACCCAGAATTTGTATGCAGCAGAGACGATGCGATGTAACTGAGTATTGGTTTGCATTTAAAAACCTATTCAGCAGATTGAAGTTGGTTGTTATTGGTCGACAGTTAGTTGAGAATGTACTGACATTACTCACTGTCTGTTTTTCTGTGTTGTGGGACAGATGTGGTGGAGCAGGGGATGGAGTGCTGTCGGCAGTGGTTTGAGGTCAAGTGGCAGGACTGCATGGATGCCATCAAAGCCCCAGTCATCAACCACATGTGTGTGTACATGAGATTCCACTTCCTCTGTGACATCATGAGAGGTAGGGGTTCAACTTCATTGGAAACCCAGGTGTTTTAGTCAAGTGGGATGATATACTGTACTTTTCTGATTACAATGATGTTTGCTTGGTTGCTTTTCAAGTCAGTCATGAAGTCCTGGTGCAGAGAGGAGATCCCAGTGGAAGGGAGCTGTGGTGGTTAATTTCTTTATTATCAAATGAGGGGAGACAAACTTATCACACAAGTCAGAGTTATACTTAATAGTGAGAGCTTTGCAATCGCAATGGCTAGTCAACGAATCACAGTCTCTGATGATTTGTTGAAAAGCCGCGAGACAAAGGTATTTTATAGCCAAGATCCACCCCCTAGTTGACATAACAATCCACAGATGTTTTGAATGGGTCACAAGGTGAGACTTTTTAAATGAGAAAGGAGTATCCCGTAGCCAAATAGCATTTGCTATAAATTATTGTTCAGTTTGGTCCCTAAGATGAGGTTCCAATCTCGTTCCTGGTACTTCATAGCACAAAAACACCAACTCATCCAATGGCATAAATCAGTTGTCAGCTCCAGATACTCCCATCTCAAGTAAAACCCCTTCCTGACCCCACTCCTGGACAAGCTCACAGAGGGTAGTGAGCCTCTAGGTCCCCGGTCCGGAGCCTGCTAACCCAGAATAAGTGCAACATCAGAGATGACATACAATGGTTCCAGACACTACCACACACATCCCCCAATGCCAAAGGAGGGAGTGACTGGCGCACAGACATTGTGGAGACAAGTAATTGGTTCCCTATTAATCATGCCATCCCTTCACATGGTTTAAGAATAGGTAGACACATTTACATATGAAGACAATGTTCTCTCCTGTCCTCTTCCCTTTCTGATATTCTGCATAGAACCAGGGACATGTGAAAGACAAGCCTGACCTCTCCCTTCTCGGTGTCCCAGTTGACTGAGCCCCAGCTGAGGGAAGAAGTGCAACTGCCAATACCAGAGTCAGAAGAGATGCATTCTAATGACAAGTGTCTCACAGAAGCATATTATGCAGATAAGACATCTTAATTATCTATGTTACACAACTAATTCTGATTCTTCCGCTACAGAACTTTGGGCAAACATTCGACAAGCTCAACTTCTCCATTGACGCACTGTCCAGATAATTCAGTACTAACGTGTGGTGCTGCAGTTACAAGCCCAACTCCTGTCTGCTCTCACTAAAACCAAGGCAGTTAAAAAATGAAAGAAATAAAAGACTGTAGTTTACACATAATTGGGTCATTTGGAGGTTTTCTCTACTCGAAATACATGTATGATGCCTTACTCTTTTGAAGGTACACCTTGCACAATACTTTAATTGGATGTTATTTACAGTTCCTGAGCTTCCACGTTTCCCTCTCGTGTGTGAAGGAGGAGCAGCAGTCTGTTTGGTGTGTCAGCCCTACAGGAGGATTTCAGAGGCTCTGTGTAAAGCCTTTGAGGAGACCAAGGTTGGACCCGTTTCTGGGGCTCATCCAGTTCCTCCTCCTCCCACACCTTCAACACCATCTGCACCTCGTGAGCCTACTCAACCACACAGCAACTCAGTTAGATATTACTGAATGACATGTGTGTTTATGCCATCTAATGTAGGGATTTGTCAGATGTTCTAATTTTTGAGAAGCTGGCTATTTTAGTTCTTCAAAGTGACATTGTCCTTTTCTTTTGTCAGTGATTGGCCAGAGTCCATACATCCAGTTTCATCCAGCATTTAGGAGTATAGGTAAATAAATAATGTATTGTCATTTTTTGAGTCACTTTGAAGTATAGAAAATGTTTCTTAACAATTTTACATTAATGTGAATGCTACCACGATTACTGGTAATCATGAATGAATTGTGAATTGAGTTGTACAAAGATCATGCCCCCCAAAACATGCTAACCTCTTACCATTCCCGATAACGGTGAGGCTAGCGTTTGTGGAGGGGTGTGATATATGTGCGTCTAACATTCTCAATCATGTTCTGAAAGAACTGCAAAATCTGAATCCCTACAAATCAGCCGGGCTAGACAATCTGGACCCTCTCTTTTTAAAATCATCTGCCAAAATTGTTGTAACCCCTATTACTATCCTATTCAACCTCTCTTTCGTATCGTCTGAGATCCCCAAAGATTGGAAAGCTGCCTCGGTCATCTCCAACTTCAAAGCGGGAGACACTCTAGATCCAAACTGCTATAGACCTATATCCATCCTGCCATGCCTTTCTAAAATCTTCGAAAGCCAAGTTAATAAGCAGATCACCGACCATTTTGAATCCCACCGTACCTTCTCCACTTTTGACTCTGTCAATCACCTCATTCTTATCGGCAGACTCAATAGCCTTGGCTATTCAGTGTGTCAAATCGGAGGGTCTGTTGTCCGGACCTCTGGCAATCTCTATGGGGGTGCCACAGGGTTCAATTTTCGGGCTGACTCTTTTCTCTGTATATATCAATGATGTCGCTCTTGCTGCTGGTGATTCTCTGATCCACCTCTACGCAGACGACACCATTCTGTATACATCTGGCCCTTTTGACACTGTGCTAACAAACCTCCAAACAAGCTTCAATGCCATACGACACCTTCCGTGGCCTCCAACTGCTTTTAAATGCTAGTAAAACTAAGTGCATGCTCTTCAAATGATTGCGGCCCGCACCCTCTCGTCCGACTAGCATCACTACTCTGGACGGTTCAGACCTAGAATTTGTGGACCGCTACAAATACCTAGGTGTCTGGTTAGACTGTAAATTCCTTCCAGATTCCCATTAAGCATCTCCAATCCAAAATTAAATCTAGAATCTGCTTCCTATTTCACAACAAAGCCTCCTTCACTCATGCTGCCAAACATACCCTCGTAAAACTGCCTATCCTACCGATCATTGACTTCGGTGATGTAATTTACAAAATAGTCCCCAACACCCTACTCGGACTACATCTAGTTTGCTATCACAGTGCCATCCGTTTTATCACCAAAGCCTCATATACTACCCACCACTGCAACCTGTATGCTCTCGTTGGCTGGCCCTCGCTACATATCCTTCCCCAAACCCACAATCTCCAGGTCATCTATAAGTCTTTACTAGGTAAAGCCCCGCCTTATTTTAGCTCACTGGTCACCATAGCAACACCCACCCTTAGCATGCGCTCCAGCAGGTATATTGCACTGGTCATCCCAAATGCCAACACTTCCTTTGGCCACCTTTCCTTCCAGTTCTCTGCTGCCAATGACTGGAACAAATTGCAAAAATCGAATAATTGTTTTAGCTTCATTGTCCAAATAAGTACATAGCGGAGTGTATAATGTTTGGAAGCTGATATGTACGTTTTGACATTTCAGGACAAACGTTATGTTACCTTTGAAGAAAGCTGAGCGATGCCTTTTCATCAACCCTCGCAGCCTGTTCATACATCCCAGTGTGCTTAAACTAGTGGTGTGTTGCTAATCTCCTGGGTGGATTTCATTCCAATCATTTTCTCCAATGACTTGTTTATTACTAACATTCCACTCCTTGCTGACTTTAGGGTTGTATAGACTGAAGGACAATCTTGTGATTGTAAAAAGACTTGGACAGGTATTTTCATCAATCACAAAAGGGAGTCAAGTCTAATCCCAGATCTATGTAATTGGGCCACAGATGGCAGGCCTACTGCAGGTAGTCTCTCTGGCTGTGTTTGTCTGTGTGCTACTGGCTGTCGACATGGACCTCTACCACATCTTTGACATCATCCGCAGACACTTTCAGAGTTCTCCCTCACCAGTGACTCTCACACACACACACTTTCTCCTGTACCATATCATTGTCACAGTGTGATTGTGTTAACTCATGCCACAGGGAGCCACTATATAGACATCAACATGGGAGGACAGTCCATGATGGCCAAGCTGCTGAGGAAGACCATCTTCAACACCACCTCTAACCTGGATATGCAGTCTAGTAACCAGTGTAGGTGGCATCTCTGATGTTCTCTCACTGCTCAATGTGCCTAAGACTGATGTGTGTGTTGTGGCTAGTTGGTGTTGACCTGTCCCTGTCTTACTGGCTACAACACTAATCTGCTCAGGTCTAGTAGTGTACAGCCTTGTTTGGCTAGATACAGTGCCTTGCGAAAATATTCGGCCCCCTTGAACTTTGCGACCTTTTGCCACATTTCAGGCTTCAAACATAAAGATATAAAACTGTATTTTTTTTGTGAAGAATCAACAACAAGTGGGACACAATCATGAAGTGGAACGACATTTATTGGATATTTCAAACTTTTTTAACAAATCAAAAACTGGAAAATTGGGCGTGCAAAATTATTCAGCCCCTTTACTTTCAGTGCAGCAAACTCTCTCCAGAAGTTCAGTGAGGATCTCTGAATGATCCAATGTTGACCTAAATGACTAATGATGATAAATACAATCCACCTGTGTGTAATCAAGTCTCCGTATAAAAGCACCTGCACTGTGATAGTCTCAGAGGTCCGTTAAAAGCGCAGAGAGCATCATGAAGAACAAGGAACACACCAGGCAGGTCCGAGATACTGTTGTGAAAAAGTTTAAAGCCGGATTTGGATACAAAAAGATTTCCCAAGCTTTAAACATCCCAAGGAGCACTGTGCAAGCGATAATATTGAAATGGAAGGAGTATCAGACCACTGCAAATCTACCAAGACCTGGCCGTCCCTCTAAGCTTTCATCTCATACAAGGAGAAGACTGAGCAGAGATGCAGCCAAGAAGCCCATGATCACTCTGGATGAACTGCAGAGATCTACAGCTGAGGTGGGAGACTCTGTCCATAGGACAACAATCAGTCGTATATTGCACAAATCTGGCCTTTATGGAAGAGTGGCAAGAAGAAAGCCATTTCTTAAAGATATCCATAAAAAGTGTTGGTTAAAGTTTGCCACAAGCCACCTGGGAGACACACCAAACATGTGGAAGAAGGTGCTCTGGTCAGATGAAACCAAAATTGAACTTTTTGGCAACAATGCAAAACGTTATGTTTGGCGTAAAAGCAACACAGCTGAACACACCATCCCCACTGTCAAACATGGTGGTGGCAGCATCATGGTTTGGGCCTGCTTTTCTTCAGCAGGGACAGGGAAGATGGTTAAAATTGATGGGAAGATGGATGGAGCCAAATACAGGACCATTCTGGAAGAACCTGATGGAGTCTGCAAAAGACCTGAGACTGGGACGGAGATTTGTCTTCCAACAAGACAATGATCCAAAACATAAAGCAAAATCTACAATGGAATGGTTCAAAAATAAACATATCCAGGTGTTAGAATGGCCAAGTCAAAGTCCAGACCTGAATCCAATCGAGAATCTGTGGAAAGAACTGAAAACTGCTGTTCACAAATGCTCTCCATCCAACCTCACTGAGCTCGAGCTGTTTTGCAAGGAGGAATGGGAAAACATTTCAGTCTCTCGATGTGCAAAACTGATAGAGACATACCCCAAGCGACTTACAGCTGTAATCGCAGCAAAAGGTGGCGCTACAAAGTATTAACTTAAGGGGGCTGAATAATTTTGCACGCCCAATTTTTCAGTTTTTGATTTGTTAAAAAAGTTTGAAATATCCAATAAATGTCGTTCCACTTCATGATTGTGTCCCACTTGTTGTTGATTCTTCACAAAAAAATACAGTTTTATATCTTTATGTTTGAAGCCTGAAATGTGGCAAAAGGTCGCAAAGTTCAAGGGGGCCGAATACTTTCGCAAGGCACTGTAGATCTTAAATCCTCTAAAGGTGATCTCCGCTCTTAAACATTCTAAAGATATTCTCAGCTCTTAAATCTGATAATTGAACGTTCTCTTGTTAAGAGCCTAATCTAAACCTGATTGATATACCCACTTGGATGGATTCTCTGAAGTTTCAACTGTTTTTCAATAGGTCGGAAGGCAAGTTGTATGTATATCACACAGACACACACACACACACACACACAGTTGAAGTCGGAAGTTTACATACACCTTAGCCAAATACATTTAAACTCAGTTTTTCACAATTCCTGACGTTTAATCCTAGTAAAAATTCCCTATCTTAGGTCAGTTAGGATCACCTATTTATTTTAAGAATGTGAAATGTCTGATTTATTTCAGCTTTATTTCTTTCATCACATTCCCAGTGGGTCAGAAGTTTACATACACACTCAATTAGTATTTGGTAGCATTGCCTTGAAATTGTTGAACTTGGGTCAAATGTTTCAGGTAGCCTTCCATAGGACTAATTTTACTGTGGATATAGATACTTTTGTACCTGTGAAGATGCTGGAGGAAAACAAGGCCCTTTGCTGTTCTGGGATTGATTTGCACTTTTTGCACCAAAGTACGTTAATCTCTAGGAGACAGAATGCGCCTCCTTCCTGAGCGGTATGACGGCTGCGTGGTCCCATGGTGTTTATACTTGCATACTATTGTTTGTACAGTTGAATGTGGTGCGTTTGGAAATTGCTCCCAAGGATGAACCAGACTTACGGAGGTCTACAATTTTGTTTCTGAGGTCTTGGCTGATTTCTTTTGATTTTCCCATGATGTCAAGCAAAGATGCACTGAGTTTGAAGGTAGGCCTTGAAATACATCCACACGTACGCCTCCAATTGACTCAAATGATGTCAATTAGCATATAAGATGCTCCTAAAGCCATGATGGAATTTTCCCTAGCTCTCACCCTCTGATCCAACAGGTCCCAGATTGAGATCCGGGCTCTTCGTTGGCCATGGCAGAACACTGACATTCCTGTCTTGCAGGAAATATCGCACAGAACGAGCAATGTGGCATTGTCATGCTGGAGGGTCATGTCAGGAAGAGCCTGCTGGAAGGGTACCACATGAGGGAGGAGGATGTCTTCCCTGTAACGCATAGTGTTGAGATTGCTTTCAATGACGAGCTCAGTCCAATGATGCTGTGACTCACCGCCCCAGACCATGATGAACCCTCCACCTCCAAATCGATCCCGCTCCAGAGTACAGGCCTCGGTGTAACGCTCATTCCTTTGACGATAAACACGAATCCGACCATCACCCCTGGTGAGACAAAATCGTGACTCGTCAGTGAGGACGACTTCTTGCCAGTCCTGTCTGGTCCAGCAACGGTGGGTTTGTGCCCATAGGCGACGTTGTTGCCGGTGATGTCTGGTGAGGACTTGCCTTTACAACAGGCCTACAAGCCCTCAGTCCAGCCCCTCTCAGCCTATTGCAGACAGTCTGAGAACTGATGGAGGGATTGTGCGTTCCTGGGTTAACTCAGGCAGTTGTTGTTGCTATCCTGTCCCACAGGTGTGATGTTCGGCTGTATCTATCCTTTGCAGGTGTTGTTACACGTGGTCTGCCACTGCGAGGCCGATCAGCTGTCCGTCCTGTTTCCCTGTTGCGCTGTCTTAGGCGTCTCACAGTACGGACGTTGCAATTTATTGACCTGGCCACATCTGCAGTCCTCATGCCTCCTTGCAGCAAGCCTAAGGCATGTTCACGCAGATGAGCAGGGACCCTGGGCATCTTTCTTTTGGTGTTTTTCAGTCAATAGAAAGGCCTCTTTAGTGTCCTAAATTTCTTAACTGTGACCTTAATTGCCTACCGTCTGTAAGCTGTTATTGTCTTAACGACCATTCCACAGGTGCATGTTCATGAATTGTTTATGGTTCATTGAACAAGCATGGGAAACAGTGTTTAAACCCTTTACAATTAAGATCTGAGAAGTTATTTGGATTTTTACGAATTATCTTTGAAAGCGTCCTGAAAAAGGGATGTTTTTTTTTGTTGCTGAGTTTGTATACTGAACACAAATATCAAGGCAACATGCAACAATGTCAAAGATTTTACTGAGTTACAGTTCGTATAAGGAAATCAGTCAATTGAAATAAAATACGCCCTAATATTTGGATTTCACATGACTGGGCAAGGGTGCAGACATGGGTGGGCAGAGCCAGTCTCAGCTAATCAGAATTAGTTTCTCCACTAAAGGGCTTTATTACAGACAGAAATACTTGTCAGCGCCTCCCGGGTGGCGCAGTGGTTACGGGCGCTGTGCTGCGAGCCAGCTGTGCCATCAGAGTCCCTGGGTTCGCGCCCAGGCTCTGTCGTAACCGGCTGCGACCGGGAGGTCCGTGGGGCGACGCACAATTGGCCTAGCGTCGTCCGGGTTAGGGAGGGATTGGTCGGTAGGGATCTCCTTGTCTCATCGCGCACCAACGACTCCTGTGGCGGGCCGGGCGCAGTGCGCGCTAGCCAAGGTTGCTAGGTGCACGGTGTAGCCTCCGACACATTGGTGCGGCTGGCTTCCGGGTTGGATGCGCGCTGTGTTAAGAAGCAGTATGGCTGGTTGGGTTGTGTATCGGAGGACACATGACATTCAACCTTCTTCTCTCCCGAGCCCGTACGGGAGTTGTAGCAATGAGACAAGATGGTAGCTACCACAACAATTGGATACCACGAAATTGGGGAGAAAAAGGGGGTAAAATAAAAAATAAAAAATAAATACCACCTCAGACGATCCTGCAGGTGAAGAAGCTGGATGTGGAGGTCACGTGTAACCACGGCTGGCGTGGTTACATGTGGTCTGCGGTTGTGAGGCCAGTTGGACGTACTGCCAAATTCTCTAAAATGACGTTGGAGCTGGATTATGGTAGAGAAATAAACATTAAATTTTCTAGCAACAGCTCTGGGGGACATTTCTGCAGTCACCATTTCAATTGTACGTTCCCTCAACCTGAGACATCTGAGGCATTGTTTTGTGACAAAACTGCATATTTTAAAGTGGCCTTTTATTGTCCCCAGCACATGTGTATGCTGTTCAATCAGCTTCTTAATATACCAGACCTGTCAGGTGGATGGATTATCTTGGCAAAGGAGAAATGCTCACTAACAGGGATGTAAACAAATTTGAGAGAAATCACCTTTTTGTGTGTATGGAAAATTTCTGGGATCTTATTTTGTAGCTCATGAAACATGGGACCAACACTTTACATGTTGCATTCATATTTTTGTTTGGTATAGTAATAGAAAAATATATATTTTTAAGGTCATGGTATCAAGACATTTGATCACAGTGACGACACCCACTGTGATCAAAACTTCAGTAGTAGCTACATTAAAACTCTGGGCGCCTCTACACAACATGCACGTTGACATTGGGCCCAGCCTATGTAACGTTTTAAATAGGCAGACTAACATTTATTATTCCACTCCTTTTTTTATCCCTTGTGGAATTGACACAGGGAAGGTTTGAACAAACAGTAGGGTCCTGTCGGGCGACCTGCAAATAAACAAAGAATACAATGTCGCACAAAGTAGAAACGCTCCGGATATCACAAAGGGTGGATTTCCCCAGAGTTCTTAGCTGTGTTACGGATATCTCCCCGGAAATTGGAGCAGCTACTGGGTCGACTGCTGAGTATAAATAGAAATAAAACAAATCATTGTTCAGGAGAAAGTGTCATGACGTTCACCGAAGGTGGTTCCTCTCCCTGTTTGGGCGGTGGTTGGCGTTGCCGGCCTACTAGCCATCACCGACTAGCCATCACCGATCCTTTTCTTAGTTTTGTCTTTGGTTCTGTCACACGTGGTTTCATTTGCTTTACTTTTTGTGTGTATAATTACCTCTGTTGCCTGCTTAGGTTTGTGTGGGATTATTCGTGTTATGTTGAGGTTGTGCCTTATTTCTTTTCACGTATTCTACCGAGTGCTTAAGTTCAAGGAGCGTTGTTTTCCTCCTGCCGTGAGTAACTGGTTACTCTTTTGTCGAGGGCGTTTATTTTGGTATTGTACCTGACCTATATGTTTGTGGACTTGCCTATTAAAAATGCTACTCGGACATCTCTGCTCTCCTGCGCTTGACTCCTGCCCATACCTCTAAACACAATATCCTAACCGAAAGCTTGGCCTTCATTTACATCATACACTATTTGTGTGAAATTCAACAGCTAAACTGAGCTACCTCATTAAGGCCAGTTGTGCACATTCTTGTTTCTGTTCTAATATCCCTTAATTGTTCCAGATGAACACCAAAATTAAGTCCAGGAATCTGTAGGCTTATAAAATGCACGTTCTCCATAAACATGCATTTAGGAACGTGACCAAAAGAAGAAACCTAGCCTAATCCAGGCGTAATGGATATATCTGTTCATGCAAACTTGTGCACCATTGCTGGTGGAGGTATATTTAAGCAATAACACACGAGAGGGTGTGGTATATGGCCAATATACCACGGCCAAGGGCTGTTCTTAGGCACCAACTTTAGCCATGGTATTTTGGCAATATGTAACAAACCCCTAAGGTGCCTTATTGCTATTATAAACTAGTTACCAACGTAATTGGAGCAGTAGCAATAAATGTTTTGTCATAGCCGTGGTATATGGGTTTGTCAGCCAATCAGCATTCAGGGCTCGAACCACCCAGTTTATAATTCAATGTATTCAATAGGCTTTAGCACAATGTGTACACAGAGTGAATGTAGCCCTTTTCCCCCAATCCTGTAAGAAATGCACTGGCTCGTTCGTGTGTGTCGAGTAAAGCAGTGCTTACCTGAGAGCAGCTTATTGTAATAGCATTAGACACTACGTATTCTGCTCATACTGAAGCCCTACCTACATTACTGCACAGCGAGGGGCGAAGAAGTGTATACTGCATGCAGAGAAACTAAGAATTTGAGGGGGTAAGAGATTAACAGAGGGAAAGCGGGATAGAAACACTTTTCATGCTGGCATTTCCACAACAGGGAGAGTGTTTTTCAAAGGCATTGCATGTGTGAAATCTGTCCCTTGAGGTTCGATACACTTCTGATTTTCATTCTTCTCTAATCAGGGACTGGTTTAGACCTGGGACACCAGATGAGGTGAGTGCAATGATAGATCAAGTAGGAACAAAAACCAGAAGTGTTTCGCCATTCCAGGATCATAATTGAAATGCCGCCTGGGTTCAAAATGCCAGTCTGAAAGCACATATAGAGAAACTACAGTGAGGGGAGAGACTGGCATAGTAGATAGAGGGCAATCCTTCACTCTGTGTTTTCACTTAGCACTAAATCAGCTGAAGTGTCATTACTGTTATTAGTCCTCCCCTTATGCTCTCTGAAGGGGATTAGTTTCACAAATCAAGCAAAATTAAGCTGCTGCACATTCAGCATGTGGGAGAGAAGTGCAACATGGTGAAAGTGTGCAGCTCACAGATGAATCCAACTGGCCTCAGGAGTTCAGTGCTCCAGAAGCATCCTTATGGTGGACAGTATTGAGTGTTGATTCAGCAGTGGTGAAGTCTAGTACCCATGTTCAGGGTGATTCAAATATCTCATTCAACAGAAACTTTTCGACACCTTGCCTGTCTGTGCCCTACTGTTCTACACAAAGGATATTAGCTCACTGTCATTTATCTGACTGCCCCATTTCTCTCTGTCTGTCCACCCTCTGCTGTGGCTGCCTGTCTGTTAGCGGGAGAAGAGGCGCGCTCTGCTCCTTTATAACCTGCAGATCAAGAGGCGCATCTCATACACCAAAAGGCAATGGACACGACTCATGCAGCTAGGAACAGGAGAGAACAGTGCGTACTGTGTGTATTTAACTACTCTCTCTCATTAAACAGAGTTTAAACATTTTTTTTTCCTAAAGGTCTTTGAACCCTTCTATTTCCTGATTTAGTTGATGGGATGGCTCTTGGATGAACTCTGATAACTCATGACAGAATGACAGTGCCTTTAATTTTGAAGTCAAATGGGCTTACTCTTTCCGGGAATGATCTCCAACACAAATCTAAAGAAACACAGACAAACTCTTTGGGATGCAGCCTCCCTCCCACTCTCCTTCCTGGGCCCTTCTCTCTCCATCCGGTCTTACATGCTGTTGTATTATCCTCTTCTGTCTTCACTAATGCTTTTCATTCCATGACCTGTGACACCCAATAATCTAATTAGGGCAAATATGTTCCTTTCATTGAATTGTACTGTTATTTAACACTGCCCCGTCTTACCTACTGTACACTCCCCATCCCACTCTCTATTCCTCCCCCTTTTCTTCTCTCTTTCTACCCTTCACCTCCACTCTCTCCTGTTTAGGTGTTGTCCAGACTGGGCTGCAGGCTGCGGTGGTGCTGTGTGTGTTGGGAGAGGCAGGGGGGTGACCGGGCCATGAAGTGCACAGTCCCAGGCGGCCTACTGGCTCCAGTGCTGGAGGGACCTGGGCAGGATCTGTACCACCTGTGTCCCACTAGTAACTGGGACCCAGTAGAGAGCTGTTCAGACACAGACATGTACTATGTTAGGGCGACCACCTATTAGGGTGACCACCTAAATTATATGCAGACAGTAAAGATATTTAGCATATTAGGCCATTACAGGTTTTGGTCCTGAATCTTTTTCATTGGCAATAAAACAAACTTGCCGAATGAACAGTTGATCATTATACACTGTTAAATGTTTATCTTGGCTCATTTCTTTCAAGTTTTGTTCTGAAGGAAATTGTTTCATTATTTGAATCCCTGTCCAAAGTTGTATTTCCTGTGACTAATTAATCGTTAAATCAACTAGACTAACAATAGCATATGTTTCACCAGAGGTTTCAGCAGATTGCAGTTGTTATTTAGCAATGCTGACAATTGACAAAACTGTAGATCCAGCTAATTCTTTGGGATGTTCAGACAATAGGATGACTTGATATTATCAGATTAAATAGCTTGTCTGTGTGTAAGGTAAACAATTGCATAATTTAGTCACACTTAATTGCCTTAAAAATGCAAGACTTTATACATCGATTTAGTAATTTTAGAATTCGCTATATAGAAATGTTGTAAGGTTAGAATAGGCGGCTGTCTAGAATGTGACCGCAGAAAGATTCAGGCAGTAAAGAGTTAAAGCACAAGAGAAAATCCCGCCCTGTTCGGGGGTTGAAATGCGATTACACCATCGCTGTAATACACGCACCCAGTCTTGTGCCCGAATATCTTGCATGTGCGAAGCAGTCTGTCTTTCGGGAATTAAGATATTCTGAATAGTACTTTGGGATTTTAACGAGATCACAGTGGGCTCATCTCCGCTACGGAATGGACATATGTTGTAGTAGCTCTGTGTGTGAAGGTAACGGTACTGGAAATATTACCCTGCGATAACGGCAGCCAGAGGCTACGGACAGCGAGCTGGGCTTGGTTAGAGGTTGGTTACAGGACTTTATGGTGTGGGCTAATGGCGCAGGTGAATGAAGCCTCTTGAAATAAAGTTACACGTTCGATTGACTGGCACAAGCAACACTTCTGCTCTGCATTTGTGGATACTATCATGGACTTTCGCTTGACATTTGCCCCTGTAGGCAAATTGAGGTAGCCGTATAGTTGCCTCCAACAGAACCTGTGACCTTTCTCCGTTTTTGAATGCCTTGTTTTACACCTTTTACGTGGATTAGTTGATGGACACGAGCCAATGTCACTGCGCAACAATGTTTCCGTCTAGAGCTCTGGTAACATTGGTGCTACTCGAGACTGTTACATTTCGCGGTACTCAATCAAATACGTTACCTAGTAACCGTTTAGGATTGCTGCTCGATGCCGATTTGCAGGAATATCTGCTGGCGGAAAGTCATATGAACTCAAATAAGACAGAGATGGAGAAGCCACAAGAGAAGCTGTCTCCTTTGAACGCAACAACTGTATCGTCCCACTCCTCACTTACAAGTAGGTATTTGTAGTAACCCTAGTTTAGCCTTGGCAACTTCAAAGGAGCTGTCATTAAAATGTCATTTCAGTCCTTGCCTGGGCACTCTCAAATTCACCCAAAATGACATTACATTTTAGGCCTATCCTACAGTCAGTTAACCCTCTATACTGGAGCCTAGCATACATGCTAATTACAATTCATATTTATCTGATACCTTTACTTTCTAAATACTTACAATAACACGTTTCTAGTAAATTCGGGTGTAGGCCGGACTTGGAACATGGCCCAGTGACTGTCAAGCCCAACATCCAGCGACCTGGTGAAGAGGTAAAGAAAGACCTTTTCACTTAATTGTTTAGATATTGGCTTGACAGTCGCTGGACAGCATTCTGTCCCAGTTGGGGCAAATTCTCAAATATGTTGGAGGTGGTTTATGGTAGAAAAATAAACATTACATTCTCTGGCAACAGCTCTGGTGGACATTCCTGCAGTCAGCATGCCAATTGCAAGCTCCCTCAACCTGAGACATCTGTTGCATTGTGTTGTGTGACAAACCTGCACATTTTAGAGTGACCTTTTATTGTCCCCAGCACAAGGTGCACCTGTAACGATCATGCTGTTTAATCGGCCAAAGACCTCCGGGCGCAGGGGTAAAAAATGTATACAGTGGGGAGAACAAGTATTTGATAACCTGCAAAATCGGTAGTGTTTCCTACTTAAAGCATGTAGAGGTCTGTAATTTTTTATCATAGGTACACTTCAACTGTGAGAGACAGAATCTAAAACAAAAATCCAGGAAATCACATTGAATGATTTAAGTAATTAATTTGCATTTTATTGCATGACATAAGTATTTGATACATCAGAAAAGCATAACTTAATATTTGGTACAGAAACCTTTGTTTGCAATTAGAGATCATCCGTTTCCTGTAGTTCTTGACCAGGTTTGCACACACTGCAGCAGGGATTTTGGCCCACTCCTCCATACAGACCTTCTCCAGATCCTTCGGGTTTCGGGACTGTCGCTGGGCAAAATGGACTTTCAGCTCCCTCCAAAGATTTTTCTATTGGGTTCAGGTTTGGAGACTGGCTAGGCCATTCCAGGACCTTGAGATGCTTCTTACGGAGCCACTCCTTAGTTGCCCTGGCTGTGTGTTTCGGGTCGTTGTCATGCTGGAAGACCCAGCCACAACCCATCTTCAATGCTCTTACTGAGGGAAGGAGGTTGTTGGCCAAGATCTCGCGTTACATGGCCCCATCCATCCTCCCCTCAATACGGTGCAGTCGTCCTGTCCCCTTTGCAGAAAAGCATCCCCAAAGAATGATGTTTCCACCTCCATGCTTCACGGTTGGGATGGGTGTGCAAACCTGGTCAAGAACTACAGGAAACGTATGATCTCTGTAATTGCAAACAAAGGTTTCTGAAGATTCCGTCTCTCACAGTTGAAGTGTACCTATGATTAAAAAATTACAGACCTCTACATGCTTTGTAAGTAGGAAAACCTGCAAAATCGGCAGTGTATCAAATACTTGTTCTCCCCACTGCATATATATATTTATTATAACATAAATATAGGACAAAACACACATCATGACAAGAGACAACACAACACTACATAAAGAGAGACCTAAGACAACAACATAGCAAGGCAGCAACACATGACAACACCGCATGGTAGCAACACAACATGACAACAACATGGTAGCAAAACAACATGTTACAAACATTATTGGGCACAGACAACAGCACAAAGGGCAAGAAAGTAGAGACAACAATACATCACACAAAGCAGCCACAACTGTCAGTAAGAGTGTCCATGATTGAGTCTTTGAAAGAAGAGATTGAGATAAAACTGTCCAGTTTGAATGTTTGTTGCGGCATGTTCCAGTCGCTAGCTGCAGCGAACTGAAAAGAGAGCAAACTTTAGCCTGCAGCTTTGAAATGTGCTGAGAGAAGGACAGTGTACCATCTAGTCATACTCCCAAGTACTTGTATGAGGTGACTACCTCAAGCTCTAAACTCTCAGAGGTAGTAATCACACCTGTGGGAAGAGGGGCATTCTTCTTACCAAACCACATGACCTTTGTTTTGAAGGTGTTCAGATCAAGGTTATGGGTAGAGAAAGCTTGTTGGACACTAAGAAATATTTGTTGTAGAGCATTTAACACAACATCTGGGGAGGGGCCAGCTGAGTATAAGACTGTATCATATCTTGTCAAAGGAGAAATGCTCACTAACAAGGATGTAAACAAATTTGTGCACAACATTTGAGAGAAATAAGCTTTTTGTACATGTGGAAAATGTCTGCGGTCTTTTATTTCAGCTCATGAAAACATGTTGTGTTTATATTTTTGTTCAGTGTATAGTTGAAGTTTACATACACTTAGGTTGGAGTCATTAAAACTTGTTTTTCAACCACACAAATGTCTTGTTAACAAACTACAGTTTGGGCAAGTCTGTTAGGACATCTACTTTGTGCAAGACAAGTAATTTTTCAAACAATTGTTTACAGACAGATTATTTCATTTATATTTCACTCTCACAATTCCAGTGGGTCAGATGTTTACATACATTAAGTTGACTGTGTCTTTAAACAACTTGGAAAATTCCAGAAAATAATGTCATGGCTTTAGAAGCTTCTGATATGCTAATTGACATCATTTGAGTCAGTTGGAGGTGTACCTGTGGATGTATTTCAAGGCCTACCTTCAAACTCAGTGCCTCTGTGCTTGACATCAGGTGAAAATCAAAAGAAATCAGCCAAGACCTCAAACAAAATTGTAGACCTCCACAAGTCTGGTTCATCCTTGGGAGCAATTTCCAAATGCCTGAAGGTACCACGTTCATCTGTACAAACAATAGTACGCAAGTATCAACACCATGGGACCACGCAGCCGTCATACCGCTCAGGCAGGAAACGCTTTCTGTCTCCTAGAGATGAATGTACTTTGGTGCGAAAAGTGCAAATCAATCGTGGAACAACAGAAAAGGACCTTGTGAAGATGCTGGAGGACACAGGTACAAAAGTATCTGTATCCACAGTAAAACGAGTCCTATATCGACATAACCTGAAAGGCCGCTCAGCAAGGAGGTACTTTTTGGGGAAATATCCTCTGGTCTGATGAAACAAAAATATAACTGTTTGGCCATAATGGCCATCGTTATGTTTGGAGGAAAAAGGGGGATGCTTGCAAGCCGAAGAACACCATCCCAACCGTGAAGCACGGGGTGGCAGCATCATGTTGTGGGGGTGCTTTGCTGAAGGAGGGACTGGTGCACTTCACAAAATAGATGGCATCATAAGGTAGGAAAATTATGTGGATATATTGAAGCAACATCTCAAGACATCAGTCAGGAAGTTAAAGCTTGGTCACAAATGGGTATTCCAAATAGACAATGACCCCAAGCATACTTCCAAAGTTCTGGCAAAATGGCTTAAGGACAACAAAGTCAAGGTATTGGAGTGGCCATCACAAAACCCTGACCTCAATCCCATAGAAAAGTTGTGGACAGAACTGAAAAATCGTGTGCAAGCCAGGAGTCCTACAAACCTGACTCAGTTACACCAGCTCTGCCAGGAGGAAGGGGCCAAAATTCACCCAAGTTATTGTGGGAAACTTGTGGACGGCTACCCAAAACATTTGACCAAAGTTAAACAATTTCAAGGCAATGCTACCAAACACTAACTGAGTGTATGTAAACTTCTGAGCCACTGGGAATGTGATTACTAGGATTAAATTACTAGGATTAAATGTCAGGAATTGTGAAAAACTGAGTTTAAATGTATTTGGCTAAGGTGTACGCAAACTTCCGACTTCAACTGTACATAGGTAGGCTATTGTAAAATGGGCACTGGGAGGTGGTCTGCTGCTTGTTAGTCCTCAAGACACCTGCCAGCCAGCCAGCCAGCCATCTATAACTAGCCTAATACAGGCTCTGGACAACAGTTGTACTAGGAACGGACAGGGGACACAGAGCCTCTTGTACTGAAGTTAATGCAGCTGTGTCTGTTTTATGTGTGTGTGAAGAAAGGAGTCAGAAGATATGCCTGCTAAGAAACAGAGAGCATGAGCTGTTATAAGCACATCTGGCATCACTGATTGGTTTGTGCAATTAGCTTGAACTGTACATGCTTAGTTAAGATTGTGATGCTGAGCTTTTTTTCCTGGCATATTGAAACCATTTAATGAAAATTGTAGGTTTCCTGCATTTCCTACCCTAAGCCTGTATACCACATTAGTTTTTCCTTACGACTAAGGGATATCCATCTGGGATATGGCTGACTTTATCTTAGCATTAGCATTGCCCCATGGGGAAGCGGGTTCACTGACTACTAGGGCTGGGTAACTGGTTGCCATTAGCTGAGAATTTAGATTTTAGGGTCACTATTAGCATTAACAAAATAGTTTCTCCATCCACTGATGTTATAGTATCAAAGTGATTTATTCATCTGAATATAGCGCCTCAAGGGACATAATACAATCTTTTCCTATGAATCCCATCTCTCCCTGTCCCCAGGTCCAGAGCACCACCATGGTAGTAGGCACGGCAAGCCACTGGAGAGGACCAGGCCCTTTGTGGTAGTGGACGGACACAACAGAAGTTTGAGTGAGGCCTTGCAGGTGAGACTACAGACATCAAGAGAATGTGTGTGTGTGAGAGTATCATTCTACACAGATCCATACACATACATACTATTACTCTGGTCCTACTTCCATTACCTGCTTTCTATTTCCATGCTTACATGTTACCATTCTTCATTCAGTGATCCCAGAGCACTTTTATAAAGTGGCCTTTATTTTTTTAGATAGTGTCAGAGGTTAATAACCATTCTATTTTTACAGGTCCCATAAGAACTCCTAATTTTAAACTGCAGTTTTATATCTCAAACTAACATCAAACCCACACCTGGTTATTCCAATTCCAATGTGCGGCTCACATTTATTTTCTATTCGAAGGTCGTCAGTGTTATAATGTTCTCCTCTCTGGGTGGAGTGAGTGATATGGGGGAATTCTTCAGGATATGATTTCAGACCTCCTGTCAGCTGCACAGGAAGTGTCTGTCCTCTTAAAGTGCCCCAGTCCCCCCCACCTTCTTCAGATCATAGTTTTTATTCAGGAAGCTCCCTGTAAAATATGTCAAGGCGCCTACTTCCTTCCTCTGTTATATTAGCACAAAAAAGGAAGCCAGACAGCAGACCCCCCCCCCCCCCCCCCCCCCCCCCCCCGCGCACGCACACACACACACACACACACACACGCACACACACACACGCACACGCACGCACACACACACAGAGGAAAGTAGAGAATAAGAGCATGACAGGGCTCCATTTTTGCACATCACTTTTTAAGCCAGCTACTGGATCGGAGTGTTGACTTTCAAAAGGTTGAACCCCATTGTCTCCATCAGGCACCTAGATGTTTGTTTTCTGGTTTCAAAACACACCAGGGCACTGCACTGTCATACAAATAACACAGTTGAGTGGGCCTCATTGGCTAAGACTCAGCGGAGAGTCACTCCTAATTCTTACATTATTGTGCGGTTTATCCTCTGAATCACTGCATTCATTGATGAATGAGTAGCCGTTTTTCACTTGTCATGAGATTACTGCACCCACAACCTACTGCTCATACGGACGAACATAACACCAGTGATTCACATACTCACTCAAAATACATGCAACGTGTAACCATGGAAACCGGGATCTGTTTTTAGATTGTTTGTCAGAAATGAGAGGAAAGGTGGGGGATGGTGCCATATGGGAGGGGTGTGACTGTGTGTGTCTGTTATACAAACTTTGTCCATCCACCCTCATCAACACCCACCCATCGCCTGAACAATGTAATTTCTTTAACGTTCCATTTCCCAGTCCAGGGTATTCAAGTGATAAAGATCACTCCAACCCGAGCCAAGTGTGACCTTAGAAGTTAGAGCCACCACTTGTGCTCTAAATAACACTAATTAAAAGTATTGAAATTCACCACTCGAACTGAGTGCACTTACTTGAATGTAATCACCATGATAGTGTGCAACTTCATCACGTTAAATGTAGATCTTTTATTTGTCTAGCAAAGCAGGATTAGCTATAGATAAGATGATCATAGATGTTCTCTCGAGGCAAAAATATCTGAGTGTATATTCTTTGCATATCACTACCATGCTACAAATACAGATTATTATTTTAGTTAGTTCAAAAGAACTACGAGTTCCTTTTTGATGAAATGCGTGTAACTCCCAGCCCAATTAGGATCTCAGATTGATTATACGTGAGTGAGATATTAAAGAAGAAAACATGCCAGTCACCACAGTGTTAGTTTCATTTCTTATGGTGGGGCAGGCGACTTGTGTCCTCTTGGGAGAGGCACTTGACTTGGCCTGAATAGCTTCTGTCAACGTTGAACCATGAATAGATCTACTTTGTCAAACAAACAAACTTTCAGACTGTTGCCACATTGATGTTGGAAATAAATGTTTTAAGAAGAAAATACAGACATGTTATTATTAGCCTCCACACCAACTTGGTTATGAATGGATTTGTGACACCACACACACACAGAGCTCTGATGTGTAAGGCGTGCAGCAGGGAGCTTCACCTTAATACAGCTTAAGGAGGGGACCTAATTCAGAGCACGATCGCTCTGTGTTGACAGTGAGCATTTCTGCCACCCCAACCCTTTACCCTACCATTAAGACAGCCGTGTGTGTGTGAGGTGGGCATTATTGTCTTACACCCAAAGCATGGTAAGACTGATTCTTTACGTAAGGGGGGGGGGGCTCTTATCTACTTAAGAAAGTGTCTGTAGGGAAAGTGTTTCACTAGGGTGTGTGGTGTATTGAACTGGGTAAAGAATGCAAGTAGGCAGGCTACTAGTTAAATGGGAATTAATCACTTGTTTTGGGGAGGTTAGTTCTGGATATCCATGCACAGCAGTAAAGAAACAATCAGAGGCAGACATGAGTTTCAGTGAAGTGGTTTTCACTCTTGCCTTCATACCAGCATCTGTTGAACATTTATAAACCAGGACGTGTTGACGATCTGGTTCATTGATATTAATCAGTCAAGTGCTAGGGAAGAGGAGAAGAGCCAGCAAACACCACATTCCCTTTGGGACTGGAGTTGAATGCGACACTCCTCTACCTCATGTTGCCCATTGTACATGAATTTACTTTGCTGTTATTGTAATGCAAAGGGGTACACAAGTCATGAACTAACCCAGAGATTTCCCTCAGATAGTGGACAGGCACACTCCATTCACATGTCCAGACTTGATCCATAAACAGGAACCAGGGCTGCTCTGGGTCAGACTAAATAACAGAGAAGCACAACAGGGACTGAGGAAGACCGACATCCCAGGAGCTGACTGATTGTATTTCCCTCCCTCGCACTCGTCCGTTGAGCTGAAAGAGCTTGAGAGGAATCACGACTCGCCCCGTCCCTCCCTTCCTCCGTTACACCCCCTCCGCCCCTTTTCCCCTCTCCTCCTCCCTGGTTTATTTCTTCTGCTGTGGGTCACAAGCAGCTCTGGGTCTGAATGGACCCCACCCAGCATTCATGTGGCGGTGAGCTCATCTTGTTACTAGCAGCAGGTCACGGCCTGGGATACTTACCTCACTGAAGGAGAGGGGGGAAATAAGAGGAGGAGAGGGTGAAGGTAGAGAGTGGGGGAAGGAGAGGTAATGGCAGCAGAGATGGAGTGGACATGGTTGTCGATAGGATAAAGAATGACAGAGGTGAGAGAGGTGAAAGTGAAATGCCAGTGAGAGTGAAACGAGAGACCAGTTGCGAGAGTGAGGTAAAGATTCAGAAGGAGGAAGAGGAGGGAGAGAAGAGGTGGTAGAGACAAGGAGAGAGATGTAAGAGAAATTGTAATGCTCAAAGAAGAGGGAAAGGGTGAGAAAGGGAGAAGTGAGGCAATGACAAACAAAGTGTGGAGAGGGTGGGTGTTTCTTGGCTGAGCTCCAGATATTTGGGTGTGATCCTCCACTAGAGCTCTGAACAGATGTAGCTCTGCTCTGCTCTGGAAGGAGCCCTGTTTCTACTCTGACCTCTCACCCCAAAACCACAATCCAAGGCAGCTTGCCAAAAGATGCAGATGTTTGAGAGAGTGTGTACATGTGCTGTATGTCTTCCTATCTCTTTCTCTCCCTATCGCTTTCTCAACCTTAATCTTTATTCTCTTTGGACGCATAACTGACATTAGTGTCGTTTGTTTTTTGCCTTGTAGTTTTTAACCAGATCTCCACCATTGTGCCCAGAGTCTTTGTAGGTTACTCATTGGACTCTTGCCCTGGCGGTATAAAAACACAGGTCCACCCAACATAACTCAGTCACACTCTCCTTACATACTGTGGTGAATGACCTCACCGAAGCCCTCTGATTATAACAAAGACTATAGAAACTAGAAATAGACCAGAGTTATATTTTCATTCAAATGTATTGGAAATCCCCCTCAATTATCATCATCTACTTCTGGGATTCTTCTTGGATTATGATATTCTTGGATGTGGAACCAGTTAAATTTTGTACATATCCAATGACTTGGTTCCAGTGTGAATAGTTATGTTATTACTAATAGCCTCTTAGAGCCTATGGTACAGGGACACAGTTGTATGTGTCATATGAACCATGATGTTGTTAAAGTATTTCTGGGACTGTGGACAGTAGAATACTTCAGAGTGAATTGGGTGTAAGTTGTTCTTGGACTTGGGTACCCGGCAATGACATTATCCAGCATGGTTTTCGCCGGTCCACAGAGGATTTAGACTCTCTGGTTACTCATAGTCACTAACCGCTACTTGGAACTGAACAGACCTCTCTGGCATACTGTCACCACCATTACCTTACTGCCTGTACTCCTAGTTCTAGTCCCATTTCCAAGCCTGATCCCCTGCCAATTCCTGTCAGTTAGCTGGAGAGGAGGAAGCAGCACTCTGCGGTGGGGAAGGAGGGAAGCGCCAACAGGAAGGGTTTCACTTACTCACTGTCTTCATAGGTGGAGCCGTTAAATGCGCTAGAAAATGACTGAATGGCAGGAAGAGAGACAGTGTTCGTTCCCGCTGGGGGGGAATGACTGTAATGAGATGGAAGCGCATGGGGAAATGGACATGAAAAGAGGGAGAGGATGTCATTTACCCACCGCCGCCTCTGCATTTGGTGAGAGAAATGTGCAGCAGGCAAATGAAGTCCATTTATAGCCTGGTCCTTAGTGCCTATGAGGGGTAACCCTGGCTGACAGTCTGATTCAGCTCATTTGGGCTCTAGTATTGTGCTTAGGTGCCAGTGCCAATCAAGGACTGGGTGCAGCACGCATTTAGAGACTGGGTCTATTTTAGAGAGCATGCAGGTGTAAGCGTTGACAGGTAGTGCTCAGGGGGGGCTGCAGCCATAGACAAAGTATAACTTTAATCGCACCATCTCATTTCATGTCCGCTGACTGGTTTGATGGGATGAGTATTGATTGGCTGAAGGGATTCAAAGTATATAGTATTATCCAATTTGAGCGTTGCGTAATAATGGAACTTTAGTGCAGAGAAAGGACAAGAGCTTCATAGCTGTCTACTACATCTGAAATGTTGTCCATCAGCCTCTAAAGGATATAGGTCATTGTGTACATAACATGCTCTTTATGAACTATGCAGGACTTCCTAAGCCTCAATCCGTTAACCTTCGCAGGGTTAATAAGAAAGACCACATGGTGATACTGGATATTACTGCTGTTTCACTAAGGAGATTGCCCCTTTGTCCCGTTTGCCACTTCAAGCTGCTCTTGGCGGCATTCGCTCATTAAGACACTCATCACGTGCTAATCATGAGTACGCCATGTTGAAACATTGAGTGATTACAACAACAACAACAGCAAACAAAGTAATTGCTGGAAAGATTTTGTTGGACGATGAGTTAATTTGGTCACACAAGGTCCTTGTTCCCCTTTAGCACAACAGTTGTTAGGGGGAAGTGTCCAACTGAATTTTTGTATTAGACTTAGTTCAATTATCCACTGACTTATGAGGATCAAAATCACAGTACACATTACCAGGTGTATGTTTCTTTTCCTTTCACAGAATGGTCACCCAGACAAGCTACAGTGTGGTCTTCAAATTGGAGGCAGCATCTATCTTTTGGACCTGGAGAAAAACCAGTAAATAAGCTCACTAACAAAAGATACTCCATTTTAAAATATCAGAAGACTAAAATATATGTAATTATAAGCTTTAGCTATCTGAATGGGGAGTTGTGATGCAGAAATGCCCCAACCTTTGCCATCGTTGAGTTAAATCCCTTAATGAAACTATGAAGTCTTATCATCAACAATAAAACGTTCGGACTTCAGACAAATCTTCAGAGGAAGTAGTCTGGATGAATGTACAGTAACCCTGTCCTCTCCCTGCAGTGATCTCCTGCCCAAGCCCCCCAATGTCTTCTACTACCTCCCTAATGGCACTGGGGTTTCTTTAGAGGAGAGCACAGTGGTAAGTAATGTGTTGTAAATGTTCTTATTTGTTATAGGTAGAATTGTTAAAGGGGTTGATATGAAAACGGCAAGTTAGTTCATATGAGCTTGGATAATAATGTCGTCCTTATATTATGTTGACTCCTCTCTCCCTGGTTGTTATCTCCTAGACTCACTGCTACTACCACGGCTCAGTGAGGGGCTTCCCACAGTCCAGGGTGGCTCTCAGTACCTGCTCTGGACTCAGGTAATAATATCAACTTGAACTCTCTGTCAAAACTACAGGATGGTATGCAGCCTGTCAAAATTAGGATCATTTCCACTCTGTCACTATCCAAAGGAATGTACATTTTCACAGGAACTTCACAAGCAAAGCAACAGCATGCAAACAATGTTCCGTGTAGATGTACCCAGTCAACATTCTTGATTTGAGAATGGTGTCCATGGAAGAGAGATCATACAAATTCATACTATGTAGTCATGCCTTTTAGGCTCTATTTCTTAATGGAAAACCTAACGGCTCAATAGGTTTCCCCCCCATTACCTTATAAGCATATCAAATCAAATCAAATGTATTTATATAGCCCTTCGTACATCCGCTGATATCTCAAAGTGCTGTACAGAAACCCGGCCTAAAACCCCAAACAGCAAGCAATGCAGGTGTAGAAGCACGGTGGCTAGGATATGCATTTCATTATCTGTTCATGCATTTAAAACCAGTAAAGTAATATAAACAGGGGTCAGCCTTATCCCACTTAATAGCTCTCCTCAGTTACTCCCTTTGTGGTGCACTATATGGTGAACCTATTATTATAAAGGGGAAGTCTTTACTAAGGGCACTTCATCTTTGCCTGCAGTACGAACAACGTCATGGTTATGTGAGCGTCATGGTTATGTGAGTGGGGCGGAATGATCGACCGTGAGGTGGCTTTAATCCAATCCAGATTAATCTGAAAAAACTCTGACCTCCTCAAGCATACTAATCACCCGATTTGAGAGAGCGCCAGTTTTAATCTGGGGTCCCTTCCGCTGACTTGGATACTTTAGGGATATCCAAATGAACTTGGCAGAAATCCAAGGAAAATCCTCCACCTTTATTTCGAGTTGGAGTTATTTAGAGCTCTTACTCACGTGGGAAGACCGTGTGGCCATATACTCGCTTTAGGGTCATGTTTATGTAGAAAGGGTCATCTGGTTGCTAGCAGAGCCTTGCACAATGTCCTCACCTGAAGTAACTGTATTTACTTTGAACTTGGACACCATTTTCTGCCCCTGTTCACTCCCTGTTGAGTGAGTCCCTGTTTATTCCCCTCTCCCTCAGGGGTGTGGTGGCTATCAACTCCACCCTGAGCTTTGAGCTGCAGCCTGAGGAAGACCATGAGGAGGGGGCAGAGGAGAGTGGAGGGGAGGAGGAGGGGATGCACCTGCTTTACTCCACCAGACCTCTGGAGAGGGGTAGTGTTGGGGGCTGTGGGGTGTCTCATACACCTGTACCCCCCATCCACATCCCACCACAAGTCCCACACAGGGTGAGAGGGGCTGGAAGCACAATCAAATGTTTATCTAGGGATTGGAACTACTAATGTTTTCGCCACTGCTGAAAATACCATACTGACTTCCCTGAATTGTCGACAACATACTGTACATTGGCCCGAATGTCTTTTGTTTACACTTTGCTTTTTTTGCAGAGTAAGAGGGACATTCTCTCAGAGACCAAGTACATAGAGCTTGTGCTTGTAGCTGATCACGAAGAGGTAATGTACGATAAGGTTAATGTACGACAATGCCCCTTAGTGTAAGCAAGGCACTGACGTAGCTGCACTCTGAAGAGACCCCAGTACATTTAGACCAATCCCATCATGTTCTGTCTCTATTGTCCTAATCAATAACGGTTATTTTTTACAGTACCTTAACTACCAGAAAATCAACAAGACTATCATCTATCGAATGCTGGATGTGGCCAACCAAGTAGACTGGGTATGTAACCTAATATTAAAGTGGTATCCCCTTCACCTCATTTAACACCTGATTTACTTAACAAAAGCCACATCTCAATAAGTGGTCCAGGTAATTCGTGACATGGCACAAGTGGGGGGGGGGGGGCTTACTTTTTCTGTCATCTACTGCTTCTCTATTGTTCCTCAAGCAAGCGGGAGGCTGACGATATCACGTATTCCCAACAGACCAGCTCCTTGAATGCCCTACTCCTTGAAGTTTGCAGGTGTCTAAAAAACATTTATTTTGCTAAAAACACATTTTTCACCCTTTAGTGTGTGTACTTTACTGTATTTATACTTGGGATATTGCTTTTCAAAAGTAAAATAAATCGCTGGAGGATGTCTATGTATTAACCATATACACCCAGTTTATTAGGTACAGCATCCCGTTCATGAAAATGGTTCGCTCCTACAGACAGTGTGTCACGTGGCTTGCTGTATATAGCATGTAGACTGGCATCAAGGCATTCAGTTACTGTTCGATTGAATGTTAAAATGGGCAAAACGAGTGACCTAAGCAACTTTGAGCGTGGTATGATTGTCGGTGCCAGGCGCGCTGGATCCAGTGTCTCAGAAACGGCTGGCCTCCTCAGCTTTTCACGCACGACAGTGTGTAAGATTTAAAGAGAATAGTGCGACAAACAAAAAAACATCCTGTCAGCGGCAGTCCTGTGGGAGAAAACAGCTCGATGAGCGGTCAAAGGAGATGGACAAGAACCGTGCAAACAGGCAGGCCACAAACAGGCAAATAATGGCTCGGGATTGCATCTCACACACAACTCGTCAGTCCTTTTTATGGATGTGCTATTACAGCAGACGACAACACCGGGTTCCACTCCTATCAGCCAAAAGCAAGAAGAAGTCTCCAGTGGGCACGCTATCACCAACACTGGACAATTGAGGAGTGGAAAAACATTGCCTGGTCCAACTTAACCCGGTTCCTGTTGTGTCATGCTGATGGCAGAGTCAGTATTTGGCGTAGGCAGCATGAATCCATGGCACCGTCCTGTCTGGTGCTAACGGTACAGGCTGGTGGCAGTGGTGTAATGGTGTGGGGAACGTTTTTCTGGCACACATTAGATCCATTGATACCAATTGAGCAATGTTTCCATTCCCCAAAGAATTCCAGCTGTTCTGGGGCCAAAGGGAGATCTGACCCGGTACTAGGTGGGTGTACCTAATATACTGGCCGATGTATATTTGTATTATATTTTCATTGGTTTGTCATGGTGGTTCTCATCTACCCCTCTCTAGTTCTACCGGCCGCTGAGTGTGCGTGTGGCTCTAACTGGTCTGGAGATCTGGAGTGACCAGGATAAGATCCGGGTTGACAAGAGTCCCTCAGACACCCTCAACCGCTTCCTGGAGTGGCGCACCAGAGAGCTGCTGCCACGCCTGCGCCACGACAATGCTCAGCTCATTATGTGAGTAGTCAAATGGACTTGGTTGAAGGTTATTGTGCCTTTCTCACACCTGTACATTATGGAAACAGATCCATCCCAAATACATGAATATACCAGTGGAAGGCCTCTTTGTGAAAATAGACTAACTATAACTGTATGTGTTTGATCTGTTCCAGGGGGGAGTCATTTGATGGAACTACAGTGGGAATGGCATCTCAGTCTTCCATGTGCTCCAAGGACCGGTCAGGAGGGGTCAATGTGGTGAGTTAGTTAGCCTCGGTTAGGTTTATCAGTGGAGTAGAGGGGCAACTGCCCCACAATGATAGTATGAGTCTGGTAGTTGACTGACGACTCTGTGTGTCTCCCTCTCCCTCTCTGTGTGCAGGATCACCTGGTCAGTGTACTGGGGGTGGCGTCCACCATTGCCCATGAGCTTGGGCACAATTTGGGCATGAATCATGACACGGCCGACCGGCGCTGCCAGTGTCAGAACGAGCCACGCCTGGGAGGCTGCATCATGGAGCCATCTACTGGGTGAGGTGCTATGGGGCTATGGTGGGCTACGTTTGACGTGCATTACAAAAGCACCAGGCCACGCAAAGTCAATGATGCAAAACAGAAAGGGTCAGTTATGTGCAGCTCAGTTGCCAAGTATTATGTTAATTTTAATGCACTTGTAAGACGCTCTGGATAAGAGCATCCACTAAATGTCTTGCTCTCTTTGCCCCTCTGACCCAGGTTCATGCCAGGCCAGCTGTTCAGCAGCTGCAGTGCCAGAGACCTGTCCCTCAGCCTGCTCCACGGTGGGGGGATGTGCCTCTTCAATGTGCCTCAGCCTGAGAAACTGCTGGGGGGGCCACGCTGTGGAAACCTCTACGTGGAGAAGGGAGAGGAGTGTGACTGCGGCCTGCTGGATGTATGTTGGACAGTAAATCATACAAGATGTATGAAAAAAATGTGCTTTTTGGTCTTAATTTAAGGTCCGGCGTAAGGTTAGCAGTGTGGTCAGGGTTAAGGTACGGTTAGGTTTAGGTAACTGAATGCCTAGGTTTAGGTTTAAAATCTGATTTTATGACTTTGTGGATGTGCCAGCTACTGACCACCCTGCAGAGCTGCCTCCAGGACAAGATTCATCACAATGAACACCAACCTGCCACCACGGATGATAATTCAATGAACAGACTTTGATTTAGGTCAGGGGTAGTCAATCAGTGGGCCCGCGGAAATATAAAAATAAATTACACATTTTATTTTGTTATTTCAATGTTTATATTACTAACGTATGATGTGGGTCCCTGGGTCGCAGTTTGCCTGGGAGGGGATCCCTGGAAAGGAAAAGGTTGAAGAGCCCTAACTTTAGGGTTTAGGATGAATTATTAAGTGTCTGTCTCTCTGGATGTCCAGGAGTGTAACGATCCTTGTTGCAACGCCACCACCTGTAAACTGGTTCCTGGGGCCCAGTGTTCCTCTGATGGCATCTGTTGTGACAACTGCAAGGTGGGCAAGCCTCTCTCCCTCTGTCTCCTTCACTGGACCCTCACTGATACACTCACACACTCAACCCCATCACTGAACACACTACTGAACACCTACATTTAAAATCAGCTCAGGTTGTTAGTATCATATTTATTATAACTATAATTACATATGTTATAACTCAGATTTTTATGTTCTCGTCTAGTACTGATCTGTATTTTGTCATGTATTTGTATGTTTTATGTGGACACCAGGAAGAGTAGCTTCTGCGTGTGCAATAGCTAATAGTGATCCTAATAAACTAAACTGATACATGATCTGTCACATGAAACTGAACAAAGGTCCAAATCATAAACTCCTTTACTGATTTACTGTCTATTTTCTCCGTCTAACCAGCTGCGTACAGGTGGATGGATGTGTCGGCAGCCCCTGGGGGAGTGTGACCTCCCAGAGCACTGCACTGGTGCCTCTCCCTACTGCCCCCCCAACGTGTTCCTGCAGAACGGCGAGCCCTGCGAGGAAGGTGCCTCCTACTGCTACAGTGGTGTCTGCGCCAGCTTCAACACACAGTGCCAGATGTTGTGGGGACCTAGTGAGTTACACTATTGGTCAAATGTTCTGTACCCGATAACCATTGTGATTGATACCACTGTGGGGAGCTAGTGGCTAGTTATTTGGACTTGTTTCACTACTTTGACCAAGTACTGTAGAACCTCGAGATCCAAACCCCAGAGTCCTGGACTGACTGGTCAGTGGAACTGGAACTTTTTAAAAGCAGCAGAGAATACATCCCTGGACAAAGGATTCCTACAGTTGAAGGCGGAAGTTTACATACACTTAGGTTGGAATCATTAAAACTCATTTTTCAACCACTCCACACATTTCTTGTTAACAAACTATAGTTTTAGCAAGTCGGTTAGGACATCTACTTTGTGCATGACACAAGTAATTATTCCAACAATTGTTTACAAACAGATGATTTCACTTATAATTCACTGTATCACAATTCCAGTGGGTCTGAAGTTTACATACACTCAGGTGACTGTGCCTTTAACCAGCTTGGAAAATCCCAGAAAATTCCATCATGGCTTTAGAATCTTCTGATATGCTAATTTACATAATTTGAGTCAATTGGAGGTGTGGATGTATTTAAAGGCCTACCTTCAAACTCAGTGCCTCTTTGCTTGACATCATGACATCTTTGCTTGAAAATCAAAAGAAATCAGCAAGACCTCAGAAAAACATTTGTAGACCTCAACAAGTCTGGTTCATCCTTGGGAGCAATTTCCAAATGCCTGAAGGTACCACGTTCATCTGTACAAACAATAGTACGCAAGTACAAACACCATGGGACCATGCAGCCGTCATCCCACTCAGGAAGGAGATGCGTTCTGTCTCCTAGAGATGAACGTACTTTGGTGCGAAAAGTGCAAATCAATCGTGGAACAACAGAAAAGGACCTTGTGAAGATGCTGGAGGACACAGGTACAAAAGTATCTGTATCCACAGTAAAACGAGTCCTATATCGACATAACCTGAAAGGCCGCTCAGCAAAGAAGATGTCACTGCTCCAAAACTGCCATAAAATAGCCAGACTACGGTTTGCAACTGAGGGCAAAGATCGTACTTTTGGGGGAAATGTCCTCTGGTCTGATGAAAGAAAAATATAACTGTTTGGCAATAATGGCCATCGTTATGTTTGGATGAAAAAGTGGGAGGCTTGCAAACCGAAGAACACCATCCCAACCGTGAAGCACGGAGGTGGCAGCATCATGTTGTGGGGGTGCTTTGCTGCAGGAGGGACTGGTGCACTTCATAAAATAGATGGCATCATGAAGGAGGAAAATTATGTGGATATATTGAAGCAACATCTCAAGACATCAGTCAGGAAGTTAATGCTTGGTTACAAATGGGTCTTCCAAATGGACAATGACCCTAAGCATATACTTCCAAAGTTGTGGCAAAATGGCTAAAGGACAACAAAGTCAAGGTATTGGAGTGGCCATCACAAAGCCCTGACCTCAATCCTATAGAAAATTTGGGGGCAGAACTGAAAAAGCATGTGTGAGCAAGGAGGCCTACAAACCTGACTCAGTTACACCAGCTCTGTCAGGAGGAATGGGCCAAAATGCACCCAACTTATTGCGGGAAGCATGTGGAAGGCTACCCGAAAACATTTGACCCAAGTTCAACAATTTCAAGGCAATGCTACCAAATACTAATTGAGTGCATGTAAACTTCTGACTCACTGGGAATGTGATGAAAGAAATAAAAGCTGAAATAAATAATTCTCTCTACTTTTATTCTGACATTTCACATTCTTAAAATAAAGTGGTGATCCTAACTTACCTAAGACAGGGAATTTCTACTAGGATTAAATGTCAGGAATTGTGAAAAACAGAGTTTAAGTGTATTTGGCTGAGGTGTATGTAAACTTCCAACTTCAACTGTATATATAATGTCACTACTAGTGATTGAAGAAACTGTTTTGGCGAGTTATGACATATTATGACATATGTGGCAGAGTTGGAGAATTGAGATTGGCTCATAAACTCAGGAGGCAGTGTTGTTCAGACACTTTTACTGTATGATCTTTGAGACAATTATGATTGTTTAAACTTCCTTTTATTTTCAGATTCCACAAGGGCTCCGTCTGTCTGCTTTTCCTCCGTCAACAAACAGGGCAACAAATACGGCAACTGTGGCCAGATGCCAAACGGAACCTACATCCCCTGCCCTAGCAAGTAGGTTCCATGTTCATTAGGGCACATCGTAGCAAATTGTTTTGCAACAGACAACAAAATTAGCATATTTTATTGGACAAGTTAATGTAGTCCTGCCTTGTTTCAGTTCTTATTCTTCAATTTGGTGCCTAATGAACACTTATATATGTCTGACTGTGTCTGACTTTTCAGAGATGTGCATTGTGGGAGGCTCCAGTGCCAGGGAGGCAATGACCGTCCGTTGCTAGGCACCAGCGCTGAGATCCTGACCACCAAAGTAAAATTTAACTACAGCGACTTTGTCTGCCGGGGAACCTACTTCCACCTTGGCGACGACGTCTCCGACCCTGCCATGGTGGCACAGGGCACTGCATGTGGTCTTGGCAAGGTGGGCATTTCCTCAACTATAGAAATACAATGCAAAATACTTCTGTTTTTGTGGAATGGGTCATTTGACCTTTTGGAATATGAGAGGTTTTCTGTGTTGTTATCTGAGTTTACGTAAATATCTAAAATGATGATTGGTTTTACTGACCATGTTGTGGTTCAGGCTTGTTGGAACCAGCGGTGTCAGGATGTGTCTTTGTTCGGCGTCGACGATTGTCAGAGCAAATGCAACGGACACGGGGTGAGCAAACCAGCTGCCTGTCTCCCCTTATAGGAGTTATATTGTATCGCTCACAATGGACTGGCTCATACTGTTGATGTTAAATTAATAATATGGCTCAATATCCTCTCTCTGACATTGCCAGGTGTGCAACAGCAATAAGAACTGCCACTGTGACGTGGGTTGGGCTCCTCCAGACTGTAGGTCCACGGGCCATGGAGGCAGTGTGGACAGTGGCCCTGCAAGAGCACCTAGAGGTACCTCACCATTCCTCTGTTAATGCACAAATTGACTGCACTCATAGATATACACTCAAATCAAATGTATTTATAAAGCCCTTCTTACATCAAGTGCTGTACAGAAACCCAGCCTAAAACACCAAACAGCAAGCAATGCAGGTGTAGAAGCATGGTGGCTAGCAAAAACTCCCTAGAAAGGCCAGAACCTAGGAAGAAACCTAGAGAGGAACCAGGCTATGAGGGGTGGCCAGTCCTCTTCTGGCTGTGCCGGGTGGAGATTATAACAGAACATGGCCAAGATGTTAAAATGTTCATAGATGACCAGCAGGGTCAAATAATAATAATCATAGTGGTTGTCGAGGGTGCAACAGGTCAGCACCTCAGGAGTAAATGTCAGTTGGCTTTTCATAGCCGATCATTGAGAGTATCTCTACCGCTCCTGCTGTCTCTAGAGAATTGAAAACAGCAGGTCTGGGACAGGTAGCACGTCCGGTGAACAGGTCAATGTTCCATAGCTGCAGGCGGAACAGTTGAAACTGGAGCAGCAGCACGGCGAGGTGGACTGGGGACAGCAAGGAGTCATCAGGCCAGGTAGTCCTGAGGCATGGTCCTAGGGCTCAGGTCCTCTGTGTGTGTGTGTGTGTGTGTGTGTGTGTGTGTGTGTGTGTGTGTGTGTGTGTGTGTGTGTGTGTGTGTGAGTGAGAGAGCATACTTAAATTCACACAGGACACTGGATAAGACAGGAGAAATACTCCAGATAAGACTGATCCTAGCTCCCCGAGACAAACTACTGCAGCATAAGTACTGGAGGCTGAGACGGGAGGGGTTGGGAGACACTGTGGCCCCATCCAACGATACCCCCGGACAGGGCCAAACAGACAGGATATAACCCCACCCACTTTGCCAAAGCACAGCCCCCACACCACTAGAGGGATATCTTCAACCACCAACTTACCTTCCTGAGACAAGGCCAAGTGTAGCCCACAAAGATCTCAGCCACGGCACAACCCAAGGGGGGCGCCAACCCAGACAGGAAGATCAAGTCAGTGACTCAACCCACTCAAGTGACGCACCCCTCCTAGGGACGGCATGGAAGAGCACCAGTAAGCCAGTGACTCAGCCCCTGTATTAGGGTTAGAGGCAGAGAATCCCAGTGGAGGGAACCGGCTAGGGCGGTTCGTTGCTCCAGTGCCTTTCTGTTCACCTTCACACTCCTGGGCCAGACTACACTCAATCATAGGACCTACTGAAGAGATGAGTCTTTAATAAAGACTTAAAGGTTGAGACCAAGTCTGCGTCTCTCACATGGGTAGGCAGACCATTCCCTAAAAATGGAGCCCTATAGGAGAAAGCCCTGCCTCCAGCTGTTTGCTTAGAAATTCTAGGGACAGTTAGGAGACCTGCGTCCTGTGACCGTAGCGTACGTGTAGGTATGTACGGCAGGACCAAATTTGGAAAGATAGGTAGGAGCAAGCTCTTGCAATGCTTTGTAGGTTAGCAGTAAAACATTGAAATCAGCCTTTGCCTTAACAGGAAGCCAGTGTAGAGAGGCTAGCACTGGAGTAATATGAACCAATCTTTTGGTTCTAGTCAAGATTCTAGCAGCCGTGTTTAGCACTAACTGAAGTTTATTTAGTGCTTTATCCGGGTAGCCAGAAAGTAGAGCATTGCAGTAGTCTAACCTAGAAGTGACAAAAACATGGATACATTTTTCTGCATCATTTTTGGTCAGAAAGTTTCTGATTTTTGCAATGTTACGTAGATGGGAAAAAAGCTGTCCTTGAAACAGTCTTGATATGTTCGTCAATAGAGAGATCAGGGTCCAGAGTAACGCCGAGGTCCTTCACAGTATTATTTGAGACGACCGTACACCCATCAAGATTAATTGTCAGGTTCAACAGAATATGTCTTTGTTTCTTGGGACCTAGAACAAGCATCTCTGTTTTGTCCGAGTTTAAAAGTAGAACATTTGCAACCATCCACTTCCTTATGTCTGAAACACAGACTTCCATTGAGGGCAATTTTGGGGCTTCACCATGTTTCATCGAAATGTACAGCTGTGTGTCATCCGCATAGCAGTGAATGTTAACATTGTTTCCGAATGACATCACCAAGAGGTAAAATATATAGTGAAATCCTGGAAATTGGAACACCGTATCAATAAAACTAGGATTAAATAAGTAACCTGCACCCAGCTTTAATTCTATATTCTATGTCTGCCATGATAACCAAGACCACAATATTTTCTGTATCTCCAGGATCCGACCCGGCACGTGTGGCCTTGCTGGTCATCTTCCTCTTCGTCCTGCCAGTGGTTCTCCTCTTCCTCGCCCTGCGTTTCCCCCGGTGTCACCGCAACCTGCCCTGTCTGGGCACTACCAGCCTCTTCCACAAGGGCACCGGACGCCAACAGAGCCGGTGAGAGCCCTAACCCAGGGGACACCAGCTGTGTTCACATATTAGTTACAGTGTTTATATAGTATGTATATGCTTGCGCAGTGCAGAAACCCGCTATCAGTATGGACAGAATTACGGTCATAGTGTTTTTTTAATAGTTATAATGGAATGAAAGGGGCTATATCCAGCTAGAGTATGTGCAAGTTTGAATTGGACATGCACAAGGTTTATCTTGCACTTTATCACTCAATGAAGGTCAGAGTTAACTGTGTTTTTCCCTACCCATGATTCAATGGGGTCAGTGTGGCCCATAGTGAGAAGTGGGGCTTGGTGTTTGCTGCAGAACAGGCTAAAAGGTACTAAATGTTAAGGGTAGAATAAAGCCATGGAATTAGTTCTGGGCTGTGTCTTTATGACAAATTGTTACTGAAGTGCAACGTTAATACTTAATACTTATATAACACCCAAGAGTCTCTCTAGTTTGCAAAAATATCTGAACTTTGGTCCATATTAAAATAACTCACTGTAATCTAAAGAGAGTGACTAAATTTGATTGATCAGTTTTAGTTCAACAGGTGTTTTTTGACTAAACAGCTCCGATACTAGCGATGCACTTTAAGTAGGATATAACGACAAACTAAATGCTACGAAGGCTTTGGGAAACTCACCCCAGTTCCCCATTTCTTCAATGTTTTATATAAGACTCCTTTAGAGCCGGTTTCGAGGATAGTGATGGTGACCATTCTTGAGTCTCAGTTCTATAAGCTTATTTTGAGCGTTACTTCTGTCAACCTCATTTTTACTAATACTGTAACACTGCAATGACCTCTGACTCTTCAGAACCAGAACTGATTATTCCCCTAGGTTGTAAAATCATGTATACCAGTGTATTGTAACCAAACACCCATTCTTTGAGGGCTAGACCAGTGTTCTAGAGAAACATCATTATCTCTTATGACAGTTCTCAGCTTACTATTTGTAACGCTTCAGCACCCCCATTATTGAAATTGTGGTATGAACTTTAAGGTAATGTGTTAATGTGTGAGTGTGTGCTGTCTCCCAGGACTCCGGCCACAGAGCGAGTGGATGCTCGTAACGGGGAGCAGGTCCAACCACTGAGGTACCACTGGAGCCGCCAGAGTGACATCCAAATGACCCCGTCTCCGCCTTCTAACAAGGTACCAAGATGACCCAGCCTTGCCTTCCCTGGCAGTCACTCAAATAGTTTTTCCACCTACACTGTTCCTATGTGCCCCTTGTTACAGGTACATGGAATCGATAACACTGACTTTGTTGTAATAATATTAGTCATTTAGCAGATGTCAATCTCTGTGTTGACCCACATGAAAAAAATACTACCGTTTACTATAGTACTTACTGTAGAATTCTGTAGTAAACTGTAGGATAGGGATTAACATGGGTAACCGAGATCCCTTAACAGACCCAGGAACACACGTTTCCCGAAAATATTTAATGACAAGACCCGAAAAATTACAAAAATGTTCCCCAATGACGGCACAAATGCAATTCCACAAAATACACAACATGTGCAGCAAAATATTTAATAGCACATTATCCAAACAGGTTGTCGCATGGTAGCCTTTAGTCTAACGTATTTACTTCACACAAAGTTGCCATAAATTCAAAGTAAACGCATAATTGCCACTACTGAACTGCACACATGACCCGAATGCAGTTAATGAACCCTACAGGAAACTCCTACAGTACAGCCTATAAAAGAACGTGTGCCTCTTTGAGCTGTCATTGTGACTCTTCAGACATTCACACATTAGATAGGCCTACGCACGATTTAGTACATAGTCATCTCTGTCACAGACATGAAGTCTGTGGGTAGGCATGAGGGAAAATGATATCTTCTCCTGTACGAATGCCTAGCCTATTTTCTTATCCAAAATCCTGACTCCTGTCGTGCATGAAAATTCCTAACTTTATTCTGGAATCCATAGGTTGCATTATCAAAGCACGTCTCTGGCCTATGCATGTCGAACTACCGCTATCACATTTCCCCTGCTTCTGTGCTCTGTCTCAGACTTTCCGCCCATGGGATCTTCAGTAGAGAATGTGTGCTCAACTAACAATATGGGAGTAGATATGGATATTTTGAAAACGGGTGTTCTTTGTTAAGATACTTTGATATTTAAACTATTTCCACTCGTCATCTCCCTATTATTCATGAGCTGATCTGCTATCGGTATAATCATCAACTCGATTTTTGCCAAATATAGGAGATATTCTATCATTCGTTGAAGGTTATCTAGTAGCAAGATTAGCCACTTTAGTCATTTGACTTTTGTTTGACTGCCATTTGCCGTTTGTTTGATTATACATCTCAATGCTTTGGGTGCGCTCTGTGCGACCTGAAATTAGCTGAATTAATTGAGGAACATAAGGCTCAGAATTTATGAATGGCCTATTTCGCAATTCACAACAATGTCATTGGCGATCAAAGATCAAAGACAAACTCTATAATTAGGGGGGCAGTAGGGAGAGGTACCGGTGCGGTGCAGGTATTGAAACTTGTCTTGAAAATATTCATCCATACTGCTGAATACTATACTCTACACACTACTATTCCCCTCGATCGTGTAGTGCTTACTATAGAAATCTGTAGTGTACTGTAGAATACTATACTACACACTGTAGTATACCTTAATCATGTGTAGTAGATCCTATAGAATTTCTACCTACTGGTTATGGAAATGTTTTAGTAGGAGAAAAGAGAAAGCAGCCAATTCTATGTCAAAGATAATAGTATTTTAGGCTTGGGTAGTGTACTGTATACTGGGGTATTTGGAAATAGCCACGGGATGCTTTTTCAATACTGTCAATATCAATGAAACTATTTCATAGTTCATTTAAATACTTTGAATATTTGTAGCTACTTTTTAAGTAAAGTACCTGCAGTCAACTTGTGCAATACGTTAGGAGATAAAGAAGATTGCGTTCTTCATTTCACCTGTCACGTTATTTTTAACGGTAGTCGGTAGTCCCTAATCACATGGTGTTTGTCTACAAGCACACAACGACTAGAGACCGGAGCCTTGTGAGTCACACTCACTGTTGCGCAGCACACGCCAGGTGATCTAGTTACAGTATGGAATTCATCACTAAATGTTTGACAGCTAGATATCTTCTAACTTAAGTTAACTGTCTAAAATGTGCTCAATACTCTGTAGTTGTGCATTTGGTTTGCTAATTTAGTAGCCAGCAGACCTGTGTAGATTAAAATGTACCTCAATCCAGGGAGGAGAAATGTGAGGTACTCTGAATTGTCCCATCTTCACGGTGTAACAGTTGGGATAATGGGACCATTCAGAGTACAAACCATTTCTCATCCCTGGATTGAGGTACGTTTTCTGAGCCATATCTTGCACTGACTCCGTGCTGTCTTAATATACACAGGAATGCTGTCTGAACTAGTGCAGCTGTAAGTCAGCAGGTAGAATTTTCTGGCTAGTTATCGAGCTTAGTGGTCAGCTTCTTGTAAAATCAGCATTGGTAACCTTTGGATTACAGAGGCTGAATGGGGTTTGAAAATAGCACCCCTTGTGTTCAGTGCCACTATTACAGAATATCCCGGGATGGCACAAGGTCGGTATGACAATCTGGATACCGCCAAAGCCTTTAGTATACACTATAATCTTTTAACTATAGCAATACTACTGCATTTATACTATAGTCAATTAGTATAAAAACACTACAGTAAATACTATAGTATATAATTATAGTAATACTTCAGCATTTACAATGCCTTTGGAAAGTATTCAGACCTCTTTTTACTTTTTCCACATTTTGTTACGTTACAGCCTTATTCTAAAATTGATTTGTTTTTAAATTCCTCATCAATCTACACACAATATCCCATAAAGACATGTTTGCTCATTTATAAAATAAACTGAAATATCATATTTACATAAGTATTCAGACCCTTTACTCAGTACTTTGTTGAAGCACATTTGGTAGCGATTACAGCCTTGAGTCTTCTTGGGTATGACGCTACAAGCTTGGCACACCTTTAATTGGGGAGTTTCTCCCATTCCTCTCTGCAGATCCTCACAACAAGCTCTGTCAGATTGTCAGGTTGTGCACAGCTATTTTCAGGTCCCTCCAGAGATGTTTGATCGGGTTCAAGTCCGAGCTCTGGCTGGCCCACTCAAGGAAATTCAGAGACTAGTCCTGAAGCCACTCCTATATTGTCTTGGATGTGTGCTTAGGGTCATTGTCCTGTTGGAAGGTGATCCTTCGCCCCAGTCTGAGGTCCTGAGCGCTCTGTAACAGGTTTTCATCAATGATCTCTGTACTTCGCTCCATTCATCTTAGCCTCGATTCTGACTTGTCTCTCAGTCCCTGCCGCTAAAAAGCATTTCCACAGCATGATGCTGCCACCACCATGCTACACCATAGGGATGGTGCCAGGTTTCTTCCAGACGTGACGCTTGGCATTCAGGCCAAAGAGTTACATCTTGGTTTCATCAGACCAGAGAATCTTGTTTCTCATGGTCTGAGAGTCTTTAGGTGCTTTTTGGCAAACTCCAAGCGGGCTGTCATGTGCCCTTTTCTGCTAAGTGGCTTCCGTCTGGCCACTCTACCATAAAGGCCTGATTGGTGGAGGGCTGCAGAGATGGTTGTCCTTCTGGAAGGTTCTCCCATCTCCACAGAGGAACTCTAGAGCTCTGTCAGAGTGACCATCAGGTTTTTGGTTACCTCCCTGACCAAGGCCCTCCTCCCCCGATTGCTCAGTTTGGCCGGGCGGCCAGCTCTAGGAAGAGTTTTGGTGGTTCTAAACTTCTTCCATTTAAGAATGATGGAGGCCACTGTGTTCTTGGGGACCTTCAATGCTGCAGAATTGTTTTGGTACCCTTCCCCAGATCTGTGCCTCAACACAGTCCTGTCTCGGAGCTCTACGGACAATTCCTTCGACCTGATGGCTTGGTTTTTGCTCTGACATGCACGGTCAACTGTGGGTCCATTCAATTTAATATACCACAGGTGGACTACAATCAAGTTGTAGAAACATCTCAAGGATGTTCAATGGAAACAGGATGCACCTGAGCTCAATTGAGTCTCATGGCAACAGGTCTGAATACTTATGTAAATTAGGTATTTCTGTTTTTTGATTGAATAAATGTGCTAATATTTCAAAAAAAATGTTTTTGCTTTGTCCTTATGGAGTATTGTGTGTAGATTGCTGAGGATTTTTTTAAAATACATTTTAGAATAAGGCTGTAATGTAACAAAATGTGGAAAAAGTCAATGGGTCTGAATACTTTCCGAAGGCACTGTATACTATAGTATTTTTTTTTAAATGTGGAGAGCTATTCCTGAATGTTAAAATGTTATAGACAGGTCTATCTTGTTCAAGACTGATGTTTTTGAATTTGTAGAGGAGGACGAGGCTACGTGTGTAGTGGGCATTTCTATGAGTTGTAAGATTGGCCTGAATAAGGGGAGCATAAAGAAAATACAAAAAGCATCTAACATATTAACAAGGTCTACAGTAACTACACCGAACAAAAATATAAACGCAACATGCAACAATTTCAAAGATTTTACTGAGTTACAGTTCATAAAAAAACATATGGAAATCAGTACATTCAAATACATTCATTAGGCCCTAATCTATGGATTTCATATGATGGTCACAGATACCTTAAAAAAAAGGTAGGGGCGTGGATCAGAAAATCAGTCAGTATCTGGTGTAACCACCATTTGCCCCATGCTGAGCTTCACATCTCCTTCACATAGAGTTGATCAGGCTGTTGATTGTGGCCTGTTGTTCCACTCCTCTTCAATGGCCGTGCGATGTTGCTGGATATTGGCTGGAACACACTGTCATACACGTCGATCCAGAGCAACCCAAACATGCTCAATGGGTGACATGTCTGTTGAGTATGCAGGCCATGGAAGAACTGGGACATTTTCAGCTTCCAGGAATTGTGTACAGATCCTTGCGACATGGGGCCGTGCATTATTATGCTGAAACATGAGGTGATGGCGGCGGATGAATGGCATGACAATGGGCCTTAAGATCTCGTCACGGTATCTCTGTGCATTCAAATAGCCATTGGTAAAATGCAATGCGTTCGTTTTCCGTAGCTTATGCCTGCCCATACCATAACCCCACCGCCACCATGGGGCACTCTATTCACAGTGTTGACGTCAGTAAACTGCTCGCCCATGCGACGCCATACATGCTGTCTGTCATCTGCCTAGTACAGTTGAAACCTGTGATTCATCTGTGAAGAGCACACTTCTCCTGCGTGCCAGTGGTCATCAAAGGTGAGCATTTGTCTACTGAAGTCAGTTACGACGCAAAACTACTGTGAACTTCCCTGATACAGTTTCTGACAGTTTGTGCAGAAATTCTTCAGTTGTGCAAACCCACAGTTTCCTCAGCTGTCGGGGTGGCTGGTCTCAGACAATCCCGCAGATGTTGAAGCCGGATGTGGAGATCATGTGCTGGCGTGGTTACACGTGGTCTGCGGTTGTGAGACATTAAAATTGAATTCTCTGGCAACAGCTCTGGTGGACATTCCTGCAGTCAGCATGTAAATTGTATGCTCCCTCAACTTGGGGCGGCAGGGTAGCTTAGTGGTTAGAGTGTTGGACTAGTAACCGGAAGGTTGCAAACCTCCGAGCTGACAAGGTACTAATCTGTCGTTCTGCCCCTGAACAGGTAGTTAACCCACTGTTCCTAGGCCGTCATTGAAAATAAGAATTTGTTCTTAACTGACTTGCCTAGTTAAATAAAGATAAAATAAAATAAATAAACTTGTGACAAAACTGCACATTTTAGAGGGGCCTTTTATTGTCCGCAGAACTAGGTGCACCTGTGTAATGATAATGCTGTTTAATCAGCTTCTTGATATGCCACACTTTTCAGGTGGATGATTTATTTGAGCAAGGGAGAAATGCTCACTAACAGGGATGTTAACAAATTTGTACAGAACATTTTAGAGAAACAAGCTTTTTGTGTGTGTTGAACATTTCTGGGATCTTTTATTTCGGCTCATGAAACATGAGATCAACACCTTACGTGTTTCGTTGATATTTTTGTTCAGTGTATGTTCTCAAGTGACCAATTCATATTTTCTCAATCTGTGAGTTGAATATGTAATGCTTAATTCTAATAACTAACTTGCCCTCCAACGCATGTTTCCATTGGCTGTCAGAACCCTTTGACTCCTGTTTTCTCAGATTCAGGACAGACCTGCTCCACCTACTAAGCCACTCCCTCCTGACCCTGTCTTAAAACAAGCCCAGGTAACCTGGCCTAGGCCTGTGAGGTGATGGGTAGCTTGAAAAATGCTTGTGTGTGCAATGCAATGAGATGAGATCACTACATAAATAATAATTAGTAATCTATAAGAATCCTCATGTTTTCTAGAACTAACATTCTGTGTCTTTTTATGTATGCGTAGTTGCAGTATTATAGCGAAGTCCTGTTTTGTTCCTCTACTTTTTCCATATCCATCATTAGATAAGAAAGAAACGGCCTGCCCCCCCGACCCCAGCCCCCTTAACAACTAGGTACAGTCAAAGGTTGCCATTTAATGAGGAGGTCTTCATCCATATGTAGCCATAGCAGTAGCCGTAGCAGTAGCCGTAGCCGTAGCAGCACCACCAACACAGTTGATTCTCAAGCAATCACCCTTTTTCTATCTATGTTTAGAGGGCCATGCCATCACAATGTTTCTTTAAAATGATTCTATGAAGGGGACTCCTGAGTGGCGCAGCGGTCTAAGGCACTGCTTCGCAGTGCTTGAGGCATCACTACAGACCCGGGTTTGACCCCAGGCTGTGTCGCAGCCGGCCGCGTTGTTAGGGGAGGGTTTGGCCGACCGGGATGTCCTTGTCCCATCATGCTCTAGCGACTCCTTGTGGCACGCTGACTTTGGTCGCCAGTTGTACTGTGTTTCCTCCGACACAGTGGTGCGGCTGGCTTCTGGGTTAAGCGAGCAGTGTGTCAAGAAGCAGTGCGACTCGTCAGGGTCGTGTTTCGGAGGACGCATGGCTCTCAACCTTCTCCTCTCCCGAGTCCGTATGGGAGTTGCAGCGATGGGACAAGACTCTAACTACCAATTGGATATCACGAAATTGGGGTAAAAATATTTTTAAAATGTATTTAAAAAAAAAATGTCAGTCAGTCTGAATGGAAACCTGCATGTACAGGGTGACTTAAATTATGTTGAAAACTAACCACAGCATTACTTTGATTACTTAGCATTACTTACTGGCATGGGGGGGGAGCATGTTCTTCCTTTTAGTGCCAAGAGTAGCCACAGCGTCTAATGCTTAACAAAGGTTTAATTTGGACAAGATTAACTCTCCTGTTTAGACATGTAAATCTGTTACTTAGCGAAAGAACCCTCCACATGAGCGAACTCTCTATCCCCAGCTTAGATCTGGAAGAGTAGCCTATGTGCTGAGACAATGATTGAACTAGTTGACCGTGGCTCCACACACCAGAGTTGTTTTATCTCTTTATTTCCAATCACTTTTGTAAATTGTAATACTTGACTTGAATATTATGTGATGATGCCTACAAAACACTTGGCATTATTACATAACATTCAAATATACAGGTACATAGTTAATTAGCTGATGCCCTGGAATCAATGTACACTGAGTGTACAAAACATTAGGAACAAATTCCAAATTTTTAGTTGCAACCCTTTTTGCCCTCAGAACAACCTTGAATCGTCAAGGCAGGGACTCTCCAAGGTGTCAAGCATTCCACAGGGATGCTGACCCATGTTGACTCCAATGCTTCCAATAGTTGTGTCAAGTTAGCTTGATGTCCTTCGGGTGGTGGACCATTCTTGATACTCTCGGGAAACTGTTGAGCGTGAAAAACCCAGCAGTGTTGCAGTTCTCGAGCCACTCAAACCGGTGCGCCTGGCACCTACTACTATACCCGGTTCAAAGGCACTTACATCTTTTGTCTTTCCCATTCACCCTCAGAATGGCACACATACACAGTTAATTTTTCAATTGTCTCAATGCTTAAAAATCCTTCTTTAACCTGTTGCCTCCCCTTCAATTACTGTACACTGATTGAAGTGGAATTAATAGGTGACATCAATAAGGGATCATAGTTTTCACCTGGTCAGTCTGTCGTGGAAAGAGCATGTGTTCCTAATGTTTGTACACACAGTGTATATTCCATACCACTGTTCCTCAAAAAGTATCTTATGGTCTTTGGTCAAATTGCTGATTTCTTTCTCATCTGTATGGCTTTGAGGAGCACTGGTGTCAATCATCTTTCCCTCTTATCATCTACTTCCATGATTGGAATCTGTCTTGTCAATAGTAGCGTAATGGATTCTATTCCATTACTTTAGAGTGCATTTGTTACCTGCATGGAGCTAAGCATGATGGCGAATAAATAAAGGTAGCTGTCTCGTCTCTGTGGTTTGCTAATATAAATGATTTGTCTTTGTCTCATTGCATGGGAATTGGTCTGAAGTTTGTTTTCATCGTACGTACAAATAGTGAACATTTTTGAGTATTGTGACACTACTCTGAGTCTCATTCAGTATTCTGTTAGAATACCCGAATAGTCCCTTTCCTCTGGTTGGTCTCTTCCACCCCTCACTCTCATTCTCTCCATCTATTCCTCCTGTTCTTCTGTTTCCGTCCGTTATTCTAGCCATCGTTGAGTCGGCCGACTCCTCCCACCAGGCCTCTACCCCCTGACCCTGTGCTAACAGGCAGCCAGGTACCAGAGTAGCATGTAGACATGGCTGCATGTGGGTATTGGGTCTGATTGGTTGATTTATGTGACGAGTGTGGTTGGTTGGTTAATTGATTGTGGAGGGATTTAATGGTTGATTGGTGGGATTGTGTGGTTAATTGATGTGTATGTAGTTGATTGGTTGATTCAATGGATTGAATGATTTGAGACAATTAATCTTAAATCAGACTAATCAAGCTTTAGTTCAGATTTGTATTGTATTGCTGAATTTACAGTTATGTACAAATGCAGATCAAAGTACTTCATATTCACTTACTTGGAAGTGGCTCTAAAAGGGGATTACAAAAGAATGCACAGCTAATCTATGGCTGTAGGTAATGTTGGTAACTAATTGAAAATAAAAAAATGATTTAAGGTGAAATTAGCATTTTAAAGTTAAAGTACAAACTGCAATGTATTAATTTGTGATACTGCATTTGCATATTAAACCATGCTTAATATATTGGTGTAGTGTAAATACACACGCCGGCCAGTTTATTAGGTACAGCACCCCGTTCACGAAAATGGATCACTCCTACAGACAGTGAGTCATGTGGCCGTGTCATCGAGACATTAAGTGACTGTTTGATTGAAGGTTAGAATGGACAAAAGAAGTGGCACAAGCAACTTTAAGCGTGGTATGATTGTCAATGCCAGGCGCACCGAGTATCTCAGAAACGGACGCCTTCCTGGGCTTTTCACACACGACAGTGTCTAAGGTTTACCGAGAATAGTGCTACAAACAAAAAACATCCAATCAGTGGCAGTCTTGTGGGCGAAAAAGCAAGCTGATGAGAGAGGTCGAAAGAGAGTGGCAAGAATCGTGCAAGCTAACAGGCGGGCCACAAACAGACAAATGGCCCAATACAACAGTGGTGTGCAGAATAGCATCTCGGAATGCACAACTCGTCGGTCCTTGTCACGGATGGGCTATTGCAGCAGACGACCACACCTTGTTCCACTCCTATCAGCTAAAAATAACAAGAAGCGTCTCCAGTGGGCACGTGATCATCAACACTGGACAATTTAGGAGTGGAAAAACATTGCCTGGAGTGGCCTGCGCAGTCCCCAGACCTCAACCCAATAGAGCATCTTTGGGATGAGATGGAACGGGCTGTTTACAGCATGGATGTACCGCCGTCCAATCTGCAGCAACTGCGTGATGCCATCGAGTCAGCATGGACCAACATCCCTGTGGAACGTTTGACACCTTGTAGAATGCCCCAAATAATTCAGGCTGTTCTGGAGGCAAAGGGGGGTGTCCGACCCCGTACTAGATGGGTGTACCTAATAAACTGGCCGGTGAGTGTAGTTTGCATCATCCACGTACAAGCAGGCAACCTTCAACACGTCAATAATAGCAAGTCGCATAAATTATTTCTAGTACTATTAGCAGAACAGTTAACTAAACCAAAAGTTGATGAATTAAATCTACGTTTGGTCTAGAGCCCATCCCTGCAACTCCAGTCCTCGGGGCCGTAGTGGTTACACTAGTTCCTTATCCCTAGCAAACACTGCTGATTTAAACTAATTGCGTTTTTGAACTGAAGATCATTAGTTGATTATTGGAGTCATGTGTTAGCTGGGGCAAAAGTGACACCAATTAGGCCCCCAAGGATTGGAGTTGGTCTAGACACCTCAATTTTCAGTTGTCTTGTCACTGTTACCTAAACTCTGTGACGATCGGCTATAATCAACGAAAATCATTGTATCACACCTGGATTGTATTATATGTTTCTTTTGTATTTTCTTCAGGCCCTTGTACAACCCAAAAAACCACCAGCACCCAGGAAGTCCTTGCCTTCAGAGCCCCCGTCACATCCCACCCACCCTGGGTACATTGCATCTGGTGCCCCCCTGCAACATGGAGCGAGTATAACTTCAGTTCCACCTGTTAGCCCTCCTGTTGCAGCCGTCCCTTCCAGGTACTTCAGTGACTGTATTGTTTGGCTAATTTGATGAATGTATAGATGTCAAATGAATGGGCAGGTAGACACATACAGTTGGTGTTGTACAGTATTGTAACAAAAGCTGGAGGTGACCTTCTTTTCTATATCCCTCTCTATCTCACATAGACGTGCCCCTTTACCTCCAGTACGGACGTCACAACCCAGGAAACCCAACTCGACACCTCCGGTTTAACTGCCAAAGATCCACAAAACCACTAAGATTCTGAGATTCTCTTAAACCGGACCTGAACGCATGAATTGCACTGATTCAGCCAAGAGTTTTATTATGGAGAACCTTATAGGAAGGCTCAGAACCCAGAAGTCTCCAAATGAAGGCTGCTTTTCACTCTCCCTGCCCCCCCTAAACTATTTCCTGTTGTCTTCTTCCTGAGAGACTGACAGGTGCCTTACGTGTCGTGTTGGGACAGACTGGGGCTCCGAGCAAAGCAGAGAAGGTTTGGAATGTTCAGTTGGGTTGATCCGTTGGCCATTAAGAAACTGGATGGATGTAGTTAAGTATCCGTCAAAGATGTAACACTTCATGAAAACTGTGTGGCTTTTGACATTAACTGACAATTACAAAAATGGATGTCTACACAGAGCCTAAGCTCAATTGAGATTAAAGGCCCAGTACTGGTTTTATGGCATTGGCACATTTGAATGTGCCCTGTGATGCTTCAGAACAACGTATTACTCTTCTACTTATAGGTTGAAGCCCAAGTCATTCTCCCAATCTGACTGTGGCCACCACTTTTGCACCATTTTGCAGTATTTTATTTTAAGTGGCTTGGCTAATGCAGGCCTCAGGAAACCAGTCCTGACCATCTCTTGCTCTCTTTCTGGAATAAAGAAGCATGTCAACACTTTCATTCACCGCAATGATTTCTTTGATCTCCATCACAATGGTGTCATTGAGGGGGAGGACCTTGCATGCAACCCTTTCTGACTAACCCTTGAGATGAAATGAGAATAGTGTCACAGAAACCTTAGTTCTTGATTGCAGAGCTGTACAACTGTAAATACCAGAGAATTCTAACTTGCCTACTAGTTTTAATTCTACAATAAGGGCTATTTAAAAGCCAAAGAGATGGATCTCTGGAGAAGTGAGGGGGGAAGTAGATTGAACTTTGTGAAATGATAGGCCACTTCTCGAAGCCTGACCTACGCTGCGACAGAAGATCGGTTGCCTTTTTTGTACCTTTGGTGATCAGTTGTGCCGCACCAGTGTAAGCCAGAATGAGTTAAGTGCACTCATAGAATGAGGAGCTCTTTTAAATGAGTCTTCACATATTCAGGTGAATTAAAACCAAGCCATGGGATTCACTTCTTTAGGATTGGTGGGTCCCCTGCGGGACGGTTGAGCGAATGTAGGCTAATGCGATTAGCATGAGGTTGTAAGTAACAAGAACATTTCCCAGGACATAGACATATCTGATATTGGCAGAAAGCTTAAATTATTGTTAATCTAACTGCACTGTCCAATTTACAGTAGCTATTACAGTGAAAGAATACCATGCTATTGTTTGAGGAGCGTGCACAGTTTTGAACAAAGTTATTAATGAACAAATTAGGCACAGTTGGGCAGTCTTGATAAAACATTTTGAACAGAAATGCAATGGTTCCTTGGATCAGGCTAAAACTTTGCACATATACTGCTGCCATCTAGTGAACTATTTATAAATCGCACCTGGGCTGGAATAATACATTATGGCCTTTCTCTTGCATTTCAAAGATGATGGTACAAAAAAAATACAAAAAAATGGTTGGTTTCTAATTTGAATTATCTTTTACCAGATCTAATGTGTTATTCTCCTACATTCCTTTCACATTTCCACAAACTTCAAAGTGTTTCCTTTCAAATGATACCAAGAAAATGCATATCCTTGCTTCAGGGCCTGAGCTACAGGTAGTTCGATTTGGGTGTCCTTTTAGGCGAACCTTAAGAGTTAAACTGGGGAAACGCTGACTGAATGTACGAGAAAAAAAAATAAAAACTATAGGCTCACACTTTACATTAAGTCACAGCAATGCCATGTAGTTACACCAAATATCATTTTCTCAGTCTTATTTCATGTAACTAGATTGGTAATTAATGTAAAACATATTGTTACTTATCTTTTTAGTGCAATTCAAGCATTGTTATGTTCCTTCTCTGCAGTACAGTGTACAGCTAGTTACCAAATTAGTTTGAGTAACTTCATGGTATAAGGGCAACTTAATATAAAGTGTTCTGATGTTCTGGAATAAACCACAATATACATACTACTCCTGAAGTGGTGAGCCACCAGTACAGGGGCTGTATGTCGGCAGGCAACAGTATTGATTTTGCCTGCATGTCATGAACGTGTATTTCATTTTTAGTGAAAGATTGTTTTCCAAGTCAAAACGTCTGTTTGTCTTCCATTTAATATTGTTTAAAGTGATGAATTACCAGCCTTATGAGTTTTAAGTTGAGCACTCCACGGCAACATGGCTAACTGTGTTTATACAGCAAATAGATGGTTTTGTGTATCAATGGTGGCTTATTTAGTCAAAGAGAATTTGGCTAGCAGGTATGATAATTGAAACTGATAATCTTCATCCTGATTTGAAATCTGCCAATACTTCTTGGTCATTTGGATAAATGAGTACTGGTATGCATTACAAGCATTTCAGATAATTTGACTGTTCATTATTTTGATTAATTACTAAAGTTGTCAACTTTGATTATGACAAACTCTAAATGGCGCAGGCATGTGATTATGCCTTCCATCGGTCCATTTGATTTAGAATTTGTTAATGTCCTTTTTTGACCTTCTACTGACAATGCTCTGTTCCAATGTTCTGAACACACTCTCCCTTTGGTTCTATTCATATGTCTTACATTTCTAATACGTCTGATTATCAGTATGAGAACACTCAGATGTAACACGAATTGTTACAAATTTTGCTCAATGCAATTATGGGAGGGTCTTTTCATGAGACTGTTCTACTTTGACCTCTGTCTGCATTTTTCCTACTGTCTCAATTGAGACGTTCACTGCTGCTGAGGGAAATAAAACAGACTGTGGAAAAGTGACTGGTTTTGTTGGCTGCTTAATTTTCCTCTTTTGTATTATTAATCTTTTGGGCTGACTTACCCTTTCACACAGTGATATCACAGCACTGGGTGTGCAACTAAGTTGAACCAACACTGGGTGCTTGGGAAGGAGGAAGGTGTTAACTAGCTTGCATGCCAATTTGATCAAATACATTCTTCTCATACATGGTGTGAGTGTGTGCATGCAGCCCGGATTCACAGTGACTGGTTTCAGGGGATGCAGATGTGAGAAGAGATGTCATGTCGCTCTCACGTTTAACACAAAAGGAAACGTAACATAACAGGAGGCTTAATTCTGAGAAGTCAGACTTCCTCTGAGCATTTACTATGAATTTTGAAGTTGTCTTATGGGGAAATATTTCTTTGTCTATCTCCAAGTAATGGAAGATGAGTTGGTTTATTTTGTAACATTTCTTGAAAACCCTTTTGGATCCATAAGTGTAGGTTTTGGTGAAATGGCACAACTGCACTACGCACCATTCACTCTTCCTTGCACACAGTTGTAGAACGTGTGTTGTTCAAAATGTTGTATTTCAAAACTTGTGTACTTAACACTAAAAAAGCCGGGCCTCAAGGGAACCCACTTTGAACCAATGAGCGGTCATTTTGACTGCAGCATTCTAACAGTCTAATAAATACATTCCATATATGCTATCGGAAAATGTTTTAGAAACAGATGCCTCACAAGTCTTCAACTGGCAGCTTCATTAAATAGTACCCGCAAAACACCATTGTCAATGTCAACAGTGAAGAGGCGACTCCAGGATGCTGGATCCAGTCTCTTGCCCTGCTACTGAAAAACATCCCCACAGCATGATACTGCCACCACAATGCCTCACTGTAGGGATGGTGCCAGGTTTCCTCCAGACATGACGCTTGGCATTCAGGCCAAAGAGTTCAACCTTGGTTTCATCAGACCAATTTGTTTCTCATGGTCTGAGAGTCCTTTAGGTGCCTTTTGGCAAACTCCAGGCAGGCTGTCATGTGCCTTTTTACTGAGGAGTGGCTTCCGTCTGGCCACTCTACCATAAAAACCTGACTGATGGAGGGCTGTAGAGATGGTTGTTCTTCTAGAAGGTTCTCCCATTTCGACAGAGGAACTCTGGAGCGCTGTCAGAGGGAGCATCGGGTTCTTGGTCACCTCCCTGACCAAGGCCCTTCTCCCCCGATTGCTCAGTTTGGCCGGGACGCCAGCTCTATGAAGAGTATTGGTGGTTCCAAACTTAAGAATGATGGAGGCTACTGTGTTCTTGGGGACCTTTCAATGCTGCAGAAATGTTTTGGTACTCTTCCCCAGATCTGTGCCTCCACAAAATCCTGTCTCGGAGCTCTATGGACAATTCCTTCGACCTCATGGGTTGGTTTTTGCTCTGACATGCACTGTCAACTGTGGAACCTTATATAGACAGGTGTGTGCCTTTCCAAATGATGTTCAATCGATAGCTTTTTACAACGGATGACTCTAATCAGGTTGTAGAAACATCAAGGATAGTCAATGGAAACAGGATGCACCTTAGTGAAATTTAGAGTCTCAAAGCAAAGGATCTGAATACTTATTTAAATAAGGTATCTGTTTTTTGTTTAGAATCAATTAGCTACAATTTCTAAAAAACAGTATATGGGGTATTGTGTGTAGATTGATGAGGAAAAACATATTTAATACATTTTAGAATAAGGCTGTAACATAAAATGTGGAAAAAGTCAAGGGGTCTGAATACTTTCCAAATGCACTGTATATACTGTACTTCTATTAATTTTTGAACTCGTACCGGGAAACTTTCAGATGAGTCTTGTGAGGCCTATGGGCGTCCTGGAGCAAAATGTGTCCGTGAGACTCACACCGTTCCACATAGGGGTTATATTGGTATGTAGCCCAAACTGTTTGAACGCTACAGAAAGATGGTGGCAGATCAGCTGTACTGACTTCAGACGAGTCCCAAGATGCCTGTGGGGGTCGTAGAGCAAAGCGGAGAACACCACCGTGAGAATCTCATCTTTCCATAGAGGGGTCGTAGTAGGCCAAACAATTCGGACACTACAGACGATTTTGTGTGAAGACCAATGTTTCATGGCATGACAAACACTGCTCTAGCCCTGTCACCTTTCACCTGTCACCTTTCACCGCAGTTGCGGAAGTGCGAACGGCAGTTGCAGTGGATTGAGACACATCCAAAGCAACAGAAAAAAAAACTGTTCTCTAGCTGAAATTGACAGATTTTAAGAGAGTGGTCCAGCTGCAACATCATCTCTCAGAGCAGTCATCCCTCAGGGTCTCTACAGCATACTTCCACTTACTGGTATGTCATCTCTCAGTGCAGTGCATCTCTCAGGAAATTTGTGGGGGTTTCGAAAGGTGCCTCTCAAGATGTAATTTGGGTTATCGAACGTTAGTCAAGGTCTGCAGAGATGACAGTAAGGAATTTCTGTTATGCAAAAAAAAAAATGTCTTCACTGTGTCTTTGAATGTTACCTACCAGTAGCCATGTATGTAACTTTTAACTTTTTTGTAAATGCTAGCTAACGTTAGCTACCTTAAAATAAAAACTGCATTCATTTTACAATGTATTATTTATTATTGAATTTTTTAAATAATAATAATAATAATTTAAATATCAAGTCATGGTGGTTCTAGTAGTTGTGGAATTTCAGCACTTCTAGTGTTAACATGCTGACTAGACTGGGCAATCGCACAAATGTTGATTTTGTTCATCCACACCTGACGCAATCAGGACAAGCAGGTTGAAATATCAATAGAACTCTGAACCAACTATTCATTTGTGGACAGGTCGAAACACATTAAACATTCATGGACATTTAGCTAGCTAGCTTGCTGTTGCTAGCTAACCTGTCCTGGGATATAAACATTAGGTTGAAATTTTACCTGAAATGCACAAGGTCCTTTTTTCTGGATCTTTGTAGAATTTTGACCCATTTTGAGTCACACAAATCGTCTGTTCTCTACTCCGACAATTAATCCACAGATAAAAGGGGAAACCTAGTTAGTTTCTAGTAATATATCCTCCTTCAGACTTCTTCTTCTTTGTGTTATATGTCGGTTGGCAACCAACTTTAAGGTGCATTACCACCACCAACTGGACTGAAGTGTGGACCTCAGTTCTTCTTTCATTCACGTGGGTATATGCTCCCAAAAACCAATGAGGAGATGGGAGAGGTGGGACTTGCAGTGTGTCAAAAGTAGAACCAAGCACGTGGGCAGTTTGAATGATTTATTTTGCAACGCTCCTGCCGGTGTGGTCAGCATGTAAGACTCGGAACGCCCACTCCTTTTGACACCCCTACTTTTCCTGTGAGGTGCACTGCACTGAGAGATGACATATCAGTAGGTAGCAGCATAGACCCTGAGGGATGACTGCTCTGAGAGATGAAGTCGCAGTTGAACCCTATGGGATATTATGCTAATTTGATTTCCACAGGGCTACGGAAATCGACTAGGTTAAATGTTCAAAGTTTCTTTTGAAAAAAATATTTCAAACAGAATAGTGTTACCATATTCCATTGAGAGTTAGTTTCATGTAACAGGGTCAACCTTAAAATGAGGGACAGAGGTAAATGAATCACTAATCACAGGAAATGAATAATAATGTTCAGAAATGACTGTCAAAGCAACGAAATAACTATGGCTTTACGATGATGGTGATAACTTGGATAAATGTTGGAGTTAAGTGGAGGTTGCAAAACTTTTCATGTTAAAAATCTGATTTATTGAATTCTACATATTGTCAATATTAACAGGGCACTTTATTTATTGTAACAGTCTTTTAAAATTCAATATTGGTGCACAATTTCTACTTAAAATATCAAAGGGGCACAAAAGGCACTCTTTTCGTGTTATGGTGATGACGAGAGGAAGTCAGACGATGCAGGCCACAGCATTGCAACACCTTTTTCACAAGTGTGTAACAAAGCTCTCAGCACAGCCAGACTCACACACATTTAACACGCACACTGTGCTCACATGAGGAAGTCCTCTTCAACAACAGATCCTTCCACATCCTCCGCCTCAATCTCCATCCAGGTATTCCAGCCGGTCCTGTTGAGAGGAGCACCCCCACCATGGCATTTGGGAGCCTGGCCTGGAGTCTCTCTGCTCTACTGGGGCTTCTCCTGACCCCTTCACTAGGGTTGGAACCTCCACGGATCTCCTTCCCCCTCGGTTAGTAGAACATTTGATTCATTATTGTTTTTTCATGTCCATTTACTGGGTTTTTATGTATTTGCATCTGTGTGTGAATCTTGCAAAGATGCAGCATTCAGGAAAGACAGATATTATTTCAAGTTTATTTAATGTAAATATATAATTTGTCAGGATATAATATGAAAAAACACTTCCTCATGTTGAACTGCTGAGACATGCTCCGACTACGCATAGCTTGTGGCTGTATGCATGTCACTTAAAATTTCCGTTTGTGCCTCTTCCTCTACATTTTAAGAAACCACAGTGGCATGAAACACGATGGCACAATAGACACGAAGGCCCATTACCTTTTCACTCAGGCCCCCCTTCCAGCATTGGGGAACACCCCTCGCCCCCGCCCTGTACTCGCTCTCGCCACGTCTATTTCTATGGGCACAAGCACTGTTCTTGACACACACTGTTCATGACACACACCTCTTTTGTTGGCGGAGAGAATATTTAGCAGGTTTAAAGCTTATTTCCTGCAATTTTAACCCTTTTGTCATGGGGTGAAGAGAAAATGTTGCAGTTTTAAAGCTAATTTTCTTGCAATTCTATAGATTTTGCCATGTCTAATGTGTATTCATGTGACATTTGAGTGACGCAAACATTCACACAGAATCTCTGGGCAAAAAAACCTAGCTAAAACACTTTAGCTGACATGGGCTAGTTGACCTGGACATTTCTGACAAGTTATAAATAGCTCTAAGGTCTGCAATGACAGACATGACGAGGAAAACGGATTATGCACTACCCAATTTCAAAATGTCACTTTGTGCATTCTACTATTACAACTTTCAAGAGTAAGTTGAAAGCTGGACCCCCACGCACCGCCTGCACCCCACAGTTTGGGAACTACTGACCAAGGCCACAGACAGACTGTATGGACAGACACACTTAAATACACTATAAGCACAGACTGCCTGATAATACATGTTTAGGTCAGGTGACAGTTGTAGTTGGTTTATGCTACATGGGGTATCCAATATAGTATTTTTTCATACTTCATTTACTTTTCCCCTCAAGCTGTTACCCAATCAAAACAATGGTCAATTATATCCCCTATTTCTCCAAATCAAATCAAAGTTTATTTGTCACGTGTGCCGAATACAACAGGTGCAGACCTTACAGTGAAATGCTTACTTACAGGCTCTAACCAATAGTGCAAAAAAGGTGTTAGGTGAACAACAGGTAAGTAAAGAAATAAAACAACAGTAAATAGACAGGCTATATACAGTAGCGAGGCTATAGAAGTAGCGAGGCTACATACAGACACCGGTTAGTCAGGCTGATTGAGGTAGTATGTACATGAACATATAGTTAAAGTGACTATGCATATATGATGAAAAGAGAGTAGCAGTAGCGTAAAAAGGGTGGGTGGTGGGACACAATGCAGATAGCCCGGGTAGCCAATGTGCGGGAGCACTGGTTGGTCGGCCCAATTGAGGTAGTATGTACACGAATGTATAGTTAAAGTGACTATGCATATATGATAAACAGAGAGTAGTAGCAGCGTAAAAAGAGGGGTTGGGGGGGTGCACACAATGCAAATAGTCCAGGTAGCCATTTGATTAGATGTTCAGGAGTCTTATTGCTTGGGGGTAAAAACTGTGGAGAAGCATTTTTGTCCTAGACTTGGCACTCTGGTACTGCTTGCCATGCGGTAGTAGAGAGAACAGCCTATGACTGGGGTGGCTGGTGTCTTTGACAATTTTTACAGCCTTCTTCTGACACCGCCTGGTGTAGAGGGCCTGGATGGCAGGCAGCTTAGCCACAGTGATGTATTGGGCTGTACGCACTACCCTCTGTAGTGCCTTGCGCTCAGAGGCAGAGCAATTGCCGTACCAGGCAGTGATGCAACCAGTGATGCAGTGATGCAACGCTCTCGATGTTGCAGCTGTAGAACCTTTTGAGGATCTCAGGACCCATGCCAAATCTTTTTCGTTTCCTGAGGGGGAATAGGCTTTGTCGTGCCCTCTTCACGACTGTCTTGGTGTGTTTGGACCATTCTAGTTTGTTGTTGATGTGGACACCGAGGAACTCAACCTGCTCCACTACAGCCCCGTCGATGAGAATGGGAGCGTGCTCGGTCCTCCTTTTCCTGTAGTCCACAATCATCTCCTTAGTCTTGGTTACGTTGAGGGATAGGTTGTTATTCTGGTACCACACGGCCAGGTCTCTGACCTCCTCCCTACAGGCTGTCTCGTCGTTGTCTGTGATCAGGCCTACCACTGTTGTGTCGTCTGCAAACTTAATGATGGTGTTGGAGTTGTGCCTGGCCATGCAGTCGTGGGTGAACAGGGAGTACAGGAGGGTACTGAGCACGCCCCCCTGTGGAGCTCCAGTGTTGAGGATCAGCGTGGCAGATGTGTTGCTACCTACCCTCACCACCTGGGGGCGGCCCATCAGGAAGTCCAGTATCAGAGGGAGGTGTCCCAGGATCCTTAGCTTAGTGATGAGCTTTGAGGGTACTATGGTGTTGAACGCTGAGCTGTAGTCAATGAATAGCATTCTCACATAAGTGTTCCTTTTGTCCAAGGGCAGTGTGGAGTGCAATAGAGATTGCATCATCTGTGGATCTGTTTGGGCGGTATGCAAATTGGAGTGGGTCTAGGGTTTCTGGGATAATGGTGTTGATGTGAGCCATTACCAACCTTTCAAAGCACTTCATGGCTACGGACGTGAGTGCTACGGGCCTGTAGTCATTTAGGCAGGTTGCCTTTGTGTTCTTGGGCACAGGGACTATGGTGGTCTGCTTGAAACATGTTCGTGTTACAAACTCAATCAGGGACATGTTGAAAATGTCAGTGAAGACACCTTCCGGTTGGTCAGCACACGTCCTGGTAATCCGCCTGGCCCCGCAGCCTTGTGTATGTTGACCTGTTTAAAGGTCTTACTCACGTCGGCTACGGAGAGCATGATCACACAGTCGTCAGCTACAGTACAGTATTTCTACACTTTTTTTGCTCTTTGTGACTCATTTGCTTGCATACAGTTTTACAAGAAAGTCAATGACCACAATCAGATGTCAAGATGATAGATTCAAAGGCCAAGCCACTCAAAATCTAAAATTAAACTGTGCACAATGCTACATGTTCAAAAGTGAGACCACATAGTCTGAGTTTTTGTTTGGATACCTATATATACACAGTACGTATGCCGTTTTACAACAGTTGTGGTAAAAAGAGATGAGAATATGAGCCAACTCTCACAGTCTAAAAGTGAGCACTAGCTGCTACATTATGGAACCCCATTATAACTTTTTAGGGGGGGGGGGGGGGGGGGGGAATGTATCAATACCCATGGTCCGGTGTTAGCTGGCGGTCCACACAAACATACATCATAATCATACCATTTTTATTTGCCTTTCCTTTCAGAAAGCCCAGAGAGACCTCTTCAATTATTCAGCCAACCAGACATTAAAAACACCACCACACTGTTGCTAAGTGACGACGGCTCCACTCTGTTTGTAGGGGCACAAGATGCTGTGCTCTCATTGGATGTCAGCCAGCCTGATGTCATAACCATGAAGACTAAGGTAGGCACATTCGAGAGGAAGAGGGAGCTGTCTTATTTCATCAGAGATACGTTTATAAAAAGGTTCCTACAGTCTACAAATATTCTCTCTGTCTGTTCCTCCTATAGATGGAATGGAAGCCCCCTCCAGATGTTCTACACGAGTGTACCACTAAGGGCAAGAAAGAAACGGTATTCATTGAGCCATCATGCACTTAAATGCACACACTTGCCTTCACAAGAAACCAATGAGAACCACTCTCACCTCTTTGATATCTGCCTATGTACTTATTTTCCTCAGACGGACTGTCCCAACTTTGTGCGAGTGCTGCAACCCATCAATGCCACCCACTTGTATGCCTGTGGAACATTTGCGTACAACCCTCATGATACCTATATGGTAAGACACTGCAGATCTCCTAGACTCTCCTAAAGCCTTCTGTTCTTCTCCTTTACGTCATATTTGGATAGACAGAGTATTTATATGATAATGAAACCTATAACACACTTTTAATGGCCCCTCTCTCTTTTTCCCACTTATGGTCCTATAATTCCTCCCCCCTCTCAATGTGTCTGTTCCTTTCTCTCTCATTCTCTCAGGACACAGACACTCTCACCATGGCCAAAGTCCCCAGGAAGTACAATAACGGAAAAGGTTGCTGCCCGTTCAACCCATATCAAAGAAACACAGCCATCTCTGTTGGTGAGATTGATGATGTGGAGAGCCAATTGTAGCTGAATTAGTGGACTGCCTTGGTGACGATGCCACATGATAATTGTCAAGAAGACACCAACACTTCCGAATAAATGCTCTACTTTGTATTTTGTTCTCGTCACTCGGATACCTCAATTTTGAACATGTTTCTCTATATATATAGATGGTGAGCTTTTCACAGCCACGACAAATGACTTCCTGGGTAAGACACCAATGGTCTCCCGCCATCTCAGTAAAGATGGTCGCCCAGATGTTAGCCAGGATACTTCAGTGACCTTGAATGGTGAGTGGTCTTCAACAAATAGAGCGCAATAGTAATAACATGTTTTTTTTGGCACTTACTCCGCCTTTGCTCGTTGGCCAAAGCCTATGGGAAAATGAATGGGGGATTTTTGGATAAACGCTGAAGATAAGGTCTGTGATATCCCACATTAAAAAATAAAACTGTAGTATATACTATAGTGATTAATGTAGTGTTTTTGCAGATTGTAGTATACTGTTGTATTTACTATACTGTTTTTGCAGAATGTAGTATACTATAGAATTTACTGTAGTGTTTTTGCAGACATTACTGTGTTTTGTTTTATCTTTGACATAGTAGTGCGGGCTTTCTCCTTGAGGAAACCTACTGGAGAAATACTAAAAGAGCACATTTTCCATAACCTGTTGGTAGGTAGGACTGTGGTCTAATCAGATAGTTCAATGGGATTGAGATCCGGGCTCTTCGCTGGCCATGGCAGAACACTGACATTCCTGTCTTGCAGGAAATCACGCACTGAACGAGCAGTATGGCTGGTGGCATTGTCATGCTGGAGAGTCATGTCAGGATGAGCCTGCAGGAAGGGTACCACATGAGGGAGGAGGATGTCTTCCCTGTAATGCACAGCGTTGAGATTGCCTTCAATGACAACAAGCTCAGTCCAATGATGTTGTGACACACCACCCCAGACCATGATGGACCCTCCACCTCCAAATCAATCCCACTCCAGAGTACAGGCCTCTGTGTATAAAAGCCTTCGATGATAAACGCGAATCCGACCATCACCCCTGGTGAGACAAAACCGCGACTCGTCAGTGAAGAGCACTTTTTGCCAGTCCTGTCTGGTCCAGCGACGGTGGGTTTGTGCCCATAGGCGACGTTGTTGCCGGTGATGTCTGGTGAGGACCTGCCTTACAACAGGCCTACAAGCCCTCAGTCCAGCCTCTCTCAGCCTATTGAGGATAGTCTGAGCACTGATGGAGGGATGATGAGTTCCTGGTGTAACTCAGGCAGTTGTTGTTGTCATCTTGTACCTGTACCGCAGGTGTGATGTTAGGATGTGCCAATCCTGTGCAGGTGTTGTTACACGTGGTCTGCCACTGCGAGGACGATCAGCTGTCCGTCCTGACTCCCTGTAGTGCTGTCTTAGGCGTATCACAGTACAGACGTTACAATTTATTGCCCTGGCTAGATCTGCAGTCTTCATGCCTCCTTGCAGCATGCCACATGCAGATGAGCAGGGACCCTGGGCATCTTTCTTTTGGTGTTTTTCAGAGTCAGTAGAAAGGCCTCTTTAGTGTCCTAAGTTTTCATAACTGTGACCTTAATTGCCTACTGTCTGTAAGCTGTTATCAAATCAGATCAAATCCATTTTTATTTGTCACATACACATGGTTAGCAGATGTTAATGCGAGTGTAGCGAAATGCTTGTGCTTCTAGTTCCGACAATGCAGTAATAACCAACGAGTAATCTAGCTAACAATTCCAAAACTACTACCTTATACACACAAGTGTAAAGGGATAAAGAATATGTACATAAAGATATATGAATGAGTGATGGTACAGAGCGGCATAGGCAAGATGCAGTAGATGGTATCGAGTACAGTATATACATATGAGATGAGTATGTAAACAAAGTGGCATAGTTTAAAGTGGCTAGTGATACATGTATTACATAAAGATGCAGTAGATGATATAGAGTACAGTATATACGTATACATATGAGATAAATAATGTAGGGTATGTAAACATTATATTAAGTAGCATTGTTTAAAGTGGCTAGTGATATATTTTACATCAATTCCCATTATTAAAGTGGCTGGAGTTGAGTCAGTGTGTTGGCAGCAGCCACTCAATGTTAGTGGTGGCTGTTTAACAGTCTGATGGCCTTGAGATAGAAGCTGCTTTTCAGTCTCTCGGTCCCAGCTTTGATGCACCTGTACTGACCTCGCCTTCTGGATGATAGCGGGGTGAACAGGCAGTGGCTCGGGTGGTTGTTGTCCTTGATGATCTTTATGGCCTTCCTGTGACATCGGGTGGTGTAGGTGTCCTGGAGGGCAGGTAGTTTGCCCCCGGTGATGCGTTGTGCAGACCTCACTACCCTCTGGAGAGCCTTACGGTTGTGGGCGGAGCAGTTGCCGTACCAGGCGGTGATACAGCCCGACAGGATGCTCTCGATTGTGCATCTGTAGAAGTTTGTGAGTGCTTTTGGTGACAAGCCGAATTTCTTCAGCCTCCTGAGGTTGAAGAGGCGCTGCTGCGCCTTCTTCACGATGCTGTCTGTGTGGGTGGAACAATTCAGTTTGTCTGTGATGTGTACGCCGAGGAACTTAAAACCTTCTACCCTCTCCACTACTGTTCCATCGATGTGGATAGGGGGGTGTTCCCTCTGCTGTTTCCTGAAGTCCACAATCATCTCCTTAGTTTTGTTGACGTTGAGTGTGAGGTTATTTTCCTGACACCACACTCCAAGGGCCCTCACCTTCTCCCTGTAGGCCGTCTCGTCGTTGTTGGTAATCAAGCCTACCACTGTTGTGTCGTCCGCAAACTTGATGATTGAGTTGGAGGCGTGCGTGGCCACGCAGTCGTGGGTGAACAGGGAGTACAGGAGAGGGCTCAGAACGCACCCTTGTGGGGCCCCAGTGTTTAGGATCAGCGGGGTGGAGATGTTGTTACCTACCCTCACCACCTGGGGGCGGCCCGTCAGGAAGTCCAGTACCCAGTTGCACAGGGCGGGGTCTTAACGACCGTTCCACAGGTGCATGTTCATTAATTGTTTATGGTTCATTGAACAAGCATGGGAAACAGTGTTTAAACCCTTTATAATGAAGATCTGTGAAGTTATTTGGATTTTTACGAATTACCTTTGAAAGACAAGTTCCTGAAAAAGGGATGATTCTTTTTTTCTGAGTTTATAGTCTATTCTATATATATATATAGATATTTTTTTACCCAACCCATTTTCGTGGTATCCAATTGGTAGTTAGTCTTGTCTCATCGTGTACGGACTCGGGAGAGGCGAATGTCGAGAGCCATGCGTCCTCCAAAACACAACCCAACCAAGCCGCACTGATTCTTTACACAATGCCAACTTAACCCGGAAGCCAGCCGCACCAATGTGTCGGAGGAAACACCGTGCACCTGGTGACCGTGTCAGCGTGCACTGCGCACGGCCCGCCACAGGAGTCGCTAACCCGGATGACGCTGGGTCTACTGGTCGCGGCCGGCTGCGACAGAGCCTGGACTCAAACCCAGAATCTCTAGTGGCACAGCTAGCACTGCGATGCAGTGCCTTAGACCACAAAAGAGGATATGGGGGAAGGGAATGGAGATATGCTAAATGAATACTGTAGTATTTACTATAGTTAAAGTGTAGTGTTTTTCCGGATACTACTGTAGTATTTACTATAGTATTTGACAGTATACTACAACATTCTATAGTAAACACTACACAATCGTGGGATACTATAGTTTACTATAGATTTCTAAAGTAAGTACTGTATTATTTGTTCATGGGGTTAAACACAGGCTTAGGAGATCTTACATGTTTTGTTCTATGAGATAAAAAAATTACATTAGCTGATGAAGATTGTGAATTTTGAATCAGTTATGTATTCAAAACAAGCACAGTCTTCATAATTCATAAAAGGTCATGTTAACTGACTGATATCTCAAAGAACAACATTTATAAGATCTCCTAAGCGTGTGTTAACCTCAGACCTAATTTATAAATTTATCCCAAAACCCCATTCTTTCCCCATTAATTTCCCCCATAGGAATGGCCAAACATACCAGAGGTAACTTATTTCCAATTTTTAGGACTACAAGCTGGCGAGCTCTATACAAATTCAACATACACCTTTGTGTTAGCTTCAGTTCAAGAAACAGAACATAAGCAACTGGTGTCCCCCAGGGCTCTGTGCTCGATACCCTGTTGTTCTCCCTATTCTGCACACAACAAAACCAATTGTTCACATTTTATTGTGTATTAAGAATCACTAAATATATCAACATGTCAAACTTTGATTGTTATTTGAACTCTTCTACATTCACTGATTTTGCAACTGTTGAATTGGCAAGAAAATAGTTACACTCAATATCCAAAAGTAAGTGGAGACCTGCTCTTTGAACATCTCATTACAAAATCATTGGCATTAATATGGAGGTGGTCCCCCCTTAGCTGCTAGAACAGCCTCCACGCTTCTGGGAAGGCTTTCCACTAGATGTTGGAACAGCGCTGCAGGGACTTGCTTCCATTCAGCCACGAGTATTAGTGAGGTCGGACACTGATATTGGACAATTAGGCCTGGTTTGCAGTCAGCATTCCAATTCATCCCAAAGGTGTTCGAAGAGGATGAGGTCAGGGCTCTGTGCAGGGCAGCCAAGTTCTTCCACACCTATCTTGAAAAAAAAAAATTGCGCACGTGGGAATTATCATGCTGAAACAAAAAAAGGGCCTTCCCCCAACTGTTGCCACAAAGTTGGAAGCACAGAAATGTCTAGAAGGTCATTGTATGCCGTAGCGTTAAGATTTTCTTTCATTGGAACTAAGGGGCCTAGCCCAAGCCATGAAAAACCTCATCCATCAAACTTTACATTCATTCATCACTCCAGCGAATGCGTTTCCACTGCTCCAGTCCAATGGCGGCAAGATATATACCACGCCAGCCAATGCTTGGTATTGCGGCTAATGGGCCATTGAAACCCATTTCATGAAGCTCCCAACAAACAGCTATTTTGCTGATGTTGCTTCCATAGGCAGTTTGGAACTTGGTGGTGAGTGTTGCAGACGATTTGTACGCGCAACGTGCTTCAGCACTCCCATTCTGTGAGCTTGTGTGGCCTACCTACTTTGTGGCTGAGCCGTTGTTGCTCCTAAACGTGTCCACTTCACAATAACAGCACTGACCGGGGCAGGCCTAGCAGGGCAGAAATTTGACAAACTGACTTGTTAGCATCCTATGACAGTGCCACTTTGAAAGTCACTGCGCTCTTCAGTATGGGCCATTCTACTGCCAATGTTTGTCTATGGAGATTGCATGGCGGTGTGCTCGATTTTACACACCTGTCAGCAACCGGTGTGGCTGAAATAGCCAAATCCACTCATTCGAAGGGGTGTCCACATACCATGTTGTGTATTACCCGTCTGTGCTTGAATAGATGTTTGTGTAATTGTCTGAGATGTTTGTGTAATTTCCTTTATTTCAGAGCCCACTTTCGTCAGTTCCGCATCTGACACCAGCGAGGGGAAGGTGTACTTCTTCTTCAGTGAAATTGGAAATGAGTACAGCTTCCTGGATGAGTTCAAAGTAGCGCGGGTAGCCCAGGTCTGCAAGGTAAGTAACAGGATGGGGCTTCGATTCCATTTAATATAGGAAAAATTAACATTAATCCAGTTAATGAATTGGAAAAGAAATCCTCATTGAATATAACATGCTAACTTCTCAAATTAATTTATTTAAATTAAATTATTTACCTGAATTGAGTAGGAATTGCCCCCTAAGCCTGGTAGAATGGTAGGCCAGTGTCCCTCCCCATTCTCCTATGCACAGATTTACTCAGAAGGATATGAGAACCCTCGAGATGCAACTTCTCTTTTTCACAAGGCAGAAATGTGACTGCTTCCTCTGTCATTACTGACAGGAGAGTATTTACAGTGCCTTCAGAAAGTATTCATACACCTTGACTTAGTCCACATTTTGTTGTGTTACAGCCTGAATTCAAAATGGGTTTAAATGACATCTTCTCACCAATCTACCCACAATACTCCATAATAACAAAGTGAAAACATGTTTTTAGACATTTTTCCAAATGTATTGAAAATAAAATACAGAAATATCTAATTTACGTAAGTATTCACACCCGAGTCAATACATGTTAGAATCCCCTTTGGCAGTGATTACAGCTGTGAATCTTTCTGGGTAAGTCTCTAAGAGCTTTGCACACCTGGATTTTTCAACATTTGCACATTATTATTTTTTTAATTCTTCAAACTCTGTCAAGTTTGTTGTTGATCATTGCTAGACGGTCATTTTAAGTCAAAACTGTAACTAGGCCACTCGGGAACATTCAATGTCGTCTTGGCAAGCAACGCCAGTGTATATTTGGCCTTCTGTTTTATGTTATTGTCCTGCTGCAAGGTGAATTTGTCTCCCAGAGTTGGAAAGCAGACTGAACCAGGTTTTCCTCTAGGATGTTGCCTGTGCTTATCTCTATTCTATTTATTTTTATCCAACAAAAGAACTCCCTAATTCTTGCCAATGACAATCATACCCATAACATGATGCAGCCACCACCATGCTTGAAAATATGAAGAGTGGTACTCAGTGATGTGTTGTGTTTGTCCCAAACCTAACTCTTATTGTATTCAAGACATAAAGCTAATTTCTTTGCCACATTTTTTGCAGTTTTACATTAGTGCTTTAATCCAAACAGGATGCATGTTTTGGAATATTTGTATTCTGTACAGGCTTCCTTCTTTTCAATCTGTCGTTTAGGTTAGTATTGGAGTAACTACAATGTTGTTGATCCATCCTCAGTTTTCTCCTATCACAGCCATGAAACTCAGTCACCATTGGCCTTATGGTGAAATCCCTGAGCGGTTTCCTTCCTCTCCGACAACTGAGTTAGGAAGGATGCATGTATCTTTGTAGTGACTGTGTGTATTGATACACCATCCAAAGTGTAATTAATAACTTCACCATGTTCAAAGGGTTATTCAATGCCTGCTTGTTTTATTTTTTACCCATCTACAGTTGAAGTCGGAAGTTTACATACACTTAGGTTGGAGTCATTAAAACTCGTTTTTCAACAACTCCACAAATGTATTGTAAACAAACTATAGTTTGGGCAAATCGGTAAGTAATTTTTCCAACAAATTGTTTACAGACAGATTATTTCACTTATAAAATTCACAATTCCAGTGGGTCAGAAGTTTACATACACTAAGTTGACTGTGCCTTTAAACAGCTTGGAAAATTCCAGAAAATGATGTCATGGCTCTAGAAGCTTCTGATAGGCTAATTTACATCATTTGAGTCAATTGGAGGTGTACCTGTGGATGCATTTCAAGGCCTACCTTCAAACTCAGTGCCTCTTTGGTTGACATAATCGGAAAATCAAAAGAAACAGCCAAGACCTCAGAAACAAATTGTAGACCTCCACAAGTCTGGTTCATCCTAGGGAGAAATTTCCAAAAGCCTGAAGGTACCACGTTCATCTTTACAAACAATAGTACGCAAGTATAAACACCATGGGACCATGCAGCCATCATACCGCTCAGGAAGGAGACGCGTTCTGTCCCCTAGAGATTAACGTACTTTGGTGCAAAAAGTGAAAATAAATCCCAGAACAACAGCAAAGGACCTTGTGAAGATGCTGGAGGAAACAGGTACAAAAGTATCTACATCGATATAACCTGAAAGGCCGCTCAGCAAGGAAGAAGCCACTGCTCCAAAACCGCCATAAAAAAGCCAGACTACGGTTTGCAACTGCACATGGGGACAAAGATCGTACTTTTTGGAGAAATGTCCTCTGGTCTAATGAAACAAAAATAGAACTGTTTGGCCATAATGACCATTGTTTGGAGGAAAAAGGGGATGCTTGTAAGCCGAAGAACACCATTCCAACAGTGAAGCACGGGGGTGGCAACATCATGTTGTGGGGGTGCTTTGCTGCAGGAGGGTGTATGTAAACTTCAACTGTACAAATAGGTACCCTTCTTTGTGAGGCATTGGAAAACCTCCCTGGTCTTTGTGGTAGAATCTGTGTTTGAAAATCAGTGCTCGACTGAGGGACCTAACAGTATGTGTGGGGTATAGAATCATGAATAATGATGAGTGAGAGTTACAGATGCACAAATATCATACCCGCCAAAACATCCCAACGCAACTAAAGGTGTTAACCCTCCACATATTTCAAGACAACTGGAGTACTGGGCCAGCCACTCTTAAATAGCACATGGGCCAGCTCAGTTGAAACACATACCGACTAACAAAATGGACAAGCCAGCACAGGTGTAAAACATACTGACTAACGAGATGACAGCAATCAGTACGCCCTATGTGCTGACGAGCTAAAGTCCAACCTCAAAACATAAATGGAAAAACCAAAGACTAACATCTTCCCCCTTAAGACAACAAATAGAGAAGTTAGCATGTCTTGGGGTTATGACATTTGCGCATCTAACTTTCTCACTAATCATTATACACTATTCATTCAGGGCTATCTGCAATCATGCTAGCATCCACATTAATGTAGAAGTGTTTAGAAACATTATATTCTAATGTACTGTACAATAAAAGTGACTCAAATGGCACAATACATTATTTACCATTTCCATTGGGCACAAAATAATCTTAAACATAACGGAAAAAAACAGCCAATGCATCCAACAAGTTTGTAAAGTCACAAGTTTGATGTAATCATTGTGTGCTATGAATTTGGGACCAAATACTACATTTCTGACTACTTTAATACACAAGTGAATTTGTCCCAATACCTTTGGTCCACTAAAACGGGAAGACTAGGTAATTACGTGCTGTAATTTCTAAACGGTTGACGTGAAAATACCCCCAAATTAAATCTAACAGTCTGCACTTTAACCTCATAGTCATTGAATAATTTAAAATCCAAAGTGCTGGAGTACGGAGCCAAAACAACAACAAATGTCAATGTCCCAATACTTTTGGAGCTCACTGTAATTCCATTGATATTATGGGGTATTGTGGCAGTAAATTCAGGCAGTAACACAACCAAATGTGGAAAAAGTCCAGGGGTGTGAATATGTTCTGAAGGCACTGTAAAAGGCCAGAGGTGTATTCAGAACACTCTCAAAACAGAGTGCCCCAAAAAGTGAACCATGTCATGATTATTACTAAACAAATATGTTGTCCGTGGGTGCGTCAGGATGACATTGGGGGAGAGCGCATCCTGCAGAAACGCTGGACTTCCTTTGCTAAAGCCGAACTTCTCTGTCGGCCTCCCAAAGAGCTGCCTTTCAATATCATCCAGGATGTGTTCACCCTCGCTCCATCAGAGGGCTACTCCACACAAGATATTATTTTCTATGGTATCTTCACATCCCAATGGTGAGCATTTTATTCCTGCACATGTAAGATGAGATGTCTGGAGGTCTAATGACATGACCAAACAATTGTGCCAATATTTGGGTTAACTTTCTCACAAAATAGAAAAAACTATATGGTTCTGCCCCCTCTTTCACATCTCTCTTTCCTGCTGGCCTCCTACCCTCTGTCTATATCTCTTCTCTCCCCTTCCACTCCCAGGTCAGTGGCTTCAGGGCAGTCTGCTGTGTGTGCCTTTCGGCTTGGGGACATCAAAGATGTGTTTGCTGGGAATTACAAGATATTCCAAAACCACCAATGGAGTCCTCGCATGTACAAGACTAGCAACCTGGGCAAGGTGTGGATGGGCCAATCCTATACTGTAGAAGTATACACTGAGTTTACCAAACATTAAGAACACCTTCCTAATATTGATTTGCACCCCCCCGTCCCGTCCCGTCCGCTTTTGCCCTCAGAACAGCCTCAATTCGTTGCGGCAAGGACTCAACAATGTTTCAAAAAGCGTCTTTGCCCCAGTGCTTTCCAAAGTTGGGTCAAGTTGGCTGGATGTCCTTTGAGTGGTGGAACATTGATAAACATGGGAAAATGTTGAGCGTGAAAAACCCAGCAGCGTTGCAGTTCTTGACACAAACCGGTGGCACCTACTACCATGCCCCGTTCAAAGGCATTTAAATCCTTTGTCTTGCCCATTCACCCTCTGAATGGCACACATACACCATACATATTACAATTGTCTCAAGGCTTTAAAATCCTTCTTTAACCTTTCTCCTCCCCTTCATCTACACTGATTGAAGTGGATTTAACAAGTGACATCAATAAGGGATCATAGCTTTCACCTGGTCAGTCTATGTCATGGAAAGAGCAGGTGTTCTTAATGTTTGTATTCTCAGGGTAGATTACGGTATATGGGCAGGGTTGAGAACAATATCCTTTATAAGGATCCATTCTCATGGTTTACCTATTTTTTTGCAGTGGCTATAATAGGTTTATATACAGTGGGGAGAACAAGTATTTGATACACTGCCGATTTTGCAGGTTTTCCTACTTACAAAGCATGTAGAGGTCTGTAATTTTAATCATAGGTACACTTCAACTGTGAGAGACGGAATCTAAAACAAAAATCCAGAAAATCACCTTGTATGATTTTTAAGTTATTAATTGGCATTTTATTGCATGACATAAGAATTTGATCACCTACCAACCAGTAAGAATTCCGCCTCTCACAGACCTGTTCGTTTTTTTAAGAATCCCTCCTGTTCTCCACTCATTACCTGTATTAACTGCACCTGTTTGAACTCGTTACCTGTATAAAAGACACCTGTCCACACACTCAATCAAACAGACTCCAACCTCTCCACAATGGCCAAGACCAGAGAGCTGTGTAAGGACATCAGGGATAAAATTGTAGACCTGCACAAGGCTGGGATGGGCTACAGGACAATAGGCAGGGTAGCGTCGTGGTTAGAGCGTTGAACTAGTAACCGGAAGGTTGCAAGTTCAAACCCCCGAGCTGACAAGGAACAAATCTGTTGTTCTGCCCCTGAACAGGCAGTTAACCCACTGTTCCTAGGCCGTCATTGAAAATAAGAATTTGTTCTTAACTGACTTGCCTAGTTAAATAAAGGTTAAAAAAAATATGTTCAAAAAAGCAGCTTGGTGAGAAGGCAACAACTGGCGCAATTATTAGAAAATGGAAGAAGTTCCAGATGACGGTCAATCACCCTCGGTCTGGGGCTCCATGCAAATCTCACCTCGTGGGGCATCAATGATCATGAGGAAGGTGAGGGATCAGCCCAGAACTACACGGCAGGACCTGGTCAATGACCTGAAGAGAGCTGGGACCACAGTCTCAAAGATTTGTCTCAAAGAAAACCATTAGTAACACACTATGCCGACCACATGTGGTCTGATGAGACAAAAATAGAGCTTTTTGGTCTAAACTTCACTCGCTGTGTTTGGAGGAAGAAGGAGGATGAGTATAACCCCAAGAACACCATCCCAACCGTGAAGCATGGAGGTGGAAACATCATTCTTTGGGGATGCTTTTCTGCAAAGGGGACAGGACGACTGCACCGTATTGAGGGGAGGATGGATTGGGCCATGTATCGCGAGATCTTGGCCAACATCCTCCTTCCCTCAGTAAGAGCATTGAAGATGGGTCGTGGCTGGGTCTTCCAGCATGACAACGACCCGAAACACACAGCCAGGGCAACTAAGGAGTGTTTCCGTAGAAGCATCTCAAGGTCCTGGAGTGGCCTAGCCAGTCTCCAGACCTGAACCCAATAGAAAATCTTTGGAGGGAGCTGAAAGTCTGTATTGCCCAGCGACAGCCCCGAAACCTGAAGGATCTGGAGAAGGTCTGTATGGACGAGTGGGCCAAAATCCCTGCTGCAGTGTGTGCAAACCTGGTCAAGAACTACAGGAAACGTATGATCTCTGTAATTGTAAACAAAGGTTTCTGTACCAAATATTAAGTTCTGCTTTTCTGATGTATCAAATACTTATGTCATGCAATAAAATGCAAATTAATTACTTAAAAATCATACAATGTGATTTTCTGGATTTTTGTTTTAGATTCCGTCTCTCACAGTTGAAGTGTACCTATGATAAAAATTACAGACCTCTACATGCTTTGTAAGTAGGAAACACTGCCGATTTTTTTAGGTTATCAAATACTTGTTCTCCCCACTGTAGTTGTTAATTTATGGACTTGTGCAATTAGCCTAATGACCAAATCCTCTTTAACCCCTTTGTTCCCCTCATGGCAATTGTAATGACTGAGTTTATGGCCTTTTTGTTGACAGTGTGGGTTGGCCAATGCCTCAGACACCACTCTAATGGCAGTCAAGGAAAGTTTCCTAGCCAGTGGAAGTGTGCGTCCGATTGGCAATGCACCAGTTCTCAACTCGCCTGACCAGCGCTACAGTCGGATTGCTGCACTACGGACAAAAGCAGCCAATGGACAGGACTACACCATACTCTTCCTGCTTAGTGGTGTGTCATAGTTATTTTCAATCTGGACATTGCTCTTTATTCTTGGTCTGTAAACTTCTGTCCGATTGCTCATGTGGTGATACAACTCCCATCCCAAATTTGATGGCAGATAATTTTGTCCCAGCACATTTTATTTTGTTTGCAACTTTTGTCTTTCACTCTTCTCTTGGTCAGAGTCTGGGTTTCTCCACAAAGCTGTGCTGTTGAACAAGGATACCCACATCATAGAGGAGATCCAAGTGTTCAGACAACCACAGCTGGTGAAAAATATACTTCTCTCCACCTCCAAGGTACACATTTGTTCAATCTTAACTTTTGTCAATACATGTTTTCAAATGGCATCTCTCTGTATACTGTCTGTGGCCTTTCATCCACTAAAGCCTTTTGATGCCTGTTCCTCCTATCGCAGGGTGTGCTTTATGTGGGGACCTCTGAAGGGGTGACCCAGGTGCCTGTATCCCAGTGCTCGTCCTATAAGAGCTGTGCCCAGTGTGTTTTGGCACGAGACCCCCTCTGTGGCTGGGACCCTGCCAGTGGACACTGTGCCAGTGTGTCTGCCATTCCAGCCAATGCGTGAGTACATATTTAGATCTTTAGATTAATCACTGGCCTCCACATACTGATGGTTCCCCGTGGCATTTCCATTCATTATTTTATTTTTTTATAAAAAATTGTAAAATCGATGACATCCCAGCCTAGCACTCATGCATGCGTTTGTGCAATGAAGAGAACAGTCAGGGCACCAATATTAATGGACATTCCTCTCTCTCTCCTACCTTTCCATCTCTCACTCCATCTTTGCATTTGTATGTGTTGTTGCTGTCAGACGGCAGGATGTGGAGCATGGCAACGTGATGGAGTGTCAAGGTTCCCTCACAGCTAAACCTCTGCTAGGTGATCACTACAATTAGACACAAGTGTATTGGGATTATAAAGTAATAAAACCAGTAAAAAAACATTTAAGCATTGAGTGCTCTATATTATGTATAACTCACTAATTTGTCTGTGCTCACATTCTATCCCCAGTGGAGGTGCACGCACAGCTAAATGAAGTAGTGAGGTTGAAGTGTTCCAGATCCTCCAATCTGGCAACCCTGAGTTGGAAGTCCGCCAAAGCTAGCGCTCTGCCCCACCACCTCTTCTTTCACTCTGGAGATGAGAATCTGGTCTTCATGGCCACACCTGACACCTTCGGAATCTACCACTGCATCTCTGTTGAGAGGGGTTATGAGGAGACAGCAGCTATCTACAATGTGAGACAGAGTGTCTCTCCTCAGGCCATTGATACTCCAGCCGTTCAATTTCGGATCACCACCACAGAGACTAAAGACCAGATGACCACTATGATGGAGATTCCAAGCGACACTGACAAGCTAGACCTCATTAACTTTGGGGAGGATCCAGTCATCACCACAGACGTAACCACAACCGACAAGACTCCAGACACCAATTCCAGTACTGAGAAGCCAGAGGATATGACCCCAGACCCCCTTTCCAGCAGTGAGAAACCAGAAGACCACAATGAACCCTTAACAGCCAAGAATTACCATAGTGAATTGGTGGCAGTATCATTTCTCCTGGCTGTGTGTGTTTGTGTGCTAGTGCTAGGAGGGCTCTATGGGTGCCACCTGCAGGGCAGATATAAATTGGGCCCATCGGACACTGCAGAGGGGGGATACAAGGAAGAGAATGACCCCCTGGAAGTCTCACCTCCCTCTATAAAGGCGGCAGAATGAATGGACTCAGAAGATATCTATCTTCATCGAGAGTCAATTTTTTTCAACAGGCATTTGATGACATAACATCAGGTGGATTTAAGCTTGTTGAAGATTTATAAATAAGTAAATTAAAAAGTGTGTTTGGGAGGGGGGGTGAAGGGTAGGTTTATTTACACGTGGAGCCTATTTGTCTTCAACTTAAACAGACAGATAATGCACGTTTCTATTCATTTCAAATGAATACAATTTTTGTAATCCTACATTTCCTCAGCTGACATCTTTTTCTATAGGCTACAAAACAAGTGTCTTTATTTCTGTAGGAATGTTCATTCTCTTTTACTACGCCTACTATAATAAAAAGGAGAAATTACATTTCTGAATCTTTCACATCCCTTGGCTGTCACCAAATAATAGTGGACATGCATAAAGAATGCTGCCCCCAAGTACTTACCAAAAATGCCTCATTTCTCAGCTCTCCATCACTGCTTTTAAAAAAAATCTGCATTAGCACAGTTAAAGATTCCAATTCTAGCTCATAGGCGGTAATTTGAAAAAGTACAGTTGAAGTCGGAAGTTTACATACACTTAGGTTGGAGTCATTAAAACTCGTTTTTCAACCACTCCACAAATTTCTTGTTAACAAACTATAGTTTTGGCAAGTCGGTTAGGACATCTACTTTGTGCATGACACAGTCATTTTTCCAACAATTGTTTACAGATTACACTTATAATTCACAATTCCAGTGGGTCAGAAGTTTACATACACTCAGTTGACTGTGCCTCTAACCAGCTTGGACAATTCCAGAAAATTACATCATGGCTTTAGAAGCATCTGATAGGCTAAATGCCATCATTTTAGTCAATTGGAGGTGTACCTGTGGATGTATTTCAAGGCCTACCTTCAAACTCAGTGTCTCTGTGCTTGGCATCATGGGGGGGGGGGAAAGACTGTAGACCACAAGTCTGGTTCATCCTTAGGAGCAATTTCCAAATGCCTGAAGGTACCACGCTCATCTGTACAAACAATAGGACACAAGTATAAACACCATGGGACCACGCAGCCGTCATACCGCTCAGGAAGGAGACACGTTCTGTCTCCTAGTGATGAACGTACTTTGGTGCGAGAAGTGCAAATCAATCCCAGAACAACAGCAAAGGACCTTGTGAAGATGCTCGAGGAAACGGGTACAAAAGTATCTATATTCACAGTAAAACGAGTCCTATATTGACATAACCTGAAAGGCCGCTCAGCAAGGAAGAAGCCACTGCTCCAAAACTGCCATAAAAAAAGCCAGACTATGGTTTGCAACTGCAAATGGGGAACAATATCATAATTTTTGGAGAAATGTCATTTGGTCTGATGAAACAAAAATATAACTGTTTGACCATAATGAACATTGTTATGTTTGGAGGAAAAAGGGGGAGGCTTGCAAGCCGAAGAACACCATCCCAACCGTGAAGCACGGGGGTGGCAGCATCATGTTGTGGGGGTGCTTTGCTGAAGGAGGGACAGGTGCACTTCACAAAATAGATGGCATCTTGAGGTAGGAAAATGATGTGGATATATTGAAGCAACATCTCAAGACATTAGTCAGGAAGTTAAAGCTTGGTCGCAAATGGGTCTCCCAAATGGACAATGACCTCAAGCATACTTAAGGACAACAAAGTCAAGGCATTGGAGTGGCCATCACAGGGTCCTTACCTCAAACCTATAGAAAATGTGTGGGCAGAACTGAAAAAGTGTGTGTGAGCAAGGAGGCCTACAAACCTGACTCAGTTACACCAGCTCTGTCAGGAGGAATGGGCCAACATTCACCCAAATGATTGTGGGAAGCTTGTGGAAGGCTACCCGAAACAATTTAAAGGCAATGCTACCAAATACTAATTGAGTGTATGTAAACTTCTGACCCACTGGGAATGTGATGAAATAAATAAAAGCTGAAATAAATCTCTCTCTACTTTCATTCTGACATTTCACATTCTTAAAATAAAGTGGTGATCCTAACTGACCTAAGACATGGATTTTTTACTAGGATTCAAAGTCAGGAATTGTGAAAAAACTGAGTTTAAATGTATCTGGCTATGGTGTATGTAAACTTCCAACTTCAACTGTAGATTGAATGATGTCTTGTGCTGTAGTTAACAACTCTGTGGCCATGTTCGAGAGCATCAAAAATGACTTGGGTGACTTGGGTGACTGACTGATCTACAAATCACATTGCATCATAAATAACAACTCATTATTTGTAGATCAGTCCTATACAATTTACCAATGATACTTTGCAGTTTTGATTTTCTCGAACACGACCCATGGGTAGTGCCAGAGATACTGTAAATAATGATGAGATCGTCTTGTCTCTGCCTAACAATGCGAGTCGTTCCAAAGGCGGAAAGGCAAGCGGTTTGTGGTTCCCACGTGGACAGATGTTGAATGGAGTGAACCATCTCGCTTCACCTCTTCTTCTCTGGTAGTGCTAAAACAATGTCATATTGTTAGGAAAATTATGATTAAATGACTGAACAATAGTCTTATTTTAAATGAAACTAACTAAAACTTATACTCTGTTTTATTATATCTGATTAACAATATGAGTTCATAAGAAGGGATTGTGTGACACGGACAAGGAGTAATTCAAGTTAATGAACACCATTCCAACTAGGAAGAAAGGAATGGTTTGTGGATTAAGTAAACAGATAAGGTAGATAACCTATGGTTGAACCGACGTAACTGAGCTCTGGGGTGTTTTTGATAAGGCAGTGAGTGCATTCCTAGGTTTTCTGTTAATTAGAACTGTCAGCTAAGTGGTGATCGATAATGGTGAGGAGTCAAGTTAATTCAGTTGTGTTGTGTGTCCCTTTGTCCCAGTCTAGAGGAGGAGATTCATTTTAGAAGCAATGAAATGACGTCATGTTATTGTATATAAACTGTTGCTCGTGGTAACGCGCTCCGAGAATAAATTCTGTTACCTATTATTGAAAAGACTGGTCTCCGTCTATTTTATGCAAACAAGAATCTTACAAATTCTCATAAAATAGATTAAGGGAATTTAATTAATGAAAACATATTGGAATAACTAAATTACAGTAACACATATCTGAATTCCTCCATCTTTATGCACCTTTGACAGGTTAATAATTGTTTACTTTTATCCGGGATCCTTGGGAGTTGGGACGTCCCTACCCTAAACCATACTCTTAATTAACTAACCCTTATCTTAACCGTTGGGGCTCCCGAGTGGCGCAGCAGTCTAAGGCACTGCATCTCAGTCCCAGAGGCGTCACTACAGACACCCTGGTTTGATTCCAAGCTGTATCACAACCGGCTGTGATTGGGAGTCCAATAGGGCGGCGCACAATTGGCCCAACGTCGTCCGGGTTTGGCCGGTGTAGACTGTCATTGTAAATAAGAATTTGTTCTTAACTGACTTGCCTAGTTAAATCAACAACAACAAAGAAATGGTGACAGAGTTGGGATGTCCCAAGGATACGATTTAGACTTTAGACTTACACAATTAACAAAACTTTGAGGATGTAGGTGGGTTTTCTAGTAAATTACCTGGCCTGGGCTGCGTTTCAAACTCATAAGACACACCGTCATCCACTTATGCCCTTTGGGGAATCTCCGCGGCCATATTTGTCGTCGGTCCAAATGATTAGCCAAGTAAGGGAAGTTTGCAACCCTTCAGCCCTCGTTTTTAATGGATTTTGCGAGAGCACAATTATGTTCACTTCGGGGCCTAAATCAAATCATATTTTATTAGTCGCATGCGCCGAATACAACAGACCTTACAGTGAAATGCTTACTTACGAGCCCCTAACTGACAGTGCAGTTAAAAAATATGGATAAGAATAAGAGATAAAAGTAACAGGTAATTAGAGGAGCAGTAAAAAATAACAATATATACAGGGGGGTGCCGGTACATGAGTCAATGTGCAGGGGCACCGGTTAGTTGAGGTAGTATGTACATGTTGGTAGAGTTATTAAAGTGACTATGCATAGATGACACCAGAGAGTGGCAGTGGTGTGGAGAGGGGGGAGCGGGCAATGAAACGCCCCATAATTCAATTTGTGATAATTGTACATCCGCTAGGAAAAGTCAGCCAAAACTTAAAACGTCAATATGTTGTCAACATACAAGTGTAAGTAAAAACAAATGTAAATAAGTTAGAAATTGTGCTACTAATGCACAAACACATCTAAAAAATAACAATATATACAGGGGGGTGCCGGTACATGAGTCAATGTGCAGGGGCACCGGTTAGTTGAGGTAGTATGTACATGTTGGTAGAGTTATTAAAGTGACTATGCATAGATGACACCAGAGAGTGGCAGTGGTGTGGAGAGGGGGGAGCGGGCAAAAGTAATTGTTTTTGTTTGGTTAGCTTTAGGAAATTATAGAATAAAACATGTTCCTTCTTCAGAAGTAGCTAGACAGGCTAACGTTAGTTAGCTAATTAATTTGTTAGCTATCATACAGTAGGCATATATATTTAAGCAATAAGTCATGGGGGGGTGAGGGATATGGCCAATATACCACGGCTAAGCGCTGTTCTTATGTATGACGCATTGCTGAGTGCATGGACACAGTCCTTAGCTGTGGTATATTGGCCATATACCACAAACCCCAGAGGTGCCTTATTGCTATTACAAACGGGTTACCAACATAACTAGAGAAGTAAAAATAAATGTTTTGTCATACCGGTGGTATACAGTCTGATATACCACAGCTGTCATCCAATCAGCATTCAGGGCTCGTACCACCCAGTTTATAATAATAATTACATAGTTAATATAAGTAGACATGCAATCATAATTGACTGCAGCGCACACAAACTACCGGTGGCTGAAAACACAACCGTTGCGGGACGAACGAGTAACGAATTTCCGGGCAAGGGCGGTCCATTTAAAATTAATTATGTACTCCCTCACCCCTTGCCCTGCAAGTGGAAACTCGTCAGACGTCATGAAACGTTATCAGAAGTGTCGACTCACTTTTGAGGGCTGAGGGGAGAAGGTGTGTCTGTTAAGTGTTTGGAATGCAGCCTTGTCTGTTTCGCAAGCATTCCCAGAAGTCTCGCGATGTTGCGTCTCTGAGTTTATAAACTGTGATATTGGTGCTTTCAAGACAACTGTGAACTCGGAAAAAACTAAGTCAAATCATGTCAGTAATCTTCAAGTCGGAAAGTTGCAGCTCTAGAAAGATGCTCCAACTTCCGATTTTGAATTCCGATGACAGTTCAAAAGTGTTTCCCCCCTAAATCCCAGTTGTCATGAACGGACTGAAGTCGAATATTTCCGAGTTTCCAATTGTTTTGAACGCGTTATAAATGAAAATAGCAGACGCAACAGGGATCTGTAAACGTTGAAGAAGTATCCTAGATTATATCCTTGTATTTCCGTGTTTGTACGTTAGCTGTTCCCGCACCTGGAAAAAGTGGACAAGTGGTACATTTTTCGATTTGATATGTTACAAATGTTGTCTAAATTAATGTTGATTAGGCGATTTGTGTTAACAGCAGTAGGCCTAATAAATGTAAACATTTGCAAGCTTCCATAGTTTTACTTTCAATTTCCATTGAAATACAAAACAGATTTACAAGTGCATCTCAAATGTGGCTTGAAAAAAGGCTGACATATATTGTAATCATTGAAAGTTGTCAATATTGTATTGATTTGTTTAACATTTCAATGATGTTAGTCTAACTGATATCAAATCTACTTTGCGGGACATAAAAAAGGCTAATTCTGTGCTAGTTACCGCTGTTTTTGGTCATTTGAAAAAATCTAAAAGGATAATGAAATTGAAATTGTATTTCTAAACCAAGGACAACCTAAAAAATACTTAGGCTATCTGTAATGCCATAATAAACACTAACACAATGTCTGCAGCTGTATTAAAACATCAAACTTTCAGTGTGTAGTTTGTTTTCTTCTCAGGTGTTTGTTGTCGTCAACCACCCAAATAAGGATCATCAACCATGTCCACCTCTATCACAACTGCAAATGGAGTTGTGGTAGTGACACAAGTGTTCCCCTTGGTGGAGAGTGGCAAGGCTTCAGAGCCACTTCTGAATGTCACTCCCCAAATCCAGAGTGCGCCCCTCGGTGTGCCACTGCCTACCACTAAAGTGTCAGAGATGACAAGGGTGTTCCTGCAGCTTCAGCCACAATCTCTTGGGGTGAGAACAGAATATTACTGTCCTTTGTTTTTAGTGCTTATTCCATCCATTTGCCATTGGATTCAATCATCGGCTGTGATATTGTAGAGATCTATATTTAACATCCTTTGAGGGCAATTTGATTTAGAAGAAACATCTAGGCTAAACTGTAAACCACTATTAGTTACCATTTCCACTATTGTTACTTAATGTTCCCCAAATTACTGTTGTCTCAGATTGTGCAGATCATCCTTGGATTGGTGTGCATGGTGATGAGCCTGTCTGCTCTTCTCTCCCCTATCCTGTATGACCAGTTCCCACTCTTCATGGGAGTTGCTGTAAGTTCTGGGTCCCAAGTGGGCAAGTAATATCCAACACACTTAATGCTACATGGACACATGCAATTTTAGAGATGTTTCCTCAGAGTGAATCTGGCATCATCTATCTTACAGTAGTTCTATTGTAACCTAGAAAAGTAGGTGAACAAGCAGGATAACTGACTTCAGATCAGCATTCATGACCAAAGGGCATCCCACAGGAGACAGCAGAACTTGTGTTTATCTATAAAGTGTAGGCCTCTACAGTAGGTGACATTGGATGTGGCAGTTGATTGGACAGCATCACCTTAGTGTCATATGTCAATGGTCTAAAGTGTCTTTCTCTCCTGTGTTGCTCACTCTCTCCAGTTTGTCCTCTCTGGATCTCTCACTGTGGCTGCCCGGAAAGGAACAAGTTTGAGTCTGGTAAGTCATTCGCTGTGATTGTGGTTAATAGCAGTGTGCACTTCAAGTTTACTTTATTAGATTTATAAGTTGAGATGTATATCAGAAATTAAATCTTTGCTATTAGGAAGTAAAACAGGAGATCTTTTTCTAGACCAAAATTCACAAACCAAAAATCTAACCAATTGGAACAGTTAATGGATTTCCTATGTCCATATATTTTAAACAAAACAAACTAACATTGTCACGCAATGGTTGTTCCGTTTCCCCTCCCCATTTCTCACCCTGTCAGATTAAAGGGACTCTGGCTGTGAATGTCGTCAGTGTTCTTGTGGCTCTGGCTGGGGTTGCCTATATTTGCATGCTGCTGACTGTAAAACATGAAGATGGTTTCTGCATCGAAACTGATGACAACTATACTTCCAATTCCAACCAGAACAGGATACAGGAATGCACACGTATGGTTAGGACAATATATGTAAGTATTTACGGAAGTGACCTGGTTCATGTAATTTTGCTGTATTTATTTCTTATGCTAACTTCAGAGAACTCAGTAACCTTCCAAACACATGAGGTTGGTAGCACCTTAATTGGGGAGGACGGCTCATAGTAATGGCTGGAGCAGAATAAGTGGAATGGTATCAAATACATCACACACATTGTTTCTATGCGTTTTATGCCATTCCATTTGCACTGTTCTGGAAATGATTATGATTCATTTTCCCCTCAGCAGCCTCCTGTGCTTCCAAACAGTCTGTTTATTAAAGGTTGTAAGGAGCTAGAGAAATACATCTTTGCAGGCTTATTAAATGTTTTATATATTTACGAGATACGGTTGATATTGTTTTACCAGGATGAGAAACCTGAACAAAACTTGTAAATCCTGCTAAAGTTACAATGCAAATCATTAGCCCAACCATTGACACATATTCCTCTTGCTTTACCCCTGTGTGCATCAGACAGTCTTGAATGGGGTAAAGGGCCTAATGCTGGTCCTGACGGTGATGGAGCTCTGTGTGGCTCTCACTGTCTGCGTCTTCTCTGGGAAAGTCATTCACCTCCATGGGTACTACAGCCTGAGCCGTGGCCGGGGGATGGTAAGCTTGAGAACTGCAGTCAACGCTTATATCAACAGGTTAACAGTCTGTTGAACAGGCAGAGAGTGCAACAGCTGTACATTAAAAACAAGTACAGTCTTACAGTAGTTCAAACATGTAATGCTGTGGGGCATGAACCATTTTGGCCTATTTAACAGAACATTGCTACAATCCCTAACTTTCCCATAACATTTGTTGCTTCTTGACTCCCCCTCTTGTAAACTCCTAGGTATCAGCAATAACTGAATAGCTCCACCTAGTCCTCTGGTAGGCTTGGTGGAGTTTACACCATATTGCTTAGACACACCAATCCAGTCCTTTCAAATCCCCAGAATCGTGAAGGGTATATGGGTTATGTTGAATGGCCAGTTTGAGATGATGCCAGTCTGTGCTAGTTCCTCACTTCATCCTCCTTCCTTCCTCCTTCCTGAACCTTGTCATTGGGTCTAGGTGGTTGTAGAGACTGGTACTGACCCCACCGGAGCCAGCCAGGCCTCCCTGAGTGACAGTGATGTGGCCTTACTGGGCAGTGTTGAGGATTCTGACACCCCGGCTCCACCATACTCTCCTTGAGGCAGAACCATGCCATACACCTCACCCTACTTCTTACAACACATATTGCATTGTAGTATACCCTATGTACTCATGTGTTTCTCTTGTTTGAATTCGTTATTTCACAATTGCTTACCTAAACTGTGCATGAAGATTATCATTAGGAAGTGTGACACGCTGCGAATGTGTCTGATTGTTTTGTCATCAATGTGAGCAGTCGTGTCCTGGTGATCCTTCTGTCCTGATGAATGTATTGCTCTGTAGTGGTTCCTAATATATCAAGTAGGACTGTTATTCTCTTTGCTATTTCATATTACTGTAGAGTTAATATCTTGATTTCTGACAGTGTATCATTCTTTCATTCAATAAATTGAATATTTCCTCTTCAAGTGTTATAGTGTCTACATTGGTAGAAGTTTACACAGGTCACTATAACCTTATTTCCATCTGGTTCCAACTGTTTAATGCTTTTCTGGAGGTGAAATGCCAACCTGACATCACATGCACTCAAATCAGCCATTCATCTTTTGCATTATTGATTTGAAGTGAAACTGAGAATGCATGTTGTTGAGTGGCACTCTACTAAAAGCCGGGGCGCTGTAGGCTGAATATAATTCATGACATGAGGGCAATTTCCTCCATCCCTGACTTAATAGCCTCACCCCCAACAGATCAGTAGGAGGAATTGATTAGTGGTCTTGCATTGGGCGAGTTTGTTTTGCATGGCCCGGTGCCCTGGTGGATGGAGATTTGTCTTTAGGACCAATGGAATGGTTGAAAATGAGCAAACCCTGCTCACCTGGGGAACCAGGCCACACAAAACAAATTTGCCCCTTGTTTCTCCAGTGATGTGCAGTCAGGGTAGGCAGTGCATTCTACAAACCACTACCCTTCGCTGGGTGTGTTACTGGAAGAAGAAAAACTGCTTATCCCATTAATTTTAACAGAAGGCAAAGGTAGGTGATCTGAAATTGTATCATTATTATAAAATATTGCTTGAGAGTAGATCAATATAGCAGCACATTACTCAATTAAAGATTGTTTTTGTTTTCCTTATGAGTAGCTAACTAATACAAAGACAAATCAAATGACTGCTTGCTGAATCAGTAACATTCACAATCACACCCTTTGAAGTATCCTGTAAAGACTATGAAGGAGGAACATGCCAACAACAACCAACATGTTGTCATGCATGGACTGTTAATTTAAATCTAAGTAACCTATTTACTGAGCTAAAAAGTCACCTATTAACTATGGTAAGATTTTTTGTTTCACCCCTCCCAACACAGCAAGCCTTGATTCAATTTGCTACAACTTGAAGGAATGCCGTGCCCCTCCCTCCAACATCCTCTCAGAGGAACAGCTGTCGAGTTATTCCAGGGGAAACTCCAAGACTCTGGGGTGAGCACTCAGTTCGTTCATAGATGTTTATAGAACAGTTAGGATACTATGGATGGAAGGTATGAATGAATGTGGTTTTGTACTATATATGCCTATAGTAGTAGCTGTTCTGTCATGTTCATGATGCACTGCCTGTAGCTTATAAATGTGTAATCAGTTCATACATTTTTAGAGTCTCTTTCTCACTCTACACACTTCTAAGGTGTTTGAGATGATCATTGGGGCTGCTAACGGTCTCCATGGCTGGGAATCTTTTTCAGCTGAACAGTTTCTTTCAAAGAGATGTCTTTGTCATGTTTATTGTTGGAGGATGGATCAGCTATATATTGATCAGTTGTCTTTTAGGTGAAACTAAAAAGAAATTGGAACTGTGCTATTTGTATTCATGCCACTTGCATTGTTCAACGATACTTCCACACATTGTGTATATGATCTGTCTCTAAAGTTCAGGATGTTGTTATTTATCCCGTAGGTCCTCCTTAGTGGAATTACTCTTGTATATGATGGCATTCACCCCACATAAAGTACTTCTGGGAAAGTACGAGAAAGCTGTTTAGATGGCGTTCATAGGCTAGCACCTAGAGTTGTGTCTAGTTCAACAACTGTTAACTCAACCAACTGCTGTCAACCCCTTATACCTTGTGTAATCAAGTAGTCGATTTGGTTCTGGGTTCAAGATCAGTCAACCCCTTAGTCAATTAGTCAACCAAGGGAAATATATTTGTGTTTTCTTTAAGAGTATGTCGCCTCTGTTTCCACAGGTGAAGTAAAATGTCTCACTGAATGTAATGACTGCGATATTCACCATGGTGGGTTTTGGGCTTGCAGTATATAGGAATCCTTTGTCCAGCGAAGTATTCTCTGTTGCTTTTAAAAAGTTCCAGTTCCGCTGACCAGTCAATCCAGGACTCTGGGGTTTGGATCTCGAGGTTCTACAGTACTTGGTCAAAGTAGTGAAACAAGTCCAAATAACTAGCCACTAGCTCCCCACAGTGGTATCAATCACAATGGTTATCGGGTCCAGAACATTTGACCAATATTGTAACTCACTAGGTCCCCACAACATCTGGCACTGTGTGTTGAGGCTGGCGCAGACACCACTGTAGCAGTAGGAGGCACCTTCCTCGCAGGGCTCGCCGTTCTGCAGGAACACGTTGGGGGGGCAGTAGGGAGAGGCACCGGTGCAGTGCTCTGGGAGGTCACACTCCCCCAGGGGCTGCCGACACATCCATCCACCTGTACGCAGCTGGTTAGACAGAGACAATAGACAGTAAATCAGTAAAGGAGTTTATGATTTGGACCTTTGTTCAGTTTCATGTCACAGATCATGTATCAGTTTAGTTTATTAGGTTCACTATAAGCTATTGCACAAGCAGAAGCTACTCTTCCTGGTGTCCACATAAAACATACAAATACAGTGCCTTGCGAAAGTATTCGGCCCCCTTGAACTTTGCGACCTTTTGCCACATTTCAGGCTTCAAACATAAAGATATAAAACTGTATTTTTTTGTGAAGAATCAACAACAAGTGGGACACAATCATGAAGTGGAATGACATTTATTGGATATTTCAAACTTTTTTAACAAATCAAAAACTGAAAAATTGGGCGTGCAAAATTATTCAGCCCCTTTACTTTCAGTGCAGCAAACTCTCTCCAGAAGTTCAGTGAGGATCTCTGAATGATCCAATGTTGACCTAAATGACTAATGATGATAAATACAATCCACCTGTGTGTAATCAAGTCTCCGTATAAATGCACCTGCACTGTGATAGTCTCAGAGGTCCGTTAAAAGCGCAGAGAGCATCATGAAGAACAAGAAACACACCAGGCAGGTCCGAGATACTGTTGTGAAGAAGTTTAAAGCCGGATTTGGATACTAAAAGATTTCCCAAGCTTTAAACATCCAAATGGAAGGAGTATCAGACCACTGCAAATCTACCAAGACCTGGCCGTCCCTCTAAACTTTCAGCTCATACAAGGAGAAGACTGATCAGAGATGCAGCCAAGAGGCCCATGATCACTCTGGATGAACTGCAGAGATCTACAGCTGAGGTGGGAGACTCTATCCATAGGACAACAATCAGTCGTATAATGCACAAATCTGGCCTTTATGGAAGAGTGGCAAGAAGAAAGCCATTTCTTAAAGATATCCATAAAAAGTGTCGTTTAAAGTTTGCCACAAGCCACCTGGGAGACACACCAAACATGTGGAAGAAGGTGCTCTGGTCAGATGAAACCAAAATTGAACTTTTTGGCAACAATGCAAAACGTTATGTTTGGCGTAAAAGCAACACAGCTCATCACCCTGAACACACCATCTCCACTGTCAAACATGGTGGTGGCAGCATCATGGTTTGGGCCTGCTTTTCTTCAGCAGGGACAGGGAAGATGGTTCAAATTGATGGGAAGATGGATGGAGCCAAATACAGGACCATTCTGGAAGAAAACCTGATGGAGTCTGCAAAAGACCTGAGACTGGGACGGAGATTTGTCTTCCAACAAGACAATGATCCAAAACATAAAGCAAAATCTACAATGGAATGGTTCAAAAATAAACATATCCAGGTGTTAGAATGGCCAAGTCATTGTCCAGACCTGAATCCAATCGAGAATCTGTGGAAAGAACTGAAAACTGCTGTTCACAAATGCTCTCCATCCAACCTCACTGAGCTCAAGCTGTTTTGCAAGGAGGAATGGGAAAAACTGATAGAGACATACCCCAAGCGACTTACAGCTGTAATCGCAGCAAAAGATGGCACTACAAAGCATTAACTTAAGGGGGCTGAATAATTTTGCACGCCCAATTTTTCAGTTTTTGATTTGTTAAAAAAGTTTGAAATATCCAATAAATCTCGTTCCACTTCATGATTGTGTCCCACTTGTTGTTGATTCTTCCCAAAAAGATAGTTTTATATCTTTATGTTTGAAGCCTGAAATGTGGCAAAAGGTCGCAAAGTTCAAGGGGGCCGAATACTTTCGCAAGGCACTGTACATGACAAAATACAGAACAGTACTAGACAAGAACATGAAATATTTAATTACATTTAATTTATAATCAGAGTTCTAACACATATGATTATAATAAATATGATACTAACGACCTGAGCTGATTTAAATGTAGGTGTTCAGTAGTGTGTTCAGTGATGGGGTTGAGTGTGTGAGTGTATCAGTAAGGGTCCAGTGAAGGAGACAGAGGGAGAGAGGCTTGCCCACCTTACAGTTGTCACAACAGATGCCTTTGGAGGAATACTGGGCCCCAGGAACTTTCCGAATGCACTGTATGTGTGACGCACTTAGGCGTAGTGGGTGCGGAGTCAGGCGCAGGAGGCAGAAGGTACAGAACAATGCTTTAATCTCCGGCACAGAGAAAATAGTACACGGCAATACAAATCAAATCAAATCCAATTTTATTTGTCACATACACATGGTTAGCAGATGTTAGTGCGAGTGTAGCGAAATGCTTGTGCTTCTAGTTCCGACAATGCAGTAATAACCAACAAGTAATCTAGCTAACAATTCCAAAACTACTACCTTATAGACACAAGTGTAAGGGGATAAAGAATATGTACATAAAGATATATGAATGAGTGATGGTACAGAGCGGCATAGGCAAGATACAGTAGATGGTATTGAGTGCAGTATATACATATGAGATGAGTGTGTAAACAAAGTGGCATAGTTAAAGTGGCTAGTGATACATGTATTACATAAGGATGCAGTAGATGATATAGAGTACAGGGCGCACATAAACGACCGGCCCAAGACCAGGATCTAAACAGTCCGGAAAAAAAAACTGAAACGCACCACCACACAGAAACAACAGGGGAAAAATAAGCCCGCACAAAGAGCAGGCGGGCCTTACCGGCTTAAATAGCCCAACTAAAAACCTAAACAAGAAACAGGTGAAACCAATAAGACAAAACCAACAGAAAAGGGAAATGATTGTCATATGTGGTTGTCTTACCTAGCTAGTACATTAAGTTAAATCGCTCTGGATTTCTACTAAGCTATATACAATTATTTTAAGGTCATACCAAGGATCATTTAGCTATTTGATTTGGAATTTTAAGAACCCTTGAAGAATTCCCCAAAATATATTTAAAAAATATTTGATGGAAAATTGTATTTGGCCCATAAATATGCATTGAATAACAAATTCACTACACGGAACAATAGATAGTCCCCCCAAAAAAATCTAAAGAAAGTTTGTTCTTAACTGTCTGACCTATATCTGAGAGCTATAACAAATAGCAGGAACATTTATTTGTATTATTATTTGTATTTATTTGTACATGTACTTAACTCCTTATTTTTGGCACTAAACAGTGTCCATATATACTTACATAATTTTTAAAAAGTGGTACTGGCGACCTTCAGACGAGTCTTGTGAGGCCTGTGGGTATCCTAAAGCAAAATAACACATGTACGCGTTTGTGAGACGCACCTTTCCAAAGAGAGGTGATATTAGTGTGTAGCCCAAACAGTTCGGACACAACAGACAAAAGTTGGCAGATCGGCAGTAAGATTAAGGGGGTCATAGAACAAAACGGAGAATATCATCGTGAGAGTCTTATCTTTCCATAGAGGGGTCATATATATATATATATATATATATATGACCGGACGCTACAGACGATTTTGTGAGAAGACCGATTTTCGGGATGTCTCATGATCTGACAAACACTTCTCTAGCTAGCTCTGTCACTTTTCATCGCAGATGCGGAAGTGCGACATAGGTGTATATGGTGGATTGAGAAACATTATGCTTAAACTGCGCTGTTTACATGATGAATGTATAATTTTTATTGTCCGTTATGAACTAATTATTATTTACAATGACGGCTTACCCCTGCCAAACCCGGACGGCGCTGGGCCAATTACGGCCGGATGTGATACAGCCTGGATTCGAACCAGGGACTGTAGTGACGCCTCTTGCACTGAGATGCAGTGCCTTAGACCGCTGCGCCTCTCGGGAGCTAAAACTTAAATCAAATAAATTCCATCTCATTCTTCAATACATTAGATCTTACATAGATATACCTTACATTATTTGTATCAGTAGATTTGAACTGCTTAGTTGTGTTTTTCAAAATTGTTATTTTAGGCAGGTTTATTTTACTGAAGCATCTTCAAAATAATATTGGTCTTTGGCGCCATCTACTGGATCAATACTACACTGAATGGGGCGGCACATGGGTGCAACCACAGTCATAGAGGAAGAGGCGAAGCTAGAGGTTTCACTCTCGCCAAAATCTGTCCAAAATAAGGCCAACACGTTTCTATTGGTTAATGTTTTACATAAATTTGTCGCCTGCCTTCCTGCCTTTGGGACAACGACTCCCATTGTTAGGGCGGTGACATGAGCATCTTGTCATTATATACAGATCTCTGCTAGAGTGCCACGTGTTTGGTAGATGGGGAGCTCAGTGTCAAAGTTATGAGGTAGATAATGCTACCCTCCCAAGGAAGTGTGATTAGTTTTTTGTTGTTCTCCATTATAATTGATTATGTATTCTATCAGGGAGAACAGATATTGGGAGGTCTTTGTTTGCGGACGACAGGGCACTGTGGAAGAGAGGGAGAAATATTCCCCATAAAGTCAGGAGAGTTCAAGAAGGATCAGAGAAGTTGAACAGTAGTCCCACAGGTGGGGCTTCAAGTTCTCAGTTGAGAAAACCAGAGGTGTGGACTTGAGTTACATGACTTGGACTCGAGTCAGACTCGATTCACAAATATGATGACTTGCAACTCGACTTTGACTTTAACACCAATGACTCGTGACTTAACCAATGACCAATGACTTAACTTGGACTTGAGCCTTTTGACTCAAACTGACTTGATACCCTCTCCAAGCCCAAATATTAAACATTATGCTATTAAAAAAACTGTGCAGCGCATCAACTCTTCATTTAACCGATAACAATTTGAATCGGACAACAGCCAATCAAATTGTGCCAGCTGAGAAAAAGTTGTGTGTGGCAGTGCAAAGGAACATCAGTGGGTGAATTCAGACGAAGCCCTTGGAAAGATGATACCCAAAATGATTATGTTCGGACATAAAGACTACGCTGTAGTCAACAAAAAAACAGATTCCAACTTGCAAAACATGCAGGAAGAAAATTACAGACGGAGGGGATAGAATAGCATTAAAAACAAATGACAAGAGTTGTGGAATAGGGAGGGAAAGGGAAGACTCCTGTGTAAGATCCAGGAAAATGTGAGGGCAGGGAGGAACGAGGGATCACAAGGCTCTGGGACACACAGAGCTCAACAGTACAAAACATCTGACTGGGTGTGATCACTGTCAGGAGAAGATGGAGACAGTGGAAAACGGATTATTTCAGTGCCAGCATAGGTATAGGTTTCATTAGTCAATTTTTTTTAAACATTGTCAGAATTCTGACAATACAGAAATACAGATGGTATGATGCTGTCTTTTCCATCATGTGATTTATAATGCATCATATCAGCTGTATTTCGGGTATTGTGAAAGTTATACTGTATATATTTAAAACCTTATTGATGACATGCAACGCATTTTGATATCAACAATGGACTAAGGAAAAAAATCCCAAAATGTGTTTTTGGGGTGGAATTTTCAGGAGATGAGAATAGTTGGTAGGATTTAGAGTTTTTAGACTTTCCTTTTCTCTGGTCCACACTCCAGTCCAGTTTGTTGTGGTAAAGAACATTACAGTTGGTTGAGAACCGCCATATATAAACTGAAGAAGAAGAAGAGACACATGTGATTTCGATGTAGCCAATGAATGTAGGTAGTTAGCTACGTGTACATTTGTGTTTATATTCCTTGGACATGACAGCCAGCCATAGAAGCTAAGAAGATCAGTGGGCAGGAAACAATAGCTAACAAGGCAGGAGCCCACTGGATAGTTAGCTAATACAGCTTGGGAATTGATCAGAATAACGGCTAGCTATAGAGTTATCTTGGTTGTCAATACTTCAGTGAACTGCAGTGGGATGTCAATTGCGATACTCATTTGAACAAATGTGTAATGTGGCAATATTAGCTAGCTAGCTAACGTGCATTGCCATTCTTATATTGCTTTCAGATTTGTTATCGCTCGCAGGATTATTTTACAAATTGTTTTGTAAATCAGGCTAGCCAACTCACCTGCATTAAACTACTGTATCTATCAATAAGGATAATAATTGACAACCATGGAAAAAGTCACGAAAATACTGGTTCATCTGTCGAAGAATAATGTCGCACCGCAATGTGCCCGTTTTGTACAGGTCAGTTGTGCATGTGCTATGTTTTTGCTTTGTTGTCACTTCAACACTAGCCAAATGCCAATGTCACGTGGAATTTATGAAAACGAGGTCCTATGTCAGTGTTTGTTTTTACTGCAGTACCATTTTAAAGGGGTAGGTCACCCAAATTAAATAAAAGGTTAAATACAAAATAAAACAATAATACTGTACATATACACTACATGACCGAAAGTATGTGGACAACTTCACGTCAAACATCTAATTGCAAAATCATGGGCATTACTATGGAGTTTGTGCCCCCCAGTCGGCTTTCCAATTCATCCCAAAGCAGTTCGGTGGGGTTTAGGTCAGGGCTCTGCTGGCCAGTCAAGTTTTTCCACACTGATCTCGACAAACTATTTCTGTATGGACCTCCCTTTATACACTGGGGCATTGTCATTGTCATAAAAAATAAAAAATACACTGGGGCATTGTCATGCTGAAACAGGAAAGGGCCTTCCTCAAACTGTTGCCACAAAGTTGGAAGCACATAATCATCTGGAATGACATTGTATGCTGTAGCATTAAGATTTCCCTTCACTGGAACTAAGGGGCCTAGCCCAAGCCATGAAAAACAGCCCCAGACCATTATTCCTTCTCCAAGCTTTCTAGTTGGCATTATGCTTTGGGTCAGGTAGCGTTCTCCTGGTAGCCGCCAAACCCAGATTCGTCTGTCGGACTGCCAGATGGTGAAGCGTGATTCATCACTCCAGAGAATGGAGTTCTACTGCTCCCGAGTGGCAAGCTTTGCACCACTCCGGCCGACGATTGGTGATTTTAGGCTTATGTGCGGCTGCTCGGCAATGGCAATCCATTTCATGAAGCTCCCTGCGAACAGTTCTGACTTTGCTTCCAGAGGCAGTTTGGAACTCGGTAGTGAGTGTTGCAAATGAGGACAGACAATTTTTTACGCACTATGTGCTTCAGCACTCGGCAGTCCCATTCTATGAGCTTGTGTGGCCTACCACTTCGCGGCTGAGCTGTTGTTGCTCCTAGACGTTTCCACTTCACAATAACAGCACTTACAGTGGCAAGAAAAAGTATGTGAACCCTTTGGAAATACCTGGATTTCTGCATAAATTGGTCATCACATTTTATTTGATCTTCATCTAGGTCACAACAATAGACAGTCTGCTTAAACTAATAACGCGCAAACAATTATACGTTTTCATGTCTTTATTGAACACACAGTGCAGGGTGGGAAAAGTATGTGAAACCTTGGATTCAATAACTGGTTGACCCTCCAATAACCTCAACCAAACATTTTTTTGTAGTTGCGGATCAGACCTGCACAACGGTCAGGAGGAATTTTGGACCATTCCTTTTTACAAAACTTTTTACAAAACAATATTGGGACTGCAGTAGCTTCTTCTGTGGTGTCCTCCCATGAACACCATTCTTGTTTAGTGTTTTACGTATCATAGACTCGTCAGAGATGTTAGCATGTTCCAGACATTTCTGTAAGTCTTCAGCTGACACTCTAGGATTCTTCTTAAACCTCATTTAGCATTCTGCGCTGTGCTCTTGCAGTCATCTGCAACAGTTCTGAACTTTCTCAATTTATAGACAATTTGTCTTACCGTGGACTGATGAACATCAAGGCTTTTAGAGATACTTTTGTAACCCTTTCCAGCTTATGCAAGTCAACAATTCTTAATCGTAGGTATTCTAACATCTCCTTTGTTCAATGTGAATAGCAAACTCAAATTTTGTGAGTTTTTTTTATAGGGTAAGGCAGCTCTAACCAACTTCTCCAATCTCATTGATGACTCCAGTTAGCTTTTGGAGAAGTCATTAGCCTAGGGATTCACATACTTTTTCCAACCTACAACTGAATGTTTAAATGATGTATTCAATATAGACAAGAAATCCAGGTAATTCCAAAGGGTTCACATACTTTTTCTTGCCACTGTAGAGTTGCTCGGGGCAGCTCTAGCAGGGCAGAAATTTGACGAAGTGAGTTGTTGGAAAGGTGGCGTCCTATGACGGTGCCTTACTGAGCTCTTCAGTAAGGCCATTCTACTGACAATGTTTATCTATGGAGATTAAATGACTGTGTGCTCGATTTGATACATTATGAAATAGAATCCACTAATTTGAAGGGGCGTCCACATACGTTTGTATATACAGTGGGGAGAACAAGTATTTGATACACTGCCGATTTTGTAGGTTTTAATACTTACAACGCATGTAGAGGTCTGTAATTTTTATCATAGGTACACTTCAACTGTGAGAGATGCAATAAAATGCAAATGAATTACTTAAAAATCATACAATGTGATTTTTGTTTTAGATTCCATGACATCAGTATTTGATCACCTACCAACCAGTAAGAATTCCGGCTCTCACAGACCTGTTAGTTTTTCATTAAGAAGCCCTCCTGTTCTCCACTTATTACCTGTATTAACTGCACCTGTTTGAACTCGTTACCTGGGGCTTCTTAGGGGCTCGCTACCTGGGGCTCCATGCAAGATCTCCCCCCTTGGGGCATCAATGATCATGAGGAAGGTGAGGGATCAGCCCAGAACTACACGGCAGGACCTGGTTAATGACCTGAAGAGAGCTAGGACCACAGTCTCAAAGGAAACCATTAGTAACACACTACGCCGTCATGGATTAAAATCCTGCAGCGCACGCAAGGTCCCCCAGCTCAAGCCAGCGCATGTCCAGGCCCGTCTGAAGTTTGCTAATGACCATCTGGATGATCCAGACGAGGAATGGGATAAGGTCATGTGGTCTAATGAGACAAAAATAGAGCTTTTTGGTCTAAACTTCACTCGCTGTGTTTGGAGGAAGAAGGAGGATGAGTATGACCCCAAGAACACCATCCCAACCGTGAAGCATGGAGGTGGAAACATCATTCTTTGGGGATGCTTTTCTGCAAAGGGTACAGGACGACTGCACCGTATTGAGGGGAGGATGGATGAGGCCATGTATCGCGAGATCTTGGCCAACAACCTCCTTCCCTCAGTAAGAGCATTGAAGATGGGTTGTGGCTGGGTCTTCCAGCATGACAACGACCCGAAACACACAGCCAGGGCAACTAAGGCGTGGCTCCATAAGAAGCATCTCAAGGTCCTGGAGTGGCCTAGCCAGTCTCCAGACCTGAACCCAATAGAAAATCTTTGGAGGGAGCTGAAAGTCCGTATTGCCCAGTGACAGCCCCGAAACCTGAAGGATCTGGAGAAGGTCTGTATGGACGAGTGGGCCAAAATCCCTGCTGCAGTGTGTGCAAACCTGGTCAAGAACTACAGGAAACGTATGATCTCTGTAATTGCAAACAAAGGTTTCTGTACCAAATATTAGGTTCTGCTTTTCTGATGTATCAAATACTTATGTCATGCAATAAAATGCAAATTAATTACTTAAAAATCATAAAATTAGATTTTCTGGATTTTTGTTTTAGATTCCGTCTCTCACAGTTGGAGTGTACCTATGATAAAAATTACAGACCTCTACATGCTTTGTAAGTAGGAAAACCTGCAAAATCAGCAGTATATCAAATACTTGTTCTCCCCACGGTATAGTTTATATTTCCTTAATCTATGGGCCAAAGATTGCCGTCCATAATCAGGATTTGTATATTGATAACCAAAAAACAATGACTGGCCCAGTACTTTCCCCTCCAAAATACATTGAAATCAAGTCATTTAGGTAAATGGTTAGCCTTTATTGTAGTTGCCGAATTTTCAAAGGTTGTTATATGAGGTGAATTATGCAACAGTTAAAAAAACGTCTTTTTTTTTACCACTTAATTTTCTGTTAGAGCATAACAGGTCATTTTACAGAGACTCTTGATGATGAGGTGGAGGTGAAGTGTTCTTTGGAGAACAATCGCTTTATACTGTGTGACTGCGAGAAGGGGAGAGGAATTCCTCTAAAGGTAATGGCTCAACGGAATACATTCAATTTATTAAAATTATAGGTTTAGTTGTTTTATCGGTTGTGGCCACATCCTATATAAATAATTGTTGGTTGACTAAAAAAAGTATAATGGAAAATGTTTGAGTTTATTTGGTTGATATTTCTTTTTTCTCAGAGGGCAACCTTTTGCCCCTTCAAGTATCTGTCTGACGCAGAGGCAGCTGCAATCCCATTGGATGTTCAGAGCCGCGGAGTGGATGTGGGGGTTGCTATTCTTCTGCAGTCAGCCAATCAGAAGGTGTTGTTAACTCGACGGGCGGCCAGTCTCCGCATTTTCCCCAATGTGTGGGTTCCTCCAGGTATGGCATCATTTTGCGGAAGTAAATTTTCAAAATGAAATAGCATTCCATAGGACGACACTTTGGGTAACCCAATTAACCTTAGTGTTGTTTCCTGATATTGAAAGGGTGATTTGTTTTCTTTTTTTCAGGTGGCCATGTGGAACTGGATGAGAGGGTAAACTTTCTAGTTGCTATAGCTATTAAACAGTGGAAGATAAAATGGATTATTCCCCATAAGTGTCTTTGCCTGTGGTTTCAACACCCTCATGGTCTCTGGGGTCAATTCCCTTCAATCAAGCATGGTGTGTGTGTTTGCCTCATATCTCTCTTGTTTGTCAGCTCCTGGACGCAGGGCTGAGGGAGCTGAGGGAGGAGACAGGACTGAAGCTGGACCCTGGAGACGTCTCAGCTCAGCTGCTGGGGCTCTGGGAGGTGGGAAATCACTGCCACTACACATCACATTTCCAGGGAATAGTTTATTAAATAATAATATGTAAATGCATTAGAAAAAATCTACTGGCCACAATTCCACAGACATTTGACATTCTGATTTGTCTGACAGTCCTGTTTGCTCATGTTCTGTTTCTCTTCACAGTCAGTTTTCCCACCCATGCTGAGCAGAGGGATGCCGCAGAGGCACCATGTGGTCACTTACATGCTCCTAAACACCTCCCTCACACACCAGCAACTCCAGGTATTTGCCTCACTGTCCTGTATCTGTCTCTGTCTGTCTGTCTGTCTGTCTGTCTGTCTGTCTGTCTGTCTGTCTGTCTGTCTGTCTGTCTGTCTGTCTGTCTGTCTGTCTGTCTGTCTGTCTGTCTGTCTGTCTGTCTGTCTGTCTGTCTGTCTGTCTGTCTGTCTGTCTGTCTGTCTGTCTGTCTGTCTGTCTGTCTGTCTGTCTGTCTGTCTGTCTGTCTGTCTGTCTGTCTGTCTGTCTGTCTGTCTGTCTGTCTGTCTGTCTGTCTGTCTGTCTGTCTGTCTGTCTGTCTGTCTGTCTGTCTGTCTGTCTGTCTGTCTGTCTGTCTGTCTGTCTGTCTGTCTGTCTGTCTGTCTGTCTGTCTGTCTGTCTGTCTGTCTGTCTGTCTGTCTGTCTGTCTGTCTGTCTGTCTGTCTGTCTGTCTGTCTGTCTGTCTGTCTGTCTGTCTGTCTGTCTGTCTGTCTGTCTGTCTGTCTGTCTGTCTGTCTGTCTGTCTGTCTGTCTGTCTGTCTGTCTGTCTGTCTGTCTGTCTGTCTGTCTGTCTGTCTGTCTGTCTGTCTGTCTGTCTGTCTGTCTGTCTGTCTGTCTGTCTGTCTGTCTGTCTGTCTGTCTGTCTGTCTGTCTGTCTGTCTGTCTGTCTGTCTGTCTGTCTGGTGTTATCATTAAAGGCATACAAAGCCAAGGCCTCTGACACTAAAGACTATATTTGTTCTAGGCCTCTCTGCACCCCAAGCCTGCTGAGGTCAGTGGTTGTCTGTGGGTGGACGCCTCGCTGGTCAAGGCCATCGTGTCCGCCGTGGACGGAGAGGAGGGTTCTGTGACACCGTTGGAGGGCCTGGCTCCAACCATAAGGTATATCACATCCACGAAGTAATGCACTCAAAACATAAACATAAAAAATAGATTATATAGTTTACCATTGATAAGTATTTGTGAAAAAAAAGTTTTACTGGGCTAATTTCCTCTGACATTAATTATTTAATTGCGTTCCTCTTAACAATGTTGGCATTTTGTTTCTGTGGTGTTGGTTCTGCAGTGTATCGGAGGTCTCTCCGGAAGGTGGGCTCAGTGAGTCAATTTTGCCATTGTCTGTTTTGTGTAACCGGGCCCCGAATAGCGGACAGGATGTGGAGCGGGTCAGCACTGGTACCAAATACGCCCTGGAGCTCTGGCTTAAGAACCTGGAGGGACAGGGGACCCGGTGTTAACTGTCTTTACTAAACCTGGACGTCTAGCCCTGTGATGAAGTGACTTCCTGGAGGATGACATCACTTCCTGGAGTTTGCCTTAACCGGTGAAGGTCACCTAAAGTGAACTATCATCTTTCAAAAAATCTTGTACGTATTAACCAATAATGAACTTTGGGTGATCTGTCCCTTTAATATCTACAGCAACACCTACAAGTCTTATATGACTGTTTGAGGGCTTTGCATGAGCTATCAATGTTGTGCGTAAGAACAGTTTTTATTGCAAGGGTGTTGTTGTTAGTGATGAAATGTTTTGAACAAAGTGGATTTATACTGCAGATGCTTTTATGATCATTATATTCCATTTGCGCCTTCAAGCCACAAGATGGCAATGCATAGCCTACACAGTGATTTCACATTTGGAAACAAGCGCAAAACAATCAGAATTCTGATTTAAGTTTACATAATTATCTTGACTTGTAAATAATAATGTGTTCTTAACTGACTCGCCTGATTAAATAAAAATGTATACAAATATTTACATTTTTCTAAATGTAATTATTTTCCTCAACCAGCATATTTACTATTTTTTTTATTTTTTTTTTACTAAACTCAGACAGAAGTTAGGTCTCAAGTCAGTTAGGTTAGGTCTTCATTGTAAAGATAAACACATAAATATGGTATTGTACTTTCAACTGAAGATATCTAATATTTATTGTTTGCAGTGATTCAATAATTAGCATTTAAAGACCACATTTTTATATGTCATAAGTGGAAGGTGTGTGTGTCATATAACGAAACCTCTGTTCACCCACACCCAGATTAATATACTATACATTATGGCAACCTCACCTATGGATAAACTACTGGGAAATATGCTTACTTTGTTCTTTGGCTGCATTTAGACACGCAGCCCAATTCTGATCTTTTTCCCACCAATTGGTCTTTGACCAATCACATCAGATATTTTTCAGAGCTGATCTGATTGTTCCAAAGACCAATTAGTGGAAAAAAATAATAATCAAAATTGGGCTGCCTTTGTAAAGCAGTCTTGGTGTGCCAGCTGTTTATGTAGGATTTAACAGCTACTGTTACTGCGTTGCAGTCTCATGGTAGATCTGAAGCAATGCGTGACATTTGAACGCAAATCGGCCAATTTCAAAGTGAAATCTTGAATGTTAAATGGTGGAGGGGTATGGGGTGGGGTGTAATAATGAAATGTAAAACAGTTTTAGAACAGTTTTCTACAATAACTAATTAACTAAGTGACTACAATTGGTGCATTAAATTAGGGACACATTTTACAACATCAACAAGTCAGAATCCACAGTAAGAAATTGGAAGGGTTTTTGTTTTCTCTAATTCATCATAAGTCATTACATTTTAATATCACTAGGAATAACATTCAGATGGAAAGAGTTGGGAGCATAATCTTCATCAGATCCTGAACTATCCCATTTTTCCCGAACTGTCCTGGCTTTTACCATGCAGAGGTAATCGGACCTGTTGTCAGTATTAGGAGCATCACACCCTCTGTGCCAATAGCAGTGGGAACTGGGCATTCCAGTGGGCAAGTATGTGGCAGGGCATTCAAGGTATAATCAAGTCTTGATGCCACATTTCCTTGCCAGCGTATTGTCTGTATTGGTGATGTCGTGATATTACTCTGTTATATTTTCTAGATTTGTCCTATCGTCATAGTCTGTCACTTGTCTGATTTTGTTTCTAAGTTACATAAGAGTGACTCAGTGACTTATTCATTACCACTAATGTATTTGTGTCTGCATATCTTCATATGTGGATTTTACCTTTTGCCATTGACAATTGACAGACAACTTTTGTCATATTGGCCCAAATGCAAAGACTTTGACTTATTTTCTTGATGGTATTATTAGAATAGGTTGACTCTGTTGGCTAAAGAAGCATTGCATGGGTGTATGGTTCTATCAGTACGTACATCTACACGCTTGAATAATGTTTTGTTAGACCGTTATCAAATGACTTAAGATTGCATTCTGTCTTTGCTCTTTTTGATTGATTTTTAAGCCCAGCCAACCGATAAATCATATTGTCTCTGAGGTCAGAATCAAACAATGACCTCAATGTGTTAGAAACAATAAGAAGTGATCTGATTTGTTTTGGTTGAAAGTTTCTCTCCGATTGATTGATCTTCCTGCTGGACAGTATTAGTAACAGCAACCACTGATGTTTTCCCGGAAAAATACACAATGCAACTGTAGAAAGACATTATCTAATACAGACTATACAGTTAGGGGATATGGAGAGGGAGGGACATACACCTCATGCATTTTGGATAAGAATGCGGTTTGTACTGCACACCTTGAAAAGTCTTCAATTCTCAATGTCACTTGGTAGCTGGTTATCATGAATGTTATGTATCTGTTACCAGGACATCCATATGTCAACTTTTTATGTTAAACCTAGCCCATTGGCCAAAACAGCAGAAAGAGGTGTTGCCTTTTTAATACACACTGACTTGCATATAATGGACAACGTTTGAGTTATTCTCAATGTTATGGAGTCGGACTCATTTTGTAATTTAATACAATACCTTATTCATTATCACACCGCCACACCCAGCCTAACTGTAACGCACGTTATCTAGATAGCTATTTACTTGTTCCTTTCACACAAAGAATAAAAGAAAGAAAAGCCAGGGGATGAGGGCAGGCTTAGATACAAACAGAGGCATGTCTGTTCTGCCCTAGCTTCAGTTCTCCTGATGAACAGAATCATCCAACTCTTTTACAAACCATGAACGCATCCAAACCACTTCTGCCCATAAAATCTAACAAACTTGATTTATTATTTACAATATTTAATCCCAAAATGATTGATTTTTTTTTTTAATGCAAAGTTTAAAGCTCCAATGCACGGCCACTTCAAATGTGTACAGATAGTTACATCTCACAGATTTGATTAATAATGGTGGATTTATTTAATCCGATTGTCAAATATACATAACATTGGTGTTTTACTCACTGGGTTGGGTTTGTGGAATAGTTAACTTCTTGGCATGCTAGTGTCCTATCTCAAAACATGTCTTATCCAGCAGTAGGGAATTAGATCTGGATTTGATTTATAGTCTTTGAAAACAATGAACTTCTTGTTAACTGTACCTGATTGGATATTGTTCTTAGGGGCACCCTTACTCATTCTTCTGAAATGTTAATTGCAGGATACATATTTTGACCCCATTTACTGATCTAGGATCAGCTTTCTTTTTTACAAAGGTTAAGCTTGCCTTCAGTAAAGACTGAAAATACAACTCAACCCATTACCACAAGGAAGCCAAAATGTCTAACCTGGCCTCAGAGCCATTAGAAACATAATTGACGTATTTCTGAGCACGTCAAGACATATGATACCTTTCAAAGGCCTGGTTACTTTAGACAAAAACTAAAGTAGGGAGGTTGGTCGGGGAGGAGTAACATATACTAAATGGAGTGTCTCGGATTTACGTACAGAATAATACGAAATACAAATGGAGTCAATGGAATGGTAACAACCACATGGAAACCACGTGTTTGATGTCTTTGATACCATTCCATTGAGTTCATTCCGGCTATTATTATGAGCCGTCCTCCCCTCAGCAGCCTCCACTGGTAAAAACATTAGGAATAAAATAACATTAGGACATCTGCATTGCTTGTTTGGGGTTTTAGGCTGGGTTTCTGTATAGCACTTTATGACATCAGCTGATGTAAAAAGGGCTTTATAAATAAATGTGATTTGATTTGAATAAATACAGGTTGAAATTACAATCATTGAGCCAACGCCATGATCTTCATTCAGATCCTTCAGAGATAATTGGACCATTTGTAAAGAATTGTCATTGCTCCCATGCATATTACTTCATAAGGCCATTTCAGATGGTCTTCTTACCCAATTGACTGGAGCTTCTGGAGGAAAGAGAAGTAGGGAAGGGACAAAAAAAATGTTTTGTTGTAAAAAGAGTAAATTACTTCAATGAAATATATACAGTATCTTCAACATTACATAAGGGATGTGTTTTCTTAGGGAGTTATTTTAATGTGTTTAATCAATATGTATGTTGACACGTCTCTACACACCTATATCGGCAATAATCAGTAGTCTACCTATTCGAACCTCACATTGAACCCCATCCCCCTGATGTATGGAAGGAAAGAAAGCATTCAGGGGAGATTGTCTCCTGGAATTGAAAACATGAAACTACACTTCCTCTGTTGTCTGCCTGAAAGTACCACTGCAGTACATAAGCATACAGAAAGTGTGTCACCTACTGTACCTGTGTGTCAGTATTCGTTCACCACATGCATCCCTGTTCGGTTTTTCGATGGTCCCCGCATTTCGTCCTGTACCAGAGAAAGTATCAACTCATCAAAGGTGTAAAACAGTCTGTAAAGATAATACTGCGCACACAATAATTTACAGGCAAAACTACATTTTGCAGTCTGTTTTTGACCTGTTCTATAGAACTGTAATGTTAGCTTGTCTTGCAGATGTTCGTCTGTTCTAAAGCCTTAGTTAACGAAGCCTGAAAGACATCCACTCTGCTTAATTGCAACAATAAATCAAACCGGTGATTCATCAATTAAAGGGGCTTTGGGAGGAGAAGGTTATGTAAAGAGAACAGAGTGGTTGTGAATTACAATGTGTCTGTCTGCTGCTCTGTTGCCATAGAGACAGGTGACAGAGGGGGCACTCTTCTCATTATATGCTAGTCAGTCTTGGAGCAAATGTTGGCAGACAAGTACGGAACGATAAATAAATTGATCAAGGAGAGTTGGAGGCTGTGAACAAATAGTCCTCCAATGTCTTCCACTGTCCCCTTTACAAAACAACATAACAAACATGTTCAAACCACTGCTAGCAGCAACACAGAATTAAACCAAATATCTATGTAAATGTAACACAATTATACGAAGTGCATAAACACATATGCAACAATATCCTTATACAGTAGATTGAATATAAGCAATGTGTAAGCTAACTAAAACTGTACATTTCCAAAACTAAACAAATATCTATGATGCATACATATCAACGCTAGAAAAAACCTGAGTAGATTCCCTCCTCACTTCACAAACTCTCGTGTGTGTGTGTGTGCTTGAGGTGTGCACTGCAGTGTGATGAACATGCAAGTCTCGTTAGTACAGTCAATTGTCTTTTTGTTTGGTGTTAAGGGAGAGATCTCACTCTCCCTGATGTTGGTAGATCCCATGGCATTTGTATTTAGCATCCCTTTCAAAGCTCATTAGAGAATATATATTTTTTATGTCCACAATAAACACGACCTTTTTTCTGTCAAATCATGGTGTTGCCAGTCATTCAAAGTGATATTGATGAGTAACATGCCCCATACAGGAAGGTCCTTGGATGATAACTCTGGTATCATCCCTCATATGTACCCAAGGTAGGATTAAAGCTATAAACTCACAGCTCACAGATGATTGTGTTTAATTGGTTGTCTGGTCTACCAAGAACATCTGCTTATGTGCGGGTTTGATTTCGGAGATAAGCAACTTGGTGCATCAATGAAAATAGGTGGCATGGGGGGAGGAATATGGCTTGGGACCCTCCCTGGAAGCTACAGGGGTAGTTCGGCTGAGAGGGTAGAGGGGAAGGCTAGTGTTTCCCACGCCTCAGGTTTCCCTGGTCAAAATCAGAAGGGCACAAAGAGACATCTATCTAACACTGAGGCAGAGTAGACAGTCTTAGTAACCATAGCCAACCTGCTGAATGCAGAATCTGAGTCTGTGTCTATCTGGCCTCTCTGCCAAGACATAGGACTTACATTAGGCTTGCCGTTAGGCACGTCGAAGCGGCTGTGTGTGGAGTACATTTGGATGTCTGCCCCGTGGTTGATCTGGTTATATGGGCTGAAACTTCCACATCTCTGCCTACAGCACAACCACACTAGCTGAAGGTCAAGAAAAGACAAGAATCATAGTACTTTTAAAATGGCCTCCTTAGCATGACATACTGTAACTGTTATAGCAGGGTTGTTGCTGTTTCTGAGAAATTGGAGGTCTACAATGCATTTAAGGATAAACTGTGTGCATCTGTGTGTCTGTCTGTTTTTCTACTCACCAGCAGTATTAGGAGAATAAGGAGGATTAACAAGGTCAGGACAGCCAGTACCAATAGAGCGATCCCCCATCTTGGGACTCCCTCTCCGCCCCCAGCAACTACAGCTGCAGCATTCTCTGTGGTCTTATGTGTCGCCTCCGTATTCTCTGGGTTCTTATGATTGGTCGTTTGGCCTGTGGCAGCCTGATGCCTGCTTGTTGCTCTCTCAGTAGGGGCAACTGGGGGGTTAGATTGGCCTGAGGCAGTTGTTGATGGAGAGGTTTTACGGAAGACTGTCGTGCTACTGTTCTGGGGAGGATTTTTAGGGGTAATAGGGGTGGTTGTGTTGCTAATTGTATTGTTGTGGTCTCCAGGAATATGGGTGCTTACATTGCTAATTGTTATATTAGGGTCCCCAGGACTAGGGATGGTTATGTTGCTAATTGTAATGTTGTGGTCTTCAGGAGCAGGGGTGGTTGTGTTGCTAATTGTATTGTTGTGGTCTCCAGGAATATGGGTGCTTACGTTGCTAATTGTTATGTTAGGGTCCCCAGGACTAGGGGTGGTTATGTTGCTAATTGTAATGTTGTGGTCTCCAGGAATATGGGTGCTTACGTTGCTAATTGTTATATTAGGGTCCCCAGGACTAGGGGTGGTTATGTTGCTAATTGTATTGTTGTGGTCTCCAGGAATATGGGTGCTTACGTTGCTAATTGTTATGTTAGGGTCCCCAGGAGCAGGGGTGGTTATGTTGCTAATTGTAATGTTATGGTCTCCAGGAATAGGGGTGGTTATGTTGCTAATTGTAGTGTTTTGGTCTTCAGGAATATGAGTGGTAATGTTGCTAATTGTAGTGATATGTTCTTCAGGAATATGAGTGGTAATGTTGCTAATTGTAGTGTTATGTTCTTCAGGAATATGAGTGGTAATGTTGCTAATTGTAGTGTTTTGGTCTTCAGGAATATGAGTGGTAATGTTGCTAATTGTAGTGATATGTTCTTCAGGAATATGAGTGGTAATGTTGCTAATTGTAGTGTTATGTTCTTCAGGAATATGAGTGGTAATGTTGCTAATTGTAGTGTTATGTTCTTCAGGAATATGAATGGTAATGCTGCTAATTGTAGTGTTATGTTCTTCAGGAATATGAGTGGTAATGTTGCTAATTGTAGTGTTATGTTCTTCAGGAATATGAATGGTAATGCTGCTAATTGTAGTGTTATGTTCTTCAGGAATATGAGTGGTAATGTTGCTAATTGTAGTGTTATGTTCTTCAGGAATATGAATGGTAATGCTGCTAATTGTAGTGTTATGTTCTTCAGGAATATGAATGGTAATGCTGCTAATTGTAGTGTTATGTTCTTCAGGAATATGAATGGTAATGCTGCTAATTGTAGTGTTATGTTCTTCAGGAATATGAGTGGTAATGTTGCTAATTGTAGTGTTATGTTCTTCAGGAATATGAATGGTAATGCTGCTAATTGTAGTGTTATGTTCTTCAGGAATATGAGTGGTAATGTTGCTAATTCTAGTGTTATGTTCTTCAGGAATATGAGTGGTAATGCTGCTAATTGTGCTGTTTTGGTCAGGACTAGTGGTGGTGGTTGTGAGGGTATGACTACTTGTGATATTAATTGTTGCAAGACTGGTGATGTTGCCAGATGAAATCATTGCTGTAGATGCAGTTCCATCCCCGACCCTTCCTGAACGGCTAGCCGTACTAACTAAGGCAACTGTAGTAGTCGTTGCTGCAGGGGTATTTGTGGTAGATGGTGGTGAGGAAGTTACGGTTGCTGTTGTACGTGCTACAAGAGGTAGTGTGGCTTTTATTGGAAGTTGACCTAAGGAATAAAGAACATATTTGTGATTCCTGCTTTATTTGACTAATAACAGTTTCTTAAGCTATTTACAAAACAGTTTTTTTTTTACATACAAATGAATCAGGCTGCTGCACAGCAGAAGTAGATAAGGTTGCCATCTTCTTTACCTTCAGTATAGGCGAGGTCCAGGTCAAGGGTTTTGGATTTATTTGATTGGATATGAATGGAAAGTAGACCTTTAGCTAAAGTTGGAATGATCATGAATGTAGTCCCAAACATTAATGTCGAGTTTGCAATGACTGATCCATTACTGCAAGAGTGAGACCAGTAGTCAAAAATAATTATAATTGTCAATGTCCTTAAAAATTATATTTTTTTCAATGGCAGAATATTAAATTCAACATTAGAGCTCACCTGAAGATTATATCAAATACACCCATATATTTGTCAGACTCTGGCAAAGAGCTGTGGACGTCATCCATCTGAAAAAGAAAGACACAGCAATCAGAGGAGCACTTTAGTATTATCCTACAAGCCTACAAGGCATGTCTTCACACCTTCACTTGTTTGAATATTGAGGATATTGTAACAGGTTGTAAGGGAGGTATCTATAGTATCCTTGTCTATGGTGTAGTGGAGTGGGTCAACTGGAGTGTGAGCTAGTAGTGATGGCTCGTTTTTGCTGTTTACTGTTAAAATAGTGCTCGCTGCTAGGTGTTGGAGAGCTGATGATGTTGGTGACATAGAAATACAATGAATAGAACAGACTTGGGAACATCTAACCATGGCAATTTGACAGGTAAACTCATTGGTACACTCGCAATGGTTGCTTGGTATAAATGCAGTAAAGAAGTCAATGGAACTTGACCAAAACAATGGAAATGCTGTGGAAATGTGTGGGGGGAAAATGCCGTGGGGGAAAGATCCGGAAGCTCACCAGCAAAATGTGCCTACATATATAGGCTATTCTTAATGTGTGTATTATGCTTGTATAGATGTCAACCCCAATACATGTTCATGTCAGCATCACCAATCAAATGCCTGTTAATATACATCAATCATGACGTATTTGACGAATATCCACTTTGTTAGATCATATCTGTTGAATGTGCGCCAATCCAGCGTCATTCTTCTATACCCCCTTTTAACCGCATATATTGTGATGCAATCCTTTCCATAGAAATGTAGAATCCTCATTCAAATGATAATAAGTGATGTGTCTCATGCAATATAATATATTTTTAAATTTCAGTTGAGTTAAATCAACAAATCACAGCATATATTGAGGGGTACACTTCCTGCTTTTACTTCCTGCTTTTCTCCAATGGGTACACTCGCAATGGCCGCCAGTCCACCCATTTACCACAATTGACTTGAATGGGGACGCCCGTTCTATTAATTATATTTCTATGGTGGGTGACTTGTCTTGGCAAGCATGAAGTATCTCCAGGACAAAGAGTTATTTTGTGGGTATAGACTGAGTGATGAGTTGAAGCTCTATGGACAGACTTGAGCAGTAAAAAACACACTCTTACCATCTGCTCCACCTGTTTCCTCAGCTGTTTGTACTCCTTAGAGCTTTGATTATTGAGTGACTCAGTGTAAATCTGGTTGGTGATTCTGACGCATAAGTAGTATGCGGACAGCGTAGCTGGGGTGGTCTTGTCACTGCTGCTGGGGGTTGCCCTCCGTAAACGGGAAACAGGCACTACGTCAGCAAAGAAAAGGAGTGCTGTACAGGAGAATGGGAAACAAGCCGAAATTCAGAAATGAGCAGAAATACTGTTGCACAGCCATCTAATAAATTACTGCCATTACCCTTAGAGACTGACTGATTGAAGTGCCAATTACAGCCAATAAAGGATGCCTTGTACCGTGGAAATTATTATCTGTAAACAGACACTTTGAGTTGAAAGGGGGGGGTCACCATCTGTGATCTCAATCACTGCCATAATGCATTATTTAGACTAATTTATTCCAAAACAAAGTTTGCAAATGTGTTTTCTCAGTGCGGGAAATAAGTTGTTTTGTCTTATCCCAATATTTGATTGAGTGGGGTCGATTGTAAATCCATAATACTATTCTGCATAGCCCTGAAGACATGTTATACATTATAACAGATTGACAGATTATGATAGATGTTTTGCTAAGATTTAAAAAATATTCTCAGTGTGGGTTTTAACTCCAGTATATTGGCATCACTTGAGGCACCTGAGGAAGCAATTTCAAGTAAAAATAAAAATAAAAATTGTTATTGGCCAAAATGTCATCAAGAAGGCTCCAGAGCAGCCGGGGACAAGAGAATCATGAAAAAGTGGTATTCTGGTTGTGTGCTGATAAGGTTTGACCACAAAGTATGATTTACTTAAATACAGGTAACTGACAAAATAAAAGAAACACCAACATAAAGTGTCTTAATTGGGTGTTGGGCCACCACGAGCCAGAACAAGTGTAGGTGTTGAAGAAGTGTAGGTTACAGTACAACACAGTCCAATGCTTCCCATGCAACAGTGGTTCCCAACCTTTTTCGGTTACTGTTTCACCAACAGAATTTTGCTCTACCTGGAGTACCCCTGAAGTACCCCCTCATGTGCATTTTACCAGTAGGCCTATGGTCTCATGAGTCTTCTCAAGTACCCTCTGTGGATAGGCCGAGTTCCTCCAGGGGTCTTACTACCCCTGGTTGGGAATATCTGCCCTACAATAGAAGTCTTTAAAGAAATGTAATGTGTAAATGTGTTATAGGCTACATATTTTTGTATAATCAACACATTGAGATGCATGGAAGAGTAGATAGATAGATACGTTTCTGCCATACCTGAAACAGCCAAAGTAAGAATAATCCCAAATTTGATTGGTCTTTTCTCCATGATGTATCATACAGGTAGACTAACGTTTTTTTTAAAGAAAAGCCAAATACACACAGTGGACGTTGGGAATTAACCTGGTTGCTTACTTGATGAGAAACAATTTCTGTCTGAAAGAAACGGTTATTTTATCATCCAGATAATTGTGCAGGTAGGACAGGTGTATGGCGCGGGGCGGACCCTAGAAAATGAGTGTGCGCGTTGGAAGAGAACGTAAATATAGACATTCGTGGTGTATGACGCCAACCAGTGGCCAGAAGGATTTGCTATCGGAGTATCAGTTTCACCTTGATGCTGTAAACCTTTGAGAAACAAGGCACAAAAAAGGCACGAGGCAAAATCAACAGCCTGACACAGCCACTATTTAGTCAACTGAGGGAAACTCCTCTCAGATTCATAAATGGAGTAATGGCAAGGACTGACAGCCAATGAAGTCGACATGATGTTTGCAAAGACTAAAATAACGACAAAAACATAAACCACCCTTTGATTTTGATAAACGATAGGATTAGTCTTGTACTAAAAGTTGTACTAAAATCATGTATATCTTTCCATAATAAATGGTTGTGTATCATTCATTGAAATTGATATTGAACAACAGGAAACCCTTACAAAAAATATTTCCGTTTTGAAACTGCAGTCGACTGTGGTATTTTGGACGCAGTGATTGCAGAATATCTACACAGCAAAATTACTGCAAAAAAAAAATAGGTTTTTATTTTGGACCCAGTATTTGCAGCATACTACAGTTATACTGCACTCTAACTGCAGTCTGACTCCAATCTTTGTTTGTAAGGAAGATTGTGCACGTCATTCACAATTTCCCTTATCCGTATGTGGAACCCTTGTCTTCTACTCGGAAAACTGATGACAGCGGTATCTGAATTAAGGACATGCAGTGATTAGCCTACTTACTGTTTTATTTTTCCAGAAACACAAGCGAGAATGCAATTGTAACAACTACACAACGTAATCTAGGTAGTTAAACTTGCCTACAAGTGCACGATTGTTACTTACCTGCAACAATGAGACCTTTTCTCCCTGATAACAGTAATCAAATACACATTGTGACACAACTTTCTTTCTTCCTATCGCCCTCAATCCCACCCCATGCCCAAAATTCGCCCTCTCTCTCTCGCGCACACCCTCTCTCCTATAGATGGGACATATATAAAGGTAAGGGGACAAGATGTGACGTAGTTGGGGACATGTAGGCTACAATTTTGTGTACTGGGATGTCAGGGTATCGAAAAATTGAGGACAGGGAGGTGAATTATAATACAAACACTGTCAAGTGGATTAACCTTCTTTGTATTTATTGACACATTCGCCACCACGTTGTTCTGCCACCCTATTTCACAACATTGATGTAAAAATAGGCTTTGAAAGTATATTACAACTGTTAACTGTTTTCACTTGTATGAAGGAAATTCCATTGATTTAAAAATAAATAAAAGTGTGTGTTTTTATGATACCCCAGGCTGTAGAACAGCGACATTATTCATGCATCACTTTGAAGCACATTTTAAGCCATGTGATGACTTGAGTCAGTGCTGATCTGTTGTCTGCAATGATGGAGGAGTGGTGTGAGTTCGTGACCTATTTCGGTACATAGATATTCCGCACTCTTTGGCAATCTCAGCAGTTTGGCACTTGATATGTGTGCTAGAACACCTCACCCTAAAGATGTGTTCAAGTTGGATGCAGGTGACATTTCTCCTTGCACACTTGATTGTTGGTAAGATTATTGAAATGCACAACATCTACTATTGTTGTATATGACTGTACATTAAATATCAAGTTGCAGATGATTTAGTCTCTATAGTCAGACTTTTAACTATGTGTATGCTCTCCCACAGCAGGAGCAGTGGTATACCAGTACCCAGGGTCACTAACAGTGGCAGAGGGTACCAATGTGACGTTTCACTGTGACATCAGTGAAATGGGAGGGGAATGCTCTTATATCGTATGGGTGCAAGTGGGACCTATGAGAAAGCTCACACTCTGGCCTCAAAAAACCTACAGTGTCCACACCAACACGGCCTGCCTCCTGAACATCATCAATGCCAACAGGACAAGTGTGGGCATCTTCTACTGTGCCCTGCTTAATGGTGCCATGCTGAACATGGGCAATGGGAGTGTGCTGGAAGTCTCTGGTAAGATCAGATGCTTCTCCATGGTTTATAGTAGCTTTCATATTTTCTAGTCCTGGGAGTTATACATTTGGTAGTTATGCCATGTCATGTAATGTCCTCTGTCTTTCAGACCCTATCACCTCTGAAGCTACTCTGGAGGTCCTGGTGCCTGTGGACTGGCAGGAGGCCCCCTCATCCCCAGTCCCACTCCTGTGCCTGGTGTCTGGACTGGATCCCAGTCAAGCCAGGGTGTACTGGGAGGTGGAGGGGAAGGTTCAGTCCTCAGAGCGTTTACCTGAGGTTCAGTCAGAGAAGCCAGCCACTGTCAGAGTCCAGATCTCTGTACCTGGCCATACCTGGGCTGAAGGTGAAGAGATCACCTGTGTTATGGAGAGCACCAGTGGGGTGAAGATGAACAAGACAGTCAGCAGGATGGGTAAGAGAGATCGCCCCAGGGCTATGGGTTGCATTTGTTTAGAATGTCTCTCTGTTTAAGTTTAAAATTATGTAGAACTCTTATGTGTCAAAATAAATTGTGTATTTTTAGGAATGGAGAGGTCCAGACAGGGAATGTTTCTGGCCATCTCTTTGGGCGGCATGTGTATCCTTCTTTCTATTGTGGTGATTGTCATCACATTGTATGTCTGCAGACTGAGACACGACCCTCGTAAGTACTGTTTGATTAGTTATTCATGATTGGTGACTTTTCTACATCTATAGCAGCAGTATATTATATAGGCTATCAATTGTATCTTTAACATATTGTATCATAATATTTCCAAAGGAAAGAAAAGATTTCAAGCCTATGAGCACAACCAGGACGGAGCACAGGTAAAATAACTTTTTTAAATAAATGTTTGTGTATTATACTATTCTTAGTATTATTTTTTGTGAGATTTTACTATTACTACCTTTTCTACTATTACAATTTGTAATGATGATGATGATGGTGTTTTCTTGTCATTCAGGGTCTGACTGAAGTGCAATATGCCAGTTTAAAGTTTGGAGCTGGTCGTGGGAGACCCTTACCTACAGCCGCAGCTAAAAACAGACAATATAAGTAGGCTAAAGCTGCCCTAGTAAGACCTTACATGTGAATTACATTTTCTACAAAAACATAAAAGAAGTGCTTATTCATTCAGGGTCATCGGTTTGTCAAAATGCTCCTGTGCTTTCTTGCTAATGTTTTCTGACCTACTTATTTGAGTCAATGATGTAAGGATTTTTGCCTTTAAAATTAGGAACTTATTTAGTCAGATTGTGTTGTCATTTTACAAGCTTTGTGATTAAAAATAATTTGTCTTGTTGAAATAATAGCCAAATGTAAATTACATTTGAGACAAGTTTAATTTATGGAGTGAACTAATTTCTCTAGTCGTATGCTGATGAGATTTTTGTGATAATAGTCAGCAATAAAAATGAGTCACAGATGGAATCTTTTTAATCTCCAACATAAATAGCACATCCTGTTTGTTTCACATAATGCTCAGCATATTCAACAGCACAGCTCCATTTGATGGTAAGCATTTTTGTCCAAATGCTCTGCCTCTTAGTATTTCAAAATATCTCACAAGTTAGGTGCGTTCTATAACTTAAATGATGGAGCATCTTTCATCTCTGTGATGTTGCAACACAAACCCACAGATTTACATCATTTTAGCAGACACTCTTACCCAAACACAGATGGTGTTTGACCTTAAGCTATTTGAAAGTGGAAATAATTTATGTATTATCTATTTATTTATTTAACCTTTATTTAACTAGGCAAGTCAGTTAAGAACAAATTCTTATTTACGATTACAGCCTAGGAACAGTGGGTTAAACAGAAAAAAAAAGATAAAAGTAAAAAAGTAAAAGTAAAAAAAGATGACACTGCCCAAAGGATTACAATGGCAGAACATTTTAGAACAAGGCTTGCCTTGTTCAGGGCAGAAGGACAGATTGTCAGCTTGGGGATTTGATCTAGCAACCTTTCGGTTACTGGCCCGACGCTCTAACCACTAGGCTACCTGTCGCCCCAATCTATACAGTATTCATATTCTGTATTATTAGTTTATGGTTCCCATACACACTGGCTGTAAATCAATAATTGTATTGTAGGCTGTGCCAGTTTCCTTCACTTGACACATTGTTATGTTGCAGACACTGTCCACCAGAAGGAAGTAAAGAGGTGTAACTTAGTTTCTGTTTAAATGCTCCCTGAGTAAGCAGAGGCCATTCAACCCTCCAGGTGCCATAGCAGTCCATAAACCAGAAACCTGGACATTTTGACTGCCATTGTAAAACATTGGAGTTTTAGAAACTGACCAGTATATAGACTGCTCTAAAATACTTTATCTAAGTCCCCCTTTTCTCTTCAAAAGATCAACCAGCTGCTTTCACATGAGACTTTCTTAAAGTAATTCATGTCAGATTGAGGGGTATGCAGTTGTGCTATCTATAAAATAAGTGTTGACACTGAGCATATATTTAGACTGTTTGATAATCAGTGTATAGGATCATGGGAGGAAAATTGAGGGGAATTTGGGAGAGGAGTTAACATTTCTCAATGTGTGCAGGGACTAGATGTGGAACCATTGTAAGGAAGGAAGGAATGGTGATTTTTGGCTCCTGCCCCCTTCCCCCCATCTTGATAGGAATGCGTGAACTCCTTTCCTCCTGCTCAGTTTGATGATGTCATGGCTTGTGCATGTCCCTTTGGCACGGGCTCTGCCAGCTGCTGAGCTGAGTTTGTTGCAAAACAGACACAGCATTATTTCCATGTTTAAGAGCTCCGTCGGGGTGGGTTAAAACATTGCCTTTAGGTGGATCATTCTTCCCTGTCTTCTCCTTCTATCAATGCTTACATTGTAGGTAGACTTGTTGACATTAATCTTTAGTGAGTGAAAGAAAGTAAAAGAGAAGCATTTGATATAGATTATACAGTAGTTTCATTCATATTTTATATTCTGCCCTATGGATAGACAGGTTGAGTTCAAAGTTCTTGTTACAGTACCACTCTTAAGAACATATAGAGAGGTATGAATTATCCCTTGCGTGAGTTTTTCATTTTCCACAGATATCAAAGTACAAAAGCCTCTTTAACTGTTAAAGTGAAATATTCCAGCATTAATCTTCCTCAAACACATATTAAAAAGCCATGTATTGGTTTAGAAGAAAAAATAAACTATCCTTATTCAGAACATCTGCTAAATCTATTCTGACATAGACACTGGAAACATTTTCCAGGTCAAAGTCCTGCTCCAAATATTTGGAAAAGACAGTCCGGAGAGTTTACCACAGTTTGTTGGACCAATTTGACCACTGTTTATAGAATAATGACAACATTATGATATGATAAATATTGCACCACAAAAACATAGGGGGAGCACATATGTTGAATTATATTTCTAATGGCAAATGTTGTTCAAAGTTCCATTGTAATAGATAGAATATTGTTAATCATACATAATTTGGATATCAAAGGACTCTATCAATGGGCCGGGGTGGCTAGTTTCAAAAACGTCTCGACAGAACGTTCTTGAAGTCTGGAGTCTAGACAATAAATGTAAACGTTGTCAGTGGCAACGAGAGGTATCACTTCCGAGTGAAAGGTCGTTCAATTATTTCAAGATGGCTGTCCCCTCGCAGATGGCAACCTCTGAGCTGTACTGCTGGGAAGGCGACTGGGGTTTACCGTCTGTCGACACTGAGTGTTTAATTGTATTGGTAAGATATATACTATGATGTAATTCCAGAAATATCACCATTGCAAGATCGCACAGCTTGGCTGCCTTCATATTCAGTTGCAAGCTAATGTCAATGCTCATGGCGTTGGCTTGGACATCACATCCCTCACTGACATGGCTATCTATTAGTTGTCTAGCTATTTGTAATAAACATTTCACCGTAACTAACGGTAAGTGTATTTACATGATAGTTAACGTTATATGGGCTGCTACTATGTAATTACACTGCAAGGTGAACATTGTTACATTAGTATCTACGGCTGGCTATCTGGCTAACTTATACCCCTTTCAGACACTTTTTTAAAATTGTCTGAAAGGTTATCAATTGTCGCTATCGACCCGTTACTATAGCGGCGTCCAATGTAAGAAACGGTTATTAGCTAACGTAGCTAGTTAACGGCAGCTAACTACCAACAACAGCAGCATGCACTGGCACTTTGCAAATACATCTCACAAGAATGTAGATAATCGAATGTACCTAGCTAACTAAATCAATGAAAACAAGGTGTAGGTAAACAGCTGTAAGTACAGTAAACCTTCACTCTGCCTGCCTGTGTGTGTGTCTCAGTGAAGGCTCCTCAGATGAGGACGGGGAGGACCATCCTACTCAGTGAATTTCAGAAAAATACAAATAGTGAAGCATATATACAGTTATCCTTTTTAGATGATACAACTATACTAGAAATATATTCAAGTCACCAAATGACTGATTTAAAACAGTGTTTTGCAATGAAGTTCTACAGTAGCCTTAACGCCACCCTATAGGGTAGCACCATGGTGTAGGCAGAGGACAGCTATTTTCCATCCTCCTTTGTGTACATTGACTTCAATTTAAACCTTGGAGGCTCATGGTTCTCACTCACTTTCATAGACTTACACAGTAATTATAATGACTTCCGGAGGATGTTCTCCAACCTATCAGACCTCTTGCAGCATGAACTGACATGTTGTCCATCCAATCAAAGGATCAGATAATTAATCTAGTACCGTAAGCATACGCTACAGCTAGCTAGCACTGCAGTGTATAACATTTGGTGAGTAGTTGACTCAGAGAGAAAGATAACAGTTTTGAAAAAATGTATCTATTAAAAAATTAAGGGGAAGTAGCAGAGTGAGCGAGAGAGAGCGAGGGTGAGCTAGCTATATTTTTTAGTTAGTTTACCTTTCACTTACTTAGCTAGCTAGCTAATGCAGCTAATTTAGCCTACTAAACAACCTGACTCAAACAGAGAGGAATGCTATTTTTATGTTACCTAGCTAGCTAGCTAAGGCGATCCTAGTCAAGGTAAGCTTTCGGTTGTATTAATTTATTGCCACTGGAGCCCGTCGGTGTAACTGCTAAACTTGCTGTTCACTGGACTGTGTGATTGTACACATGGATTGGATTGTGGGTTTACTCATATGTTAGTTCTAGTAGCTATGTTGACTATGACGTTAACTGATATGGTGACAACGATGTAGGCTGTGTAGCGGTTAGCGTAAGCGATTATGGTATGACGGTTTGACATGTAGAGTTTTTTTTTTCCTGGTCACAGACAGATGTATGAAGGGAAAAGGAGAGAGGAGGAGACCGTGTAGATGCGAAAATGATTTATTCAATGAACATTGTGATGATGCTGTATGGGGCTGCTATGAAAGTGAACTGTGTGTGCGGGAGATCAGGGGTGTATTCATTCCACCGATTTCTGTTGCAAAATGTTTCTTAAACGGAATGAAACGGGGATGGACCTACCGGAATTTGTCAAATAGAAACTGTTTGGACTAATGATTAAACCCCAGATCAGCTAGATACAGGCAAGATTGTTCCAGGCGGTATTGAATGTGTCACTGTCTGTCACCTCGAGTACTCCAATTTGTCTCTCAGCCTGTGCACCTACATTATACACTTTCATTTGTAGTCTAGGTTGTAGCAACGATGGGTATAGGGCACATTTTTGTATCATGTAGAAGCCTAAACCTATCAATGTTACATTGAGCTGGGTGAATGGAATGGTAATGACAGTCATCCAATATGCTGATAAAGAAATGGCCATGTTCATAAAAAATATAAAAAAGTCCTCCCTAATCCTAAACTGCACCGACCACCACTGGTGTGAGTGTTTTTGGTTTTACTATCCTTGTGGGGACATTTTGTCAGTCCCCACAAGGAAAATGGCTATTTTAGTCTTAGTGGTTAGGGTTACAATTAGGGTTTGGGGTTAAGGTTAGGGAAAATAGGATTTTGAATGGGAATCAATTGTTTAGAAAGGAAAGGATCTAGTCAGTTGTACATCTGAATGCATTCAACTGACCCCTCAAGGAGAGTAGAACAAATGTGTGTGTGTGTGTGTTGCCATACAATATTCTGCAACACAGCTATAATAATAGGCCTAGATTCAGAAACAATGGCATTAAAGCAACTAGCTACATGTTGTGACACCCAAAGAATCCTAATAATTATTAGACTGGACTGGACAGTTTATCACCTGTCATCTTGTAGGCTATCCCTAACTACTGGTGCCAAATGTTTGAACGTGACTGATTACCAATCATGAATTATGAACATTACAATCATAATTCATTAATTTATTTTTTGTTTTTCTTTATTTAACTTGGCAAGTCAGTTAAGAACATTCTTATTTTCAATGACGGCCTAGGAACAGTGGGTTAATTGCCTGTTCAGGGGCAGAACGACAGATTTGTACCTTGTCAGCTTGGGGGTTTGAACTTGCAACCTTCCAGTTACTAGTCCAACGCTCTAAACACTAGGCTACCCTGCCGCCTCGGCAACATAGGAATGCAGCATAGCCTAACATATGATTAACCACACAGATCATGCAGGTGTTCGGCTACCCTCCCAAAGTTATAGCCCTAAAGTTGACAAATGAGGAGGAAGTAATGAAGGAATCTGTTCAGTGTGCAATCTTGGAAGACATCTGGATCGAAGATAAGGCTATTCTTAAGGCTATTGTCTGGTGCCCTTTGTCTTACATGCACCACTCTATACACAGCTTTTAGGGGATCTGGCTTTGTTAGCTAACTCCAAGCCTCTTGCTACAATGCAGCAGAGGCAATTGTAACTGGCTTTAGCTCCCCCCTCAGTTTCTTACAGGAAATTCCAGGTATGTCCATCATGGTACCCATGTATACAGTCGTGGCCAGAGAATGACACAAATATTAATTTCCACAACGTTTGCTGCTTCAGTGTCTTTAGAATAGAGGTCGACCAATTATGATTTTTCAACGCCGATACCGATTTAATGGAGGACCAAAAAAGCCAATACCGATTAATCGGCCGATTTTTATTTATTTATTTGTAATAATGACAATTATAACAATACTGAATGAACACTTATTTTAACTTAATATAATACATCAGTTAAATCAAAGTAGCCTCAGGTAATTAATGAAACATGTTCAATTTGGTTTAAATAATGCAAAAACAAAGTGTTGGAGAAGAAAGTAAAAGTGCAATATGTGCTATGTAAGAAAGCTAACGTTTACGTTCCTTGCTCAGAACATGAGAACATATGAAAGCTGGTGGTTCCTTTTAACATTAGTCTTCAATATTCCCAGGTAAGAAGTTTTAGGTTGTAGTTATTATAGAAATTATAGGACTATTTCCCTTTATACCATTTGTATTTCATTAACCTTTGACTATTAGATGTTCTTATAGGCACTTTAGTATTGCCAGTGTAACAGTATAGCTTCCGTCCTACTCCCCGCTCCTCCCTGGGCTCGAACCAGAAACAGCCACCATCGAAGCAGTGTTACCCATGCAGAGCAAGGGAAACAACCACCCCAAGGTTCAGAGCGAGTGATGTTTGAAACGGTAGTAGCGCGCGCTAACTAGCTAGCCATTTCACTTCGTTTACACCAGCCTCATTTCGGGAGTTGATAGGCTTGAAGTCATAAACAGCGCAATGCTTGACGCACAACAAAGAGCTGCTGGCAAAATGCATGAAAGTGCTGTTTGAATGAATGTTTTCGCGCCTGCTTCTGCCTACTACCGCTCAGTCAGATGCTTGTATGCTCAGTCAGATTATATGCAACGCAGGACACGCTAGATAATATCTAGTAATATCATCAACCATGTGTAGTTAACTAGTGATTATGATTTATTGTTTTTTTTATTAGATAAGTTTAATGCTAGCTTGCAATTTACCTTGGCTTACTGCATTCGCGTAACAGGAAGTCAGTCTCCTTGTGGAGTGCAACGAGAGAGAGGCAGATCGTTATTGCGTTGTACTAGTTAACTGTACGGTTGCAAGATTGGATCCCCCGAGCTGACAAGGTTAAAATCTGTCTTTCTGCCCCTGAACGAGGCAGTTAACCCACCGTTCCTAGGCCGTCATTGAAAATAAGAATGTGTTCTTAACTGACATGCCTAGTTAAATAAAGTTGTTTAATTTTTTTATCGGCAAATTGGTGCCCAAAAATACCGATTTCCGATTGTTATGAAAACTTGAAATCGGCCCTAATTAATCGGCCATTCCGAGTCAATATTTGCTGTTGACCCTTCCTTTTCAAGACCTCTGCAATCCGCCCTGGCATGCTGTCAATTAACTTCTGGGCCACATCCTAACTGATGGCAGCCCATTCTTGCATAATCAATGTTTGGAGTTTGTCAAAATTTGTGGGTTTTTGTTTGTCCACCCGCCTCTTGAGAATTGACCACAAATTCTCAATGGGATTAAGGTCTAGGGAGTTTCCTGGCCATGGACCCAAAATATCGATGTTTTGTTCCCCGAGCCACCTAGTTATCACTTTTGCCTTATGGCAAGGTTCTCCATCATGCTGGAAAATGCATTGTTTGTCACCAAACTGTTCCTGGATGGTTGGGAGAAGTTGCTCCCGGAGGATGTGTTGGTACCATTCTTTATTCATGGCTGTGTTCATGACAATTGTGAGTGAGCCCACTCCCTTGTCTGAGAAGCAACCCCACACATGAATGGTCTCAGGATGATTTACTGTTGGCATGACACAGGACTGATGGTAGCGCTCACCTTGTCTTCTCCGGACAAGCTTTTTTCAGTTCATTTGCATGGCAAAGAGGGACTTTGCAAATAATTACAATTCATATGATCACTCTTCATAACATTCTGGAGTATATGCACATTGACATCATCCAAACTGAGGCAGCAGACTTTGTGAAAATTAATATTTGTGTCATTCTCAAAACTTTTGGCCACGACTGTACAAACCCCAAAGATTGTGTTGTGTGTATCTGACTGTAAGCAGTGTTTTTGATATAGCTGAACATTCCTCCAATGTAAAACCTAATAATGTTCCATTTGGTGTTCTCTTAATACAAGGCCACCCAAAACATCTAATGTATTTCTGTAAACCACAATATTTCCATTGTGCATGTTCAGTTAAATGACTGATGTGTTCACAAGCCACATATGACAGCTTATATTACCTTGCAGGCTTGATTAAACCAGATTTAAGCATCATAAACTACATTTTCCTCCCTGGCAAATTTTCAGACATTAAACCATTTTTTTTAATGTGTGTATTTTGGACCCACCTCTTACTGGAGGGAACAAGATGTCAAATGTGGTTCTGGAAAGTGACTTTCCTCCCCTGATACTTTTTTGGTGGTTGGAAAATGCACATCTTGCTTGCTTTTAGTTTGTCTCTCAGTGTGGTCTCTGAAACCACAAAGTGGCTACTGAACTGGAGCCATGTTAGTGACACATCATACTCTTGGACAAACTCTTGTCTGGAAATTAGCAATTTCATTCAGAGTTTTCCAGGATGCCCCCCGGGTTTTCAGCTGGGTAGATTTATGTCTGGTGATGTGTCACATTCACAGACCTCATTCTTTCCATTAGTGAACTGGCAAAATGTCACTGCATTTAGGCTAGAGGTCTGTACATTCCACCTATTAGGAAATTGCAAAAGTGAATAAGAGAACCTTCTAGATTTTTCTTTAAAAATGTTAATATTTTAAAAATGACAGCATTAGCATATCTACTTGATGGTTACCACTGGATTAGACTATGTTTATAGCGTACGTTATTGCCAATGGCTAGTTATTATCATAGTAAGCATAGTTAATTAGAACATCATGTAAGATATTCATGTTACATAGTTAGTAACAGAATGATCCTGAGACTCAGATTTTTTCACTTTGAAATATAGGTCAAACAAAAACAATGATTGCAAAGTAAAACAAACCATACAACTCTATGCATAGGGTCTACTTTTAACGATACAAAAAACGAAACAAAAACACATTCGCTTGAAGAACAGTGCAGATGCAAAGTTTGGCACACATTTTAAAGTGAAAAATCTGAATCTCAGCATCACTCTTTTACTGTGAAATTGGCCTTAGCCTAACCCTAGTCTAGTGATACCCTTCCACTGGTAGTCTCTTATTTGTAAAAAATTCAGTAGTAGCCTACCATGTCTTTCTGCTACAGGCAAGTGGCATTCATGCATATCTAGAAGAGGAGTCTCTCTTTACATTCCTCAGATGAGAAGTGTTGCTCTGTTTTATTTAGCAATGATGGAGAAAAATGATTGGCTGTGCAATGTAGGCTAGCACTCAATTACGTGCACCTGTTTGTAGTCTCTCATGCAGAGGAGAGGATGGTGGGGTCTGAATACTTATGTCAGTTTTTTTTTAAATATATATATATATACATTTGCAAACATTTTTAAAGACCTGTATTCACTTTGTCATTATTGGGCATTGTGTGTAGATTTACTTAATCCACTTTAGAATAAGGCTGTAACGTAACAAAATGTGGAAAAAGTCAAGGGGTCTGAATACTTTCCTGAATGGACTGTATAGTATATACACTGAGTGTATAAAACATTAAAAATACCTATTGCGTTTCAGCCCTTTTGCCCTCAGTACAATCTCAATTTGTCAGGGCATGAACTACAAGGTGTCGAAAGTGTTCCACAGGGATGCTGGCACATGTTTGACTCCAATGCTTCCTACTGTTGTCAAGTTGGCTGGATGTCCTTTAGGTTGGGATCATTCTTGATACATTGGAAACTGTTGTGTGAAAAACCCAGCAGCGTTGCAGTTCATGACACTCTCAAACCGGTGAGCCTGGCACCTACTACCATACCCCATTCATACCCCAAAATCTTTTGTCTTGCCCATTCACCCTCTGAATGGCACACATACACAATTCATGTCTCAAGGCTTAAAAATCATTATTTCACTTATCCCCTTCACTGATTTAAATTGGATTTAACAGGTGACATCAATAAGGGATCGTAGCTTTCACCTGGATTCACCTGGTCAGTCTGTCATGGAAAGAGCAGGTGTTCCTTATGTTTTGTGTGTGTTATGGTATGCACAATAATTCATTCAAGATAGGCTTTCACCTAGGCTACATATCTGCATAGGCCTACCAATATATTAGTTATGTCTTTTAGACCTGTAGGGCAGGTATAAATATATGAATTTTATTTTCAGTCTAGCTAGTCTTCGGGTTTACAACCAAAGATAAAAAGTTGAGGAGGAATTTCCTAATAAAGTCGTAGCCATGATGTCAGCCTTTGATGTGTTTAATGACATTTTGGTTGGGTGACTTTGGCCAACTGCAGAGAGAACTTCAGCTTTTCTCCATTCCTCTCTCTTAACTTTCCCTGGCTATTCCATTATTGAAGATCTAGCTAGTTCTGCCTCCTTGAATGAGTTTTTCTTTCAATCTGAAGTGATATCTGTCCTTCACAGTGGAGCACCAGGCCCAATGTTGATTTTATTGTTGTACATTGTACAATCTAAATAAGCCACGGTTGACTTAATACATATGTCTGCTTGTGATATGATCAGTTTGTCATTATTGTGGGCAGACCCTAAATTACATGATTATATTTAATCTCTGAGGTAAAAGGTATTGAATGACTGAATCTAAATTATTTTATGTGTTATCGGTTTTGATGATTATAGGATACATTAAAGCATTAAGGCCATTCTTAATGCCTTGGGACCAGCTGACAGTGGCTTTGTAAGTACTTGCGGACACTGTTGAAGGAATTACCTCTTCTTTTCCATGAGATTACGTCCCGTCACACCTGTCTGCAAGCACAGTCAGGTCGATCTGTTCAACTCTGCCGAACCACATTTATATGAATGTCATTTTATGTATGGCTGTCTATCAGCCAGATACAATCATAAATGTTGCTGTGCGCATTTGCCTTGTCAATCTATAGTGCAATGTGTCTTTAGGCTCATTTGTATCGAGTCTGCTGCAATACAACAATTGCTTTGAGATCCATTGAAAGGCATATTAATGCAGTCGATTACTGTTTGCTTATTTCGTTCTGGAATCTGATTTTCCTTGTGAGTGCAGGACACAGTAAGTTGAAATGAAGGACCGTTCCATGCATGGTGACCTGGGCCCAGATCGACACAACCTTAAGAAGAAATGTCTTCTTAACTGACATTTTTTTCCATAGCTAGATTTGTGAAGAAAGTCCAGCAAAGTTGCTATTCCTCAAAAATGTTATTGGAAATGTTCTTTCTCTATTTATTATGTTTCTTCCTTAAGCAAAAAGTTAAGAAGAAATTAGATTCTTGAAAATAAAGTTATTGGATTTGTTCTTAATTCCAAGATAGCTAAACCCTTGTCCTAAACTATGGGCAGTCGGAGAATAAGCTCTTGAAAGCGATTGAACATGTTTAATTCACTCACAAACTTCATCTGAAAGTTTCTGTATGGATTATTTTAAACCCAAGAACATGTTTTAGTAACAGTAATCTCAGTAAGAATTATGCTAACATGATAAATTGGTTGCCTAGCAACAAACATCTTAAGAAGATTCATAAGAAGATATTTGAGAAGTTTGTAAGAAAATCATTAAATCTTAAGATATTGTTGAGGAATTGCACTTACGAACTATCTTATGAACTTGTTTTTTTTTTTCTTAAAAAGCTTCTTAATTTTTTTGTGTAAGGAGTGTTTTGTGAATTTGGGCCCTGATCTTAGTGTGAGAATGTAGACACCTATTCTGTTTCTATTAGGCCTATTGAAGTTTCTCCTACGCAAGCCTTTTTACTCTGGTCTTGTACTGCTTTCCTTCTACTTTTTCAATCTCCTTATAGGCTACTCAGGAACAGTTTGTTCCATCACAAGTGGCTCAGCTACCTGCCACTACCTTCCCTTGCCTACGCACACTGCATGCTCCAGGACTCTTTCAGGCAGGGCAGGCTCCACATCCTTTCTTCCCTATTCTCCATCTGAACAGTCTAATGCAAGAAATGCCCCTCTCCCATTGATAAAAATCAGTATTGTGTAATCTACATTGTTACATCTACAGGTGTTTATGTCCGTCCACAGTGATTAGGGACAGGTTTTTACAAATAATTCATGTGCTATTTTTGCACCTGCGCAGTTTTTTTCTTTTTTTTCTTCTCCATCCTTTTCAGAAGGCTCAAGGTCTCATTCCTAGTGTCAACCTTTCATTTCATCCTTTTTGTTGTTTTGAGTGTTTTATTTTTGGGGCTCCCGAGTGGAGCAGCGGTCTAAGGCACTGCATCTCAGTGCTAGAGGCGCACTACAGACCCTGGTTCGATTCCAGGCTGTATCACAACCGGACGTAATTGGGAGTCCCATAGGGCGGCGAACAATTGTCCCAGCGTCGCCCGGGTTAGGGTTTGGCCCGGGTAGGCCAGACTTTGCCGTGATGCTAAAGGTTATGGAGTATAGGCTGGTGTCTAGAGTTATGCAGCCTATCCCACAATCATGTTGTTTATATGCTTGCTGTTTGTTTTTACATGCCCTGTATTGGGTCCTAAGGGTCTGCCTTAATTGAGGTGTTCATGCCTCCCTCCCCCTCCCTTTTGTCAGTGCAATTATTTTGGGCCCAGCTTGGATGCTTCCTGGATGCTTTTTTTTATTGTACAAGGCTTTGGAAACTAAGGTATGTCTGGCTCAACATGTTTTAACTCAGCGTTAATCTGTTAATCATCTCCCTTCAGGCTTATGCAAAGTTTGCAGGCGCACCCCTCAAACTTCACAAGATCGGCAACCCCTGGAGAAGTCCCACTGGTAAGATGTCTTGTCTTTAGTTTTTAGGTCCTTTTTTATATTGTTTTGTCTCAACTCGAGAAACATGGCTGCATTAATTTATTTCAGAACTAGGCATATTCTCCTATAATCAAAGGGAACACAGGGAGACTAAGAAATGGAATGGAAGGAAAATGTGCTCTCTATAAAATAGAGATAGCTCCTTCTTTTCACTTTGTTCTTGTTTGTTATTCCTTTCTCTTTTACTACATTATTTCTCCATCTGTATAGTATGTTTTTCTTTATTCTTACTTTCCAGACTTAATGTCTTCCCTGTCTTCACCAATGGCTCTCCTCTGCCTTTTCGCTCTCTTCTTCATCTCTTGATTTTCTCTCTATCCCACTCTCCTGTTCTCTCTCCATCGGTCTGTAATGGTCACATTAACAGTGGCTGTTAATGAGTGGCGTTGTGAGGTGCCCGTCTTTATGATGCATTTTTCTCCTTTGCTAGGCTCCCTGCCTGCCCTGAAGACCAGCGAGAATGGGAGCCTGTCTCGGCCCAGTGACATCATCATCCACCTCAGGAAACAGGTGACAGAGAGACCGCCTGCTCATGTACAGCACAGTCCTCTACTTTGTCTGAAAGAGCTGCTCCATGCTCTGTTCCACACTTGCTTAAAGTGAATTATGATCCAATTTCCCATTGAAAAAAGCAATGTCTCCTATGATCTTTCCTCTCATCCCCCAAGCTCAATTAAATGCACACTTCAGCTAATGCCCAGATGGAACCCATTATCCAAGATACTAACCAGTCAGGGGGACTGGTAGGTGGGTTGTGAGCTACTGCAGTAGGGATGTTAGAAACCACAATGCAAAGCAGATTGATAAGTGCTGTTGTGGTGTCAATGTGAGCGAACAGGGAGGAAACCCTGGTGAGATCATCCCAAAGGATTAGACAGTAAAGGGGTAAGGATGGTGGGTTTTCCAGACAAACCTCCCAAAGTCAGTCAAAAACAGCTTATTTTACCCTCCAGAGCAAGGGAGGGAGAGGGAGGTAGAGATAGAATCTCTCTAAGATTTCCAGACATGTTGAGTTCTTGTTGACCCCAGCATGCACCATTTCAGACTGACTGCCCTGCAGTCATGAGGTTAGACGGAAAACACTTGACCCAGAACACCTAGACTGCCAGGAGTCCCTTAAAGGCCTCCACATAGAGGTAGCTTTTTAGTTTTTTCAATGGGTTCCTGGAGAACATGGAAAGTGCTAATGGTGTAATCGCGCCAAGGGGGTTCATGGTATTGTTCCAGAAGGGCTTTAAAAACTATTTAGAATACCTGACAACAGCAAGACTGGTTTAAGATGTTGTGGTCCATGAATCCTGTCGGTGATGTTCGTGAAAGGTGATGAAACGCCTGAAGTGTGTTGTGATATGAACCTATCTTTCAGAAATACAATGCCGACTTCGACCTGTCTGCCAAAGAGGGAGCAGACACTCTGGCCTTCATCTCACTCCTGGAGGAAAAACTGATGCCAGCTCTGGTGAGGATCACAGTTACTCAGAGAGAACAAGACAGACAGGGAGGGGGCTGAAGGGAGTGATAGAGAGTGTATGTGTGGATGGAATGAGTGACGAGGTTGTAGAAGACATTTCTGCAAGAATGAGATGACATGGAAGATGTCACTAGTTGTGCACTACTGACTGGGTTGTGCCACATCACTCCGATTATGGCAAAATGTTATTATAATTTTGTCATTTTATTTTGTCACAACTGCTTACTGTGTTTTTGTCCTACTTAATCTCACTTCTCTTTGTCTCGCTAGAAAGATTGTAGGTAATTATACCTGATGCTTCATTGTGTCCTATAAAGAAATACCTCAAACATTGTTTCCTGTGCCAGCAGAACCGTGTCAACATAGAACAACCTGTGGCTTCCTGCAGCACTTTGAAGTGGGATAAACAGCCACTGTGCTCTCAATGCCAAAATGTGTAGCTCAACTGCTGTATTTTGTGTCTGTTTGAAACATCTGAATATCCTAAGGATTCTAATTCATAGTGACTACTATGTCATTACCTCTAGCTTGTTGAAGCCCTTTTGCATCTCTTTCACACTTTTGTGCTTCTCTGTCTTTCTGGTCTAGGTCTATACTCGGTGGATTGACCCTAAGAACTATGTGGAGGTGACTCGGCGTTGGCACGCGGAGCACGCCCCATTCCCCCTGAACTTCTTCCTGCCCGGCAGCATTCAGCGCCAGCAGCTCCAGAGGCTGAGGCTGGTCAGGGGAGACGAAGAGTTGACAGCAGGGGAGGAGGTGGAGAAGGAGGTGAGTTGAGGTGGAGAAGGAGGTGGTAGGGTAGGGTAGGTACACCTAAAGGCAATTGTTGTTTTAATAGTCTTTCTAAAGAACATTTTATTATGGGGCCCTTTGCAATCAGTCTAGTATGGGGGAGCATACTGTATTGGTACCATATCATTTATATTGTTTATACAGAATTCTTAATGTAAAAAATAATACTGTGGTGATTTTTTTTTTAATGGTATGAAGGAAAAACCTTAGATACATATATTGTTGAGAAAGCATCACTCTGCAAAAATGGCACCTGATACAAAAAACATGCAGTGAACAGTAAAAAGCAATAAACCATTTTTTAAATGAAAAAAGAGGTTCAAGACTATTTCCTGAGTGCCAACCACATGTTTTGGTTTTGAGTTCTTGTCCAGTTCGGTCTTGTACAACACACATTTTAAATATACCACTGCTGTTAGCAAGTTAGATTACTACTTTTCATTAAAAACACCTAAAAATGGCCATAAAATTCCAGGTGTGTGAATTGGGATAGGTTATCAACAAACAAAAAAAATAATGTGTGAATAGGGCCATTGGGGGTGTTACGCTGTGATTAAACCATGTGCTGAGAGAGGTGTGAACATTGGACTTGCCTCCGTAGCTGAGCTGATGCATGCTTCAGACATCATTGCTCTTCCCTGTGATGACGTAATGGTTTATAGGCTTGCCATGGGAACTCGACTTGTTTCCCAAAGTGCTGGTCCAGGGCAAAGCTTATCTACATACAGGCTCAGGTCCAGGGTACCTCTTATCAGTCTTGTAATGGTTAAAGATCTGAATATGGATGCGGAAAGCTGACCCTAGACCAGTGTTTTGGTATAACCTCTTACAGAAGTGAATTTAAGCAATAAGACAGGGGGGTGTGGTATATGGCCAAAATACCACGGCTATGGGCTGTTCTTATCAGTGGCGGTTCAAGCTTGTATGGCTCCCTGGGTGAGCACCATTCTACACTAACTGTAATTTTTATTCAGACATTTGGAACAATAAATAAATAATCATTACATTTAACAACGATATAAATATATATACAAAAATAAGACTCTTAAATATCAAAAAGAAGTAACAAAGACAAATGGAAACAAATTATAGTATATAAATACAAATAAAAAAGAGAATTAAATTATTACACTATTACCTTATTCCTAACAAAAAACACGCGAATAAAACTAGAATAAGGGCGCCCACTCCGATTAGGTTAATTGACCCACGGTCCCACACGGTGACATGATATCATTGACGTGATGTGCAAATGAGCGATAGAAAACCGATCGCGCAACTGTCACCATTCTGAATACTTTTTTTTGTTTTTGTGCAAGCGCCCCATGCCCCCGGCAAGATGCCTGGGCGGCTGCCCATTACGATTCTGCCTAAATCCGCCACTGGTTCTTAAGCACGACGCTACGCGGAGTGCCTGGACACAGCCCTTAGCAGTGGTATATTGGCCATATAGCACAAACCCCAGAGGTGCCTTATTGCTATTATAAACTGGTTCCCAACGTCATTAGAGCAGTAAAAATAAATGTTTTGTCATACCCGTGGTATACGGTCTCATATACCACAGCTGTCAGCCAATCAGGTGTTTTTACGCTACTGCTACTCTCTGTTTATCATATATGCTTAGTCACTTTAACTATACACTTACAGTGGGGAGAACAAGTATTTGATACACTGCCGATTTTGCAATTATTAGAATCTCACCTTGTGGGGCATCAATGATCATGAGGAAGGTGAGGGATCAGCCCAGAACTACACAACAGGACCTGGTCAATGACCTGAAGAGAGCTGGGACCACAGTCTCAAAGGAAACCATTAGTAACACACTACGCCGTCATGGATTAAAATCCTGCAGCGCACGCAAGGTCCCCCAGCGCATGTCCAGGCCCGTCTGAAGTTTGGCAATGACCATCTGGATGACCCAGAGGAGGAATGGGAGGTCATGTGGTCTGATGAGACCAAAATAGAGCTTTTTGGTCTAAACTCCACTCACCGTGTTTGGAGGAAGAAGAAGGATGGGTACAACCCCAAGAAAACCATTCCAACTGTGAAACATGGAGGTGGAAACATTCTTTGGGTATGCTTTTCTGTAAAGGGGACAGGACGACTGCACCGTATTGAGGAGAGGATGGATGGGGCCATGTATCGCTAGATCTTGGCTAACAACCTCCTTCCCTCAGTAAAAGCATTGAAGATGGGTCGTGGCTGGGTCTTCCAGCATGACAACGACCCGAAACACACAGCCAGGGCAACTAAGGCGTGGCTCCGTAAGAAGCATCTCAAGGTCCTGGAGTGGCCTAGCCAGTCTCCAGACCTGAACCCAATAGAAAATCTTTGGAGGGAGCTGAAAGTCCGTATTGCCCAGTGACAGCCCCGAAACCTGAAGGATCTGGAGAAGGTCTGTATGGAGGAGTGGGCCAAAATCCCTGCTGCAGTGTGTGCAAACCTGGTCAAGAACTACAGAAAACGTATGATCTCTGTAATTGCAAACAAAGGTTTCTGTACCAAATATTAAGTTCTACTTTTCTGATGTATCAAATACTTATGTCATGCAATGAAATGCAAATTAATTACTTAAAAATCATACAATGTGATTTTCTGGAATTTTGTTTTAGATTCCGTCTCACAGTTGAAGTGTACCTATGATAAAAATTACAGACCTCTACATGCTTTGTAAGTAGGAAAACCTGCAAAATCAGCATTGTATCAAATACTTGTTCTCCCCACTGTATGTACATAATACCTCAATTGGGCTGACCAACCAGTGCTCCCGCACATTGGCTAACCGAGCTATCTGCATTGTGTCCCACCACCCACAACCCGCCAACCCCTCTTTTACGCTACTGCCACTCTCTGATCATCACTTTAACCATATTTACATGTACATACTACCTCAATCAGCCTGACTAACCGGTGTCTGTATGTAGCCTTGCTACTTTTATCGCCTCACTACTGTATATAGCCTGTATTCTTACTGTTGTTTTTATTTCTTTACTTACCTATTGTTCACCTAATACATTTTTTGCACTATTGGTTAGAGCCTGAAAGTAAGCATTTCACTGTAAGGTCTGCACCTGTTGTATTCGGCACATGTGACAAATAAACTTTGATTTGATCAGAATTCAGTACTCGAACCACCCAGTTTATAATAAGGAATATATCATGATTCAAAATGATGTGAGAATTTGGCCTGAGGTCGGTTTGTCAACACCTTTCTCTCTACAGCTGTACCGCGATGCTATGGAGTGTATGAACCTTATCTCGCAGAGGCTGGGCTCAAACAAGTTCTTCTTTGGAGACTCGTAAGTCCACACAGAGAGGTTCTACCTCGACACTAAACTGGGAATTCAGCACCTCAACTTAATTCACTTGCATGGCATCCATATGTGTCTCTAACTACGTGACGCTGTTCCCTCCAGACCTTCATCTCTAGATGCTTTCGTCTTTGGCTACTTGGTGCCCATCCTGAAGATGAAACTGCCCAATGGAAGACTCCAGCAGCACCTCAAGTCACTGGACAACCTGAGCCACTTCTGCTCCAACATTCTGGCGCTCTACTTCCCCAGCGAGGGACGAGGTGTGGGACCACATAACATACTGTACATTGTCTTCAATGATATCTATTATATAACTTGCTATTGTTAACTTTTGAATTCCATGTCTCACACTTTTTCTTGTTTATCTTTTGTGCAGAAGGTATCAGTCGCAAGGTGTCTTCCCAGCCTGAAGGGGGTGACGCTGACAACGAGCCTGGTAAGAGGCGCAAGCAGCTGCTGTCAGTCCTAGTGGCCCTGGGCGCCATGTTGAGCTACGCCCTCCTCACCGGCATTGTGGCTATTCAACACGTCCAGCAGGAGGCACTAGACCACCGTTCCCCAGGTCTCAGGTCACTCTCCTCCCACGGGGAAGAGGAGGATGGGGAGGAGGAGGGCTGAGGATGGGGAGGAGGAGACGGCCGCAACTCAAAACTGATCTCCTGTCTCTATTCCTAATTCTTCGTTGACGCTCCCTCATCAGTCTGGAATGACTGGAAAGGTGTTAACCAATATGGCAGAAACTCCAGTTAGCCTTCTAGACTAGGTGGAACGTTTACTCTACTGCTGATGCCTCAACAATCCCTTCAGATCCTGGAGGAGGAGTCAATAGGAAGAAGGGGCAAGGGGTTGGTGTTTGATTGGGCCAAAGCCGTAGAGTACGATGAAGAGGAGGAGCAGCACTGTGGGAATATACATTAAGATGCTTCAACATGTACCAAGAGTGCTTCAATGTCTTACTTGGAGAATGTTTGGATGTTTTCTCTGCTTTATTTTGACTGCCATTGCACGATAATCATAGATCCAAATCATGACGTCGCTTTGCTTTTCTCAATTTGCTGGTGCTTTATCTAATCCAACTGATTATACTTTCGTGTGTAAATTATATTATTGAGGGAACAAATCCCAGGTAGCATTTGTGAAAATTGAAATGTTACTGAATTCTTAGTAGCGTTAGCACATTCTTTCTGAACACTTGCCAAGATGACCACAATCTCCACCACAGTAAACAGTGTGTGAGGTCTCTAGATGTTTAATAATAATAATTTCAACAGAGGAAATAAAGGGTGACTTCTTGGTTTATATTATTTTCATATTATTGCTTGTCAGGCTGAGAACTGTTTTATAATTTTTCACCTACCATGAATTTGAGGGCCAAGCCTGAAGTTTGGGGCATTTAAATGTTTCCGGGCCGATTCAAAATCTTGTGGAAATTGCCCTCCCCGGTGCAATTTGTGCTCAAACAACGTATGCATAATGTGTGTTGTAGTGAAGACTGTGCTGGCCCTATTCCTGCATTGCAGCAAGTCAAAGCATCATTCAATACAAGAAACAGCGAAGTTCAATAAATCACTTTAATATTCCTATACATCTCGCTGTGTAAAGGCTTCTCCTGCTTTAGGATGATAGGTTACTGTTGATCTCTTCAGCCATACAGGGTTACATTATTGTCTAATTCAGAGTTGCAAGAAACTCATAGAAAGTCAATCTTTCAATTTCTCAAAGGTAGCCTGTTGGAGATAATTTATGGTATGTAAATTTGTAATGCAATGGTTAGTAGAGTTAACCTTATTCAATCTTGTTTTGATGGCAGAACTAATGTTACACACAGGTTGCCACACAGGTTGCCATACACATTACCCCTAAACTTAACCAATCACATTTATTTCCTAAACGTAATCTAAACCCTGAACCTGCCTGACCTTAACCAATTGGGATTACTTGCCTAAACTTAACCAAACACATTCAAAGATACCCTCAGAACCCGATACAATAAATATATGCCAAAATTAGGATGTGGGGTGTAAAGATGATGGTCCCATATTGAGGGGGAACACCTGTAGCATGAATATATACAGTGGGACAAAAAAGTATTTAGTCAGCCACCAATTGTGCAAGTTCTCCCACTTAAAAAGATGAGAGAGGTCTGTAATTCATCATAGGTACACTTCAACTATGACAGACAAAATGAGGAGAAAAAAAAAGGATTTTTAATGAATTTATTTGCAAATTATGGTGGAAAATAAGTATTTGGTCACCTACAAACAAGCAAGATTTCTGGCTCTCACAGACCTGTAACTTCTTCTTTAAGAGGCTCCTCTGTCCTCCACTCGTTGCCTGTATTAATAGCACCTGTTTGAACTTGTTATCAGTATGAAAGACACCTGTCCACAACATCAAACAGTTACACTCCAAACTCCACTATGGCCAAGACCAAAGAGCTGTCAAAGGACACCAGTAACAAAATTGTAGACCTGCACCAGGCTGGGATGACTGAATCTGCAATAGGTAAGCAGCTTGGTTTGAAGAAATCAACTGTGGGAGCAATTATTAAGAAATGGAAGACATACAAGACCACTGATAATCTAACCTCGATCTGGGGCTCCACGCGAGATCTCACCCCGTGGGGTCAAAATGATCACAAGAACCTAGTGAATGACCTGCAGAGAGCTGGGACCAAAGTAACAAAGCCTACCATCAGTAACACACTACGCCGCCAGGGACTCAAATCCTGCAGTGCCAGACGTGTCCCCCTGCTTAAGCCAGTACATGTCCAGGCCCGTCTGAAGTTTGCTAGAGAGCATTTGGATGATCCAGAAGAAGATTGGGAGAATGTCATATGGTCAGATGAAACCAAAATATAACTTTTTGGTAAAAACTCAACTTGTCATGTTTGGAGGACAAAGAATGCTGAGTTCCATCCAAAGAACACGATACCTACTGTGAAGCATGGGGGTGGAAACATCATGCGTTGGGGCTGTTTTTCTGCAAAGGGACCAGGACGACTGATCCGTGTAAAGGAAAGAATGAATGGGGCCATGTATCGTGAGATTTTGAGTGAAAACCTCCTTCCATCAGCAAGGGCATTGAAGATGAAACGTGACTGGGTCTTTCAGCATGACAATGATCCCAAACACACCGCCCGGGCAACGAAGGAGTGGCTTCGTAAGAAGCATTTCAAGGTCCTGGAGTGGCCTAGCCAGTCTCCAGATCTCAACCCCATAGAAAATCTTTGGAGGGAGTTGAAGGTCCGTGTTGCCCAGTAACAGCCCCAAAACATCACTGCTTTAGAGGAGATCTGCATGGAGGAATGGGCCAAAATACCAGCAACAGTGTATGAAAACCTTGTGAAGACTTACAGAAAACGTTTGACCTCTGTCATTGCCAACAAAGGGTATATAAAAGGGTATATAACAAAGTATTGAGATAAACTTTTGTTATTGACCAAATACTTATTTTCCACCATAATTTGCAAATAAATTCAGAAAAAACCTACAATGTGACTTTCTGGAGAAAAAAAATCTCATTTTGTCTGTCATAGTTGAAGTGTACCTATGATGAAAATTACAGGCCTCTCTCATCTTTTTAAGTGGGAGAACTTGCACAATTGGTGGCTGACTAAATACTTTTTTGCCCCACTGTATAGCATACAAATGTTACTAGTTTGAATAGGAGTTGAAAAACCAAACTGTAAATATATTAATGTGGGTTTTATTTTCATGGTTGAATAAATGGGTCACATACATGCATACTTTAATATTGTGTGGAGGAGATATGTTATTTTGTGTAGTAACTATTGTGATAGGCCTATCAAAAGTTCAGGGTATCTGGAACAGAGGTGCTTGGAAAGATGAAAGAGCATGCTGCACCTCATATAACATTAAAACATATGGATTCATATTTCAGCCTGGTCTCATAGACTACACTGAACAAAAATATAAATGCAACATGCAAGATTTTACTGACTTACAGTTCATATAAGGAAATCAGTTTGTTTAAATAAATTCAGTATGTCCTAATCAATGGATGTCACATGACTGGGAATACAGATATGCATCCATTGCTCACAGATTCCTTTTTTTTTTAAAACAGTCAGTATCTGGTGTGACCACCATTTTCCTCAACACAGCTTCTTCACATAGTTAATCAGGTTGTTGATTGTGACCTTTGGAATGTTGTCCCACTCCTCTTCAATGGCTGTGCGAAGTTGCTGGAAATTGGCGGGAACTGGAAGACGCTGTCGTACACGTAGATCCAGAGGATCCCAAACATGCTCAATGGGTGACATGTCGGGTGAGTATGCAGGCCACGGAAAAACTGAAATTTTCAGCTTCCAGGAATGGTGTACAGATCCTTGCGACATTTATTGCCATCGATAAAAAACAAGTGTGTTTGTTGTCCGTAGTTTATGCCTGCCCATGACATAACCCCACTGCCACCATGGGGCTCGCCCACAAGACGCCATTTATTCTTGAAGAGCACACTTCTTCAGCATGCAAGTGGCCATCGAAGGTGAGCATTTGTCAAATGAAGGCAGTTATGCCAAACTGCAGTCAGGTCACCCTAGTGAGGACAACAAGCATGCAGATGGTCTTCCCTGAGACGGTTTCTGACAGTTAGTGCAGAAATTCTTTGAGTTGTGCAAATCTACAGTTTCACCAACTGTCCGGGTGGCTGGTCTCAGACGATCCCGCATGTGAAGAAGCCGGATATGGAGGTCCTGGTCTGGCGTGGTTACACGTGGTTTGGTTGTGAGGCCGGTTGGACGTACTGCCAAGTTCTCTACAATGACGTTGGAGGGGGCTTATGGTAGAGAAATTAACATTACATTCTCTGGCAACATTTTTTGTGGACATTCCTGCAGTCAGCATGCCAATTGCACACTTCCTCAAAACTTGAGACATTTGTGGCATTGTGATGTGACAAAACTGCACATTTTAGAGTGGCCTTTTATTGCCCCCAGCACAAGGTGCACCTGTGTCATGGTCATGCTGTTAAATCAGCCTCTTGATATGCCACTCCTGTCAGGCGGATAGATTATCTTGACAAAGGAAAAATGCTCACTAACAGGGATGTAAATACATTTGTGCAAAAAATATGCTTTTTGTGTGTGTGGAATATTTCTGGGATCTGGGGTGGATGGTTGGTTGGGTGTATAATGTGAACGTTTAGCAACCCAAAGGTTGTGTATTCGAAACTCACCATGAACAATTTTAGCAACTTTTCAACTACTTACTACTTTTTTGCTACTTTGTAACTACTTAGCATGTTAACTAACCCTTCCCCTAACCTTAACCCTTTTAGCTAACCCTAACCTTAACTATTTAACTTTAATCCTTACCTTAACCATAACCCCTATCCTATCCAAAGTTAGCCAGCTAACTAGCATTAGCCACCTAGCTAATATTAGCCACAACAAATTAGAATATCATACGTTTTGCAAATTCATAACATAATGTACACTTTGCAAATTTGTAGCATATTGTACGTTTTCTAAATCGTAACATACCATACGAATTGTAGTTTGTAACATATCATACTAAATGAGTATCTCAGATTTCCATCCAGAATAATATGAAGTGCTCTCAGACCAGGTTGCATATTTGAATATTACTGCAGTTTAGTCAGATAAAAGGTTGGGAGAATATTGTTTAAGCAATAAGCCCTGAGGTGGTGTGGTTTATTGGCCATATACCACAAACCCCTGATGTGTCTTATTGGTATTATAAACTGGTTACCAAGGTAATTAGAGCAGTAAAAATACATGTTTTGTCATACCCGTGGAATACGGTCTGATATACCATGGCTGTCAGCCAATAAGCATTCAGGGCTCGAAAAACGCCGTTTTTAATAAGAAATAGACATGCCACATGACCAATAAGGATGAATAAACATTTCCATATGTTTTATTTTAGGGAATACAGTGACTGTGCACCTGGCCTCTTAGTTCCTGGCATCCCCCCTCCTTGTTGCCCCAATAACAAGTTTCACTCGAACCTGGTCTCCGCATACCAACATCTGCGCATGACGCCATCGGCAAGGAATCCCGCGTTACCTCCTGTTGACGCAGGGTTTTGGTTTTGTTTAGCGTGTGCGTGAGTGCGTGGCGTGGCATGCGCGTCTCTTTCAGCAATGGAATATTTGAGATCCACCCTTCTGCCCTCTCATGGGCTTTGTAGCAATCAGCGAGCTGCACCGCGATTAAAAGGAACTCCCTCTGCTTTCAATGAAATCTCGAGGGGCTGAGTTTAATGACCTTGAACAATGATCTGGGAAAGAATTCCTGTTTTAAGTGGGGGAAAAAACGCTTGTACATGATCACCCTCATTTTCCACGAATCAGACATAAACGCAACACTGCATGTGCGCAAGCTGTAGCAATGAACATAGGTCGGAAATTCGGTTGGATTTAGTTAGTTAAATAGTGCTAAAACGTTGAATCATAACACATTCAACTCGACCAGGATAAGACAGTACATTCACTCATATTTTCCTCTCAGGAAAACCCATATGAAAAACCAGACATTGGAATCCAAAACCATACATAGTACAGGCCTGTTGGAAAGGTGGCAACAATGACTGGGTCTATATTTTGCATAGTCCTATCCAGTTGTCATCAAGGTCCAATAAAGAACATGTATGAGAAATATATTTTCTCCATCACATGCTGTTAATCCCAAGTTGCCCCGGCAACTCATAAGTAATCAAACAAAAACATTTCACAAGCTGAGGGATAGGAAAAGAACGGGGAGGGCTGGAGACTTGGGGAGAGAAGTTTTATGCATGTAGAAGTTATACTCATGTAGCCTTTTCATGCGAAAACGAAATGGCCATTTTACAAAGATTCAAAATATTTGTTGAATGTAGTCATTTCTGTAGCCTTCTTCTGTTAACACTGATATAAAAAAATAGATATGTGTGCTTTGTACACAATAGATATGTGTGCAGTAATACACTTGGTAATGACATGATCTCCAGTGCACATTTATACTGAAAAATATATAAACACAACAATTTCAAAGATTTTACAGAGTTACAGTTCATATAAGTAAATCAGTCAATTTAAATAAATTAGGCCCTAATCTATGGATTTCACATGACTGGGAATACAGTTATGCATCTGTTGGTCACAGATACCTTAAAAAAAGGTTGGACTGTGGATCAGAGAACCAGTCCGTATCTGGTGTGACCACCATTTGTCGCGCTGCCTCATGCATTGATCAGGCTGTTGATTGTGGCCTGTGGAATGTTGTCCCATTTACTGTATATTGCCGGGAACTTGAACACGCTGTCGTACAGGTCGATCCAGAGCATCCCAAACATGCTCAGTGGGTGACATGTCTGGTGAGTAAGCAGGCCATGGAAGAACTGGGAAACTTATTGTATGACCTCTTAAACACTATATTAGGCCCAGCCTGTGGTTTTCCTAGATATGGCTACTGTATTGTGATCACTACATCCGATGGTTCTGGATACTGCTTTCAAGCACATTTCTGCAGCATTAGTGAAGATGTGATCAATACATGTTGATGATTTAATTCCTGTGCTGTTTGTAACTACCCTGGTAAGTTGACTGATAACTTGAACCAGGTTGCAGGCACTGGTTACAGTTTGAATATTTTTCCTGAGTGGGCAGCTTGATGAAAGCCAGTTAATATTTAAATCACCAGAACATATATCTGTTGATTTCACATACTTATCAAGCATTTCACACATGTCATCCAGATACTGACTGTTAGCACTTGGTGGTCTATAGCAGCTTCCCACAAGAATGGGCTTTAGGTTAGGCAGATGAACCTGTAGCCATATTCCTTCAAAAGTATTTAACATCAGATCCTCTCTAAGCTTTACAGGAATGTGGTTCTGAATATAAACAGCAATACCTCCACCACTGGCATTTCTGTATTTTCTGTCAATGATATAACCTTCTATTGCTACCACTGTACATTATTATCTATTATAAGTGAGTTTCAGAGATAGTCAGAGTATGAATGTCATCTGTTACTAGCAACATTTTTTTTTTGTTAACTTTGTTAATTAACATGCTATTTGGAGCTCTTTTCTTGGATGCTTACTAATTTTCCTTGCTTTACTAGGAAGTTTAGCAGAAGTAGATATGCTCATGTTATTTATGTTAGAGCAGGTTGAGCTGCAAACAGTGGACATCCTACAAGGGCAAAACGACTCTGTGCTAACAGTATAAATCTGGTTCATAGGCACATGATTACTGCATACAATAGCTGAAGAATCAGCAGAGGCATTCAGGGCAGTTAGAGGGACATAAATTAGGTTACTTACATTGTGTCTACCAATGCCCCTGGTATATTGTACATTTGCTGAAGCATTATGACAACTCAGCGTCACAATGGTAGGGTGTTACATACCCTCTTGGAGGAGGGAACGCAACACCCTGCTACATCTCAACTCCCCTTGGAGTGAAAAATGTATGTGATTGTAGGTGCGAGGAAGGATGGCAGAGGCAGAGAAAAATGAAGTTTACAGGGAATGTATTTATTATTTATTATTCCTTAACACAGTAAAGTGGGGAAAGGTAGCTGGGCTTGGGTCATTGATGAATCATTGTCTCAACACATCCTTTTGATGCTGTGAAAGGATCCAGGAACTCTAACGATTCGGGTGGATTTGGGTCTCCTTATAAATGTATTTTGTTTCCAAAAGGTATCAAAATTGTCAACAAAAGTTACACCCATTGAGCTGCAATAATCACGTAGCCAGTTGTGAAGTGAAATAATCGTGTTAAACATTCAATGCCACGATTCAGAGAGGGCACGGGGACAGATATGATGGGTATTTTATTAATGTCTAGCAGAGAGTCAATCAGCTCTTTAAAATCCAGTTTCAACCATTCAGAAGAGCCCTTCATAATGTCATTAAACCCCGCATGGACTACGATAGAATCAATTTCCATGTCCAGATGTAGTACATTCAGGAGCAGCTTAGTAATGTCATTTACTCAAGCTCCAGGATAGGACATTGTAGACTCAGGCTTGGCAGAGCCTACCCCCTGCACTTTATCTGCGAGCTGTTGGCTAGAGCGCGCTGTGGGAAGACCAGAGTAGGCTATACACATTTGCTATTTAACGCAAAGGTTTTTGTGAAAAACTATTGAGAGTTGAAAATGTGATTGAACCACATTGAACTTTAGATTTGGCCTACAAATGAATATAACACCTCTATGGAAAGATGAGACTCATGAACAGGATGGTGTTCTCTGTTTTGCTCAAACAACCCCTTGTCTGATAGTAGCCCATACAAATGAATGGAAGTATGGAGGTAGTTTTGTGCCAAAAAGTTAAGGAGTGTCCAAAAAGACAAAAATAAATATATACAGTGCCTTGCGAAAGTATTCGGCCCCCTTGAACTTTGCGACCTTTTGCCACATTTCAGGCTTCAAACATAAAGATATAAAACTGTATTTTTTTGTGAAGAATCAACAACAAGTGGGACACAATCATGAAGTGGAACGACATTTATTGGATATTTCAAACTTTTTTGGGCGTGCAAAATTATTCAGCCCCCTTAAGTTAATACTTTGTAGTGCCACCTTTTGCTGCGATTACAGCTGTAAGTCGCTTGGGGTATGTCTCTATCAGTTTTGCACATCGAGAGACTGACATTTTTTCCCATTCCTCCTTGCAAAACAGCTCGAGCTCAGTGAGGTTGGATGGAGAGCATTTGTGAACAGCAGTTTTCAGTTCTTTCCACAGATTCTCGATTGGATTCAGGTCTGGACTTTGACTTGGCCATTCTAACACCTGGATATGTTTATTTTTGAACCATTCCATTGTAGATTTTGCTTTATGTTTTGGATCATTGTCTTGTTGGAAGACAAATCTCCGTCCCAGTCTCAGGTCTTTTGCAGACTCCATCAGGTTTTCTTCCAGAATGGTCCTGTATTTGGCTCCATCCATCTTCCCATCAATTTTAACCATCTTCCCTGTCCCTGCTGAAGAAAAGCAGGCCCAAACCATGATGCTGCCACCACCATGTTTGACAGTGGGGATGGTGTGTTCAGCTGTGTTGCTTTTACGCCAAACATAACATTTTGCATTGTTGCCAAAAATATCAATTTTGGTTTCATCTGACCAGAGCACCTTCGTCCACATGTTTGGTGTGTCGCCCAGGTGGCTTGTGGCAAACTTTAAACAACACTTTTTATGGATATCTTTAAGAAATGGCTTTCTTCTTGCCACTCTTCCATAAAGGCCAGATTTGTGCATTATACGACTGATTGTTGTCCTATGGACAGAGTCTCCCACCTCAGCTGTAGATCTCTGCAGTTCATCCAGAGTGATCATGGGCCTCTTGGCTGCATCTCTGATCAGTCTTCTCCTTGTATGAGCTGAAAGTTTAGAGGGACGGCCAGGTCTTGGTAGATTTGCAGTGGTCTGATACTCCTTCCATTTCAATATTATCGCTTGCACAATGCTTCTTGGGATGTTTAAAGCTTGGGAAATATTTTTGTATCCAAATCCGGCTTTAAACTTCTTCACAACAGTATCTCGGACCTGCCTGGTGTGTTCCTTGTTCTTCATGATGCTCTCTGCGCTTTTAACGGACCTCTGAGACTATCACAGTGCAGGTGCATTTATACGGAGACTTGATTACACACAGGTGGATTGTATTTATCATCATTAGTCATTTAGGTCAACATTGGATAATTCAGAGATCCTCACTGAACTTCTGGAGAGAGTTTGCTGCACTGAAAGTAAAGGGGCTGAATAATTTTGCACGCCCAATTTTTCAGTTTTTGATTTGTTAAAAAAGTTTGAAATATCCAATAAATGTCGTTCCACTTCATGATTGTGTCCCACTTTTTGTTGATTCTTTACAAAAAAATACAGTTTTCTATCTTTATGTTTGAAGCCTGAAATGTGGCAAAAGGTCGCAAAGTTCAAGTGGGCCGAATACTTTCGCAAGGCACTGTATCTCCTAGATATAGGACAGACCCGTCAAAACCTTATTCCTTATGATTTATTTTTTGACTGGTCTTTTTTTTGCCATTTATGAATGTGTTATTCATTGCTTTCTATGGGCTATAGTATTTTATCAACAACAAAACATATACAGTTGAAGTCGGAAGTTTACATACACGTTAGCCAAATACATTTAAACGCAGTTTTTCACAATTCCTGACTTTTAGTAAAAAGTCACTGTCTTAGGTCAGTTAGGATCACCACTTTATCTTAAGAATGTTATTATGTCAGAATAATAGTAGAGAGAATGATTTATTTCAGCTTTATTTCTTTCATCACATTCCCAGTGTGTCAGAAGTTGACATACACTCAATTAGTATTTGGTAGCATTGCCTTTAAATTGTTTAACTTGGGTCAAATGTTTCGGGTAGCCTTCCACAAGCTTCCCACAATAAGTTGGGTGCATTTTGGCCCATTCCTCCTGACAGAACTGGTGTTACTGAGTCATGTTTGTAGGCCTCCTTGCTTGCACACACTTTTTCAGTTCTGACCACAATTTTTCTATGGGATTGAGGTCAGGGCTTTGTGATGGCCACCTCAATACCTTGACTTGGTTGTCCTCAAGCCATTTTGCCACAACTTTGGAAGTATGCTTGGGGTTGTTGTCCATTTGGAAGACTCATTTGCGACCAAGCTTTAACTTCCTGACTGATGTCTTGAGCTGTTGCATCAATATATCCACATAATTTTCCTCCCTCATGATGCCATCTATTTTGTGAAGTGTACCAGTCCCTCCTGCAGCAAAGCACCCCCACAAAATTATGCTGCCACCCCGTGCTTCATGGTTGGATGGTGTTCTTCGGTTTGCAAGCATACCCCTTTTCCCTCCAAACATCACAATGGTCATTATGGCCAAACAGTTATATTTTTGTTTCATCAGACCAGAGGACATTTCTCCAGAAAGTACGGTCTTTGTCCCCATGTGCAGTTGCAAACCGTAGTCTGGCTTTTTTTTATGGCGGTTTTGGAGCAGTGGTTTCTTCCTTGCTGAGCGGCCTTTCAGGTTATGTCAATATAGGACTCGTTTTACTGTGGATATAGATACTTTTGTACCTGTTTCCTCCAGCATCTTCACAAGGTCCTTTGCTGTTGTTCTGGGATTGATTTGCACTTTTCGCACCAAAGTACATTCATCTCTAGGAGACAGAATGTGTTTCCTTCTTGAGCGGTTTATACTTGCATACTATTGTTTGTACAGATGAACGTGGTACCTTCAGACTTTTGGAAATTGCTCCCAAGAATGAACCAGACTTGTGGAGGTCTACAATTTTTTTCTGAGGTCTTGGCTGATTTCTTTTGATTTTCCCATAATGTCAAGCAAAGAGGGACTGAGTTTGAAGGTAGGCCTTGAAATACATCCACAGGTACACCTCCAATGGACCCAAATGATGTCAATTAGCCTATCAGAAGCTTCTAAAGCCATGACATAATTTTATGGAATTTTCCAAGCTGTTTAAAGGCACAGTCAACTTAGTGCATGTAAACTTCTGACCCACTGGAATTGTGATACAGTGAATTGTAAGTGAAATAATCTGTCTGTAAACAATGGTTGGAAAAATGACTTGTGTCATGCACAAAGTAGATGTCCTAACCGACTTGCCAAAACTATATTAACAAGAAATTTGGGGAGTGGTTGAAAAAAGAGTTTTAATGATGCCAACCTAATTGCATGTAAATTTCTGACTTCAACTGTATATTTCGACTTGGGACACCAGGTGGGTGCAAATAATTATTAGGTACAACATACCTCATAGGGTAAGAGTTGAACACCCCTGCTATAAATAACGTTATAGCAGATTAATTACTGTATAGACTACCGGCACAGCCTAGATTATGGCTGTATAACATGAGAATTTAGAAAGTTTGACACCCCGCACGCCTCAGGTTATAGCAGGCGAATTAACTCCCTCGCTCACTGTCACATCCACTCTGCGCGAACGAGGTACTTGGCCGGAGCGCGCCTGTAGGAAGCCATATTCTGCGGTCAACTCACCCTGCAGACTTATATTTTTCACTTTGAAATAAAGCTCCATTCATAAACATCAAAGTGGACTCTCGGCGGATGGTTATTTACTCCTGTTGACTTTCGTGTCAACTTTCCCGCACCGTTTCTTGGGACATGGGTGCGAGGCGCGATGGGCCAACTTTTCTGGCTCTATCCACATTTCTGTTCATTGCAACATGTGAGCCAATGGATAAGCAAGATATGCAAGGTAAAACAAATAACACTAACTCACTCATAGGAGTGCATATTTTGTGAATCATCAAATTAAATTAGGTGGAAGTGTGTTTTCGAAATTAATTGATGCAGACAGTTTTTGGTCTGGACTTCAGTTTGTTCTGCCATAGACACACATAAACTCGAGATGGTTGTTATAACCCTGATAATATTAGTTAAAACTGTAGTTTTAGAAGTGTGTGCGAACCCTATAAAAAATTCCAAGTCGAGTGTAAAACACTCCACACGCAGGGCGCAACGTTTTTCTTTCACCTTTATGGCTTGAAATGTGCTGTTTTATCTCTATAGGCTACTTTCTATCATCTGTTGTCTCATTCATCTTGGTTATATTGGTCATGTTTCACTGCTGGTTAATTAGGTTATTTATTTTCCATTTGATAGACAAATAATATTTCATATTATTTCTAATTGATCATTCATATTTCCTCTCTCTTTTCTTTCTTTTTTGAGATGACCAGTTTTTTCCTTCCCTGTCATAACTGATATTCTCCTCCACTTGTATTCTTTATGACATATACAGGAACAGAGAACGTGCTAGGCCAACTATTTTCTGACTTCCTTGGCTGACTTTCCCCCTATTCCCCTCTTTCCCCCTTGAGTGCTCACAGCCTGTTTGTGGCAGAAATCCTGATCATTGCCAAACCTCATTGTCCAAACCAGTGTGTGAAAGGGTGAGGAGGTGTCAGAAATAATAGCAAGAGAGAGAGAGAGAGAGAGAGAGGAAGGAGGAAGGGGAAAGCCTTCTTACTAAGAGCCAGAAAGCAGCCAGGAGTCCTGCTCCTTTTATTCCTCTCTCTTTTGTTTCCCCCTGGGTTTTAATATCCAGCAATGTGTCAGCATGGGCTTTGACTTTTGGCACTATGAAGTTCTCTGTGATAATGTTCAGGAATGCCACTGCTAAAATTGATGGAAGTAAATTAATTCTGTATTGGTGCATAGTTTACAAAAGACAATAAATACAGAGATAAATTCATAGTCATAGGAAGAGAAATTAAATAGAAAAATATGTGTAAGAAAATAGTTGAAATGTACTCTGTATTTGTACCTTCAATGTTATAACACTTTACTATCTGCCTATTAAACAAACATTTAACCTGTAGATGGGGATTTATTAGTGAAATGAAACAGCTTGTAAAACTTGTTTCTTAAGGAGTCTTCATAAGGGATGTGGTTATAATAAGAGTCAGATTTGCTATTGTTAAGTTAGATGTTGCTTCAGAGACGTCAACTAGTCACTCAGCAGGTGTCCTCATATACCTGGGCAAGGGTCAAAGGTGAAGCGTCATCATGGGACTGGATGAGAGCCTTTGATCAGGGAAAGTGGTAGATAGATACCCTCTCTCTTCATTATCTCTCTCTGTCATTCCCTCTTTCATTATCTCTCTCTCCCCACCCCCTCTCCAGTCATTGACATGCTAACGCTGGACTCCAAGACCAGCGTGTCTGCGGTGGAGAAGGTGACAGGTGCCATGAGTGTGCTCAGTGACATCTACATCGTGTCCACATTCCGCCTGCCTCCCAAAATGGGAGGGGTGCTGCTGGGCCTCTATAGCAAAGAGGAGAACAAGAAGTACCTGGAGCTGGCCATCATGGGAAAGATCAATAAAGGTACTTCATTCTCACCCACTGATTAAACCAGAATGAACTATTTCCCAGTTTCTCTGTGACGGAGCGTACAACTAACTCAGTCTCAAACCACCTTTAGTATTTAAAAGTGTTCACATGAATATCAATCTGTCCATCAAGTTTCCCTTTTTCATCCCCCTTTTTTTGTATCTGTTTGACTTTTCTCTCCTTGTTCTTCTTTTGCTGTTATTAGTTACCTTTCCTTGTTCAGTAAATCCTTTTTTAAATTATTATTCTCCCCAATACCCTCTCTCATAGCTCTGGTGCGTTACGTGAGGGAGGATGGCAAAATTCACACAGTGAACCTCCAGAGCGCAAACCTGGCTGATGGTCGCACACACTCCATTATTCTCCGGGTTGGAGGCCTGCGCAGAGACAACCTACACCTGGAGCTCTACGTCAATTGTCGATTGGCTGACTCCAGCCAGGGCCTCCCTCCATTGGTCCCTCTCTCTGCGGAGAAGGTGGAGATTCGTAATGGCTTCAAGGCCTACGCAAGGCTACAGGTGACAAGGAGCGCTGAGTCTGACACTAAGTCTCAAGTAAATCCCATGCCCCTTTAGCTAGGGGCCAGGGCTTCATCTCAATAGCCCAACGTGGCTTTCTTTCCTTGTCTCCTATCCTCAGTCTGCACTTATTTGAAAACACAGGGTGAAGCAATATGGTGGATGCCTACTGGAAATTAGCTTTCACCTGTCAAGGTCTTTCACATCAGTGTAGATGAAGTGGAGCAGACGAGGAGAGGAGGCGACTTTTAATTGAGAGTTGGTCCTCTTTGACTACCTTTAACCATAGCAACAGCTGTCATTTAAAATCATATCATTAATAGCAGCTTCAACCACAACATGGTGTGATCCAAGCTTCTCCCATTACAGGGCGCTGTGGAGTCCCTCAAAATGGCGCTAGGGGGCAGTGTGGCCAAAGCAGGTGCCCTGGCAGACTGTCCATTCCAGGGGGATTCATCAGTCTACAACACAGGTGTGTCCAAAATCACTATATGACTTTCCAAGATGAAGTCTGTTGTGAAAATGGTTAATCAGATGTGTATCCTGAACATGTTTCAACATAAAGTCCTTTTCCTGTTCTTACAGTCGGTGCGACTGCAGAAGTGAACTCCATTCTAGGTGAGTGTATCCAAATGTCTCTTTTCAAGTATACAGTGAAATCAATGTCTTATGGAAATGTGTGTTGGCTTTACTTGACAATGATTTGGCATTCTGTGGGTATTGTATGTCAGGTGACCACACTAAGGCTCTGATTGGTCAGCTAATCATCTTTAACCAGATCCTAGGAGAGCTGCGAGAGGACATCAGAGAGCAGGTGGGTTGTGTGTGTGTGGGTTTGTACAAGTGTATGCATGCAGCATGTGTGTGTGTCTGCATACTGTATGTGATTGTGCATTTTCACTGATGTCCTCTCCTTCTCCAGGTGAAGGAGATGTCCCTGATTAGGAACACCATTCTGGAGTGCCAAGTGTGTGGTGAGTGAACAGCCATGGGAAAACAAACAATATGTATGGGAAATTTGACCCATTCCTCATGTCCCCTATTCTTGTCTCGCTCTTAAATACACAACAAAACCTAAACCAACGGTGTGTTGACCTCCAGGCTTCCACGACTCTCGTTCCCCCTGCTCCCCCAACCCCTGTTTTAAGGGTGTCTCCTGCATGGAGACCTTTGACTACCCAGGGTACCGCTGTGGTCCCTGCCCAGAGGGCATGATGGGCAACGGAACCCACTGCCAGGACATTGACGAGGTATAACACAATAACAGACAGGAAATAGAAATTAGCCTGGCCGGGTTTTAAATTGTGTTTTTTACACTGCCTCAAGCTCACAGTTGAATGAAATGTGAATTGACAAGGCTTTTAGGGTGACAGCTGAGCTGTTGTCAAAATAGACAGAGTCACTTCAAGTACTGTACTCAGCACGGCTCTTATTTCAAAGAGCCCCTACTTTACCACTTATCTCTGTCTATTTCTCTCTCGTCTCCCCCACTCTCTCTGTTCTCTCTCTATTTCTATTCTCTGTCTCTCTAACTTGTCTCAGTGTTCCATAGCCCAGCCCTGCTACTCTCCAGGTGCGTGTATAAACACAGTGAAGGGTTTTAGCTGTGAGCTCTGCCCCCCTGGTCTCTGGGGCCCACCCCTCTTTGGGGTCGGACTGGAGTACGCCAAGTACCACAAGCAGGTACACACCCACACACACACACGCACACGCACACGCACATACACACACACACACACACACACGCACACGCACACGCACACGCACACACACACACACACACACACTTTTTTCCTTATTGACATAATCCATAATTCCCTATTGTCTTTGTTCTTCCTCACACACCTTGCTGTGGGTTTGTCTATAGGAGTGTGTAGACATCGATGAGTGTATTGAAGTTGCCAATGCCTGTGTGCCCCACTCCATGTGTACCAACACCATCGTAAGTAGAAGATGTTTATTACAATGTATGTACAGCGTCAAATCTTCACAAACGAGACAGCGCCCTCTTGTGATCATATGAGGGTACTCTAGAGCCGCTGTATAGTAAAGCTGTTCTCTCTCCCTTCCCCCTTTCTCTCCCCCATCTCTCTCTACCCTCCTCCTTTCTCTCTCTCTCTCTCTCTCTCTCTCTCTCTCTCTCTCTCTCTCTCTCTCTCTCTCTCTCTCTCCCACCACTCCTTCCATCTTTCTCTCCCAGGGCTCGTTCAGGTGTGGTGGCTGTAAGGTGGGTTACCTGGGGAACCAGACAGTGGGCTGCATGCCCCGTAGGTCCTGTGCCACACTCAGCTTTAACCCGTGTGATGCCAACGCCCACTGCATTATAGAGAGGAACGGAGAGGTGTCCTGTGCGGTAAGCAACAGTGGTCTTTTACTATCTTTGCCCTCCTGGACAGGAAAAGAGGAGCCACACTGCACTATACTGCCAAACTCTAAATACTACTTTATAGATCTTGGCTGGGCAATTCCAGTCCTCAAGGGCCTGATTGGGGTCACACTTTTTCTCCATCCCTAGCAAACACAGCTGATTAATCAAATTGCATTCTAAACTGAAGATCATGATTAGTTGATTATTGGAGTCAGGTGTGTTAGCTGGAGCTGGGACAAAACTGTGACACCAATCAGGCCCTCAAGGACTGGAATTGCCCACCCCTGTTATAGATGTATTGTAGGTTTGTTTTAAAATGCTCTCCTTTCTTCCATTCTCCAGTGCAACATTGGCTGGGCCGGTAACGGGAACACTTGTGGCACAGACACAGACATTGATGGATACCCAGACCGCTCTCTGCCCTGTATGGACAATGACAAGCACTGTAAACAGGACAACTGTGTTTACACACCCAACTCAGGCCAGGAGGACGCAGACAACGACGGCATCGGAGACCAGTGTGACGAGGACGCAGATGGGGACGGCATCAAGAATGTGGAGGTGTGTTTCCATCTCAGACCCTCTGTGGTAATTGTATCTGGGTGTATGTGTGTGATAATATAACTTGTATGATTGTAAGTCGTTGTTTCTCATTTTTTCTCATGACCATAACTGTTATATTTTGCAGGATAACTGTCGACTAGAACCCAACAAAGATCAGCAGAACTCGGACACAGACTCTTTCGGTGACGCCTGTGACAACTGTCCCAATGTCCCTAACATTGACCAGAAGGATACGGACAGCAACGGGCAAGGAGACGCCTGTGACAATGACATAGATGGAGATGGTGTGTATTCACACAGACGCGTGTGCACGCACTCACAATTTCACTCACACATAAACGGCAAGATGTCCGGGAGACCTTTTTGTGGGCCGCCGTTGAAGTTGGCATTACACTCATTGATAACATAGCAAATCTAAGCAACTAGGTGATGGTCCTCATGTCTCCCCCTGTCTTACCCTGGTGTTCAGGTATCCCCAATGTGCTGGACAACTGCCCCAAGGTCCCCAACCCCATGCAGACAGACAGGGACGGAGACGGGGTAGGAGACGCCTGCGACAGCTGCCCTGAGATCAGCAACCCCATGCAGGTAAAATAACCTTCACACACCCCCAATTCCCAAAATGTGGATCTACAGAAGATTTTCAGCCACTCTTGGCTGAAACAGGGGTTTAGGCTGCTCATTTGTCTTGTCTTTGGTTTATTCTGACCCTCTCCCCCTAGACGGACATTGACAATGACCTGGTGGGAGATGTGTGTGACACTGACCAGGACACGTGAGTCTCTGACTTCAACATGCACGCACACAAACACACACAAACTGCACTCACACTGCTACAGGTGTCACACAGCGCTACACCTGCTGTGCCTAACACACACAAACATGCACCTGCTGCGCTCATATTCACAAAAAAACACACTCACTTTACACCTGCTGGGATTTACAAGTAGATACACACACCTGCTGGGATTTACAAGTAGACACACACACCTGCTGGGGCTTGTTTTTGTGCTGCAGTTGTTAGAACTTCCTGATGTTGTTTTTCTAGGTGATCAAAAAAACACTAACTATTTCGGTACAAACAAAATAAGTGAACATAACATGACTTGGGCCAGGATTCAATGCAAGGCGCGTTATAGGGCAGCGCACTATACCGTATTTTAAAAGGTCATTTACGATTGAGCCGACATGCGCAGCATTTACCATGAACGCTGTTTAAAATGCCTAAGGCGCATTGTCGGTTGTCTAGTGAACTGTGCTAGAGCACTCCTTGAATTAAATCCCATCCTAAGAGTTTAACTGAATTCCAATGCGTCTATGTGTGTTCCAGGGATGGGGACGGTCACCAGGACTCCAGGGACAACTGCCCTGACCATCCCAACAGCTCCCAACTGGACTCGGACAACGATGGCCTTGGGGACGACTGTGACGATGACGATGACAATGACTGGATCCCAGACATTCAAGACAACTGCAGACTTATCACCAACCCCAACCAGAAAGATTCTAACAGTAACCAACCGTTACTAAAACTTGAACAGTGAACTATCCCTTTAACAGTAACCAACCGTTATTAAAACTTGAACAGTGAACTATCCCTTTAACAGTAACCAACCATTACTAAAACTTGAACAGTGAACTATCCCTTTAACAGTAACCAACCGTTACTAAAACTTGGACAGTGAACCCTCCCTTTAACAGTAACCAACTGTTACTAAAACTTGAACAGTGAACTATCCCTTTAACAGTAACCAACCGTTATTAAAACTTGAACAGTGAACTATCCCTTTAACAGTAACCAACCGTTATTAAAACTTGAACAGTGAACTATCCCTTTAACAGTAACCAACCGTTAAAGGGATAGTTCAATGTTCAAGTTTTAGCTTATTTTTTTTACTTCTGCATCGCTACATGCTTCAGAAGTGCCCCTCTGTCTTACTATGGCCATCTCCCCCTCCTCTCCCAGGTAACGGGGTGGGCGACGTGTGTGAGAACGACTTTGACAACGATTCAGTCTGGGATCTGATTGATGTGTGTCCTGAGAGTTCAGAGGTCACTCTGACAGACTTCAGAGCCTATCAGACAGTCATTCTGGATCCAGAGGGCGATGCCCAGATCGATCCCAATTGGGTGGTGCTCAATCAGGTGACCCTTGACCTCCCTGTTTGGCTCAACACATGAACAACTTTGATTGTAGGCTGAAATATCCCTTTAAGGTTATCCTCCTACTCTGAAATCAGTTTACAAGGAGGACTATTATGGTTGTTATAAATAGGCCTATGCTAGTGCATTGACTACAGACTAAAGCATGGTATATTGCATTGTGCATATTTGTCACGCTCTTATGTATGATTCATTGTGGATACGGATTCTGATATTAGCGAATCCTCTTTTATTGCAGGGCATGGAAATAGTTCAGACCATGAACAGTGATCCTGGTTTAGCTGTGGGTAAGTTGATGTTATGAGTTATGTTGTTTGTTACTTCTTGTCCTGGTCCTGTGATGTATTCTAAATATAATTACTCAAATTCTGGCCTATACAGTGATTTGAGTATAGCTGTGTATTGAAAAGGTCCTGGAAATAAATATATTCAGTACCAGTCAAAAGTTTGGACACACCTACTCATTCAAGGGCATTCTCAACCAGCTTCACCTGGAATGCTTTTCCAACAGTCTTGAAGGAGTTCCCACATATGCTGAGCACTTGTTGGCTGCTTTTCCTTCACCCTACGGTCTAACTCTTCCCAAACCATCTCAATTGGGTTTAGGTCGGGTGAGGCCAGGTCATCTGATGCAGCACTTCATCACTCTCCTTCTTGGTAAAATAGCCCTTACACAGCCTGGAGGTGTGTTGGGCCATTGTTCTGTTGAAAAACAAAGGATAGTCCCACCAAGCGCAAACCAGATGGGATGGCGTATCTCTGCAGAATGCTGTGTTAGCCATGCTGGTTAAGTGTGCCTTGAATTCTAAATAAATCACTGACAGTGTCACCGGCAAAGCACCCCCACACCATCACACCTCCTCTTCCATGCTTCAAGGTGGGAACCACACATGCAGAGATTGTGGTTGGAACCAAACATCTCAAATTTGTACTCATCACACCAAAGGACACATTTCCACCTGTCTAATGTCTACTGCTCATGTTTCTTGGCCCAAGCAAGTCTCTTCTTCTTATTGGTGCCCTTTAGTAATGGTTTATTTGCAGCAAATTGACCATGAAGGCCTGATTCACACAGTCTCCTCTGAACAGTTGATGTTGAGATGTTACTTGAACTCTGTGAAGCATTTATTTGGGATGCAATTTCTGAGGCTGGTAACTCTAATGAACTTATCCTCTGCAGCAGAGGTAATTCTGGGTCTTTTTTTCCTGTGGAGGTCCTCATGAAAGTCAGTTTCATCATAGCGCTTGATGGTTTCTGCAACTGCACTTGAAGAAACTTTCGAAGTTCTTGAAAGTTTACGCATTGACTGACCTCCATGATGGACTGTCATTTCTCTTTGCTTATTTGAGCTGTTCATGCCATAATATGGACTTGGTCTTTTACCAAATAGGGCTATCTTCTGTATACCACCACTACCTGATTGGCTCAAACGCATTAAGAAGGAAAGAAATTCCACAAATGAACTTTTAACATGGCCCACCGGCTAATTGAAATGCATTCCAGGTGACTACCTCATGAAGCTGGTTGAGAGAATGCCAAGAGTGTGCAAAGCTGTCATCGAGGCAAAGGGTGGTTACTTTGAAGAATCTCAAATATAAAATATATTTAGATTTGTTTAACACGTTTTTGCTTACTACATGATTCCATATGTGTTATTTCACAGTTTTGATGTCTCCATTATTATTCTACAATGTAGAAAATAGTAAAAATAATGAATGAGTAGGTGTGTCCAAATGTTTGACTGGTACTGTATATTTTTAAATTCCAATTAACTGAATTGACCTGACTCAACGCAATAACCTCCCCCAGGCTACACAGCGTTCAATGGGGTGGACTTTGAGGGCACCTTCCACATTAACACGGTGACGGACGACGACTATGCAGGTTTCATCTTCGGCTACCAGGACTCCTCTTCCTTCTACGTGGTGATGTGGAAACAGACAGAGCAGACCTACTGGCAGTCGACACCCTTCAGGGCCATGGCCCAACCTGGCCTGCAGCTCAAAGTGAGTGATGGGACACAAACACAGCAGCCTATAGGTGGTGCTACTGATAAGAAACTTGGCTGAATCGGGACACTTCCTGAGAATCACTTTCAGATAGACTCTGTTGTTGGATATAAGTACAACAAAGCATGTTGTGGTGGCATTGCACTGCTGTTGGATATACACTACCGTTCAAAAGTGTGGGGTCACTTCGAAAGGTCCTTGTTTTGAAAGAAAAGCAAATGTTTTGTCCAGTAAAATAACATCAAATTGATCAGAAATACAGTGTAGACATTGTTAATGTTGTAAATGACTATTGTAGCGGGAAACTGCAGTTTTTTAATGGAATATCTACATAGGCGTACAGAGGCCCATTATCAGCAACCATCACTCCTGTGTTCCAATGGCATGTTGTGCTAGCTAATCCAAGTTTATCATTTTAAAAGGCTACTTGATCATTAGAAAACCCTTTTACAATTATGTTATCACAGCTAAAAACTGTTATACTGATTAAAGAAGCAATAAAACCTTGCCTTCTTTAGTCTAGTTGAGTATCTGGAGCATCAGCACTTGTGGGTTCGATTACAGGCTCAAAATGTCCAGAAACAAAGACCTTTCTTCTGAAACTCGTCAGTCTATTCTTGTTCTGAGAAATGAAGGCTCGAAGACCAGCATCCCGGAGCAGCCACTTCACTGTTGACGTTGAAACTGGTGTTTTGTGGGTACTATTTAATGAAGCTGCCAGTTGAGTACTTGTGAGGCATCTATTTCTCAAACTAGATACTCTAATGTACTTGTCCTCTTGCTCAGTTGTGCACTGGGGCCTCCCACTCCTCTTTCTATTCTGGTTAGAGCCAACTTGCGCTGTTCTGTGAAGGGAGTAGTACACAGCGTTGTACGAGATCTTCAGTTTCTTGGCAATTTCTCGCATGGAATAGCCTTAATTTTTCAGAACAGGAATAGACTGATGAGTTTCAGAAGAAAGGTCTTTGCTTCTGGACATTTTGAGCCTGTAATCGAACCCACAAATGCTGATGCTCCAGATACTCAACTAGTGTAGAGAAGGCCAGTTTTATTGCTTCTTTAAACAGTACAACAGTTTTCAACTGTGCTAACATAATTGTAAAGGGGTTTTCTAATGATCAATTAGCCTTTTAAAATGATAAACTTGGATTAGCTAACACAACATGTCATTGGAACACAGGAGTGATGGTTGCTGATAATGGGCCTATGTAGAAATTCCATAAAAAATCAATAGTCATGTATAACATTAACAATGTCTAGACTGTATTTCTGATCAATTTTCTGTTTATTTTTATGGATAAAAAAGGTGCTTTTATTTAAAAAATAAGGACATTTCGAAGTGACACCACACTTTTGAACGGTAGTATAAGTACAACAAAGCATGTTGTGGTAGAGAGACATTCTAAAAACCTTTGATAGTTATCCAGTGAAATATAATAATGGAAAAAGTAGCATATACTACAGGGTTCAGAATATGCAACAAACTCTCTCTCTCTCTCTCTCTCTCTCTTGTCCCCCTCCAGGCAGTGAAGTCCCGTACAGGGCCTGGTGAGTACCTGCGTAACGCACTGTGGCACACAGGGGACACCAACGAGGAGGTGAAGCTGCTGTGGTCGGACCCACGGAATGTGGGCTGGAGAGACAAGACGTCTTACCGCTGGCAGCTCAGCCACAGGCCCCAGGTGGGCTACATCAGGTAGGCCACACCCCTCTTTCTCTCAGTTCTTTATTCTTTTTATTTGATTTTAATTTACTACTTTCTATTTGTATCAGATGTTCAGTAACTGTTTTATTGTCAATAGAATTTATGATCTGAAGTCATTTAGTACCTGCTTAACTATGTATCAGATTTCCATTGTTTTTTACTTACTCGGGGGCAGATGTGTTCGATGGCTTTGAACTTGAAGCTGAGTTCATCCTCACTGGACAGGACACTGTTGTGATTACACGGCTGTGTGTGACCACTGTTGACCACTAGAGGGAGTTTACACTGCCTTGGCTTGGATGATAAAAAAAGAAAAAGAAAGATGGCTGGTGGCAGTTTGGTGGACTGGGTGGCTATTCACCAATATATACTCCATATTTTTCCCTCCTAAACCTCTTTGTGACTTTTACAGAGAGACCGGGCCCCCTGGCCATCTATTGTCCCCGTTGCCATGTCAACCAAATCCTTGGCAAGAATTTGCTGAGCGCCCGTTCATATGCAGATCCAGAGGAAACTACTGTAGAGTGGGGGGTCTGAGAGAGACAGAGAGAGCAAGAGAGAGAGAGAAGAGGAGGTGAGGGGGAGAAAGCGAGAGAGGGAGAGAGCAGGGAGAGTATCAAAGACAGAGAAAGAAACTGAAAGATAAACAAGTGTGAGGGAGTCTGACTAGAAGCACTGAGAGTAACATAGCAGAATAAGGAAAAATCTCAAGCAGATTGTCAAATTCTAAGAGTGAAAGAGAATATCTTAAATCAGACGTCATGTCCGAGGAACATATTGCTTATGCAAATAGTTTAAGAAACCAGCTTTATTGGGTGGCATAAATACCACATTGTGCTCAACAAAGCATCAGCTAGACATTTTCAAAAGACACATTCATTTGAACCAATACCTGTGTTTGAGCATCTCTCAAAACCCTTACATTTCTGGCCCATTATCAGTAGCGATGCGTGGGTAAAATCACCGGGGAAGCCAAACCAGAACAAAAAGCCATTATATAACCTATGTGTTGTGATAATTGCTTTATTTGCTCTATAGCCTGTCTTGACACTGTGATATATATACAATAAGAAGACACAGTGGCAGAATAAATTCAACCACATATTTGTTTCATTACAAAACTGGAGAGCAACATCTGTCTGGTGAAGTCCACAAAACATATTGCATGTAACAAACAGTTACATGACCTACAGCATGGTCAATCAAGTTAATGTTTATGGATTTAGAACCACGGAGAGTTACCGCAAGTTGCAAAGAAAACAGGAGCTGCCTTCACTATTCCAGCACCATTTCAACATCAACATCATCTAATCACCCATGCTTAGTCTAATACAGTGACAACTAAAAGATACCAAAAACGATTTAGTCCAATCAACGTAAGCTAAATATGATGTGGCTGTCCATGTAACTGATTTCTCTCTGTGTGTGTGTATTTGTGTGTGTTTGCGTAACGTATAAGTAGAAAAACATGTTGACTCACCCTACTTGTAGAGAAACGCCAATTCCATTCTCCTCTTTCATGTTGCCTAAACGGCCTATAACTCTGTCATATAGTACACACTTTTTGTTGTCCTAGGCTACCTGATTAAAATGCTTGCTAGTTAGCCTAACTACCTTTCATGGGCAACGATGCGCGAGGCCAGCATACTACCTGGGGACAATGTACGAATTTATGGTTGGATCAGAATCGCTATCTCCATCCATTGCCAATTTAGGAAAGGGACGATTTTAGCAAGCTAGCCTCCGGAAGACAACAACACAAGGAGATGCAACAATTCACATTTTTTTCTGACAATAATGATGTTTGGCTTGTGATGTGATTAGTCTGAAGCCAAATCCAAACTGGCTTCCCTTGACACTTTTTTTTGGTGCTCCAGGACCATTCAGTGTTGAGCTCACACAGTTTAGCTCAACACTGATTGGCTATTTTTTTAATATTTTTTTTTCAATGGAGATCAAATGCTCGCTGGCCTCCCATGCATTCAATGCTACGGGCAGCAACAACTTCATACTCTTTCTGATCAGACAGCATCAGATAGATATGCTGCACATACTGAGACAGGGGGGCACTGTTACGTTAGATCAGATGCTTTCTCTGATGAGATACATTCAGCTTGTTGCGAATTGAAGGAAATTTATGAAACACAGAGAGGCAAAATATACATTATTTTGTATATATATATTTTTGTAATTTTTTTGGGGGGAAGCCTAGCTTCCCTTGGCATCCATGAATACATGCCACTGCCCATTATAAAAAAAAAGTTGCCAGAGAAAAGGAGAGTTGGGGGGGTGGAGTTTGTGGAGGTTGTGGAGGGGGGGGGGGGGGCACTCCAGTGGGGTGTAGTGAGGGGAGAGTGGAGAGAGAGAGACAGGTCTTTTTAGAGGCAGGGAGGCCCTATTCAGACCCAAACAGCGAGACACCTGCTTTGTATGCTGTGCAGAGGAGTCAATGGAGCACTGCAGCGATGCACTGCACTCACTCAGGCAGTGGCTGGGACAGGGGCTGGGCTTGCTCTCTGTCTCTCTTTCTCTGTTCATCCAAATCACCCATTTTGAGTTCTGTGGTTACTTGCCACTGGGTTTTAGTTTGGTGGCACTTCATTTGACTAATCTCTTATATGACCATATGCCAAGTACTAAAGCTACCCACAACAATCACATGTTATGGGTATGTGACAGTGGTATAAATAAAGACAGTGTGGATGACTTTCATTTTGATAATTACCAGAGGGAACATGGCTAGAAATGACACGGGAATGTAAAAGTTCCCTGATTTGTGCATTGTCCCGCGCTCTGTGGCAGGGTGAAGTTATATGAGGGGACGGAGATTGTGGCTGACTCTGGCGTGGTGATTGACACTACCATGAGAGGCGGACGACTGGGGGTCTTCTGTTTCTCCCAAGAGAACATCATCTGGTCCAACCTGCGCTACCGCTGCAACGGTAAGACTCCGTTCTTCACATTGCTACTAACCACTAACGATACTTGTATTGAACAACATAATGCTAGTGAACTAATTTACTTGTATGTTCTGCTTCATGTATCTGTTGTTTCTTAGACACTGTTCCAGACGACTTCAACCCATATCGCAAACAGGTCCTGCTGCACATCAAGGTGTGAGATGATTCGAGGATGTGTGAGTGCTGAGGCATGTAGATGAGTAACCTGTCCAGCACTGTCTATCTACACACTCTCACACACACATTCACACACACACTCTTACTGCCTCTCAGTACAGACTTCCAACTGCTGTTCAAATGTGTGTGACTGTGTCTGCCATTGAGTGAAAGGGGAGGGGTTTCAGAGTTGTGGTAAAGGAGGAAGAAGAACCATTTTACAACATTGTTATTATACCAGACTGGAAAAGCAAAAAGGTACCAGAGACTTTGGAAGAAAGTATACATGATAATTCATGTATGTAGGACTGTGTTACTTCTGGGTTTGAGTTGCTGTTCTTGCCCTCAATTTCACTGTATGAACGGTGGTTGTGTGAATGACAGCGGTTAACCGTTGAGTTTGACTGTTGCGTTGGGTGTGAGTGCTGTTGTTGCTTTGTGTTTTTGTATTTACAGCTATTATAGGAATACATGGATTCCATTTTGTGTTTTAAGACCGAACAGTTAAAGGATGTGTTTTTCCATCTCATATCTAACTGTAAAATAAAAAACATAAGCTAACGTTACAGGGATGATGGGAATTTGATAAATACTGTACATCCTCTGGATATGAAACTCCTGGTAACTCTGTCATGATCAGATAATGTCATCTCAGCAGCAAAAAAACAGATCTGTAGCAAGAGACTGTAGACTTGCAGTTATTTAGCCATATTACGTTAAGCCTTTAATAGTGGAATTATGTCCCTATTTTGAATAAATGTGGATCTCTGTGGATTCTAGTGTATACGTTCCTGGACATCTGATTCTGTGCCCAGTAATTGAATATGAAATAAAGCCTTATTGGAAGTGTTTCTATGAATAAAGTAATCTTTAACTGATTAATTCAACAGAAGCATAAACAAAGAGCCAAACAATGTTTGTCCTCAAAAAAGAATAAACAATTGAATTTCTTAAAAATATGTTTATTTGACCTTTGTGATTCTGTACACAACAAGAATGCTAATGAACGATACTACTTTTAAAAAAACGGTCAAATAAATCAAGAGCAACTGTGAGTGAGCACTGCTGTTCCAAGGTCATCTAGTCAGTGATGTATGTGGTGACACTTGTGCTAACTCTATCTAACCGCTGAGTGCTGTGGTTGTCATCATACCTCCCAGGAGCAGACAGACCCCAGGGCTCAACTGACTGAACTGCCCAGTCTGTCTCAACAGTCTGCTTCTCTGCTCCACCATAATAGCCAGTCATAAAAATCCATATACATTGTACAGAACTTGATATATTTAATATCATATATTATGTGTCACATAGCCTAATTACGTTATTCTTATGCCAGTGTAGTAACACTGTAATAACTCAATGATAACACTGTATTTTAACATGTTACATTGTAACTTACTTTGTAATGGAGTTGAGCATTTTGTTACCACATAAGTGAAATAAAGCCTCTTCCCATTCTACTTGTGTAATAACAACAAAACGAGTTACCCTGCTGAGGACAGACTTGAACATTTATTTGGATTCCATTTAGAATGGAGTATTTTAAGCATTATTCTATTAAGCTTGAGATGTCCTGTTATTGACCCCTGACTACTGTGGCTGGATTCCAATCTGATCATTCATTCTCTTTGCTCTATCCTGACTAACTCTCTCTCAGGTGTGAATAGGTGCAATATGATAGGCATTTTGTCATCCTAGGTCTTGCTGGCCATGCAGAGTTTGTGCAATACTGCTTCCTATCCCAATATGTGGGAACTTTCAGAGTGAAGTCACAAGGACAGAGGGAAGAGAATGACTTAGTGGAGTTGGCAAAGGTCCCCACATGGAAGCTAGCCAGCCAGTGTCAGGTGCAGACAGTGGGACTGTTTGGAAGCAGAGGCTTACCAACTGTATAGAATAAATTCCCTGGGTTTCTCCCATTAGCAGGCCACGTGTTGCGAATAGATAGAATAAATTGGGTCAATATAGCCAATGACAGTACTACAGATATGAAATATGTATCTCTAAATAATTGTAGTAGCAAAATGTGCTGTAGAAAGTGATTTTGAAAATATATTTTTAAATATATTTTTTAAGACAGAACAAAGTTTTGAAGTACATATCACAGTGCTCTTCCACATGTTTACAGAGAGAAAATAATTAGGAAAAACAAACTTTCTGAGCTCCTCTGTTAAAGATGGAATACCCTGGGTCCGGGAGGCCGGGACGAGTGCAATATTGGGAGGGCATTGTACAACAGTGCACAACATCCCACACCTGCCTGGCCCTGGGAGGGGTTAACACTTAATCTGCATCCCCAAGCACCAACATTTCATGATCTGGCTGCAATCCCAAGTTTACCCTCTCTTCAGATGTGTCTGAGACTCACATCACCTGAGGAAGACAAAAGTGTTGCATATTAGTCATGGGCTAAAAGAGCTTATGCTCTATTTCTCTCTCCTCTCTCTCTCTCTCTCTCACACACACACACACACACACACACACACACACACACACACACACACACACACACACACGCACATTAACACACACAACAAACATGAGCCCTAACAGTTACCAGGGCAACAGGTCTCCAAGCCACGTAGGGGTAATCTGTTTAGGGCAACCAAAAAAGTAAAGGGATAAAAAAAGTTTTCTAGGGAAAAAACACTTCCACATTCTAAAATGTATTGTCAAAAGTATTATAATAAATATATATATATTGTGATACATAACAGGTGCATAATTTCCTTTGGGGAAAATGTTTGGACTTTGGAGGAGTGTGTCCAAACACAAACTGTCTAAGCCTTTATAAAAAAAAGTACACTAAGATAAACATATAGACCAATGAAAATGTGTTTAAAACCTTACCTCAAGTCACAAGTGATTAATTGCATCTTCATTCATATAGTGTCGCCATTCTCTGGAACATATTTTGATATGGCCTATGAAAATGCATCAGCAACAACTCGCCAGGTAGTTAGAAAGATGCGTTCTAATTAGTCCAGAATTCCTTATATGCTGGATCTGTTTTCTTAAATGCATTCCAAACCCATTCTGCAATTATCCAGAGCCGAAGATACAGGACTTCTTTCCTCTCCTAAAAGCTCTCTGACAATGGACCTCGCGCTCCGAATAGCCACTGCTTGGTCAATGGACCCCGCCCCCACTGCTACAACAAACAAAGGCCACTATGCAATGCTCACTGAGGCATGTAGGTGCCCCTCTTAAAAGGCCAATAACTTCGGACATTCTCTGCAGTTGAGGAAACACGTCCGCCTATCCTTCCCCCTGTGTTTGTATCCCTGCAGGAATGTCTACCTCTTTGAACTTTTATTAAAACATGATGAAATATTAAACTACAATGGACTCACCCAAATTCGGCATTTATGATATTCAGATGTCAATCAATGAAATTTCGCGCCACTTGTGCGCGCCACATGTCACGTGAAAACCTAGCGATAAATTGAAAGGGTAACACTTTTAGTCATGTCGTTTACTGATGTTCGCCTACTATCTGAAAACACGTTTGGTCACTTTGTTGTATTTTCTTTACCAATTTCAAAGTTTCTATATACAGTATAGCCTTGGACAGTTTGTTTGGGCGGTTTGGCACCTGTCCTACTCCAGCTGAGTTTAGCACCTTGGCTGTGTGAATGAATGGTGCATGGTGCAGACAATTGGTTTTGTTGGGTCATCTTACAAACCATGCAGCCTGTCCTCAGAGCCATACGAAACATACTTTACGTATTTCTGGGCACCTCCAAGGCCGACAGTATGATACCCACCAATGGTTCAGTTACTTTAGACAGAACTAAAAGTAGGGAGATTGGATCAGGGAGGATGGATGGGTGTAATCTGTGACCATCTAGCAATCCAAATGTTGCGTGTTTGAGTCAAATTGGGGACAACTGTAGCATTTTAGCTAACCCTTCCCCTAACCCTTAATCTAAACTTAACCAAATTCACCAACCTGCTATGTAAATTTACCTAAACTTTGTCTTTTTAGTTCCCCTAACCTTTTACGTAAATTATCCAAACATTTGTCGTTAGTTTCCCAAAACACCAACGTAACTTCTCCCCGTAATTCACCTTTGTTGTTATGGTGCAACAAGCAACCTGAGTGGTATACTACGAAGCAAACTAGATCTACTCAGGCTTTTATAAAGCTAGCCAGCTTCAGTTATCTTCACATTCCAGGTCAGGCTTCATCCGTGTGACGGTGGATATTGCTCGTCCGCCTGCCGCTAACTCTAGCAGGCTTGTAACTGCGTGTGCATGTCGCACATGGCTAGTCGAAGGCGAACTCTTCATTGAGATAATGCTGAAATATCAATCCATTGGTGGGTCTGGCAATTTTACAGATAAACTCATGAATACACTAGCAATGGCCACCAGTCATGACTTGAATGGGAACTGCCATCTATGGATTATAATGTCATTGGTTGGTTACAGTTGTCAGTTTTCTTTTTGCAAATTTCAAAATACAACTGCGCGAAAAAACGTACAGTTTGGAAAGCAAATGCTGTCATTACTAAATGTGTAATGTGATAGGTATTTAACGTTTCCATTTTTTTTTTTACACCCACATTCTTTAAAATTGGTCCTCAACTAGTGGCTCAGACACTTATTTAGGACACATTGAGTTAGCCCTGAGTTAGCCTGCCCCAAGCAGGTTAGTTCTGAAGGATTCGTTGCCATGGAAATTTACCTGGCTAAAAGGTGAGTGACTTGCATGGTACCGGTTAACCCGAGTTGAACTCAGAGTTGACCAAAGTTACAGTACCTGCTAACTGATTCATAGTAAAGGGCTCTGGTCTCAGAGAAAGATATACAATACTATACATCATCCAAGACGTATGATAAATCACATTATCCAATTCGTATGCTATTTTATGACCTGGTAAGAGGTATCCCACTGGGCACACCACCTTATCAAAACATGGATAATTGGATAGTATTTGGTTGAGATGTTGATCAATGAGATTACAACCTATATTCACCCACTCAAAAAGACAGCCAAAAGTTAGCAGAATTTTCAATATGTTATCAATATGCTTCCCTGAGGAAGGCACAGTGATGCTGAAACGTTGGTAAATACCCATTCAATTGCTGGGAGTTTACACATGGAGTGTGCAACTTTCTTTATTTTGATAGTTTATAGTTTATTCGCCGTTAGTCAGCAGCTCCACACTAACTATTATTCTGGGTATGCGCCAGCTCATGTTTTTGAATCAATATGCTTCCAACCATCTAAAAGCACAACCTAATTCCAATGGAAAAACAATGTCTGATAAGTTGTCACCCGAATGTCTATCACTTCACTTTCAACCATTTAAAAGTAGAGCAAAGTTCAAATTGGAAAACAATGTCAGATATTATGTTTATTTATACAACAGTTGAATGGGTTATCACTGTGCTTAATACAAGAGCAGAACCAAATGACCTGGATTGCAGTTGAGATTACATTAAAAGTACATGGTGTAAGTGATCAAGGCCGTTCAAGATTCTGCACAGATTATTACAGCAATTGTGAAGACCTGCGAAGACCTATGCATGTTATCTTGAACATACTGTACACATTTTATATGATTACATAAGAAGTATAGTTACAATAACCTCAAAATGTGGCCATGGATGTGTTACTCATTTTAAGGTTGAATGTTACATCAGCTTGCAAGATAGCCTTAACTTTAGGCTATTTACTGTATTACGAAAGTAATATTGAATTTTTGGGGGTTTAAAATGCAACCAAATATCAACATTTATATGTACAGTGCATTCGGAAAGAATTCAGACTCCTTGACTTTTCCCACATTTTGTTACATTACAGTCTTATTCTAAAATGGATTTTAAAAATCCCTTCAAACTACACTCAATACCCCATCATGATAAAGCAAAAACAGGTTTCTAGAATTTTTGTAAATGTATTACTAATAAAAAACGGAACTATTACATTTACATAAGTATTTAGACCCTTTACTCTGTACTTTGTTAAAGCACCTTTGGCAGCGACAACAGCCTTCTTTTGGGTATGACGCTACAAACTTGGCACACCTGTATTTGGGAAGTTTCTCCCATTCTTCTCTGCAGATCCTCTCAAGCTCTGTCAGGTTGGATGGGGAGTGTTGCTGCACAGCTATTTTCAAGTCTCTCCAGAGATGTTCGATTGGGTTCAAGTCCGGGCTCTGGCTGGGCCATTCAGAGACTTGTCCCGAAGCCACTCTAGCATTGTCTTGGCTGTGTGCTCAGGGTCGTTGTCCTGTTGGAACCTTTGCTTTAGTCTGAGGTCCTGAGCGCTCTGGAGCAGGTTTTCATCAAGGATCTCTCTGTACTTTGCTCTGTTCATCTTTCGCTCGATCCTGACTAGTCTCCCAGTCCCTGCTGCTGAAAAACATCCCAACAGCCTGATGCTGCCACAAGCATGCTTCACCGTAGAGACGGTGCCAGGTTCCCTCCAGACGTAACGCTTGGCATTCAAGTCAAAGAGGCCCTGAGCGCTCAGGGTTTCATCAGACCAGAGACCAGGCCATATTTCTCATGGTCTGAGAGTCTTTTAAGTGCCTTTTGTCAAACTCCAAGTGAGCTGTCATGTGCCTTTTACTGAGGAGTGGCTTCCATCTGGCCACTCTACCATAAAGGCCTGAAACATATTTTTAAAATACATTTTAATACATTTTAGTTCCATCTGAGTCATCCCATTTGTGTACATTTATTTTTGGTTGAGTTGGAGACGTGAATCCAACATATTATTTGTTAACAAGTTAATAGGCTATTTATTGTATTTCAAAAGAGTGGCAGATTGAATTATCCAAGCAGAAGATACATCTCCATCAAATGTTGACATTTGGTTGTGTTGATTGGTTGTGTTGTAACAGTATAGACTTTACGTCCGTCCCCTCGCCCCGACCTGGGCAAGAACCAGGGACGCTCTGCACACGTCAACAGTCACCCTCGAAGCATCGTTACCCATCGCTCCACAAAAGCCACAGCCCTTGCAGAGCAAGGGGAACCACTACTTCAAGGTCTCAGACCGAGTGACATCACCGATTGAAACGCTACAAGCGCGCACCACCACTAAGTAGCTAGCCATTTCGCATCGGCTACATTGACAGCCCAACAAAATTCAATATCACTAAATGTCTTTACATCAAAGGTTGAAACCTTAGGCCTATTATATTGTCTATTGTTTTTGTAGAATTCTTATAATTATAATTTCTTTCTGATAATGGATCTAAAGTTGAAGATCTGATGTTGTTTTAAAGGCACAAATTCAACATATTTTATACAAGGTTTGTCAATGTTGAAATTTGCTTAAATTTCACCCTAAAAACAATGCTTGATTACTTTTATCAAATCCAATGTATTTTCAATGTATACTGAACAAAAATATAAACATAGCATGTAAAGTGTTGGTCCCATGTTTCATGAGCTGAAATAAAAGATCCCAAAAATGTTCCATTATGCACAAAAAAAGCTTATTTCTCTCAAATGTTGGGCACAAATGTATTTACATCGCTGTCAGTGAGCATTTTTCTCCTTTGCCTCCTCTCCTTTTTTTTCTCCTTTTAACATAATCCATCTACCTGACAGATGTGGAATATCAAGACCCTGATTAAACAGCATGATCATTACACAGGTGCAATTTGGTCTGCAGACAATAAAAGGCCACTCTAAAACGATGCCACAGATTTCTCAAGTTTTGAGGGAATGTGCAATTGGCATGATGACTGCAACAACCTGATCAACTCTATGCAAAGAAGACTGCTGCATGAGCTAAATGGTGGTCACACCAGATACGGACTGTTTTTTTTATATACACCCCTACCTTTTGTTTAAGGTATCTGTGACCAACAGATGCATGCATATCTGTATTCCCAGTAGTGTGAAATCCATAGACTAGGGCCTTATTTCAATTGACTGATTTCCTTATATGAACTGGAATTTAGTAAATCTTTGAAATTGTTACAAGTTCCATTCATATTTTTGTTCAGTATAGATTCCACGTCACAATACCTTGACAAATTACCTTTAAACAACGTTGATTCAACCAGTTTTTGCCCTGTGGAATGATGGGCTACTTTTGAATTGTGTAGCACAATTCGACCTATTATTCGTATGAATAACGTAGCATAATATATCATACTAAATGGAGAAGATTCATTTAGTCAAAGATTTATGCACAGAATAATACGAATTGCCCCGAGACCAGCCAGTGCAATATTGACAAAAGTCTACACTTTTTTTTGACTCAACTGGCTACGATATCTGTCAAAACTGCTTGAACCGACTTTCTTGGGGATTTATGACCAAGAGGGCAATAAATACAGAATGGCCTACTATAAAAATAAGAAAACACACTAGCAACAACAGGTTGCAAATAGAACAGGTTGCCAGAGCCACTGTGATAGTTTGAAATAGCCCCCCGGTGCCTAGGAGAGTGTGCGCCCAAGTGGACAGTTGTTACGCGAGCAGCAGGTGTTCGACGCGAGTGATTTATACCACTCGTGGAGAAACACTGTCAAATATCTCACTCATCTGAGAGCCGACAACGAGAGAGGAAGGAGTAGCGGCTTGCAATGAAACCAGTTTGAGACTGGACATCAGTGTCGGCAGCTCACTTGGACAGTGTGGGAGTTTGGTGTCAGTGCAGGCATAACCTACTTCGCCTTTTTCCTATTGGAACGAGTGAGGTGGGGACATTTACGCAGAGCCTCATACGGAGCTTCAGCAGAGGTGTGATTGGGTGAGGATATGAATGGTGCTTTGCCTGGTTCATTCTTAAATTAATCATGTGCTACACAATTCAGAAATGTGGCATATTATTTACCTGCCCACTTGGCACAGAAGTCAATTCAACGTCTATTCCACGTTGGTTAAACCTAATTTCATTCAAATTACGTGGGAACAATGTTGATTTAGTCAGTGTGCCAGGAGATACTGCTATTTCATTGTGAGTTATGAACATGTATGGATTGGGTCAAGTAACTGTACAGCTTTCATTTGATTGGAACATGTTTTTTCTAACATTGTAGAATAGAACAATTCACTCTGTCCCCTAATGGAACTTGCTGCTTTAAATAGTTTCTCCATGGCCTAATATTAGAACAAACTCCCTGTCATTGTGAGTAAATCAAGAAATACAGCAGAATGGCATGTACTGTAGACTGACACTTGGGTGACATTGGCCATGTGGAATTTAAGGTTACATCAGCAGTTATACAACAACAATAGAATGATACCCATATATTAGCCATTAATTCATGTAATAGTGCCCCCTGAATTGTCCTGAAGTACAGCTATTGATTGTCATAAATAATTGTTTTAATCAATCCTATGCTTTCACGCATAATTCATATTGATAGATATAGATAGAATATACAATAGATTTGTACAATAGATAGATTATCAATAAAATAGATCATACAATTAGTCAATCAGTCTGAAGTTATTTGAATGTTTTGATAGTGACCATCAAAATACACTGGTCTAAATGCAGTTGAGACATGTGACAGTGGGAAGGAAAACTTCAGATGGAAGGAAACCTTGAGAGGAGAGAGAGAGAGAGCTGCACTATTACAAATACAAAGATGCTATGATGTGCATTGACCTTTCCCATGCAGACACAAACAGATTGGATTCACATTAAAGTCTCATCCATCAATAAATCAAGTGAGGTTGAGGCAAACGACCAACAGCTTGCTCTGTGTTTGTGGTCTTTATGTCCAATACCAGTTGAGGTTTGATCTAATGAATTAGTGAAAACCACTGGTCTTCATGTGAGCTGTTGTTGACATGTAGAAGCACGTTGACATGTCACTCCAGGCCAAGCTGTGAGAAAAAACATCCCTAAATCGCACATGTGACCAACCCACCTCTATGGTGACGTTGTGTATGTGTGTGTTTGGTTTTACTATCCATGTGAGGACCAGAGGTCCTCATAACGATAGTAGCCTAAACAAAGAAAATTCAAACAAGTGGGGACAATTCGCTCTTCCCCACAAGGAATAAAAGCTATTTTAGATTTAGGGTTAGAATTAGGGTTAGAATTAGGTTTTAGGGTTAGGAGTTAGGATTAGGTTTAGTTTTAGGGGTTTGGGGTTAAGGTTAGGTTTTGGGTTAAGGTTAGGGTTAGAGTTAAGTTAAGGTTTAGGGCTAGGTTTGAACCCCACAAGAATAGTAAAACAAATGTGTGTGTGTGTGAAGGGGAGTTAGGGTTTTGTGGTTAAACAAGGGTATGGGTGCAGTGTTGCCCTAAAAGTAGTACCGTATTGGTGTTTAATTCACAAGCGACTGTTTGTGTGTGAATGCACAGTAATTATTTGCTGTTCATGGATGGAACAAACAGGACCCTGTCAGTGTTGTTGGACTGTGCACAGAGGGAGGTCACCGGGATTTTCAAAGCAGTGCAACAAAAAAAAAAAGAAGGGGGGCGGGGGCATACACCCCCACTCCAAAAGTGCAGCTGCATCAGAATCCATTGGCCGACATTCCAGACCTCAACCACTACACTAGTGAACACAATGCCCACTGGACAACAAAAGGAGACCAATCTAGGGCATTGAAAAACGTTGAAAACAGAAGTGAAGAGACTGGGTTTGGAGAGTGCTATACACTGCTGCTGTTAGTTGGAATACCGTTAAATAAGATTCATTTGATAATGTAAGTTGAAGATGTGTCTGATTGAAGACTGATTGTGACAGCTAGTAGCCATAGCCACTCCCTCCCTGAGTATTGGAACTGCCGTTGGGAACACCTGCTTACCCTTCCCTCCTCAGCCCTGTAGAACCAAACTATTTCAGACCAGGGGAACACATGAAGGAAAGGGGCTGGGTGGAGTGAGAGAGAGTCTGGTATATTTAGCATGCTCTATTTCTGCCCCTGCTGCTCTCGTAACCCCCCCCCCCCCCCCCTTCATACCCCCTCTCCCTGGCGCAGTGCACAGGTCTCCCAAACTGTAATAAAGGTCAGACTTTAGTGTTGGTTCAGAGAGAGAGAGAGAGAAGACCACACACAAACGCACTGCACACATGGTTCAATCTAGCCCATGCCATGTCGCTTTCAAAGGCACACTTCCAATGGCACCAATGCTTTAGGAATGCCTTGTACTGCCAAAGGTTTTACCGGAATGTAGGCCTACACCTTTCCTTAAACTTAGATCTTTCCACACATAAATCAGATACAATAATGCCATCCTTTTGGTTACTAAATTGGACTTGACGAAGATAAGCTTTTTTGTTTTACCCACTTTCTTTGGCCCTTGTTTGTTCTTCTCCACTGGCAAACAGAAAAGGGAGAAGAGTCCAAATTGCAAAATGCCCAATTGACCAAGTGACCAACATTGTTGTAGCCTAGCTTTGACGGGTAAATGCTTGCTTTATACCAAGAACTGAAATACAACATAAAATGGGGTTTTGATGCTTAGTGCTGTGGAACACATGGTAAGCCATAGTTTTTCTTTGTTTTACTATATTTTGTCTCAAGCCTAGCTTCACAACACTAACAGATAAGTGTTTGCTATGCCAATGGTTACCACAGATGTTAGGTTACTTGGGCAGTTTATCTACTGTATGGAAACCTAAGCTCTGTAATGTAAATACTGCTGTTTATAGGACTATTATTATGGCTATCATTATGGCAGCTTCAAACATGATATGACCTGACCAGTGGTCAGGTGAATAAGACTGCCCTCACAAACTAAGACTGTTGATCAAATTATTGGTCCTATTCCTAAATGTGACCAAATGGTGGCCACTGGTGTTGCTTTTCTCTGATTCTTGAATGTTTGTTTGTCAACAGTTTTCTCTCCATTGCCATCATCTTGTCCAGGTCCAAGCACAACGGTGTTGACTTCAGTCTGAGTGCTGTTGATGGGTTCCAAGAGTGTGGGAGATCGTTTTGCACAAACACACAGTCTTAAAAAGTAGTTAGCAACTATTCAAAAAGGTATGAACTACATCTACTTTATTACTTACAATTATATCTTTCTGTATTGTTTTTCACATGTTACTCTGACTGTAAATATTGTGTTTTGCTTTCAAACTAGGTATGATAAATACATAGATCTTGTGATCCGCTTGTTATATGATAAAATATTACAATATGCATTTGATAATGTATTCAATACAAATTGCACTCTATCTTGACAAATGGTCTACTGGAGTCGAGCCTAGATTGTGCCTGTGGTAGTGGTGTGGGGTTTCCCCCTACAGGCCACAGTGTGTAATGTTTCTCTCTATCTGTGTCCTGCCTGCAGCTGTAGCCCCTGTACTGAGCCTGAGCCTGGTCTGCAGCCCTCGGCCTGAGGCTGGAAGGGGATGGGGACACTGGCCCTCTGCAGCCACTACTCACAGCTGTCATGGAAACGCAGCATCATAGTGGCATTGCTACTGTTTCACCTGTGCTGCCTGCAAGGTACTTTCAATGATCCACAGCTTTTGTCTTCAAGCTTCCCAATAATGTCAAGCAACTGTGATATTTCTGTTACATGCTCAATGGAAAGACATATTTTTGCTCCTACTATTGTCAATTTGTGGTATATGATCTGGAGCTTCCACCTCTCTCCCTCCTCCCTCAGTATGGGCATCCTGTCGCATCCTGAGGTGCAACTCTGACTTTGTAGCTGTCACCCTGGACCTTGGGGGCAGCGGAGGGGGCAGCAGAGAGGGGGGAAATGCGGGTTACTGCAGCGCCCTCCGCTCCTACGCCATGTGTACCCGCCGCATGGCCCGTGCCTGCCGGGGAGATCTGGCCTACCATTCGGCTGTGCAGGGCATCGAGGACCTCCTCATCCAGCACAGCTGCCCCAGGACAGGCCCCACCGCTCAGCCCCGGCCCCTGCCACAGGCCCCCATCTCTGGGGACGCCTGCATCTACGAGAAGGGCTACCTCCAGCGTGAGGGCCGGACCCCTGACTATCTCCACTGTGGGGTGTTCGGGGATCCCCATGTTCGCACCTTCCGTGATGAGTTCCAGACGTGCGCTGTACAAGGGGCCTGGCCACTGATAGATAATGAGTATCTATACGTTCAGGCAACTAGCGCCCCCATGAGAGGAGGGGCATATGCCACGGCTCTCACCACGGTAGGCCTCATTTCTAAAATGATATACAGTAAATTATCATTTATAAAATATATATATTTTTAATTATACAACTTACGTTCCGTTCTTAAAGGCCCAGTGCAGTCAAAAATGCGATTTTCCACCCTGAGGTTTGAATAATACTGTAAAATTGTGGAAATTATTATAATGCCCTTTTAGTGTAAGAGCTGTTTGAAAAGGCCACCTGAAATATCTGCCTGTTTCAGTGGGATGGAGTTTTGGCCTACCTGGTGACATCACCAGGCAGTAAATTTGTTAATACAGCAATAAGAAAGAGAGTTCCAAACTTCTCTGTTAATAACAGCTAGTTTTCAGTTTTTCCCTCCCCACTCTTGCTTGAGTAATAGTTTTTTTTGCCAAGAAACTATCATTTTTGGGGGGACTATTTTTATTGAATATAATCAAAGTAAGTTGTTATTATTACCCATACATTATTTATTATTGAGATAAAAAAATAACTCCATTGGACCTTTAAAATATAACTATGTACAATCCATGACAGGTCTTTATACAGTCGTAGCCAAAAGTTTTGAGAATGACACAAATATACATTTTCACAAGGTCTGCTGCCTCAGTTTGTATGATGGCAATTTGCATATACTCCAGAATGTTATGTAGAGTGATCAGATGAATTACAATTAATTGCAAAGTCCCTCTTTGCCATGCAAATGAACTGAATCCCCCCAAAACATTTCCACTGCATTTCAGCCCTGCCACAAAAGGACCAGCTGACATCATGTCAGTGATTCTCTCGTTAACACAGGTGTGAGTGTTGACGAGGACAAGGCTGGAGGTCACTCTGTCATGCTGATTGAGTTCGAATAACAGACTGGAAGCTTGAAAAGAAGGGTGGTGCTTGGAATCATTGTTCTTCCTCTGTCAATCATGGTTACCTGCAAGGAAACACATGCCGTCATCATTTCTTTGCACAAAAAGGGCTTCACAGGTAAGGATATTGCTGCCAGTAAGATTGCACCTAAATCAACCATTTATTGGATCATCAAGAATTTCAAGGAGAGCGGTTCAATTGTTGTGAAGAAGGCTTCAGGGCGCCCAAGAAAGTCCAGCAAGCGTCAGGACCGTCTCCTAAAGTTGATTCAGCTGTGGGATCGGGCCACCACCAGTACAGAGCTTGCTCAGGAATGGCAGCAGGCAGGTGTGAGTGCATCTGCACGCACAGTGAGGCGAAGACTTTTGGAGGATGGTCTGGTGTCAAAAAGGGCAGCAAAAAAGCCACTTCTCTCCAGGAAAAGCATCAGGGACAGACTGATATACTGCAAAAGGTACAGGGATTGGACTGGGCTCGGGGAACAAAACATTGATATTTTGGGTCCATGGCCAGGAAACTCCCCAGACCTTAATCCCATTGAGAACTTGTGGTCAATCCTCAAGAGGCGGGTGGACAAACAAAACCCCACAAATTCTGTCAAATTGATTATGCAAGAATGGGCTGCCATCAGTCAGGATGTGGCCTAGAAGTTAATTGACAGCATGCCAGGGCGGATTGTAGAGGTCTTGAAAAAGAAGGGTCAAAACTGAAAATATTGACTCTTTGCATCAACTTCATGTAATTGTCAATAAAAGCCTTTGACACACCATAGTAACATCTGATCAAAATATCTAAAGACACTGAAGCAGCAAACTTTGTGGAAATTAATATTTGTGTCATTCTCAAAACTTTTGGCCACGACTGTACATAAATAAAGTTGCATACGTACGTCTAGCTCATTGGAAGAATGTGTGTAACAACAGGGGTGTCTCTCCACCAGATTACCATCATCTTTAAAAACTGGCGCCAGTGTATCGAGCAGCAGATCTACCAGGCGGAGCTGGACAATGTTCCTGCAGCCTTCGTGGACGGCTCAGTGACCAGCGGGGAGAGGCAGGGCCAGTACAGCCTGAGCGTCCACTCTGATCTGCCTGGGCACCAGGCTGAGATCCGTGCCGCCCACATCGGCACCACCCTGGTGGTGCGTCAGAGTGGGCGGTCCCTGGGACTGTCAGTACGCTCGCCACGCGCCATTGCTGAAGCATTCACCCCCGAGCAGGACCTGCAGCTGTGTGTGTATGGCTGCCCACCTTCACAGCGCCTAGAGACGCTACCCAGCCCCTCTTCTTCCTCTTCCCTCTCTTCCTCCTCTTCCTCCAGCCAGCTCTCTGCTGCAGCCCATGCCCACTGTGCAGCCCTCCTCCCTGCCAGGGACATCTACTACCAGGCCTGCCTGTTTGACCTGCTGGCCACAGGGGACCTCAACTCCAGCACGGCGGCCGTAGTGGCCCTGGAAGACGCCCGGGGAATGATATCAGACCCCAATAAGGTGCATCTGCTACTGGTGGGCAAGGCCGATAGGAGTAGTCCATGTTTGCCTCTGATCCTGGGTGTGGCTGTCCTATCAGAGCGTCTGGTGGCTCTGTGGACGGGGAAGTGTTTATGAACTAGTGACTGGTAGGAGCTGTGGGCATAGCATTAGCCACACTGACTCTGACCGAGCAGATGCTCTTTCTTCATACTTGATGGCCTTGTTTCATAAACAACAGGCATCACCTTTGACTGGCTGGAACATGGGATTGTGACTGGTTACAGAGGTCAATGTTTCCCTGATTCATTTTCTACCAGCAGGAGAAGCCAATGTTGACAGGAATAAATACAGGTGTTTGCTCTCAGTGAGGATAGAAGTCAACTTTTGAAGCCTGACACTAGTTGTGTTGATTCTAATCCCTTAACTACGCTGAGACAAATGTATTAAAACAATATGTATTATCCATCTCAGCACAGAGGATGGCCTGTTGCATAATTCCACAAATCCAGACAGTAAATGGCATCTTCAACAAATTTTTTGTATCACTTTCTGTTATTTTCCATTTATTTTATCATGGAGGGGAATTTAGTGTTTTGTTTATAGTAAATATAATACTACAGTGGTTTCATCCTTTGTATAGAAACTAATTTATCACTAATTTATTACGTCATCTTTGTGTGTCTACATTTGGTATGCAGTGAGTTGTAATAACGTCTCGATTCATTTCAGAAGGGACTGTTTTTGAATGTACGTTTGGTTCATATGTCAGTATTTGTAAGACAATGTTTACAATGTATTGTTCATCCTGTTCATATTTTTACCTACTGTAGTTGCCAAAGTAAAAAAGATATCTTCCCAAAGTTACTCATACCATCTTTCTAAAGCAATAGAGTAAGGAGTAAATTACAATACTATATTGATTTCCAAAGGATGGAAAATATCTCAAATTGCCTTCCATGTAATAATGTGATGTCTGACAGGGATAAAACATATTTATACCTACAGATTCTAATATATTTCCCTTTGTGAGTTTTATTAAATTGTATCGTTTTTTTCCAAGACCCGAAAATGGTCTGTATAATATCCTGAGTGTGTATTTTTGATGAGCAACCCTAACTGGGGTTTTGTGTACTTTGAAATGTCCAGTAACAACTGCAGTATTCCTCTGGAGGGGCTACTGAGGTAGCATTTGGGCGAGTTGAGTTCTCCTTCGCTGTGACTGGCAGCTCTCTTCTGCCCTCTGATGTCAGATGTCTTCTCTGGTGTACTGTCCAGCATTCCTGTTGTTGCTTCTGTGATAGCTGGAATGAGCCCATTCTAGACCCACCTTAGCTTCTCCGATGGAATAGGTCAATGTAGAAAGTGACAGTTGGGGTGGGAGGGGCAGTGGGGGTTGATCAAAAGGGGGGGAAATTGTATTTTTTTTTATTGATTGTATTGGTTATGATGTGATTCAATAAAAACAATTGTTCACAATAAAAATACAGTGAAAAGAGACAGTGAGGAACCACACCTTAACACAGTAAACAATATTAGAAAATGTAGACTTGGCAATTAAGGACACTTTATTTCAATAATCTTTCAGTGTTCTTCAGTACAAAAACAAAACACAAATCAAATTTGTGACAAAAATCCTTCATACAGTATTTACATACTGTGAATTACTAGAAGTGAAGTAAATTGAAATTAAGTTTGAACCTTACTCCCTAATGGCTCTATTCATTCAGGTCCACTTCAGCCGACATCTGCATAGTGGTTGTTTTGGCGGTGTCGGAGGTGTAACTGCGCTAGAGCTGCCAAATCCACAATTGGCTCCTGGTATTATACCTAAAGAGGACATTACCATTGGCTGCACAGCGTCTCATTAAGAGAAATCCCATGTAGCCTTGTTTACAAATATAAACACGAGATTGTGAGATGTAATCTTCACCTCGATTAGGCTGATAGAAAGCCTCATTATTTAGTAAAATTTTCAATTTGAGCGTCATTATTTCTATATAGCCTACACTTTCTCATTCTGAACTTCTAACGCCAGTGGGACGGTGTGGCTTCATGGCAGTTAACAAGAGCAGCTGCTCACCAATCTGACTGCTCCAATGCAGTTACACCTACGACACTGCCAAAACATCAGCTATTTTTCTCCCCAAGCCTCTTTTGGGGGGGACGGGGGGGGACGGTGAGAGTCCAAGAATACGTAAAGCATTCCTCCAGAGAGCTAGAACACACTAGCCCTTCCTAATGTTATGTATTATTACTGGGCAGCGAATATACAAAATATTGTTTACTGGCTTCGCACCCCAGAAACTGACTGGTGTCAAACAGAAGTCATCTCCAATTTCTCTTCCTCTTTGTCAGCTTTAGTCACCTCCAATCTTACTCTTTCAGCTTTGCGCTATACATCCTATCCAATTGTTGTCAATACTCTTAAAATTTGGCCTTAATTCCGTCAAATTCTGTGATTTCTCTATTCAAGATCCTATATGTAATAATCACCTCTTCCATCCAATCAATCTAAATTCAGCTTGAAGTCTGTGGCAGAGGAATGGCCTTACTAAGTTTAGTGACCTTTATATAGATGGCACCTTTGCCAATTTTGATGACTTCGCTATCAAATGTAATTATCCCATTCAAGTGTATTTAGGTATTTCCATGTATTTATTTGTTTGATAATCATGTCCCTTGATAACCCGTCATCTGAGAGGGAAAAGGGACTTGGTTGAGAGACCTCGGACAAAGTCTAGAATAGCGCCTTACTTGGGGTAAATGGAAGCTCCTCTTGTGCCCGGCTCGGCCTTATACAGTTTAAGGTATCCATTTCAGTAAGGCCAGACTCTCCAAATTCTACCCAAATATTGATGGTACATGTCACAGGTGTAAAAGCTCCATGGCGCATTGGACTCACATATTCTGGTCTTGTCCCAGTCTGGCAGACTACTGGTCCACTATATTTAAAACCCTTTCTGAAGCATTGGATATAGAGTTGCAGCCTAGTGCAGAAATGGCAATTTTTGGAGTACCAGACAACAATCCTTCCCTGACCAATAGACAGCTAGATGCCATTGCCTTTGCCTCCCTGTTGGCACGCAGAAGGATTCTATTGGATTGGATTCTATTGGATCTATCAATCCTCCCTCACCCTCTCTTTGGCCCAACTCATTTTACTACAATTAGACGAAATTAAGTAGACCATTCAAGGCTCAACCAACTCATTTTATTTCAGCTGGGACCTGATGATATCCAGTTAGTGTTCTTGGCCCCACCCCCAGCCCTTGAGGTTACTGCTATATTGGCCTATAGCATCACCTCCCTCCAGATTATTACTCTTGGCCCCACCTCCAGCCCTTGAGGTTACTGCTATATTGGCCTAGAAGATCACCTAATCACCTGACATTGTTAGGCTATTACATTTTTGCTTTGTACTGAAGTAATATTATGTTGTATACTTTAGTGTTGTGTTTTCTGATATGTAACTCAATGACTTTCCCTTTCTTTTTAAATGTGTTTGGAATCATTCTGGGGTTGTTGGCTAGTGCCGATTAACAATGGGTCTGATTGAATCTAGGCCTAAACCTCTCACATTGGATAATGCTAATGTTAATGCAAATCCTTTTGTATTTAGCCCAGTCCCACATTCTTTTTGTAAACAGTTGGACCCGTTATAAACACTGCACTGTTTTAACACTTACAGTGCCTTCGGAAAGTATTCAGACCCCTTGATTATTTCCACATTTTGTTATGTTAGAGCCTTATTCTTAAATTGATTAAATTGTTTTTTTCTCCTCATCAATCCACACACAATACTCCATAATGACAAAGCAAAAACAGATTTTTAGTCATTTTTGCTCATTTATTTTGAAAGAGAAATGGAAATATCACATGTACATAAGTATTCAGACTCTTTACTCAGTACTTTGCTGAAGCACCTTTGGCAGATTCAAGGGAAAGAACAGAGCAAAGTACAGAGAGATCCTTGATGAAAACCTGCCTCAGAGCGCTTAGGAGCTCAGACTGAGTTAAGGGTCTGAATACGTATGTAAATGTAATAGTTCTTTTTTTTTTTAAAGAAATGTACAAACATTTCTAAAAACCTGTTTTTGCTTTGTCATTATGGGGTATTGTGTGTGGATTGATGAGGGAAAATAATGATTTAATGAATTTTAGGATAAGGCTGTAATATTACAAAATGTGGAAAAAGTTAAGGGTTCTTCTACTTTCCGAAGACACATACACTAATATACCAACAAAAACACTCACATACACAATAGTATACTAAATAAACAATATACACAAACAATTTGAACATCAAGTTCTAATAAAATAATACCAGTGTAAACAAGCTTCAGTATCACACAGAATATCCCAATATTGCACATACACCATCCATAGATATATACTGTACAGCCCCCTGTGTTTGCGTGTGTGTGTGTGCATGCGTGTGTTTGCGTGTGCATTCGTGTGTGTGCGCATGTATGTGTGCATGTGTGTGATTGATCAATGATGGAATGTATTTAACAGTGAAAGCAGGCGGACACCAAGTCACTGACATCAGATGGTAACTCCATTTGAAGTTAGCCAGACTGGTTAACTCCAACTGAATTATCCAACCATACAGATCCCCAAGTAGTCTAACCCACAGAGGCAAGCGGTGCATAGAAACATATTCAACTACAAGCAGGGTTAGAACCAGAGTCCATTCTACTTGTCCAAAATTGTCTTGAGGCCTTCCGTCTGTGTGCATGGTTCCCAGTCACTCTGGTGCCGTTTGAATACCAATCTTAATGGTACTTCAGCCTTTGGTTTGTGAGTTTGCAGTCCACTCACTGATGACAGATCAGCTTTAAAAGGGGTAAATAACCTTTGATCTGTGAGTTTGCAGTCTGCCTGCAGATCTCATTTAATTTCACTCAAGAGGTGGAACTCATCCCAAACAGCCTCCTCGAATCAGGAACTGGTCTCCATGGTGCCAGTGAGTGTTCTTAGGCGTCTGCTAATTGGTCAGAAGTCAGCTGCTCACGGTCTGACACGTCATCCGCTGGCGGCCGAGCCCGGTCAAAGAAACCACACTGAGGAATAGAGGGTTAAGTTATACTAAAGTCCTTGTGTGTGTGTGTGTGTGTGTGTGTGTGTGTGTGTGTGTGTGTGTGTGTGTGTGTGTGTGTGTGTGTGTGTGTGTGTGTGTGTGTGTGTGTGTGTGTGTGTGTGTGTGTGTGTGTGTGTGTGTGTGTGTGTGTGTGTGTGTGTGTGTGTGTGTGTACCTTCCACATGGCCAGTGTTAGCATGGCCAGGACCAGCAGTCCCAGTAGGATGGCTAGGATGATGACCCACAGAGGAATAGCAAACGCCACATCAGGAGTTCCCCAAAGCACCAGTGTACCCATCTATAACACACACACACACACACACACACACACACACACACACACACACACACACACACACACACACACACACACACACACACACACACACACACACACACACACACACACACACACACACACACACACAGTTAGTTGCAGGCTGGATGGGGTTCAGGGTAAGGGTTATTGTAGGTACTAGTTAGGGTGGATGTCACATCTTACTGAAGTTGTGTGTTGGGGTAAGGAGGAGGGCTGGAGGCTATAGGGCAGGGTAGAGGTAAGGGTTATTGTTAGGGGTATCTTATTGAAGTGGTGTGTTGGGGTAAGGAGGATGTCTGGAAGCTATAGGGCAGGGTAGAGGTAAGGGTTAGTGTTAGGGGTATCTTATTGAAGTGGTGTGTTGGGGTAAGGAGGATGTCTGGAGGCTAAAGGGCAGAGTAGAGGTAAGGGTTAGTGTTAGGGTTATCTTATTGAAGTGGTATATTGGGGTAAGCAGAAGGGCTGGAGGCGGTAAGGCAGGGTACACTCTTAGAATTAGTGGTGACTAAGAACCCTGGAGATCCTTGAGGAGCCATTGATAATGGTTCACACTTGCACCTATGGTTAGGTTCTAGGAGCATGCGCAGACCAGCTGGCTGGTGTATTTACGGACATGATCAATCAATCCTTATCCCAGTGTGCTGTCCCCACATGCTTCAAGAGGGCCACCATTGTTCCTGTTCCCAAGAAAGCTAAGGTAACTGAGCTAAATGAGTATCGCCCCGTAGCACTCACTTCCATCATCATGAAGTGCTTTGAGAGACTAGTCAAGGATCATATCACCTCCACCCTACCTGACACCCTAGACCCACTCCAATTTGCTTACCGCCCAATAGGTCCACAGACGACGCAATCGCAATCACACTGCCCTAACCCATCTGGACAAGAGGAATACCTATGTAAGAATGCTGTTCATCGACCACAGCTCAGCATTTCAACACCATAGTACCCTCCAAACTCGTCATTAAGCTTGAGACCCTGGGTCTCAACCCTGCCCTGTGCAACTGGGTCCTGGGCTTCCTGACGGGCCGCCCCCAGGTGGTGAGAGAAGGAAACATCTCCACCCCGCTGATCCTCAACACTGGGGCCCCACAAGGGTGTGTTCTCAGCCCTCTCCTGTACTCCCTGTTCACCCATGACTGCGTGGCCATGCACTCCTCCAACTCAATCATCAAGTTTGCAGACGACACTACAGTGGTAGGCTTGATTACCAACAATGACGAGATGACTTATAGGGAGGAGTTGAGGGCCCTTGGAGTGTGGTGTAAGGAAAATAACCTCACACTCAATGTCAACAAAACAAAGGAGATGATCGTGGACTTCAGGAAACAGCAGAGGGAGCAGCCCCCTATCCAAATCGACCGGGACAGTGGTGGAGAAGGTGGAAAGTTTTAAGTTCCTCCGCATACACATCACGGACAAACTGAAACGGTCCACCCACACAGACAGCGTCGTGAAGAAGGCGCAGCAGCGCTTCTTCAACCTCAGGAGGCTGAAGAAATTTGGCTTGTCACCAAAAACACTCAAACTTTTACAGATGCACAATCGAGAGCATCCTGTCAGTCTGTATAACCGCCTGGTACGGCAACTGCTCTGCTCACAACCGTAAGGCTCTCCAGAGGGTAGTGAGGTCTGCACAACGCATCACCGGGGGCAAACTACCTGCCCTCCAGGACACCTACACCACCCGATGTCACAGGAAGGCCAAAAAGATCATCAAGGACAACAACCACCTGAGCCACTGCCTGTTCACCCCGCTATCATCCAGAAGGCGAGGTCAGTACAGGTGCATCAAAGCAGGGACAGAGAGACTGAAAAACAGCTTCTATCTCAAGGCCATCAGACTGCTAAACAGCCATCACTAACATTGAGTGGCTGCTGCCAACATACTGACTCAAATCTCTAGCCACTTTAATAATTAAAATTGTATGTAATAAATGTATCACTAGCCACTTTAAATAATGTTTACATACCCTACATTACTCATCTCATATGTATATACTGTACTCTATACCATCTACTGCATCTGCCTATGCCGTTCGGCCCTCGCACATCCACATATCTTTATGTACATATTCTTATTCATTCCTTTACACTTGTAAAGGTAGTTGTTGTAAAATTTTTTGATTAATTGTTAGATATTACTGCATGGTCGGAACCAGAAGCACAAGCATTTCGCTACACTCGCATTAACATCTGCTAACCATGTGTATGTGACAAATAAAATGTGATTTGTTTTGGAAGAACCTTTAATGTTTTAATGTAGAAAAACCCTTGACTGGAGGCATGGCTTAGTAGGGACGTGGCTTTCAGATAGATCTTTTTAGGGGGTAAATGTCATTCTTGTTCATCTGTTCTTTTAAAAAATATTTTTTATTTTTGCATTTTCCAAATAAGAACATTCAAAACAAAAGTGAAAAGATATTAGACAGCAACAGGACAAAATGACAGTAACAGACGAGCGTAATATATATATATATATATATATATATATATTTATATATATATATATATATATATACATACATACATACACAAACATACAATAAATAAGTCATAATAAAGACTAAAATAAAAAATAAAAATAATGAGCCATTGGATCATAAGCTACATGCTATACATTACGTGTGAAACATGATATAAGGGTTATATAGAGATTCAATCAATGAGATTGGGGGGAGATTCTCCATATAGTCAATAAAAGGTTGCCAAATTCTGTAAAATGTCTTTAACTTATTCCTCAAGCAGTAAGTGATTTTCTCCAAAGGGATACAACTATTAACTTCCGATAGCCACATTGCAACTGGCAGGGAGGAATCCAATTTCCATTTCAAGGCAATACATTTCGTGGCCATTGCTAGCAATATTTCTGTTAGCTTTATTGTATGGCTTTGCCTAAGATTGGAGTTAGTAAAGTTACCCAGTAGACAGACCTCCGGGTCTAAAGGGAATGCAACCCCGTGAATTGAGGATATGGTATAGCATACCCCCTGCCAGAAACCGTGTAGTTTTGAACACTGCCAAGTGGAATGGAGGAATGTTCCTTCATCTGAGCCACATCTAAAACATAGGGAGGAGATATCTGGGTTGAACTTGTGCAGTCTAGATGGGGTGAGAGTCACCCTAATAAAGTTTCGTAGTTGTAGGTAGCTAAAGAAGTCCCTGTTAGGCAAGTGGTATTTCTGTTTCAGCTGATCAAAAGACATAAGAACTCCCTCCTCGTAACAATGTTCCAGAAGAGTGATCCCCTTATCAGACCATGGTCTAAAGTTACTATTCTGGAAAAACATAGGGATCAATCTATTGTTCCATAAAGGGGTTTTAGGGGAAAGGAATCCCCCTCGTCTGAACAGCTCATGCAGTTTGCACCATGCCAGGACAGAATGTATGACTAAAGGTTTGTCTGTGATGGTTTTTATAGATTTTCTGTCCCATTTGTAAAACAATTCTGCCCCAGTGTCATCATTTACCGCAAGCTTTTCAATGTTCAACCATGAGGGAGAGGGACCATTGTCAAACCTCTGAGCCAGAAACCTAGACTGTGCAGCCCAGTAGTACATTCTTTAAGCCCCCTTGACCGTAATCAAAGTTCAGATAATCCAGACCAAGCCTAGGGGTTTTGCCGTGCCAGATAAACCGTCTGGTCAGCTTGTCGAGAGAGGAAAAGAATGCTGCGGGCACAGGGATAGGGAGAGATTGAAACAAATATAGAAATCTGGGCAGGACATTCATTTTAATTGCATTGATTCTACCCAGTAGAGTGAGAGGCAAGTCCATCTATTTACAAAGGTCACCCTCCACCTTTTGCAACAAGCTGGCCAGATTAAGTTTATAGAGGTTGTGCAGGTTACCATCCACCATTATGCCCAAATATGTGAAGCCCATAGGCGACCATCTAAAAGGAAACTTGTGCTTGATGGTATGGTAGTCAAAGACAGACAACGGTAAGATTTCGCTTTTATCAAAATTGACCTTATATCCAGAGAAAGACCTATAACACTGTAGTAGGACCTGCAAGTGAGAGAGGGAGTGTTCTGGTTTTGTTAGAAATAAGATAAGGTCGTCCGCAAAGAGTAATAATTTATGGGTATGGGGGCCCACCTCAAAGCCATGTAAGTCAGGGTACGTTCTAATAGCCTCAGCTAAAGGTTTGATGGCGAGGGCAAAGAGGTCAGGGCTAATTGGGCAACCTTGTCCGTTCCCCCTATAGAGAGGGAAAGAGGAGGAAGTAATCCCATTGGTAGCAATCCTAGCTTTAGTTGATTTGTACCTAAACCAAACTTTTCTAAGACGTGAAAGAGTTATGGCCATTCAACCCTATCAAAGGCCTTTTCAGCGTCGAGGGAGACTGCGACACTAGGCATTTTGTTTTTGTTAGCAAGGTGAATTATATCAAAGAACCTTCTGAGATTATTGGGGGACAATCTATTAATTATGAAGCCAGTCTGATCTGGGTTGACCAACAGGGGAAGACATGACTCCCGTCTCTTAGATAGCATCTTGGTGACCAGTTTACAATCCGTGTTAAGGAGATTGGTCTATAGGAGGCGGACTTTTTCCCTTTCTTGTGGATTACAGTAATCACTGCTTGAGAGAAAGACTCTGGAAAGCAGTTGTCTTCCCCGGCTTTTTAAAGTACCTCCATAAGGTAGGGGACCAACAGCTCCCTAAATTCTTTATAGAACTCTGGAGGGAAGCCATCCTCCCCAGGTGATGTATTAGAAGGTAAGGATTTAATGGCCTCCAACAATTCAGGAATTGAGAAATGTTCACTCAGGCGCTCTCTGTCTTCCTCTGACACCTGTTCATCTGTTATATTGTCATCATATGTTAAGGTTGAACACTGACAGTTGTGTAGCTTCAATGGAGCTTACAGAGGTGTATGAGCTCCTCAAGAGCCTATGCAAATCCCAAAGTTGGAATAGTTACCACTTTATAACTTGAATGAATTACATTTTATTTTTGTGTGTCAAATCGCCAATCGGCAACCCATCCCCTATGGGATTAATTGACACATAAACAATCATTACAATAATTCACTATGGTATTTAAATTATAATTCTTCTTCCGGTGTTCTCTACATTGCACATCGCATAAAGTGGTCTTTTGCGGGTACTATTTAATGAAGCTGCCAGTTGAGGACTTTTGAGGCGTCTGTTTCTCAAACTAGACACTGATGTACTTGTCCTCTTGCTCAGTTGTGCATCGGGGCCTCCCACTGTTCTGTGAAGGGAGTAGTACACAGCGTTGTATGAGATCTTCAATTTCTTAGCAATTTCTCACATGGAATAGCCTTAATATCTCAGAACAAGAATAGACTGACGAGTTTCAGAAGAAAGGACTTTGTTTCTGGACATTTTGAGCCTGTAATCGAACCCACAAGTGCTGATGCTCCAAATACTCAACTAGTCTAAAGAAGGCCAGTTTTATTGCTTCTTTAATCAGCACTTGAAAAACTTTTTTTTGCTTTTCTTTAAAAAACGAGGACATTTCTAAGTGACCCCAAACTTTTGAAAGGTATTGTATGTATATGTAATCAGTAATGTTAATATCATTATTATTTTATTAGAATATGTAATATGCAGTGTATAAACTTAACATGATGAGCAGGAATGACATTTACTCATAATGGGTGGCCAAATAAGCCATGCCTCCAATCTTCTGATAGGCTCGCAGACTCTACAATATATTATTGAAAAAGTTCAAAATTGAACCCCTCCCATCACAAAAAGGTTCCTGTTTCAACCTTTAAACAGGGGTTCCTCAAAGACCAGTGGTGTAAAGTACTTAAGTACTTTTTGAACTGGAAAAGTTCCCTGTGTGGCAATATTTTGAATCTCAGAAGGTTCTTCCAGGCTCCTTTTCTCATAAGAGTGTAGAGGTATGGGTTAGTGTCAGGGATATCTTACTGAAGTGGTGTGTTGGGGTAAGGAGGAGGGTTGGTGGCGGTAGGACAGGGCCGTCACTCTGAAGGACACGGTAGAGTTGAGAAGGTATGGGTTAGTGTCAGAGGTATCTTACTGAAGTGGTGTGTTGGGGTAAGGAGGAGGGTTGGAGGCGGTAGGGCAGGGCCGTCACTCTGAAGGACACGGTGGAGTTGAGGAGGTATGGGTCGTTACGTCTCTGCAAGGTGAATACATGTTATAGATACTTTATTTCTTAATACTAATAATAACATTAATACATACAATAATACTAATACTCCCATCAGTATATAAGTCTGGGTTTATGTTTGTGTGCTTGTGCTCACCTGGAGGAAGGTGTGAGCCCAGAGTCGGGAGCGGATCTTGACTACAGCGCTCTGACCACGGTCCAACCGCCCGACCACACACAGAACTCTTAGACAAATGATGTTACTGCAGTTCTACAGAGAGAAAGAGAGTTCATATACATTCCAAAACTGCTGCTGTATACCAAACAAGCTGACACTGAAAGTAAGTACCAGGGTCTTGCTGCTGTAGGGCTGGGCAGCATTGGTGGCTCGCCTGTAGCGGTGAGGAGAGCTACTGTTCCTCAGAAAGCCCAACAGTTCTGGAGTGTCCTGGACAGAGGATGTCTGAGAGAGAGAGAGACAGAAAGAGAGATAGAGCGAGCGAGTGTGAGAGCGAGAAGGAGAGGAGATAATGAAGTCACATTATTACAAACCACTTTTAAGACCAACCAATCATCTAAACATAAAACACCACAGGTACACACTTACAGTACCTTGCTAAAGTTATCACATTTTTATTATAATTTTTTAAAATATAATTTTTATTAGACTTTGACATTACATAGTATTTTGTCTAAACAAAAAATTACAATGAAGTCCATTTGAATCCCACTTTCTAACACAATAAAATGTGAAGAAATCCAAGGGGTTTGAACACTATTGCAAGGCATACATATTGTAGATGACACACTGTCTAGTAGCCTGATCAGCAGCCTTGTAGTCAGTTTTCAACCTTGTGGAAAAATAAAAGACCAAACAACACAGGGATTCTGGGTTACTCTGGTTCTCTTGATGTTTGATCAGATGCCCTTGGTGCTATTTTTTTTATATCCACCACATGTTGACTTCTCACGTAGTGGGCTAGTTCTTGTTGACGTGTTTCTATAAAGATTCCCCATTCTGCCCCCCCCCCTTCTTTTTGCTGGTACTGAGACTCATAGACATTTCATTACTATTGAACTAAGGCATCATTCAAAATGAGGGGTGTTGTAGCTATGCTGGTGCTTGATGTTCTATCTGTCTGGGGCCTGGGCTGAGGGAGAGAGTAAAGGAGGGATGGATCAGATTGACCAGAACATTCTATTCACTACCATAGATGCTGTCTGGGATGAGCTGTATCACCTGAGACTCATGCTGAACAACACAAAGAAACGAGTAGAGAAGTTGGAGAATAAGAACACAGGTACTGTAGTAATGCACATATAGACAGAGAAAGAAAGAACAAAGGTAGCCTCACGTAATAATACAGGTAATGAAACCAATCACACTGCAAAAGTAAGTAGTGCTTAACTCTCATTCTGTATTGATTGATAAGTTTGGACATTTATGTTGGTGCCATTTCAGTCCTGGGGGGGGGGGACAGAGTGGTCAAGCTGAAGACAGAGAACACATATAATCATCGTTAGATGTCATTTCCTAAATGGATTTAGATAATAATTCACTCAATAGAAAAGTCAGCTGCTGAAATGGATCATACACAGGCTACAGTATATCTTTATCATTAAAGCTCAAGCAGCAGAACTGACAGACCTAGACGACAGACAGAGTGCCAATGTGATACTGACGTTCCATTTACAGATCTAGAATGAAGGTGATGACAAAAATGCTAATTTGACAAAATACGATTTAGTTCATTAGCTCAATCAAAAATGTACAGCTGTGGATTTTGCTGGACATTTTATGATAATGTACAAGACACATTTCCTTATGATTTCAGCCCAGAGTTACCGCAAAGGGATTGCTTAGCACAGGGGTTCCCATCTTTCTTTAAAGGTAGACTTCATAAGAACTATTGTGCCTCAGATGAGCATAGCTAATTTCAGGGAGAAATAAACAAAGCTTTGTTTTAGCTGCATCTCAGCTACATATTTTCATGCTATTTCAGTCCTGGAGGCCAGAGTGACAGCCAGTGAGAGCCAGGTGGTGGAACTGAAGAAAGAGAATGCAGGTAATAAGGAGACTACTATGAATTAACATGATGTAGCACATTTTTTTTTGCATATGAGATGTATGATTCTGTAAGTGAAGTTTTGAACTTGTCATTTTAAAAAGCTCTATGTCACATTGCTGGTCTCCTCACTCTCTTCCAATTCACCAGTGGATGCAGTTACTACTAGAAGTTGTTGATCCATTTTCAGTTCTCATACCACAACCATTAAACTCTGTAACTGTTCTAAAAATACCATTGGTCTCAAAGTTAAAAAAAAGTAACCTTTATTTAACTCTGCAAGTCAGTTAAGAACAAATTGTTATTTACAATGACGGCCTACACCGGCCAAACCCGGACGACGCTGGGCCAATTGTACGCCGCCCTATGGGACTCCCAATCACTGCTGGATGTGAAACAGCCTAGATTTGATTCCTTCCTCTCTACAACTGAGTTAGGAAGGACGCCTATATCTTGTAGTGACAGGATCTATTGATACACCACCCAAAGCCTAATTAATAACTTTTAAATGCTCAAAGGGATATTCAGCATCTGCTTTTTTAAATTTGTACACATCTACCAATCGGTGGCCTTCTTTGTGAAGCATTGGAAAACCTCCCTGGCCTTTGTGGTTGAATCTGTGCTTGAAATTCACTACTCGATTGAGGGACCTTACTGATAATTGTATGTGTGGGGTACAGTAGTCATTCAAAAATCATGTTAACCAATTTTATTGAACACGGAATGAGTCCATGCAATTTATTATGCGATTTGTGAAGCACATTTTTACTCCTGAACTTATTTATGCTTGCCATAACAAAGGGGTTGAATACTTATTGACTTAAGACATTTCAGCTTTACATTTTTGATTAATTAAAAACCTTTTCAACAAACAAAATTCCACTTTGACATTATGCGGTATTGTGTGTAGGTCAGCGACACAGTATCTCAATTTAATAAATGTTTAATTCAGGCTATGACACAACAAAATGTGGAACAAGTAAAGGGGTGTGAATACTTTCTTTAGGCACTATATATACACACCTATTTCAATATTTATTTTACTTTCTTTACTTTCAGCCCCATGGGTAAGGGGTGGTATGGGGAGGGTTTTCTATGGTTTGGGAAGGGGTGGGAAACATGGGGGTAGGGGGAGTTGTATGGAGACATGTTGGCTGGGGGAATGGGATGGGAAGGGGTGGGAAACATGGGGGTAGGGGGAGTTGTATGGAGACATGTTGGCTGGGGGAATGGGATGGGAAGTTGGGGGAGGCCCACTTCTTTTTTATTTTCCTGTTTATACTGAATTTACTATTTATTGTTAAACTCTGTATGTATTTCTTACAATTTTTTGTTGCTGGTGAGCGGCAGATTACAAGTTTTTATAAACGTATACTTTTGAAATGGATAATGTACCCCCCAACAAATAAGTAAATAACTAAAACAATTCTAATTTGGTCACAAAAAAACAGCAATGGTCGATATGTTCAGCAATGTTTATTTTCATGCTACTTCAGCGCTGGAGGCCAGAATGACAGCCAGTGAGAGCCAGGTGGACGAAGTGAAGAAAGAGAATGCAGGTAAAGCACTAATATTAACTTCACCCTCATGTATTCTGACAGTAAATAACACTTACAACTAATAAAACATTCTACATTTTCCAACTGTCTGATCTTAGTCCTGGAGGCCAGAGTGACAGCCAGTGAGAGTCGGGTAGCGGAACTGAAGAAAGAGAATGCAGGTACAGTAAGATAAGCTATATGGTGCAAACAAGTGTTTTTCTGCTCATTTACCGTTAATTACTCTCATACTACTTCAGCCCTGGAGGCCAGATCCACAGCCAGTGAGAGCCAGCTGAAGGATCTGAAGGGGAAGAATGCAGGTGACTAAAATGTTTTACTTGTAAGAACTACTACATACTGTGTATTCCTCACCTGAACATGATTCAGCTCATTTCAGGATATGAAAAGCAATGTGATGTAACAAAGCTATATCAGGGTTCATTGTTTTTATCATTAAAAAAATGATAGACCTGGAGGCCAGAGTGACAACCAGTGAGAACCAGGTGGAAGACTTGAAGAAAGAGAATGCAGGTAATAACGAGATGTTTTAAAAATATATATATTGAGTTAACTTTCTCAATAGAAACAACAACATATTGGATATTGCCTATTACATATGGATGTTACATATCGTCTACTATGTTTATATGATTCCAGGCCAAGCAGCACTAATGTTATCCTTGGAAAGCCAACTAACAGCCCTTCAGAGCCAGATGGCAGAACTGAAGAAAGAGAATGCAGGTAATAATTAAATGTGTTCTGATGAACTATTGAGTTAATAATTTGCTCAATAGAAGAAAATAATAATCACAGTTCTGGATAATACCTTTTGCCTCTTTACTAGATTTCTATAATTCCAGATCAAGCAGCACAGCTGTCAGCCCTGGGGAACACAGTGACCGCCAGTGAGAGCCAGGTGGCAGAGCTGATGGCCAAAAATGCAGGTGACTAAAATGTTTTACTTATCAGAGCTAATGCATGTACGCTTCACCTGCACATGATTCAGCTAATGTTAGGATGTAATCAAGCAAAGCGACGTTACAAAGCTTCATCACAGTTCATTGTTTTCTTGTATGCCATATTTCCTAGCCCTGGAGGCCAGAGTGACAGTCAGTGAGAGTCATGTGGCAGAACTGAAGGGAAAGAACGCAGGTGACTATTTATCTTTACTTATAAGAACTACCACATATTAGCTCTCACTTTAACATGATTCCGTTTATTTCAGGATATCATAAAGCTACATCTTGGTTTAACATTTTTTTATCATAAATTATGCTAAAACATAAACTATTTTCTAGCCCTGGAGGCCAGAGTGACAGCCAGTGAGAAACAGGTGGAGGAGCTGGAGAAAGAGAATGCAGGTAATGATTACATGTGAATTGAAAATAATTCAGTTAATAATTAATTGCCTAGAAAGATGAACAACTTTGGATATTGACTTATATGATTCAAGACCAAGCAGCACAACTGTTATCCTTGGGGAGCAGAGTGGCAACCCTTCAGAGCCAGGTGGCAGAACTGAAGAAAGAGAATGCAGGTGACTCAAATGTTTCACTTATAAGAAAGACTACATGTATTCTTCACCTGCACATAATAAGATTCCGCTCATTTCAAGATATGAAAAACCAAAGTGACGCAACAAAGCTACATACTTTTCAAAATAAATGATTTTCTTGCATAAATGATCTCCTAGCCCTGGAGGCCAGAGTAACAGCCAGTGAGAAGCAGGTGGCAGAACTGATGGGAAAGAATACAGGTGGCATTTTTTTTACATATAAGAGCTACTACATGTGTGCCTCACCTGAACAGGATTCAGCTAATGTTAGGACGTGATAAAGCAAAGCAATGTAACAAAGCTACATCACAGTTAATTGTTTTCTTGTATGCATTATTTTCTAGCCCTGGAGTCCAGAGTGACAGTTAGTGAGAATCATGTGGCAGAACTGAAGGCGAAGAACGCAGGTGACTCTATACACTATATATACAAACGTATGTGGACACCCCTTCAAATTAGTGGATTTGGCTATTTCAGCCACACCGTTGCTGACAGGTGTATAAAATCGATCACACCGCCATGCAATCTCCATAGACAAACATTGGCAGTAGAATGGCCTTACTGATGAACTCACTGACTTTCAACGTGGCACCGTCATAGGATACCACCTTTCCAACAAGACAGTTTGTCAAATTTGTGCCCTGCTAGAGCTGCCCCAGGCAACTGTAAGTTCTGTTATTGTGAAGTGGAAACGTCTAGGAGCAACAACGGTTCAGCTGCTAAGTGATAGGCCATACAAGCTCACAGAACGAGGCCGCTTAGTGCTGAAGCATGTAGCGCATAAAAATAATCTGTCCTTGGTTGCAGCACTCACTACTGAGTTCCAAACTGCCTCTGGAAGCAACGCCAGCACAGGAACTGTTAGTCGGGAGCTTCATGAAATGGGTTTCCGTGGCCGAACAGCTGCACACAAGCCTAAGATCACCATGCACAGTGCCAAGCGTTGGCTGGAGGGGTGTAAAGCTTGCCACCATTGAACTCTGGAGCAGTGGAAACACGTTCTCTGGACAAATGAATCACACTTCACCATCTGGCAGTCCGACGGACGAATCTGGGTTTGGCGGATGCCAGGAGTATGCTACCTGCCCCAATGAATAATGCCGACTGTACAGTTTGGTGGAAGAGGTATAATGGTCTGGGGCAGTTTTTCATGGTTCGAGCTAGATCTAGAGAAATTAAATCTTAACGCTACATCATACAATTACATTCTAGATGATTCTGTGCTTCCAACTTTGTGACAACAGTTTGGGGAAGGCCCTTTCCTGTTTCAGCATGACAATGCCCCTGTGCCCAAAGCAAGGTCCAAACAGAAAAGGTTTTTTCGAGATCGGTGTGGAAGAACTTGACTGGCCTGCACAGAGCCCTGACCTCAACCCCATCGAACACCTTCAGGATGAATTGGAACGCTGACTGTGAGCCAGGCCTAATCGCCCAATGTCGTTGCCCGACCTCACTAATGCTCTTGCTGCTGAATGGAAGTCCCTACAGCAATGTTCTAACATCTAGTGGAAAGCCTTCCCAGAAGTGTGGAGGCTGTTATAGAAGCAAAGGGTGGAAAAACTCCATATTAATGCCCATGATTTTGGAATGAGATGTTCAATGAGCAGGTGTCCACATACCTGTGGCAATGTAGTGCATCTTTACTTATAAGAACTACCACATATAGGTCTCAATTTAACATGATTCAGCATATTTCAGGATATCATAAAGCTACATCTTGGTTTAACATTTTTTTATCATAAATTATGCTAAAACATAAACTATTTTCTAGCCCTGGAGGCCAGAGTGACAGCCAGTGAGAAACAGGTGGAGGAGCTGGAGAAAGAGAATGCAGGTAATGATTACATGTGAATTGAAAATAATTCAGTTAATAATTAATTGCCTAGAAAGATGAACAACTTTGGATATTGACTCATATGATTCAAGACCAAGTAGCTGAACTGTTATCCTTGGGGAGCAGAGTGACAACCCTTCAGAGCCAGGTGACAGAACTGAAGAAACAGAATGCAGGTAACAAGAAGTGTTTTGAAAAACGATTGAGTTAATAATTTACTCAATAGAAAAAAGCACAGCTCTGGATATTGTTTATTGCCTCTCTACAATGTTTATATAATTTCAGCCCAAGCAGTAGAACTGTCAGACTTGAAGAACAGATTGACAACCAGTGAGAGTCAGGTAGCTGAACTGAAGAAAGTAAATGCAGGTAAGATATATTGTGCAAAAGTGTGTGTTTGATATCCATTTTTACTGTTAATTATTTTTATACTATTTCAGCCCTGGACACCAGATTGACAGCCAGCGAAAGGCAGGTGGCAGAACTGAAGAAAGCGAATGCAGGTGACTCAAATGTTTCACTTATAAGAAGGACTACATGTATTCTTCACCTGCACATAATAAGATTCCGCTCATTTCAAGATATGAAAAAACAAAGCGAAGTAACAAAACTACATCATGGCTTATCATTGTCATCATAAATGATGTTCTTGCATAAATGATCTTCTAGCCCTGGAGGCCAGAGTGACAGTAGGTGAGAGTCATGTGGCAGACCTGGAGAAAAATAATGCAGGTAATGATGATAAGCAATTGGCTATGAAAAATATTTAGTCAAATAAGTCACTGGAAACATGAACATTTCTGGAAATTCACTTGTGTTAGCCTTGAGGACCAGAGTGACAGCCAATGAGAGCAAGCTGGATGAACTGAAGAAAGAGAATGCAGGTAATAATGAACTTAGAAAAAGTGAATCATTTGTTCAATAGAAGAAAGAAGAAAAACCACAGCTCTGGATATTGTCTTTTGCCTCTCTAAAATATTAATATAATTTCAGCCCAAGCAGCAGAACTGTCAGACTTGAAGAACAGAGTGACAACCAGTGAGAGCCAGGTGGCAGAGTTGAAGAAAGAGAATGCAGGTAATGAGTAGTACATTTTTTAAGAAGATGATGAACGCCTCTGGATATTGACGTGCATGATTCCAGCCCAAGCAGCAGAACTGTTAGCCTTGGGGTCAGAGTGACAACCAGTGAGAGGCAAGTAGCGGAGCTGGAGAAAGAGAATGCATGTAACTATGCTGCACTAATAAGAGCTAGGCTACAATCACTCTCCTGGACCGCTGACTGATCTAATTGATCTAATCAGGATGTATCTAAGCACAGCAATGACAACAAAGCTACCTCAGAGTATGAGTTTATTAAGATATTATTTTCTTGCTATTTCAGCCCTGGAGGCAAGATTGAGTGTCGCTGAGAGCCAGGTGGAGGAACTGAGGCTAGGTAAGAACAGATCAATTCAATCAAACCCACAGTATGGTATGAAATGAAGACATTTTAGACATTACGGTGGACTTGATCGAATTCATTCTCATGTATTCGCAGACAGAAGACAGGTGGCCTTTTCTGTTGGTTTGACGGACTCAGGATATGTGGGACCCTTCCAAACTGAGATCACTCTGGTCTATGAAAAAATCTTCACCAACATCGGCAACGGTTACGACACAAACTCTGGTACAGCTTACGCCGACAATACTACAGATGAAACTTACACAGTAACAATACTACAGGTTCACCCACACAGCAATACATCTACAACTCAGAGAAAGGTATAAACATAAACACACAATCTCCATGCTCACGTGTCCACCACAGGAGGCTGCTGAGGGGAGGACGGCTCATAACGTTGTCTGGAATGGCGTGAATGGAATGGTATGTGTTTGATGTGTTCGATACCATTCACTTCAGTCCGTTCCAGTCATTACTATGAGCCTGTCCTACCCAATTATGGTGCCACCGGGCTCCTGTGGTGCCCACAGGGGCCAGCTACTGGCACAGACCCCAACCATTAGCAGGCTGCTACAGTGCCTAAAAGAGATGGATAGTGCTGATCTCTCCCTGCTTCCCCTCTGATACAGGTATGTTTTCAGCACCAGTGAGAGGAGTCTACTACTTCACATTCACCTCCATGGGCCGAGAGCCTGGACAGAAAATGGGTGTTTTCTTGGTCAAAAATGGAGAGCAAATGATATACAACGTCCAGGACAACTTCCATGGTGGTTATGAGTATATGACAGGCGCCGTGGCTCTGGAGCTAGAGAAAGATGACCTGGTGTACTTAAGGCTTCCTAAGGGCTGGGGGCTGTACGATGACAACTACAACCACATTGTCTTTACTGGCATCCTGCTCTTCACCACCAACCCTGCTATGGGCCTACTCCACTAGTCCCTCTCCGTCCTCCTACAGTCTTCAATAAACATGGAATGAGTGACTTTGTCCTGTCATCATTAAAGCACATTCCTCAGTCATCATCACAAACATAAGCCAGACGGTAGATGACACCCCGTTACCCTATTTTATTATGAGAAGAACCAAGCTACATCAATGCTAGATTGGGTCAGCACACTTTGATCTACCTGGGCTGTAACTTCACAAAAGCATTTATGCCATTGTTTCTAAAACATTGAAGACCAATACAGGTTAATAAATATAGAACATCATTGCATGAGTACAGGGTCGTGTCCAGTCTCAGCAGGAGGTGTGGTTGTGTTACCTGTAGGCCCAGGGGGTTGAGGCTGGTGTTGCTCCGGCAGCTGATTGGTCCGACTGTCAGAACCTCCAGAGCGTAGAGCAGGTGTTCGTCACGGAAACGAGAGGGCCAGCCCACCTGGAGCTCCGCCTCCCGGATACTACTGGGACCTGAGTTATGGAGCTGAGAGAGTAAGAGGGAAAAAGAGAGGAGAGACAGAGAGATGAGAAGAAGAGAGAGAGGGAGGAGTAGAGAGAGGAGATGGATAGAGAGGGGGGAGAGGAGTAGAGAGAGGAGATGGAGAGAGAGGGGGGAGAGGAGTAGAGAGAGGAGATGGAGAGAGAGGGGGGAGAGGAGTAGAGAGGGAAAAAGAAAGAAAGAGAGAGTGAGAGCGAGAGAGTATGAGAACACCAAGCCACTCAGCTTAGCCCCTTTCCACACACTCATTAATTCTGAGGGTGATGATGGTGAGTCCCCCAAACAGGACATGGTCTCAGCGCTCCAGGCAGGAATTCTCGGAGAGAGAAACTCTGGCTGACCTAACTATAACCAGCTGGACAGACTGCAGGACAGGAGAACTGCAGTCCCAAACCCTGTAGACATCCAGCAGATGTCCCGCTTCACTGCCTCTTCAACACACACATACACACACAAACGTATGTCTGATCCCCCCTCTTATCCCCCCCCTATCTCTTCCTTTATGACAGTAATTACCACTGTTCAGGAGGCCTTTGATCAGACAGCAGCCAGTACTTACAGGGCTACTGCTTTTACTGTGTGTGTATGTACCTCGTAGATGTGTGTGACCTGGGGTCCTACGTCATCCTCTTTGACCGGCTTCTCTTTGGGCTCCCAATGAGGAAACGGAAGAACCACCTGAGAGGGATGACACACCCTGGAAAGGGAGAGAGAGAGAGAGAGGCAGAGAGAGAGATGGGAGAGAGAAAGAAAGAAAAAGAGGAGCGATAGAGAAAGAAAGAGAAGAGAAGAGAGAGAGAGTATGAGAACAAATGATTTACAACGTCCAGGACAACTTGGGGGGTGAACACCAAGCCACTCGCCACTCCGCTGCCAAACACAACTTACCCATTGCCGGTTGGACCTTAACATCCCGCCCTCCAGTCCCAACACACACAGCCCCCCCACAGATCACTCACTGTCTGTTTGTGTGTACAACATCTGTAGACCCAGCCAAGTCACTCTGGGGTCCAGGCTTTGAAGTGTGTTTGTGTGTCTGTGTGTGGGGGGGGGTGGGGGGGGGGGGGGGTGGTAAAACAAGGAACATCCGGACAAGTGGGGACTGACAAGGAAAAAGGCTATTTTAGGCTTGGGAGTTAGGGTTACAATTAGCATTAGGGGTTAGGCTTAGGAGTTAGGGTAAGGTTTAGTTTTAGGGTTAGGGGTTAGGCTTAGGAGTTAGGGAAAGGTTTAGTTTTAGGGTTAGGGGTTGGGCTTAGGAGTTAGGGTAAGGTTTAGTTTTAGGCTTAGGAGTTAGGGTAAGGTTTAGTTTTAGGCTTAGGGGTTAAGCTTAGCGTTAAGGTTGGGGTTAGGTTAACGGTTAGGGAAAATAGGAGTTTGAATGGGAATCAATGTTTTGTTCCCCACAAGGATAGTAAATCAAACATGTGTGTGTGTATGCAAGCACATGTGTGTATGTGTGTGCAGGCATGTGTGTGTGTGTGTGTGTGTGTGTGTGTGTGTGTGTGTGTGTGTGTGTGTGTGTGTGTGTGTGTGTGTGTGACCAAGTAGCACTAGCACTGGCCCAAGTGTGCATGATTAGCATACACAGACTAACATACACAGACTAACATACACATAGATGATTAACATACACAGACTAACATACACAGACTAACATACACAGGCTCAACCACACTGAGCAATAGAAATACAGCAAACTATATGAACCTGTCTCACCTACATGGCATGAGACAAAGAGATACACTGTATGACAACAAAGTGCATCAAACAGAGCAAAGATATTCTACTGTCACAGGGTTAGCGAAAAGATCAACCAGAACAGAGATGTGTAACTCACCCCCTCAGGTCTAGCTGAGCTCTGGCAGAGATGGAGAGAGACAGACTGACTGGGTTGCTCTTGGAGCTGTCTTTGTTTGAACTGTAAGATAAGAGGCACACGAGTCAGTAAAGATGTTTGGATGTAATGTCTGCACCATGGCGATGTATGGTGACGATGTATGGTGTGTGTGCATGCGCGCGTGTGTGAGTAAATGAGTGAGTGACCATGTGTTTGTGGCGAAGTGAACAATCAATATTTTGTCTCGTCTGTTTTCCTCCGGTCATCTGTCTCGACGCTCTTTGTTTGGGAAAGCCACAGAAATACTCAGAATTCTGACAGAGGTTCCTTTTTACAGTTATGTGTGTCACAGCTCTTCAGCAGTGTGTGTGTGTGTGTGTGTCTGTCACCTGTGGATCTGTAGGTCAAAGTCAATGTGAGGACCGGCATCATCCAGCCTTTGGACAGCAAACCTTAAACCTACAGATACCTGGAGACAGAGACAGTGAGACCGAGAGAGAGGGACAGAGAGACAAAGAGAGAGAGAGAGGGACAGAGACATAGAGTCAGAGAGAGAGGGACAGAGGGACAAAGGGAGAGGGACATAGACAGAGAGTCAGAGAGAGAGGGACAGAGACAGAGAATAAGAGAGAGAGGGACAGAGACAGAGAGTCAGAGAGAGAGAGGGACAGAGACAGAGAGTCAGAGAGAGAGGGACAGAGACAGAGAGTCAGAGAGAGAGGGACAGAGACAGAGAGTCAGAGAGAGAGGGACAGAGACAGAGGGACAAAGGGAGAGGGACAGAGACAGAGAGTCAGAGAGAGAGGGACAGAGACAGAGAGTCAGAGAGAGGGACAAAGGGAGAGGGACAGAGACAGAGAGTCAGAGAGAGGGACAGAGGGACAAAGGGAGAGGGACAGAGACAGAGAGAGAGGGACAAAGGGAGAGGGACAGAGACAGAGAGTCAGAGAGAGAGGGACAGAGACAGAGAGAGAGGGACAGAGACAGAGAGTCAGAGAGAGAGGGACAAAGGGAGAGGGACAGAGACAGAGAGTCAGAGATAGAGGGACAGAGACAGAGAGAGAGGGACAGAGACAGAGAGTCAGAGAGAGAGGGACAGAGACAGAGAGTCAGAGAGAGAGGGACAGAGACAGAGAGTCAGAGAAAGAAGGACAGAGGGACAAAGAGAGAGGGACAGAGACAGTATCAGAGAGAGAGGGACAGAGACAGAGAGAGAGGGACAGAGGGACAAAGAGAGAGGGACAGAGACAGTGTCAGAGAGAGAGAGACAGAGACAGAGAGTCAGAGAGAGAGGGACAGAGACAGAGAGTCAGAGAGAGAGGGACAGAGACAGAGAGAGAGGGACAGAGACAGAGAGTCAGAGAGAGACGAATCAAAGTCTAGTGACATCTGTAAGTGTTAAAGCGAGCAGCCTTCTAACCCCATCTACAGTTTCCTTTTGTGAAAACTAACCAGAACCTGGCCATGGTGTGTGTATCTGGGTTACGTATCTGTGTTGTGTGTGTGTGTCTCAGTTGGAGGATCAGTACAGATCTGTGGGCTGAGACAGACCAGATCCCTTCCCTCCAGACCCCAGTTAAACCCCCCTCTACCCTTGCTTAACTCACACCACGTGGAGGGCTTAGTTCATAACCATGAGTATGATAATGGCTTCTTGTGTTTGTGTAATAATGTTCTCATGAACAACATGTTAGACACTAGTCAATGCCGGAAACTCTTAAAACACTCGCTAAAACTACAAGGGAGAAGCCTGAGGGTGGAAACTCATTAGGACTCCAAAGTCAGAGACTTTATTGCACATCAGAGAGAGAATCAGAACAACTCAGAGACGACGAAAGACCAAATGGGTCTAAATCACTGAGGTCCCCAGGCTGAGAGAAAGAGAGAGAGACAGACAAAGTGACCCAAATATATCTCTCTCGCCAAATCTGGAAAACATTTATTTCCTGTCACTTCTCTCCCATATTCTGAACAGCCCCACCACCACTGTAAAACTGTCTAACCTGGATGTTCTGTAGAACCCACCATAGTACAGAGACAGCGTTTGTCAAGGAAATGATCTAATGCATCGACCAATAAACGACTGAGGCTCTGTGACTGTTCTCATATTCCTTGATGTAAGAGCAGGGATTGACGCTGTCGACCAAACTAACAGACAGGTATCAATTTATTTTTCTGCCCAGTGAGACCACTGATTGCTCCAAGGCTATATATGGTGTTCCACAGGGCTCTGTGGAGGGGCCGTTTCTGTTCACATTATACATGCTGATCGTCTGGCAGAGGTGGCACCACAGGCCCCAGAGTGGTGTAGCGGAAAACAAAATTCTGGGGTACATAATTTTTCCTGATCTGGTAAGCTAACCAGGTAAAACTCCAGCCCTTATACAGTATGAGGTGATTCATCTGTTGAATATGGGCTATGATGGGACCAGAGTTTTTCTAATCAGGTCACATGGTTTTAAAGAACTCCTGGCCTTGGGGAGGATGAAAGCCCTGTTAAACTGCAGCAACCTTGTACTTGTTGTTATGAATTATATTTTAAAGAAGGACTGGGGGGGGGGGGGGGGGTCCTATAAACAGACACTCAGAAAGCTACATGATTAGATAATATGCAGGTTTGCATCATGTAGTCCTGCTCCTGCTCAACTGTAATACTCATAACAAAATGTACTCACAGTCCATGTCAGCTACTGTGTTTAATGATTAATTCAAGTTTATACTCTTGGATTGAAAAAGTCTAGGTAACCTGGTTAGCCCAAGTTGAAATATAAACCAAATGTAATCCCATTGGGTTATAAATAGCCCACACTACGTTACCACTTCGTTTACCCTGGCCAGAGGGACAGGGCCCATAGGAGGCCTGACTATGCAGCTGCTGTTAGTAGCCTACAGTGGATCGGACTCAAAAAGTGTCTCGTTACCATGCAACACATGTCAGATCGCTAATGTTTAGGAGTAAAGGCTGCTCCATTGATGTAAGGAGTTTTTGCTTGTGTCTGTTGGGAGTGATGTGCTATCAGCTCGCTAAATAAATACCAGAGGAAAGTGGAGAGCGCCTTGAGCATTAATCTGATTGGTCAAGACACACAAAGAGCCTGTAGCAGCGCTTCGGTGTGAAAGACAGACAAATCATGAGGCAAATCGGTCTAAAAAAACAGCACTTTGCCCCTTTTCTTTTACACTTTGCGTAGATATATTTTATTAAACTAAATCAAAAGTGATTGAAAAGTGCTGTGGCAAATGCTGCCTCGCTACACATTTTCCGGCAGCCCTGATGGCAGGATGTTACCCATAAACAGTGTCTGTTTTCACCGCTATGCTTGTTGACCCCAGGAAGAGTAGCTGCTGCTTTAGCACCAGCTAATGGGGATCCTAATAAAATACTAAAAATGCTGACAATAGACAACGTTTTAAAGAAACATGGCGAGGCAGTCTGCATTTTAGAGGCTTGACTCAAAAATATTAGAATGAGAAAAAGATACATTCAAAATGGTATACAAGCGTCGTTACTCCGGCTGCATGATTAGTGTGTGTGTGTGTGTGTGTGTTTATTCTATAAGAGCTCATGAATTCCTACAGGCCCAAAGGGGCAAGGGTAAGTATGTCTGGGAAACATCTGGTCTGAAGGAGAGCTGACGTGCACACACACGTGTGTCGCTTCTAGAGCTAACAAATACCACTCTCAGGGTCACAACACACACGCATGCATGTAGCCACGTACACACACACACACACACACACACACACACACACACACACACACACACACACACACACACACACACACACACAGACAGACAGACAGACAGAGCGGTTACAGAAACACAGGGTAGAGTTACATGTCAGATGGGACCACTCTTTACTTTACAAAGCCTGTGCTTCCTGGATGTGTCATGCAAGGGCGAACGGATTAACACACACAGAAATACCCACAGACAGCTTCAGAGTGTGGGACTCAGTGGGGCACGGGGTATCTGGGTGATCCTTCAGCATGGTAACTATCAATCAGCACCACTGTATCTGAGTGACAGCTTCCTGTTTGGACAGGAAGTGTTTTTTTCCAAGTAGAGGGGGAGGTCAGAGTGGGTGCATGTGCGTGTGTGTATTTTTTTGTGTTCTTTTGTGTTTGTGTGTGTGTTGGACTTACTTCTGTTCCGGCAACCATAGGGTTCCCCAGGTCACACACCACCAGTCTGGAGTCATTCACCATCCTGTACTCACAGTTCAACCTGGATAGAGCCTGGAGAGGAGAGGAGGTGGAAGGGAGAGAGTGGCAGAGAGGTGATATGTGGGGGAAGGGAGGAGAGGAAGAGAGTGATGAATGTTCTGACAGTAACAACCTCATCTCATCCATCTTAGGGCCCCATTACACATTCATTCACTCACTCTCTAGAGAAAAAACCCTGAGGTTGTCAACAGGATGTAATGTAATGGTAAAGAGGTCAGCAAGGCTGTAGGGTCTAGTTGAGCTGGGCTAGGGTTGGGGCCAGTGTGGGGGGGGTGGGGGGTGGAAGTGTGTGTGGGAATGTGTGTTCTCACCTCTATCCTGCGTTCCACTCCTATGTAATCAGCCTCAGGGGGTAGGAGTGTGTGTAGCTCTGTCTCATATGCCCCCTCTCCTTCGTTAACCGCGTTTATGGTCAACATGACCAGGTTATCATCCCCGACCACCAGCTCTGTACGGTCTCTGTGTTTGTGTGTGTGCAGGAGAGAGAAATAAACAAGTCAATACTATGTCAAACAGTAGAGGTCGGAGTGTGTGTGTGTGTGTGTATCAGTCAGAGGAGAATGACAGGGTTTGTGATGGGCTGCCATTGCAATTGCATACAGATGAAAACAGAAGAAAAACATGCACGCGCACGCGCACATACACACACACACACACACACACACACACACACACACACACACACACACACACACCACACACACACACACACACACACACACACACACACACTCTCTTGCTAATGTAAACAATTAGAGAGCAAACTTCTCTCCTTGCGTGCTGTAACACAGTCCTAGCCTTTGTTTAGGTGTGCGTGTGCGTGTGTGAGTGTGTGTATGAATGTGTGTGAGTATGTACATACGTTGAAAGTTTACAGGTTGACAAGGACTTTTCTGAATCTTCCCAGCATGCCTCACTTGACAGGGCAGGGCACAACACACACCACAAGGCGTAACACACCCCTATATCAGTAAGGTTACTTAACTACTGTTTTTAAAATGAGACTGTAATGGTTTCATGTTGACGTATATGCTACACATGTTACATACAGTACATACTTACATGCTTGCAGATAGCTGGAGGTCTGGAATACACTCGTTGTCTTCCCCACAGTCCAGCAGAATATATGCCTGAGAAATAAAGGAGAAAGGGAGAGACCGATGGGATTAGGGACGGGGGACGGGGGTTAAGGTCGAGTCTAACGGTACTCATATGCTGTAAGTGGTCTTGATTGGATGAGAAAGAGAGCCCACACACACACCTGTTCCTGCAGGAAGGTACTGCTGTAGCGGTTGAGGACAGGGGGGAGGTCCAGGTTGGATGGAGGGGCTAAACTGTAGTTCAGAGCCAATGAGATGGGAGTCAATTTATCCCTAAACTCATCCTCCCCCTGAGGGACAGAGAGAGAGAGAGGGGGGGGGGAAGATACCGTGTAACAGAAAGTTTGTTCACTATAACACAATAACTGGTCCAAAAACAGGTTCAGCAGAGTTGACAGATACAGTGCCTTGTGAAAGTATTCGGCCCCCTTGAACTTTGCGACCTTTTGCCACATTTCAAGCTTCAAACATAAAGATATAAAACTGTATTTTTTTGTGAAGAATCAACAACAAGTGGGACACAATCATGAAGTGGAGCGACATTTATTGGATATTTCAAATTTTTTTAACAAATCAAAAACTGAAAAATTGGGCGTGCAAAATTATTCAGCCCCTTTACTTTCAGTGCAGCAAACTCTCTCCAGAAGTTCAGTGAGGATCTCTGAATGATCCAATGTTGACCTAAATGACTAATGATGATAAATACAATCCACCTGTGTGTAATCTGTGTGTAAAACCTGTGTGTAAAAAGTGTCGTTTAAAGTTTGCCACAAGCCACCTGGGAGACACACCAAACATGTGGAAGAAGGTGCTCTGGTCAGATGAAACCAAAATTGAACTTTTTGGCAACAATGCAAAACGTTATGTTTGGCGTAAAAGCAACACAGCTGAACACACCATCCCCACTGTCAAACATGGTGGTGGCAGCATCATGGTTTGGGCCTGCTTTTCTTCAGCAGGGACAGGGAAGATGGTTAAAATTGATGGGAAGATGGAGGGAGCCAAATACAGGACCATTCTGGAAGAAAACCTGATGGAGTCTGCAAAAGACCTGAGACTGGGACGGAGATTTGTCTTCCAACAAGACAATGATCCAAAACATAAAGCAAAATCTACAATGGAATGGTTCAGAAATAAACATATCCAGGTGTTAGAATGGTCAAGTCAAAGTCCAGACCTGAATCCAATCGAGAATCTGTGGAAAGAACTGAAAACTGCTGTTCACAAATGCTCTCCATCCAACCTCACTGAGCTCGAGCTGTTTTGCAAGGAGGAATGGGAAAAAATGTCAGTCTCTCGATGTGCAAAACTGATAGAGACATACCCCAAGCGACTTACAGCTGTAATCGCAGCAAAAGGTGGCGCTACAAAGTATTAACTTAAGGGGGCTGAATAATTTTGCACGCCCAATTTTTCAGTTTTTGATTTGTTAAAAAAGTTTGAAATATCCAATAAATGTCGCTCCACTTCATGATTGTGTCCCACTTGTTGTTGATTCTTCACAAAAAAATACAGTTTTATATCTTTATGTTTGAAGCCTGAAATGTGGCAAAAGGTCGCAAAGTTCAAGGGGGCCGAATACTTTCGCAAGGCACTGTATTTTGAGAGGATCTTGTCCAAACACAGCAAGGATGGAGGCCTCTTTTCTTAAAAAAAAAACTCAAATTCATTTTTTTGGCAAAGGAGTGTGTTTGACTTACTCGTAGGTAGACAGTATAGTTCAGGCAGGAGTGAGGACGGCTGTGGCCAAGCGTTAGGACCCCTGTGTGTTGGGGCTGATGGGAATCCAGGAAATAAACTCTCTTAACTCCGCCCCTCACACCTTTAAGCCAATCCAGTTGCAGCTCTGCATTCAGGACTGGGAGAGGTGGAGGAGAGAGGGGGATGGAGGGAGAGAGTGAGTGAGTGAGGAGGGGTTCCATATGGTCCCATCGTGTGCGGAAGTGTGTGTTTATTCTCATCTGGTGTGCAGGAGGGAACCATGGGTACGGTCTACTTTATCCCTTTTAGTTTCTACAGAGCATCATTAGCCAGTGGAAACAATGCATTCATACAGTTAGCATCTCTAACACTAACTTATGCATAAACCTCTCCCTCCCCCCTCTTCATCCCCAGTCAGAGCTACTTACCTACAGAGTCTGGGATCCCCACACCGCTCACCTTCGCACAAATATCTACCCTTAGACTGGATAACAGAGAGAGAGAGAGGTAGAGAGACATGGGAGATTGAGACAGGATAAAACAATTGCTCCTCTGTATGTCAGTGTGTGTTTGTGTGAGCGCGCTCATCTCGATCACACACACACACACACACACACATACACACACACACACACACACACACACACACACACACAGGTTCTCTAGCAGTGAAATGCCTGCCAACCAGAACCATCCAGGACAGAACAATGAGCTCCAATTAGAAGAAAAACTTCCTCTTCACTGCTCGTCCTCTCAGTCTCCCCAAAACAACCAGGAAAACTTCCTCTTTACTGCTCGTCCTCTCAGTCTCCCCAAAACAACCAGAAAAACTTCCTCTTTACTGCTCGTCCTCTCAGTCTCCCCAAAACAACCAGAAAAACTTCCTCTTTACTGCTCGTCCTCTCAGTCTCCCCAAAACAACCAGAAAAACTTCCTCTTTACTGCTCGTCCTCTCAGTCTCCCCAAAACAACCAGAAAAACTTCCTCTTTACTGCTCGTCCTCTCAGTCTCCCCAAAACAACCAGAAAAACTTCCTCTTTACTGCTCGTCCTCTCAGTCTCCCCAAAACAACCAGAAAAACTTCCTCTTTACTGCTCGTCCTCTCAGTCTCCCCAAAACAACCAGAAAAACTTCCTCTTTACTGCTCGTCCTCTCAGTCTCCCCAAAACAACCAGAAAAACTTCCTCTTTACTGCTCGTCCTCTCAGTCTCCCCAAAACAACCAGAAAAACTTCCTCTTTACTGCTCGTCCTCTCAGTCTCCCCAAAACAACCAGAAAAACTTCCTCTTTACTGCTCGTCCTCTCAGTCTCCCCAAAACAACCAGAAAAACTTCCTCTTCACTGCTCGTCCTCTCAGTCTCCCCAAAACAACCAGAAAAACTTCCTCTTTACTGCTCGTCCTCTCAGTCTCCCCAAAACAACCAGAAAAACTTCCTCTTTACTGCTCGTCCTCTCAGTCTCCCCAAAACAACCAGAAAAACTTCCTCTTTACTGCTCGTCCTCTCAGTCTCCCCAAAACAACCAGAAAAACTTCCTCTTTACTGCTCGTCCTCTCAGTCTCCCCAAAACAACCAGGAAAACTTCCTCTTTACTGCTCGTCCTCTCAGTCTCCCCAAAACAACCAGAAAAACTTCCTCTTTACTGCTCGTCCTCTCAGTCTCCCCAAAACAACCAGGAAAACTTCCTCTTTACTGCTCGTCCTCTCAGTCTCCCCAAAACAACCAGAAAAACTTCCTCTTTACTGCTCGTCCTCTTAGTCTCCCCAAAACAACCAGAAAAACTTCCTCTTTACTGCTCGTCCTCTTAGTCTCCCCAAAAAAAACAGAAAAACTTCCTCTTTACTGCTCGTCCTCTTAGTCTCCCCAAAACAACCAGAAAAACTTCCTCTTCACTGCTCGTCCTCTCAGTCTCCCCAAAACAACCAGAAAAACTTCCTCTTTACTGCTCGACCTCTTAGTCTCCCCAAAACAACCAGAAAAACTTCCTCTTTACTGCTCGTCCTCTTAGTCTCCCCAAAACAACCAGAAAAACTTCCTCTTCACTGCTCGTCCTCTCAGTCTCCCCAAAACAACCAGAAAAACTTCCTCTTTACTGCTCGTCCTCTCAGTCTCCCCAAAACAACCAGAAAAACGTCCTCTTTACTGCTCGTCCTCTTAGTCTCCCCAAAACAACCAGAAAAACTTCCTCTTTACTGCTCGTCCTCTCAGTCTCCCCAAAACAACCAGAAAAACGTCCTCTTTACTGCTCGTCCTCTTAGTCTCCCCAAAACAACCAGAAAAACTTCCTCTTTACTGCTCGTCCTCTTAGTCTCCCCAAAACAACCAGAAAAACTTCCTCTTTACTGCTCGTCCTCTCAGTCTCCCCAAAACAACCAGAAAAACTTCCTCTTTACTGCTCGTCCTCTTAGTCTCCCCAAAACAACCAGAAAAACTTCCTCTTTACTGCTCGTCCTCTCAGTCTCCCCAAAACAACCAGAAAAACTCCTCAACTGGCCAAAGCTCTCAATAAAACAACTATTCAATAAAATAAAAAGCAACACTCCCAGACAGTCCTAAAAACTCCCTAACAGTACATGTGTTGTTGTGTCCTGTCTCGTTCCTCCAGCCAGTCTGATGGTTTATTTCAATCAGCTGTGTTTGTTTTGACAGAAATCCACAGTTTGGTGCCGTCTGTCAATCTGCCCAAACGCACCATGTCTCTGTCCTGCCAACACACATAGCCTAAAATTCACCCTATTGGTCAATTGTCTGTCACTCACTAGGTTACCTAGTGACTGCGTGTGTGTGTGTGTTTGTGTGTGTGTGTGTGTGTGTGTGTGTGTGTGTGTGTGTGTGTACTCACCAGGTCACCATGATATCAGATTCTGTCAGGAGGCAGGATCGGTCATCAGGGTTCAGGATTCTAGGAGTCAGGATCATCTCTGCCTCCACTGACACTACAGGACGAGCCCTACACACACACACACACACACACACACACACACACACACACACACACACACACACACACACACACACACACACACACACACACACACACACACACACACACACACACACACACACACACACACACACACACACACACCTCACCATTGTAAACTAGCAGCTAATCTGATACATGAAACAATGTAGTCTAGCCAATCAGATAATTAGATATCTTACCTGTACACCGACACCTCCCCTTTACCAAATGCTCCCACTATCAGATCTACAGTGAAAGAGAGAGAGAGAGAAAGAGAGAGCGAGACAGGGAGACTGCATGAGCTTCAAAGAAACGCACAGATGGGACTGATTTCAAGGTCTCCAGCAATCTTCATCAAGCACAGACCTCTCACGTTTTACACACACTGACACAGATACACACACATACACAAACACATTTAGTCTGTACCAGCTTTGAGTAGTGAATATAACTATTTTTGCAGCACTATTTTGGTTCAGAATGAAACTATCCAAATAGGAACACAGTGTCTGTGTGTGTGTGTGTGTGTGTGTGTGTGTGTCGCAACGGAGACAACGGTGTGTGTCGCACATTCCAGCTCCATTAGAACATTCCCATTGGTCCAATCAGAAACCTCTGCTACACAACAAGAACATTCCCTCACTTTACTATAATCATGTGCCTTATACAACTAGTCAGTCTGTAGCAGCCACACAACTAGTCCAGTGCTCTACTCAGTTAATTTGTGTTTATGTGTTTTGAAGATGAAGAGTCTTAATTGGGTTTTTGTTTAAAATAGAGCTGCACTTTAATGAGTGTGGTCACGGGAGACATACCACTCTCACACACACACACACACACACACACACACACACACACACACACACACACACACACACACACACACACACACACACACACACACACACACACACACACACACACACACACACACACACACACACACACGTTGACTGAAAGTCTGAAACCGCAGTGGGAAAGAGACTTAATCAATACAAGCCTTCCCTGCCAGATACACTAAGCTAACACAACGCTAACACAGGACTGACCCCCAACCATAGATCTAGCTACCCCTGTCACTGGAAGACAGAGGTTAAGCTAAGCTCTGAATCTGATACAGCACTGGGACTGGGGACAGAGGCTAAGACAAGTCATTCTAGTATGAATGAGGCTGAGGGACAGAGGCTAAGATAAGTCATGCTAATATCAATGAGGCTGAGGGTCAGAGGCTAAGGTGAGTCATGCTAATATCAATGAGGCTGAGGGTCAGAGGCTAAGTTTACTCATGATAATATATCAATGGGACTGGTTAAGCTCATTAGTTCTGACCTCTGCAGTTCTGTTTGAAAGAGTTCTGAGCTCTCTACTTCCATTGGTCTAGTGAATGGGGAAAAATGTGGTTTTGAAGACACGTGACAGAGAGGTTGTTTCTAGTTTACTAGTAACAGTCAAGTCGAGAAATCCTCCTCAGATAGCCTCTTATCTGTTGGGAATATACATACCTGGCTATCCATCAAATGAAACGGACTAGGTTAAGTCTTGATGCTGATAGAGGGCTAGAGTGTGACAAGACCATGCACACTGTGAGTGACATCTGTTTAAATGATGGTTAAACTATTAGAGTCAATTAAGATATATTGAGTGTGTGTATGTGTGCGTGTTTGCACACATGCGTTTGCCTCTGTATGCGTGTGTGTTCTTGTGTGTGCGCGCGTTTAAGTGAGCGTGAGTCTAAATTGAATGTAGGAGTGGTCCATCTGTTTTTGCTGTCAGTGAGAGTGCCTTAGCCTGCTGGTCCTCTGAAACCACAACATTACACCCTAGCCCCCAGTGTGTGTGTGTGTGTGTGTGTGTGTGTGTGTGTGTGTGTGTGTGTGTGTGTGTGTGTGTGTGTGTGTGTGTGTGCGTGTGTGTGCGTGTGTGTGTGTGATAGGTGTAACAAGGGGCCGGCAGAGGAAGTGGGACCTCTAGCTGTCTGTGGGGTACGGGGTGCAGTTGGAAAGGTAGAGGTGAGGAGGGAAGGTGGAAAGGGGGAAAGGAGGAAGAGGGGGAACGAGGCAGAGAGGAGGAAAGAGGACAGCAGCTAAAGCACTTGGCCTTTCAACCACAGTCTGTAAAAGTCATCAGAGCTAAGGTGTGCTTTCAGCAGGCAGATCTAACCGCACACACACACACACACACACACACACACACACACACACACGCAAAAAGTACAGTCCAAACATCAGCTCAGCCTCAGGGACCCAAACTTCCAACAGAAGAATGTTGCTCTCATTCCAAAGTCCTGGATCTGTCCGTCTTACACTCCAGCGAAACCCAACCCCACTACTCCGTAGGTGTATGTGTGCATACGTGCGTGCCAGTGGAGGCTGCTGAGGGGAGGACGGCTCATAATAATGGCCGAAATGAAACGAATGGAATGGCATCAAACAACTGGAGACCATGTGTTTGATGTATTTGATACCATTCCCCAGATCCGCTCCAGTCACTACCATAAGCCTGTCCTCCCCAATTAAGGTGCCACCAACCTCCTGTGGTGCGTGCCTAAGTGTGTGTGTGTGTGTGTGTGTGTGTGTGTGTGTGTTTGTGTGTGTTTGTGTGTGTTTGTGTGTGTGTGTGTGCACTCCCATAGGTACATCTGTACTCCTTACCCGGCCGTTCTTTTCCCTCTGAAAAGTGCTACTGACACAGAGGCTGATTTGGGGTAAATGTACTTTTGGAGTAAATAAAACATAGCCTATGGCACACTTTCCCCTTCCAAGTCAATCATATTTCTACACTGAAAAAACATGTCTGCCACCACTGATTTGAGGTTAGTATGTAAACACACACACATACAGACACACATTTGGAGTAAGTGTACCTTTGGGGTATGCTGAGTAACTAAACCTCTAGGCCAGTCCGGACTCCCTGCTCTGAGAAATATGGCTGCCATCCAACGTTTACACAACCTGTCAGAGACTGGCTGCTTCAAACTTCTGTATGAGCTCTCTCTTTAGAACCAGTGTTCAGTGTGTCCACTGTCAAAGTGTTTAGTGTGTGTGGGTGTGTGTGTGTGTGTGTGTGTGCTGTGTGTGTTTTATGTTCAGTATGGCTGAGTCAGTGGGAATGCTGATTGGCAAGTTATAAATGTCTACAGCATTTGATCTCTACCGCTGAACATAATTCCTGCCATCAGGCCATCTGACCCCTGACACACACACAAAACTGACCTTAACCTTAACCCTAGGAGTGGGAACAGCAGAGCTTCCCAGGGTCAGTGTGCGTCTAGCAGGCTGTAACCTCTGTGTACTAGGGACATCTCCTGCTGTTCCTGACTGACTGCTCTCTCTGACTCTGACCCAGTCACTTCTCCAGGGTTAGTTTAAATAGGAACACTCCTTCCAAGAAGCTGATGTGCAACCTTGTTGTGAAAGACCTCAAAACTTGTGTTGCCTCTGAGAGATGCCACCTAGACTTGAGCTCGGTGGGTTATTGCAGTCTTGAGGCGTGCAGACAATCGAGGTTTGATACCTAGCTGGACACATGAGTCCCCTGGTAGAGACACACGGCTGTATCCATCAGGAACACTGATCCATCTCTCTAATCCTCCCTCCCTTCTCTCTCTAAGACTAACATGGGTTTTGTACCTATGGGATCATACAACTTCACCTATAGAAACAGACTTATGCACACACAAACATATGCACAGAAACACACCGTGAAACAGGCACACAGATGCCTTAGCAGTCCTCTCATAATGATGAAACATCTAAGGGTCCTTTACCAAAGTGTGACTTTACTAACATATTAACGACAGACTATATGTATGTGTGTGTGTGTGTGTGTGTGTGTGTGTGTGTGTGTGATCGCTATGCCACCAGGGAGCTTTCCCTCCACTACCAGATCTTTCCCAGAGGGTCTTAGAAAGCCTGAGTTACAACACGCGTGTGTGTCTGCATGCTTATATGTATATGCATTGTGTTTGTATAGTGTGTGTGACTGAGTAACTCGATGTGGGGTGATTCTGTATATGGTCTGGCTTTGGTTCATAGCCTGGCACAGACTCAACACTTACACTCAGAGGCCAGTGAAATAGATCACAAGCCATGCAGTGCATATGTGTCTGTATGTGTGTTTGTGTGTGTTAGCGTGAGTGTGCGTGTGATGTTTTCATTATAAAAGACCCAGATTTCCTGTTTGTGGGATGGAGAGATCAGAGGACATCTGTTGTTGTTACAGAAAGAAGACAATATGGAAAGAAAATAAAAATAAAATAATAATTCCTACCTTTCAGCTTGGTCCATAGAGGTACAAAGACTGAACTATGCTGCCTTTAGAATGGCTACCTTTCAGCTGGGTCTATAGAGGTACAAAGACTGAACTATGCTGCCTTTAGAATGGCTGCCTTTCAGCTGGGTCTATAGAGGTACAAAGACTGAACTATGCTGCCTTTAGAATGGCTGCCTTTCAGCTGGGTCTATAGAGGTACAAAGACTGAACTATGCTGCCTTTAGAATGGCTACCTTTCAGCTGGGTCTATAGAGGTACAAAGACTGAACTATGCTGCCTTTAGAATGGCTGCCTTTCAGCTTGGTCTATAGAGGTACGAAGACTGAACTATGCTGCCTTTAGAATGGCTGCCTTTCAGCTTGGTCTATAGAGGTACAAAGACTGAACTATGCTGCCTTTAGAATGGCTACCTTTCAGCTGGGTCTATAGAGGTACAAAGACTGAACTATGCTGCCTTTAGAATGGCTACCTTTCAGCTGGGTCTATAGAGGTACAAAGACTGAACTATGCTGCCTTTAGAATGGCTGCCTTTCAGCTTGGTCTATAGAGGTACAAAGACTGAACTATGCTGCCTTTAGAATGGCTACCTTTCAGCTGGGTCTATAGAGGTACAAAGACTGAACTATGCTGCCTTTAGAATGGCTGCCTTTCAGCTTGGTCTATAGAGGTACAAAGACTGAACTATGCTGCCTTTAGAATGGCTGCCTTTCAGCTGGGTCTATAGAGGTACAAAGACTGAACTATGCTGCCTTTAGAATGGCTGCCTTTCAGCTGGGTCTATAGAGGTACAAAGACTGAACTATGCTGCCTTTAGAATGGCTACCTTTCAGCTGGGTCTATAGAGGTACAAAGACTGAACTATGCTGCCTTTAGAATGGCTACCTTTCAGCTGGGTCTATAGAGGTACAAAGACTGAACTATGCTGCCTTTAGAATGGCTACCTTTCAGCTGGGTCTATAGAGGTACAAAGACTGAACTATGCTGCCTTTAGAATGGCTGCCTTTCAGCTGGGTCTATAGAGGTACAAAGACTGAACTATGCTGCCTTTAGAATGGCTACCTTCCAGCTGGGTCTATAGAGGTACAAAGACTGAACTATGCTGCCTTTAGAATGGCTACCTTTCAGCTGGGTCTATAGAGGTACAAAGACTGAACTATGCTGCCTTTAGAATGGCTACCTTTCAGCTTGGTCTATAGAGGTACAAAGACTGAACTATGCTGCCTTTAGAATGGCTGCCTTTCAGCTAGGTCTATAGAGGTACAAAGACTGAACTATGCTGCCTTTAGAATGGCTGCCTTTCAGCTGGGTCTATAGAGGTACAAAGACTGAACTATGCTGCCTTTAGAATGGCTACCTTTCAGCTGGGTCTATAGAGGTACAAAGACTGAACTATGCTGCCTTTAGAATGGCTACCTTTCAGCTTGGTCTATAGAGGTACAAAGACTGAACTATGCTGCCTTTAGAATGGCTGCCTTTCAGCTGGGTCTATAGAGGTACAAAGACTGAACTATGCTGCCTTTAGAATGGCTACCTTTCAGCTGGGTCTATAGAGGTACAAAGACTGAACTATGCTGCCTTTAGAATGGCTACCTTTCAGCTTGGTCTATAGAGGTACAAAGACTGAACTATGCTGCCTTTAGAATGGCTACCTTTCAGCTGGGTCTATAGAGGTACAAAGACTGAACTATGCTGCCTTTAGAATGGCTGCCTTTCAGCTTGGTCTATAGAGGTACAAAGACTGAACTATGCTGCCTTTAGAATGGCTGCCTTTCAGCTGGGTCTATAGAGGTACAAAGACTGAACTATGCTGCCTTTAGAATGGCTGCCTTTCAGCTGGGTCTATAGAGGTACAAAGACTGAACTATGCTGCCTTTAGAATGGCTACCTTTCAGCTGGGTCTATAGAGGTACAAAGACTGAACTATGCTGCCTTTAGAATGGCTGCCTTTCAGCTGGGTCTATAGAGGTACAAAGACTGAACTATGCTGCCTTTAGAATGGCTGCCTTTCAGCTGGGTCTATAGAGGTACAAAGACTGAACTATGCTGCCTTTAGAATGGCTGCCTTTCAGCTGGGTCTATAGAGGTACAAAGACTGAACTATGCTGCCTTTAGAATGGCTGCCTTTCAGCTGGGTCTATAGAGGTACAAAGACTGAACTATGCTGCCTTTAGAATGGCTGCCTTTCAGCTTGGTCTATAGAGGTACAAAGACTGAACTATGCTGCCTTTAGAATGGCTGCCTTTCAGCTTGGTCTATAGAGGTACAAAGACTGAACTATGCTGCCTTTAGAATGGCTACCTTTCAGCTGGGTCTATAGAGGTACAAAGACTGAACTATGCTGCCTTTAGAATGGCTACCTTTCAGCTGGGTCTATAGAGGTACAAAGACTGAACTATGCTGCCTTTAGAATGGCTGCCTTTCAGCTTGGTCTATAGAGGTACAAAGACTGAACTATGCTGCCTTTAGAATGGCTACCTTTCAGCTGGGTCTATAGAGGTACAAAGACTGAACTATGCTGCCTTTAGAATGGCTGCCTTTCAGCTTGGTCTATAGAGGTACAAAGACTGAACTATGCTGCCTTTAGAATGGCTGCCTTTCAGCTGGGTCTATAGAGGTACAAAGACTGAACTATGCTGCCTTTAGAATGGCTGCCTTTCAGCTGGGTCTATAGAGGTACAAAGACTGAACTATGCTGCCTTTAGAATGGCTACCTTTCAGCTGGGTCTATAGAGGTACAAAGACTGAACTATGCTGCCTTTAGAATGGCTACCTTTCAGCTTGGTCTATAGAGGTACAAAGACTGAACTATGCTGCCTTTAGAATGGCTGCCTTTCAGCTTGGTCTATAGAGGTACAAAGACTGAACTATGCTGCCTTTAGAATGGCTGCCTTTCAGCTTGGTCTATAGAGGTACAAAGACTGAACTATGCTGCCTTTAGAATGGCTGCCTTTCAGCTTGGTCTATAGAGGTACAAAGACTGAACTATGCTGCCTTTAGAATGGCTACCTTTCAGCTGGGTCTATAGAGGTACAAAGACTGAACTATGCTGCCTTTAGAATGGCTACCTTTCAGCTGGGTCTATAGAGGTACAAAGACTGAACTATGCTGCCTTTAGAATGGCTGCCTTTCAGCTTGGTCTATAGAGGTACAAAGACTGAACTATGCTGCCTTTAGAATGGCTGCCTTTCAGCTGGGTCTATAGAGGTACAAAGACTGAACTATGCTGCCTTTAGAATGGCTGCCTTTCAGCTGGGTCTATAGAGGTACAAAGACTGAACTATGCTGCCTTTAGAATGGCTACCTTTCAGCTGGGTCTATAGAGGTACAAAGACTGAACTATGCTGCCTTTAGAATGGCTGCCTTTCAGCTGGGTCTATAGAGGTACAAAGACTGAACTATGCTGCCTTTAGAATGGCTGCCTTTCAGCTGGGTCTATAGAGGTACAAAGACTGAACTATGCTGCCTTTAGAATGGCTGCCTTTCAGCTGGGTCTATAGAGGTACAAAGACTGAACTATGCTGCCTTTAGAATGGCTGCCTTTCAGCTTGGTCTATAGAGGTACAAAGACTGAACTATGCTGCCTTTAGAATGGCTGCCTTTCAGCTTGGTCTATAGAGGTACAAAGACTGAACTATGCTGCCTTTAGAATGGCTACCTTTCAGCTGGGTCTATAGAGGTACAAAGACTGAACTATGCTGCCTTTAGAATGGCTACCTTTCAGCTGGGTCTATAGAGGTACAAAGACTGAACTATGCTGCCTTTAGAATGGCTGCCTTTCAGCTTGGTCTATAGAGGTACAAAGACTGAACTATGCTGCCTTTAGAATGGCTACCTTTCAGCTGGGTCTATAGAGGTACAAAGACTGAACTATGCTGCCTTTAGAATGGCTACCTTTCAGCTGGGTCTATAGAGGTACAAAGACTGAACTATGCTGCCTTTAGAATGGCTGCCTTCCAGCTGGGTCTATAGAGGTACAAAGACTGAACTATGCTGCCTTTAGAATGGCTACCTTTCAGCTGGGTCTATAGAGGTACAAAGACTGAACTATGCTGCCTTTAGAATGGCTACCTTTCAGCTGGGTCTATAGAGGTACAAAGACTGAACTATGCTGCCTTTAGAATGGCTGCCTTTCAGCTGGGTCTATAGAGGTACAAAGACTGAACTATGCTGCCTTTAGAATGGCTGCCTTTCAGCTGGGTCTATAGAGGTACAAAGACTGAACTATGCTGCCTTTAGAATGGCTGCCTTTCAGCTGGGTCTATAGAGGTACAAAGACTGAACTATGCTGCCTTTAGAATGGCTGCCTTTCAGCTGGGTCTATAGAGGTACAAAGACTGAACTATGCTGCCTTTAGAATGGCTGCCTTTCAGCTGGGTCTATAGAGGTACAAAGACTGAACTATGCTGCCTTTAGAATGGCTGCCTTTCAGCTGGGTCTATAGAGGTACAAAGACTGAACTATGCTGCCTTTAGAATGGCTGCCTTTCAGCTTGGTCTATAGAGGTACAAAGACTGAACTATGCTGCCTTTAGAATGGCTGCCTTTCAGCTTGGTCTATAGAGGTACAAAGACTGAACTATGCTGCCTTTAGAATGGCTACCTTTCAGCTGGGTCTATAGAGGTACAAAGACTGAACTATGCTGCCTTTAGAATGGCTACCTTTCAGCTGGGTCTATAGAGGTACAAAGACTGAACTATGCTGCCTTTAGAATGGCTGCCTTTCAGCTTGGTCTATAGAGGTACAAAGACTGAACTATGCTGCCTTTAGAATGGCTACCTTTCAGCTGGGTCTATAGAGGTACAAAGACTGAACTATGCTGCCTTTAGAATGGCTGCCTTTCAGCTTGGTCTATAGAGGTACAAAGACTGAACTATGCTGCCTTTAGAATGGCTGCCTTTCAGCTGGGTCTATAGAGGTACAAAGACTGAACTATGCTGCCTTTAGAATGGCTGCCTTTCAGCTGGGTCTATAGAGGTACAAAGACTGAACTATGCTGCCTTTAGAATGGCTACCTTTCAGCTGGGTCTATAGAGGTACAAAGACTGAACTATGCTGCCTTTAGAATGGCTACCTTTCAGCTGGGTCTATAGAGGTACAAAGACTGAACTATGCTGCCTTTAGAATGGCTACCTTTCAGCTGGGTCTATAGAGGTACAAAGACTGAACTATGCTGCCTTTAGAATGGCTGCCTTTCAGCTGGGTCTATAGAGGTACAAAGACTGAACTATGCTGCCTTTAGAATGGCTACCTTTCAGCTGGGTCTATAGAGGTACAAAGACTGAACTATGCTGCCTTTAGAATGGCTACCTTTCAGCTGGGTCTATAGAGGTACAAAGACTGAACTATGCTGCCTTTAGAATGGCTACCTTTCAGCTGGGTCTATAGAGGTACAAAGACTGAACTATGCTGCCTTTAGAATGGCTGCCTTTCAGCTGGGTCTATAGAGGTACAAAGACTGAACTATGCTGCCTTTAGAATGGCTACCTTCCAGCTGGGTCTATAGAGGTACAAAGACTGAACTATGCTGCCTTTAGAATGGCTACCTTTCAGCTGGGTCTATAGAGGTACAAAGACTGAACTATGCTGCCTTTAGAATGGCTACCTTTCAGCTTGGTCTATAGAGGTACAAAGACTGAACTATGCTGCCTTTAGAATGGCTGCCTTTCAGCTGGGTCTATAGAGGTACAAAGACTGAACTATGCTGCCTTTAGAATGGCTGCCTTTCAGCTGGGTCTATAGAGGTACAAAGACTGAACTATGCTGCCTTTAGAATGGCTACCTTTCAGCTGGGTCTATAGAGGTACAAAGACTGAACTATGCTGCCTTTAGAATGGCTACCTTTCAGCTGGGTCTATAGAGGTACAAAGACTGAACTATGCTGCCTTTAGAATGGCTACCTTTCAGCTGGGTCTATAGAGGTACAAAGACTGAACTATGCTGCCTTTAGAATGGCTGCCTTTCAGCTGGGTCTATAGAGGTACAAAGACTGAACTATGCTGCCTTTAGAATGGCTACCTTCCAGCTGGGTCTATAGAGGTACAAAGACTGAACTATGCTGCCTTTAGAATGGCTACCTTTCAGCTGGGTCTATAGAGGTACAAAGACTGAACTATGCTGCCTTTAGAATGGCTACCTTTCAGCTTGGTCTATAGAGGTACAAAGACTGAACTATGCTGCCTTTAGAATGGCTGCCTTTCAGCTGGGTCTATAGAGGTACAAAGACTGAACTATGCTGCCTTTAGAATGGCTGCCTTTCAGCTGGGTCTATAGAGGTACAAAGACTGAACTATGCTGCCTTTAGAATGGCTACCTTTCAGCTGGGTCTATAGAGGTACAAAGACTGAACTATGCTGCCTTTAGAATGGCTACCTTTCAGCTTGGTCTATAGAGGTACAAAGACTGAACTATGCTGCCTTTAGAATGGCTGCCTTTCAGCTGGGTCTATAGAGGTACAAAGACTGAACTATGCTGCCTTTAGAATGGCTACCTTTCAGCTGGGTCTATAGAGGTACAAAGACTGAACTATGCTGCCTTTAGAATGGCTACCTTTCAGCTTGGTCTATAGAGGTACAAAGACTGAACTATGCTGCCTTTAGAATGGCTACCTTTCAGCTGGGTCTATAGAGGTACAAAGACTGAACTATGCTGCCTTTAGAATGGCTGCCTTTCAGCTGGGTCTATAGAGGTACAAAGACTGAACTATGCTGCCTTTAGAATGGCTACCTTTCAGCTGGGTCTATAGAGGTACAAAGACTGAACTATGCTGCCTTTAGAATGGCTGCCTTTCAGCTGGGTCTATAGAGGTACAAAGACTGAACTATGCTGCCTTTAGAATGGCTGCCTTTCAGCTGGGTCTATAGAGGTACAAAGACTGAACTATGCTGCCTTTAGAATGGCTGCCTTTCAGCTGGGTCTATAGAGGTACAAAGACTGAACTATGCTGCCTTTAGAATGGCTACCTTTCAGCTTGGTCTATAGAGGTACAAAGACTGAACTATGCTGCCTTTAGAATGGCTGCCTTTCAGCTGGGTCTATAGAGGTACAAAGACTGAACTATGCTGCCTTTAGAATGGCTACCTTTCAGCTGGGTCTATAGAGGTACAAAGACTGAACTATGCTGCCTTTAGAATGGCTACCTTTCAGCTTGGTCTATAGAGGTACAAAGACTGAACTATGCTGCCTTTAGAATGGCTACCTTTCAGCTGGGTCTATAGAGGTACAAAGACTGAACTATGCTGCCTTTAGAATGGCTACCTTTCAGCTTGGTCTATAGAGGTACAAAGACTGAACTATGCTGCCTTTAGAATGGCTACCTTCCAGCTGGGTCTATAGTGGTACAAAGACTGAACTATGCTGCCTTTAGAATGGCTGCCTTCCAGCTGGGTCTATAGAGGTACAAAGACTGAACTATGCTGCCTTTAGAATGGCTACCTTTCAGCTTGGTCTATAGAGGTACAAAGACTGAACTATGCTGCCTTTAGAATGGCTACCTTTCAGCTTGGTCTATAGAGGTACAAAGACTGAACTATGCTGCCTTTAGAATGGCTGCCTTTCAGCTGGGTCTATAGAGGTACAAAGACTGAACTATGCTGCCTTTAGAATGGCTACCTTTCAGCTTGGTCTATAGAGGTACAAAGACTGAACTATGCTGCCTTTAGAATGGCTCCAAATTGAAGGGAAAACAAAGGGAAACAAAAGTTTAATTTCAAAACACCTTTTTAAACACTCACACAGACATTCAGACTACCACTGACTGAACATGTAAATACAAGACACAGGCTTTCCCTTCAGATTGCTGTAGTGTGGCATGTTCATCTGTACCATGACATCACAAAAGAGGAAGTCTCTCCAAAGTAATATCAGCCACATGAACATGTTCTTCTGAAGAATTGGAGGCCTGTGTCAGCTAGAGGCCTACAACACTATGATGAAATATCTGGCAAACAGACTAAACACTTTCAAAGGGAAATTTAAAAAAAATGTCAACTTCATATTCATCATCTTCAGCACCATCCCAACATGAACATATGTGTAAATGGCACGTTTCTATGTTTTGTAGCAAAAATAATAAAGAAAATAAGTGTTTCCAATGACATCATCAAACAATTAGTAGGCAATTAGTAGACAATGCCTACTCATAATTGGTTAAAATCCCACGATGCACACTGATGATGTCATTGGAAACACTTATCTCCCTCATATCTTTTTTTCCACAAAACATGGAAACACTATTTTCACATACGTTGATGTTGGGGTGGTGCTGGAGATGATGAATATAAAGTTGAAACATTTTGACATTTCCTTTAGATGTTTTAGTGCACATGCCCCCCCCCCCTCTCTCTTCCTGGGACAGGACAAGAAGTCCTCAGAGAATCGTCGTGGCAACAGCTCTGTAACCCCACTACCCCTCCTGAGTAACGACTTCACCAGAAGAAGGGAGGAGAGAAGTGAAATGGAAAAAAGAGGATCAAATAAGTAAGGTGCATGGGAGTGTACCAGGGTAATGGTTGTTGTCCAGGTCTCTGTCCCCCCTCAGGGTGAAGCCGTAGCCGGAGAGGCCACTACTGGAGGCCCAGGCTCCATAGAGCTCCTGGCTGAGGGTTAGGCTGCGGGCCGTCAGGTCTCTCTGGCCATTGTAGATCAACACCAGGCCACTCCGGTCCTCCCCACCAAACGGACAACCCACTGCCACGTCTATCAGACAGAGAGAGAGAGAGAGGGGGGGGGTATGACGGTAGGAAACACAGATAGAAACACAAAACCAACTCCAGTATGAATTATATGGCTGGCCTTCTGAAGTGATACAGCAGACCAGCTCACATCAGCAGGAGAGAGGGATGAGAGAAAAAGAACAAGAGAGAGAGGAATGGTTTAGACATCATCAAGTGAAAGCCCCTGAGGGAGAGGTAAAGAGACTACCTAGGACTACCCCTCTCTCTTTCCATTTCCTTCTTTCTTTCTTTCTCTCTCTCTCTCTCCAGATGTATATGTCAAACATGTAGAACTGTCTAATAGGTACAGGCAGGAGATTCTGGGGCAGTGAGCAGCCAATGGTTACCCTCCACCAGTGATTGCCAGGTGTTAGTCTGTCCCCCCCCCCCCCACACACCGCAACTCCCCACCTACATCATGTTTGCTGTAGGGAAAAATGGAGTTGAAAACTACAAACAGAGGGTTGTCATGGTTACACTGCTCTGTGATTATGAGGGAGGTAATCAGAGACACACACACACACAGATATACACACACTACTGTATGATAAGGAGGGAGAACATCACAGTGTATCAGACTCTAGTCTCCATTGTGGCTCAGACAGCTGGAGTCTCTGGCTCCATTCAAGCTCCATTCTGGCTCAGCTTGCGCTGCAGTTTCCTGAGGCTAATGGATCCTCTACTGATCTCTCCTGTGTGTGATCACCTCCACATTCCCAGTCTAACCCAGCCACACCCTGGCTGATGTATCAACCTAAGGACAAAAGTCTCTGAGTACACTCAATGCATGTGTGTGCGTGTGTGTGTGTGTGCAGGCTTATCAAATCAAACTTAATTTGTCACATGTGCCGAATACAACAAGTGTAGACCTTACCGTGAAATGCTTACTTACAAGCCCTTAACCAACTGTGCAGTTCAAGAAGAGTTAAGAAAATATTTACCAAATAAACTACAGTAAAAAATAATAAAAAGTAACACAATAACATAACAATAATGAGGCTATATACAGGAGGTGCCGAGTCAGTGTGAAGGGGTACAGGTTAGAGGTAATTTGTGCATGTAGGTAGGGGTGAAGTGACTATGCATAGATGATAAACAGCAAGTAGCAGCAGTGTGCAAAAACAAATGGGGGGGGGGTCAATGTAAATAGTCCGGTGGCTATTTAATTAATTGTTCAGCAGGCTTATGGCTTGGGGGTAGAAGCTGTTAAACCTTTTAAGGATCGGCCCTTTTTTCAATGTTCGCCTAAAATGACATACCCAAATCGAACTGACTCAGGCCCTGAAGAAAGGATATGCATATTATTGGTAACATTTGAAAGGAAACACTTTGAAGTTTGTGGAAATTTGAAAGGAATGTAGGAGAATATGACACATTAGATCTGGTAGAAGATAATACAAACAAAAAAACTGTTTTTTAGGTTTTTTTGTACCATCATCTTTGAAATGCAAGAGAAAGGCCATAATGTATTATTCCATCCCGGGTGCAATTTAGATTTTGGCCACTAGATGGCAGCAATGTATGTGCAAAGTTTTAGACTGATCAAATGAACTATTGCATTTCTGTTCAAAATGTTGTGTCAAGACTGCCCAAATAAGCCTAATTTGTTTATTAATAATTTTTCATGTACAAAACTCTGCACTCTCCTCAAACAATAGCATGGTATTCACTGTAATAGCTACTGTAAATTGGACAGTGCAGTTAGATTAACAAGAATTTAAGCTTTCTGCTAATATCAGATATGTCTATGTCCTGGGAAATGTTCTTGTTACTTACAACCTCATGCTAATCGCATTAGCCTATGTTAGCTCAACTGTACCACAGGGGACCCACCAATCCTGAAGAAGTTTGGAGCCTAGAATTAGCACTCCGGTACCGCTTTCCGTGCGGTACCAGAGAAAACAAACAGTCTATGACTTGGGTGACTGGAATCTGACAATTTTATGGGCTTTCCTCTGACACCGCCTATTCTATAGGTCTTGGTCAGATGCCAAGCAGTTGCCATACCAGGCGGTGATGCAACCGGTCAGGATGCTCTCGATGGTGCAGCTATAGAACTTTCTGAGGATCTGGGCACCCATGCCAAATCTTTTCAGTCTCCTGAGGGTGTCACGACTCCCACCGAAGGTGGCTCCTCTTCCTGTTCGGACGGCGCTCGGCGGTCGTCGTCGCCGGTCTACTAGCTGCCACCGATCCCCTTTTCCTTTTCTGCTTGTTATGTCTTATTGGTTACACCTGTTTCTTGTTTTAGTTTTGATTCAGGACTATTTAAGCCTGTTAGGCCCGCCTGTTTTTGTGCCGGCTTGTTCTCTGTTAGTCTAGGTTGTTGCGTGTTGTGCTCCCTGTCTGTTAGTGCCCTGTTTTGGGTTGGACACTTTATTTGATATTCGCCTGTTGTTTTGGGCGTGTGTTGTGGATGCCACAATAAAGCCTGGTTGTCGACATTATCCTCTGCTCTCTGCGCTTGACTCTGCACCCACCACTCCAGGCTGTGTGACAGAGGGGGAAAATATTTTGTTGTGCCCTCATCACGACGGCCTTGGTGTGTTTGGACCATGATAGTTTGTTGGTGATGTGGACACCAAGGCACTTGAAACTCTCGACCCGCTCCACTACAGCCCCGGGGATGTTAATGGAGAACTGTTCGGCTCGCCTTTTCCTGTAGTCCACGATCAGCTCCTTTGTCTTGCTCACATTGAGGGAGAGGTTGTTGTCTTATATGTGCGTTTGAGTGACTGATTGAGTTATGCCTCCACACTGATAGACATTGATTCAGGTTTATTGATTTAGTACTGATGATGATGATGGTGTGGAGGGAGTGGATGGAGAGTGGCTCATTTTAAGAACATAAACACATACATAAATAACTAAGTAGGATTGTTATCATATGTTCACCAGAGAAATGCCTGAGGCTCCGAAAAGCATTTGGGCTCCAGACCTGAACGTGTTTGGGTGTGTGTGTATGTGTGTGCATGTGTGTATATGTGTGTCACAGGAGGTTGGTGGCACCTTAATTGAGGAGGACAGGCTTGTGGTAATGGCTGGAGTGGAATGAGTGGAATGGTATCAAATATGTGTTTGATGCGAATCCATTTGCTCTGTTCCAGACATTATTATGATCCGTCCTCCCCTCATCTGCCTCCACTGGTGTGTGTGTTTAAAAAGCAAACACAACGTGAGGCAGAATGAACTCTGGGCAGCGGGACAGAAACTTCCAGATGCCCCTATCTTAGTGGACATCTGGAGATTAAAAATAACTCTCTCTCTTGACACACACACACGAGCGCGCACACCCCTCAAACCCTGCTCATCATCAGTACTAACACCGCAATTCCTGATTGGCTGAAGACCCTTCGGTTTCCCCCATCGGAGCATCTGATAAGATATCCGCTCTCCAAGACCAAACAGCCAGAGATGAAGAGGAAACATATAAAAACCTCTGCCTACCAATACACTGGGAGTGGACACTGAACGGGAAGAGAGGGGAAAGACACACACACACACACACACACACACACACACACACACACACACACACACAGCTTACCGTTGTATCCGTCCTGGTTGAGGTCTCCTAGCGGGGCGATGGCAGTGCCAAAGCGTCCAAAGGTGTGTGTTCCCGTCAGGAGAAGGGGCTCGGAGAAGGTGAGCGGGGAGTGCTGGAGGTACAGGTAGACACGGCCCACCTCCTTAGGTTTACTCTCCCTCTCTCTCTCCATGTAGAGAGGTGCTCCTACCAGTACATCATCATACCTGGGGGAAAGATACACAGCTTTAGAATACACACACACACACAGAGGGCAGCACGCACACACACACACACACACACACACACACACACACACACACACACACACACACACACACACACACACACACACACACACACACACACACACACACAGCTTAGTGTGTTATACAGACATGTCAGAAAGGATGTGGTCTGGCTCCAGAAATAGAGTTCAGTAATCAGAATCAGAGAACAAGCTACAGCTGGAACACATACTAACAATCCTCTCTCTCTCGTTCCCCCCTCGCCCACTCAACTGTCTTCATTCTTAGCTCGGACTAAACAATTATTTCACTGCAAGAACCATGAAGATCTCTAGGGACAGGAAGAGAGGGAAAAAGTGACAAAGTGGCAGACAGAGAGAGACGAGAGAGAAAAGCTAAGCCCCTTAAATTGAAAATGAAATTGAGAGAGTGAGCGAGAGAGAGAGAGAAAGTGATAGAAAAAGTGAGAGAGACAGACAGACAACTCACCCATCTCCGTTGAGGTCAGTAACAGCCACAGAATAGCCAAAGTAGGAAGCCATCTGACAAAACATTTCACAACATGACGTCACTTACAGTCAGGGATGTACAGTAGTGCTATAAAGTAGTCAGGTAAAATATTAATAGCAGTGTGTGTATGTGTATGTGTGACGTTACTGTGTGTTACTGACCTGCTCTCCTGTGAAGTTCATGATGAATGTCAGATTAGTGGAGTTAATCACAGCTACCTAAAAGAGGACACAAGAGTCACACACCTAATACAGGTACACACAGGCATCATGCAAACGCATTCACAGGATGTAATGAGCTGAAATAGAAACAGAATTCTTCAGCCCAAAACTCTTTCTTTCCCTCTGCCTGGTCCCCCTTCCCCCTGTCTCGCCCTTTCAACCCCCCATCGTCCCCATTGCCTTACCCCCTCCCCTCCTCTGTTCCGTACCCTCCATTTCCATAACCCCAGATGTGGGGGAGACAGAGGGGTTGGGAATTCCTTCAAAAGACCTACAATAACAACCACATGGAGACAGCCAGGGGCTACACACACTCACCCATAAACATGTGCACGCACTCACAAAGTTAGAGAGACAAACACATACACAAAACACCAACACATATAGAGAAAAAGACAGGCGGACAGGCAGACGGACGGACATACACACAGACAGTCGCTCGGAATGACAGACAGAGAGAGGCAGACAGAGGGAAAGACACATGTGCAGACACTTAACTCCCTGCCCCCCCTCCTCCACCTCTCTCTCAGGGGTGTCAGACTGGTTGTCTTCCCAGGTCTGAGAGGCTTAACGTGGGCTGACAGCTACTCTAGTCTCATCAGGCCTAACAGACCTAACCCTGACGCCCACTGACCACAAATGTGAGGGCTACCGGCCCCAGAGCCTGTTGACACAACCTCACAGGCTTGTCTGCTCTGAATACATCTCTATCTAGGTTTCAGTGTCTGTCAGTGTGTGCGTGTGTGTGTGCGTGTGTGTGAGCAGGCAATGAGCTGTGTGTTAGAGGTGAGGGGTCATGTGTGTGTCAGGGAAAGGGGTCAGGCTGGGTCAGCTCTCATGGAGAGGAAGTTGTGTGTCATTTAGGAGAGTCCAGGACACACACAAACACACACAGATAGGACTGTGTTGTGGTCAGAGTGGGGGGAGTTGTTGTTGCTAAGCGATAGTAACTAGGAATGGAATTCTACTTTGGAAACATTTCCTCTCTGGACACACAGGAATTTTAAAATTCAATACTTACATATACTGTGTGTGTGTGTGTGTGTGTGTGTGTGTGTGTGTGTGTGTGTGTGTGTGTGTGTGTGTGTGTGTGGTTGTGTGCTGTTATGCATGCGTGTGATTCTGTACTTACATATCCAAAGTTCTGTGCCCCTCTCGGAACACCAGCTATCAGCTCTGGAAAGGAGAGAGGAACACACATCACACTGCCTGCCTGCTTTTCTGTCTGCCTGTCTGGATGCCTGCCTTTCAGTGTGTCTCTGTCTCTAGGCCACCCTGACTGAAGACACTAAAAGCTGAAGAAAGATAGAAAGATAGAGAGTGGTTTTGATATGAGTACCTCCCCCAACCCTGTTCCCAGTACAGACCAGACCACAAACCCAAGCCAGCAAGCTCCAGCTTTAAGGAATTCAAAGATGAGACCACAACCAGCCTACAACCACAATAAAATCATAATACAACCATGTGTCAACCTTTGGTTTGGCACTTGGTGCCATGTTTTAATTAGGAAGATGTAGGAGGCAGAACATATGGTTTTGTAGCAAGTTACTTTTCTTGGTTAGTTTGCAGTGTAATTACTAGTTAGTTACGGTTCATGGGAGTAGCCTCTGAAACCCTGCAAGCACCAAACACACAGAGATGAAAGTGTTGTATTTTACCTTGCTCTGAGTCTCCTGTGAATTCCCCTACTGCCACAGAGTAACCTGCAGACAAGAGAGATATATTAGTGAGTGAGCGTGTGAGTGTTTGTGTGTGTAGATGAAACTGTGTGTGTGTGTTACCTAGGTAGCTGTCGTCATGGGTATCAGCTGCAGCGTGTGTGTGTTACCTAGGTAGCTGTCGTCATGGGTATCAGCTGCAGCGTGTGTGTGTTACCTAGGTAGCTGTCGTCATGGGTATCAGCTGCAGCGTGTGTGTGTTACCTAGGTAGCTGTCGTCATGGGTATCAGCTGCAGCGTGTGTGTGTTACCTAGGTAGCTGTCGTCATGGGTATCAGCTGCAGCGTGTGTGTGTTACCTAGGTAGCTGTCGTCATGGGTATCAGCTGCAGCGTGTGTCTGTTTCTCTCCAGGGACTCTCCTGAGCACGGCTTTCAGAGAGTAACCATTCAATATCTCTGCTACGCCTGCAGTCATCACCTGACCTGGAGAGAGAGAGGTCAGAAACACACAATGGTCAACTAACGAACAGGCCATCCCCAGACCCAATGGGGAGCAATAACTTCCGCACTGTCAGTCTATCATACACACATGCACGCCCCCTTACACACTTTCCTGCCATTTGTTATGAAACTCACAGGTATGAGGTGCTCTTCCCTGAGGAACACTGAAACACCTCGTTAGCAGGAGTTAGAATGACATACACATACACACTTTCTCTCTCGCGCTCTCTCTCTGCTATTGTAGCAAATGCTGTGCGATGGAGGGGGAGGTCAGACAAACATAGGCCTCCTGCTTTATCTCCAGCTGCCCTCAACCTCACATCAATCCTCCTTAATGTGGTGGGTACTGGCAGAGAGAAATCGCCCCTGTCTCAGACGCCAACTTTTCCTAACTCCCTTCAGACTTGGACGCTAAGCCTAAATACAGACGCATACCTACACAGACCCTAACCCAAGTCACAGACTTACAAAGACAGACCTTCTACTCAGACAAGACAGACCCACTTCACAGACCGTAACCACAGACACAGAAACAGACCCTCTCCACACACACACACACACACACACTCCACAGACAGCTCCTAACCCTAATTACAGAAACAGACCCCTAACCCTCTGCAGACTTCCTCACTACTGATAGTATAAGAGGTTCCTTCAGATCCTCTGATAATAAGCTGTATAAAAGGCTTCCCATAATAACTCAGCATAATCACCTGTGATAATAGCTGTATATTAGAGACCATAAACTCTCTGCTCTGAGCTTTTATAAACATCTAGAGGAAGTGTTTAAACACCAGGAAGCTGAGCCAAGCTGAGGGCAACGACATGCACACACACACACAAACGCTTATACACACACCAGGGGCATAGAGAGATCATAAACCACCTTCAACAAAGGATTAATACACCATAATATTAATTCATAAAAATATTCACTGACTATCTCCATCTCTCTTTCTCTCTCTCACCCACTTCTGTCTCTCGCTCCATTTTGAAGGCATATTGTAACATCTGCATCCAACTCACACCCTCAAACACGTAGATCCCCTGAACGCAGCTCACTCTCCAGATCCCAATCACCTGAATTCTGATCACCTGTTCACACACCTGTATGTCATTATCACACACTATTTGGTTCAGTTCTTTGCACCCCATCACTGTGAGGTATTGTTTGTTTTGTGACACACGTCTTTCTGAGCTGGTTTTTCCTGTGATTTACTCCTCCCGTGTATGGTAGTTTTTGCCTGCCTCACTAATGATGCCTTTTGCCTATTCCCTGCCTGTACCTTAGCCTATCAGATTTCCTGTTATCAACCTATTCCCTGCCTGTACCTTAGCCTATCAGATTTCCTGTTATCAACCTATAGCCTGATCTCCTGGATGACGTTATTAGCCTATTCCCTGCCTGTACCTTAGCCTATCAGATTTCCTGTTATCAACCTATAGCCTGATCTCCCTGACAACGTTACTAGCCTTTTCCCTGCCTGTACTGTTGCCTTGTTGGACCCACTGTGTATGACCTTCTGCCTGCCCCTGGACCCAGCTACCTGCCTCCTCCTGTGGTCCTTTACAATAAACACCTGCTGCGCCCTGCGCTTGAAACCAGCTCTGTCTCCCATCATATTCATTACACATATGGCAGACATAGTGGGCAGTTCTTGTTGTAAAACATGTTCCTATCCTCATTCGTTTTTAAAATGAATTAAGCGACTGGAGCGATAGGGCACAGAGGTTAACATGATGTGACCGTGATAAAAGGAGGAGCGTTTACTACCCTGTATTAGTAACTGTCTCTCATAAACACACAAATGCACACTCACCGTCACACACACACACAGCTGTGTGCTAATATCACCTCAATGAAGATAAGCAAGGAGACATCAGGACAGGAGAGACAGGAAGAGTAACCCCTCCCACCATGCCCCCCACAGCACACACACACCCACACACTTTCCAACTTCAAGGTCCACTGTGAAGCAGGTGTCTGCCCTCCAACACACACTAATTATCATGGTGAGTGGGAGTTCCTCCACACCCCATTTCCTTCTGATCAGCTCATTACAACTGAGACTAGACTCACTCAAACACTTCCTATCAGAGAGAGAGGAGGGAGGGTCTCTCACTCTACATTGTCCTAATCTGGCTTCTCCTGGGATCAAACTGCACATCAGGAATGGCAGAAATGAACTGGAGCAGTGCTTAATCAAATACTATGTGAATCCAGGTCTGGTGCAGGAATGTGTCTTGATCGTGCTGCTAAACTCATCTCTTTCTCCCTCTCTCTGCCTCTTTTTTGCAATTCTAGTGTTTCACATAGAGGGAGCTAATGTTACCTTGCCAGTAGAAGCTGCCAGGTCCACCCACCACCAGTGTCCCCTCCTGAGGAAGAGAAAGTCTGGGTCAGTCCAGGGTTAGGACTAACTTCCTCAAGACTGGACAAAAGCTGAATTTAAAGTGCATTCGGGAAGTATTCAGACCCCTTGACGTTCACATTTTGTTACATTACAGCCTTACTCTAAAGTTGATTCAATTGTGTTTTTTCTTCCCACCTCATCAATCTACACACAATACCCCATAATGACATCACAATACCCCATAATGACATCACAATACCCCATAATGACATCACAATACCCCATAATGACATCACAATACCCCATAATGACATCACAATACCCCATAATGACAAAGCAAAAACAGGTTATTAGATATTTTTTGCAAATGTATTAAAAATAAACAAGCTGAAATATCACATTTACATAAGTATTCAGACCCTTTACTCAGTACTTTGTTGATGCACTTTTGCCAGCAATTACAGTCTTGAGTCTTCTTCGGTATGATGCTACAAACTTGGCACATCTGTATTTGGGGAGTTTCTGCAATTGTTCTCTGCAGATCCTCTCAAGCTCTGTCAGGTTGGATGGAGAGCATCGCTGCACAGCTATTTTCAGGTCTCTCTAGAGATCTCCGATCGGGTTCAAGTCTGGGCTCTGGCTGGGCCACTCAAGGACATTCAGAGACTTGTCCCGAAGTCACTCCTGCGTTGTCTTGGCTGTGTGCTTAGGCTTGTTGTCCTGTTGGAAGGTGAACCTTCGCCCCAGTCTGAAGTCCTGAGTGCTCTGGAGCAGGTTTTCATCAAGGGTCTCTCTGTACTTTACTTTGCATCTTTCCCTCGATCCTGACTAGTCTCCCAGTCCCTGCCGCCAAAAAACATCCCCACAGCATGATGCTGCCACCAGCATGCCACACCGTAGGGATGGGGCCAGGTTTCCTCCAGACGTGACGCTTGGCATTCAGGTCTAATAGTTAAATCTTGGTTTCATCAGACCAGAGAATCTTGTTTCTAATGGTCTGATAGTCCTTTAGGTGACTTTTGGCGAACTCCAAGCAGACTGTCTGGCCTCTCTCTTTTCCTGTGTTTTATATATATATTTCCACATTATGATAATGCACTTGTAAGAGCTGTTTGAAAAGACCATCTGAAATGTCAGCCTATTTTGTTGGGATGTAGTTTTGGCCTGCCTGGTGTCATCACCAGGTAGTACATTAGTTAATAGAACAATAACAAAGTCAGTTCCAAAACTCTCTGCCAATAACATCTCATTTTCAGTTTCCCCCTCTCCACTCAGACCACTCCCAGACAGTTATAGCAAAATTCTTGCTTTGAAATTGCTCTTTGCTAAGAAGCTGTTTTTGTTTATTTTTACCCTTTTAATCGGAAACAATCAGAGTAAGGTACTTCATTGTTACCCAAACATTTTTTATATTCAGATAAAAATGGCTGCATTGGACCTTGAACTGGCCTAGCTCATCCTGATTTACCTGTACACACTGATTGATAAACAGTGAAGAAACAATCATAAAAGACAATGTCTGTTTGTTTCTCTCTGTGTGTGTGTGTGTGTGTGTGTGTGTACACTGTCTTCAGTCATCCATGTGTACTTCCTGATGAAAATGACAGCTTCCTGTACAAGAGGGTACGTTGAGCAGAGAGGCAGAGGGTTCAGATGTTCACATGAGCAAGGCCCTCTGTGATTGAAACGAACAAAGTTGCATGCCTCCTAGCTCCCTCCCCTCTAACCCTGATTGTGTGTCTTTCTATAGCCCTGAGAAGGGAGGAGTCAGACAAAGAGAAAGTGAGGATGAGGAGGGAGGCTGTTATGACAAACAGGTATTTTTACACACACGTCTCGGAATATGTTGACTCGGCTGTGATTGTGTGTTAGACAATAACTAAGGGGTTCTCTCTGTATTGAGGATTGTCATGACATGGACAGTGATGAGGATGTCATGACATGGACAGTGATGAGGATGTCATGACATGGACGGTGATGAGGATGTCATGACATGGACGGTGATGAGGATGTCATGACATGGACAGTGATGAGGATGTCATGACATGGACAGTGATGAGGATGTCATGACATGGACAGTGATGAGGATGTCATGACATGGACAGTGATGAGGATGTCATGACATGGACGGTGATGAGGACGTCACATGGGTAGTGATGGTTGTTACCTTGGTGAAGTCCACACTGAACCCGGCCTGGCAGAAACCCTGTCCCTCCGGGTTTGGATCATCTGACAAACACAATCACACACAATATCAGATCATTGTTTCAACCCTCCTATGATGAATTGTTATTAGTTGAAGTGTTCCACAAAGTCTGACCCTGACCCTCCAAGTAGCTCGAACTTTACCTCTCCACTATTCCATATGTCCAAACTCTATGTGGAAGAAATCAGAGTGTATGGTGTGTGTGTGTGTGTGTGTGTGTGTGTGTGTGTGTGTGTGTATAAACCTGGCTGATAATAAATCATTCCCCATGTTCCAGAGGCACCCCGAGGAGAGGTGAAATGAGTCGTAACTACTCACACACACGCGCACACGCACACACACATACTGACTGCTATGTGTGTTAGCTGGAGTGTGTAAGCTCGGAGGTCATAAATCCACATTAAATTCTAAACAGGAAGCTCCCAGAGAGAATTGTTGAAATACACACACTGGGTTGGAAACATTACAGAGACTGAGTGTGTGTGTGTGTGTGTGTGTGTGTGTGTGTGTGTGTGTGTGTGTGTGTGTGTGTGTGTGTGTGTGTGTGTGTGTGTGTGTGCATACGTGTGTAGATATGTGTATGTGTGCGTGTGCGAGCGCAGGTGTGCTGGGTTTGTACAGTAGCATTGTGCGTCCAACCCCCTTGGGACCATCACGTTGATCTCAATAAAAACTGTCCAGTAGAGTAGAATGTTTTATGTTTTCCTTTTAGGTTGTTTGATGTGGATGTTGTCGAATATCACTGACAACATAAAACAAACCCTTAAATAACCTCCAGAATCACTAAAACACCAGACGGGTGTGTGTGTGTGCGTGCGCGCGCGCGCGTGTGTGTGTGTGTGTGCACACGCGCGTGTGCGTGTCAGGATGTTTGTGTAGAGAGTCAATGATAAGAGTTGTGCATTAGGTTGGACGGTATTCAGATTTTCATATTGTCATACCTTCCTTCTCTCATACCGGGATTTACCATATTACCGGCATAGAACACAAGGGGGGGGGGGGGGGTAAAAATGCAAGAAAAGCCCATTGGGCCTCTATTACCAGAATGCTAATAAAATTTGCACAAACTAATAGCGAAATTACATAGCTAAATGCTAACGGGCGAAAATGATCATAAACTAATTGCAGACAGGCAAATACAGCTCATAAAGTTATCCAAGCATAGCAAGTAGCTACCGAATGTCATTTTCGGTGAGTGCGGACGTTTTAAAAGAAGAGCAGCATGTGTACACGGAGTAGATGGGGAGATGAACGGGGGAGAAACAAAACATTGGTAGAAGCACAGGGAAAAAACGGCAGCTATACAGACAACTCCTCCAGAGCTCTTTGACTTCTGGCAGAAAGCCATTATTTAGCAGTGATTTGCATCCAAGTGTAACTTCATCACCTCATGTGCGCTGCACAACAGAGACTCGCCAATAGATATAGAAAGTTATGGTCTCACCAGCTCGCTTTCTCCCGTGGTGCTATTAACAAACAAACACGTGACTGGCTCAACTGTTCTGGGGAACTACTGTGAGCTTCATCTAAAATATTGTGGCAGGTTAAAATGAAGAACGCAATCTGCTTTATCTCGTAAGGTATTGCACAAGTTGACTGCAGGTAATAACTTCAAAAGTTGCTACAAATATTCAAATTAATTGAAAAACTTTTGTTTTGACAGTATTGAAAAACCATCCCGTGGCTTTTTTCCAAATACTCCAGTATACGGTATATACGGTATACTGCCCAAGCCTAGTTGTGTGTTCCAGTGGGTGTTTACGAATGGCCACCTGATAGTGACCTTAGTGTGTGTGTGTGAACTCACTGGTCCTACAGGGTGAGTATTCTGCGTAGGCGCTGAAGTTCTGCACGGCAACATAGCAGGTTCCTACCGGGTCCTTCTCACCGTTCACCACAGTACGCCAGTGGTAGAGAGGAGCACAGGCCTAGACACACACACACATACATACACACACACACACACACACACACACACACACACACACACACACACACACACACACACACACACACACACACGCACACACACACACACACACACACACACACACACACACACACACACACACACACACACACACAATACATGTATATGACTGGTTCAAAGTGTATTAGTTAGTCATAGCACTGGTGGTTTACATCTATGACGGGTTAGGGTTAGACAGAATATAATTCCTCACCACCACTTTGTCTTTGTGAGTTCTAACTGAGGCTCCAAACCACTGGTGTGACTTGAACTCCAGAGGCTCCCTGGTGCCATTAACCTTAATCATCCTGTTATCTATAGAGAGAGATGGGGGAGGGAGGAGGGAAAGAGGGAGAGAGTTTTATTATGGCATCAATCAACCTGGCCCAGCCCTAATAGGTCTAGTCTCTGTACAACATGGGTCATGCCTGCCTATACACCATGGAAGGCCCAGATTTGTTAGCTAACTAAAGTAACATGGACATCACTAACTTTTTTTAAATGATGTTTCTATTGAAGTTTATAGAAATACACCTTGATCTTTAATGTCCATTGTCATGCTCAAAATGTGCATGACTGTGTGTGTGTGTGTGTGTGTGTGTGTGTGTGTGTGTGTGTGTGTGTGTGTGTGTGTGTGTGTTATCCTGCTCCAATGCAGATCCTTTCCTGTGTTATTGAAGGCCAGCTGGGCCTGTTTAGAGAGACTGAGTCTCTACGCCTCATAAAACACCAGCAGCCTACACACACACACTAAAGACAGCAGTTTCTCCCGGCCCATACTAGACGACAAGGTAAGAAAGAGATGAGCTAATTATGAAATTTGAGTGAGCTATCCCCATATGTCTTGTGTCATGTTTTGTCATTAGAATGACCTCATGCACACCTGGACACTGTTCCTAACCCTTAACCCAGTAAGTGGCTACTTCTCTTCCCTTTAACTGCACCAGGCCAGGCGCACCACAGCCATGCCACTGATCACCATAATGCACCCTCTCTAGTCTAATTTGCTTAATTCCTTCAATCTCTCTCTCCTTCCCCCTGTATGGCTCTATGTGCGTGTGTGTGTATGTGTGTGTGTGTGTGTGTGTGTGTGTGTGAGTGTGTGTGTGTGTGTGTGTGTGTGTGTGTGTGTGTGTGTGTGTGTGTGTGTGTGTGTGTGTGTGTGTGTGTGTGTGTGTGTGTGTGTGTGTGTGTGTGTGTGTGTGTGTGTGTGTATGTGTGTGTGTGTGATGATGGATTATATGCGTGGGTGTGTCTGTCCCTTATGTCGCTGGTTTGAACCTGTATTAATGAGGCTACAGTAACCTTAGCCATATCCACCACACACACACACACACACACACACACACACACACACACACACACACACACACACACACACACACACACACACACAAATCTGAAGATCTAATAAAAAGCAGACATTGCCTCCTTCCCCCCTCTTATCCCCTCCAGTCTCACAGTCTCAGAGGGAAAATGAATTCCCATGTGCTCACAGTTTAGCCCCCCTAGCCCGCTGACCGCTTCTTACACACTCACACTTTACCCCTCCCCCAGGATAATTGAGAGCGCGAGAGAGAGAGAGCGAGAGAGAGAGAGAGAGAGAGAACGACAGTGGAGGAGTTATTAATCTCTATGAAATTGATTGCCCATCCTATCAGAATAGACCAATTAGTGCAACAGGAAGTAGTTTTTCAGTAAAGAAACAGAGGTGACAGGACCCGAATTCCAGAACACCAGACAGACAGATGCATTCAGCCACCACCCACCGACATATCCTTCTCATAGACATGAATAGTAGTTATTTTTCTATGGCCCTCTTCATACACACTCCAGCTGACAAAGACCATGTGGATCATAACACACACACACACACAGACACACAGACACACAGACACACAGACACACACACACACACACACACACACACACATTAGTGGTGAGGGCGCTCTCTTGTGTTCTGTTATTTGTCCGGATGTATGTAAGTGCATCGGGTGAAATTACACTTCTAACAGGAACACAAAACACACATGTACAGTTCTTCTGTGCTCCTGAAACCTGAAGCCAACCACATGGGCAGGAGTTAACCCCTTCATACTCACTCATTAACTTTGTGAGAGCAAAACTAGCACATACACACACACACACACACACACACACATCATACACACAGGTACACCGCATGGTGTAACTCACTGGCGTTGTCGAAGGGTATCTGTGTGCAGCTGTAGGGTTGCTTGGTGGGGTCAGGGTTTAGGGGATAGGGACAGTAGTAGACAGCTCCTCCCTCTATGATGCCTGGCTGGGATGTGTTGGCCTTGGGCGCTCCCACCAACACACTCAACCTGCAGGGACAGTCATGACAGAGATATAATGCCACTAACCGAATGTTCACACACAAAACTTAAGAGAAAGAAATTGTCTTTAACACACAAAGACTCACACACTCTGAGAGAGAGAGAGAGAGAGAGAGAGAGAGAGAGAGAGAGAGAGAGAGAGAGAGAGAGAGAGAGAGAGAGAGAGAGAGTATTAACATATTCATTGGGCAAGACACATTAATATTTTAGTCATTTAACAGAAGCTCTTATCCAGAGCATAGAACTAAGGAGCTGAAACAAGAATCATGATAGGAGCATCTTGGTAATGAAACAGCCCTCAGTTTGTTTACAAATCCCAGCGCTCATCAGAGTCAGCACAGAAAGCACAAGTACAGTAGGCTACTAGCAATATGACATATTGCTTCCTGTAGTCTTGGTGGACTTTGAAAACTCCCAACAGCTTACTATTCTGTGACATTTGTTACTGAATTTGTGTTCACTTGCAAGACGAATTTCTGGTTGAAATAATGATATTTTATTCTACTATTTTATTAGGAGAATGAACCCATCTCTCTGTCCGGACATGTTGTTTCGGGGAATCCAGACTTAATTCATATTAGCCCAACATGAACCCGCAGACCTTTGTAGGCTGTTCGAAATTGAAATTAAGAACATAAAAAAATGCAATGTTTTAAACTGATAGTTGTGGTCTCGGACTGTTTCGGACTCACGTGCTGCTTTCGGGGGTCGGTCGGTAGAAGTCCACGGAGTAACCAAAGTAGCTCCCCTCTGGTCCTCGGAACACCGCAGGGCGCTCCGCATGCAGGTTGAAGCCCGAGACAATCGAAAGGACAGGCCATAGCACCGACACCACGCGACACAACATCCCACCAAATGCATACATCCTATAGGCACACATTAACACCTTCCCCGCAGCCAGACCAGTAGTCTATCACACCGCTCGAATCCCTTAGCAAGGAGAGAGATGATAGGCGAGATGGGGGGAGAGAGATGTTTCTGTCCAGCCAGGTGAGTTATCCCAAGTTGTGCGTGCCCGTGCGTTGCGCTCTCGCCGCTGTCTCCCACACTAGGCACTCACACACACTCTCCGCCGGGTCAGATCTCTTGATGCTCTCACTCACACACACTCTAAACTCCTCTACAGCCTGTAGCCAGACTCTCCTGTCGCTGCGGTAGCGCGCTTCTATTCTGTGCGCGCCCCCGTTGCACAACACTTCGACCGACTTCAAGACCGTACCCAGACCACATCAGAACGCGCGCCAAGTGGCTGCATCATAAAGCTATCGTTTTATATGGAGGGAAAAAGGCAATTTTCTCCATTCGTAGGTTTGGATCGAGAAGCAATAATACTATAAAGTGGATATATTCATTATTTCTCTCTCTCTTTCTTGCTCGCTCGCTCACTCACACGCACGCACGCACGCACAATAGTCCTATAATATGGCATGACCTCAGTCAGTGTGGTGATACTGATTGAAGTCTGATATTACAGATCTCGCGTTTCGCGGTGTTTTATTATTAAACCGTTTATTCTGACCGCGCGGGTTTAATTAGGTGCGTTTCCTTCCATTAAAGAATAATCACCGGTAATTATCTTGCGTAATTATTACTGAGATCTAAAGTTAAACACGCCAGCCCGCGGACTAAAACTAAAGATGGGTTAGGCCTAACACGTTGTGTGTGTAGGCCTATGTGCGTGTGTGTGTGTGATGGGGTTTCACGGCACGCGTTACCAGTCCCCTGTCCTGCGCGAGTCCTCTCCCAAAGTGAAGCTATAAATAAATTCGTAACGTATTCTGATCCACACACAACTTGCATGTGTGTTGTAGACATCTTGCCTGCATAGCCTACATCCTGTGTAGTAGATCTGAAGTGTTGTCTTATCAAAGCAGACCATACCACTATGCCCACATCACTACTCCAGTGTGTGTGTGTGTGTGTGTGTGTGTGTGTTGTAGACATCTTGCCTGCATAGCCTACATCCTGTACAGTAGATCTGAAGTGTTGTCTTATCAAAGCAGACCATACCACTACGCCCACATCACTACTCCAGTGTGTGTGTGAGGTGTGTGTGTGTGTGTGTTGTAGACATCTTGCCTGCATAGCCTACATCCTGTACAGTAGATCTGTAGTGTTGTCTTATCAAAGCAGACCATACCACTATGCCCACATCACTACTCCAGTGTGTGTGTGTGGTGTGTGTGTGTGTGTGTGTGTGTGTGTGTGTGTGTGTGTGTTGTAGACATCTTGCCTGCATAGCCTACATCCTGTACAGTAGATCTGAAGTGTTGTCTTATCAAAGCAGACCATACCACTACGCCCACATCACTACTCCAGTGTGTGTGTGGTGTGTGTGTGTGTGTGTGTGTTGTAGACATCTTGCCTGCATAGCCTACATCCTGTACAGTAGATCTGAAGTGTTGTCTTATCAAAGCAGACCATACCACTATGCCCACATCACTACTCCAGTGTGTGTGTGTGGTGTGTGTGTGTGTGTGTGTGTGTGTGTGTATGTGTGTGTGTGTGTGTGTTGTAGACATCTTGCCTGCATAGCCTACATCCTGTACAGTAGATCTGAAGTGTTGTCTTATCAAAGCAGACCATACCACTACGCCCACATCACTACTCCAGTGTGTGTGTGGTGTGTGTGTGCATGTGTGTGTGTGTGTGTTGTAGACATCTTGCCTGCATAGCCTACATCCTGTACAGTAGATCTGAAGTGTTGTCTTATCAAAGCAGACCATACCACTATGCCCACATCACTACTCCAGTGTGTGTGTGTGTGTGTGTGTGTGTGTGTGTGTGTGTAAAGTGCGCAAAGTGTGTAAAGTGTGTAAAGTGTGTGTGTTCCTGCGTTAACTCAGTCTGCTCCTAATCAGCATCAGGAGTTTAATTTAAATTGAAACTTCAGAGTGTTTCATTGTTGTCAAGAGACTGAAAGTCTCATAAAGTCATAGTGAGCTGTAAAACTGTGACTGCTGTGGAGTACTGCTCTTTCTCAGCTGTTATGAGGAACATGTTAAAAGAGATGCTCTATGTCCATTTGTGTTAGAGAAACATGACTTATGTGGACCACATTGTCCAAACATCTGTGATCTGTGATGACCCGAGTAACAATTTATTTAGCTGTTGTCCAAAATGAAGTACTTAGGCTGAAATGTATGTGTTTCTATGTTAGTGTGTGCGTGTGTAGAGATGGGATATTACTGTAAACCACTTCTTCATATTTTCCGACAAGTGATATGAACCAGGTGGGGTTGTGTGTGTTGTGCTTGTTACATAATCTGAGGCTGCATGGTGATGAGAGGGAGTCACAGTGAGCAACCTTGACCTACCAGATGGAGACAAGTTTCCCCAACTCTCCTTAACCCCTCCCCTCGCATGCCCTCTTCCTTCTTTACCCCTCCCTCTCTTTCCCTCTGCTGTTCTCAATCTCTTTCCTTATGTCTCTCTGCACTCCTCTTGCTGTCCGTACCTCTCTCTCCGTCTCAATCTACTCCTTCCCTCCCTCCCTGTTAATGTACACTACCGTTCAAGAGTTTGGGGTCACTTAGAAATGTCCTTGTTTTGAAAGAAAAGCACGTTTTTGTCCATTAAAATAACATCAAATTGATCAGAAATACAGTGTAGACATTGTTCATGTTGTAAATGACTATTGTAGCTGGAAACAGCTGATTTTTATTGGAATATCTACATAGGCGTACAAAGGCCCATTATCAGCAACCATCACTCCTGTGTTCCAATGGCACGTTGTGTTAGCTAATCCAAGTTTATCATTTAAAAAGGCTAATTGATCATTATAAAATCCTTTGGCAGTTATATTAGCACATCTGAAATCTGTTGTTCTGATTAAAGAAGCAATTAAACTGGCCTTCTTTAGACTAGTTGAGTATCTGGAGCATCAGCATTTGTGGGTTCCATTACAGGCTCAAAATGGCCAAAAACAAATAACTTTCTTCTGAAACTTGTCAGTCTATTCTTGTTCTGAGAAATGAAGGCTATTCTATGAGAGAAATTGCCAAGAAACGGAAGATCTCGTACAACACTGTGTACAACTCCCTTCACAGAACAGCACAAACTGGCCCTAACCAGAATAGAAAGAGGAGTGGGAGGCCCCAGTGCCCAACTGAGCAAGAGGGCAAGTACATTAGAGTGTCTAGTTTGAGAAACAGATGCCTCACAGGTCCTCAACTGGCAGCTTCATTAAATAGTGCCTGGAAAACACCAGTCTCAATGTCAACAGTGAAGAGGCGACTCCGGGATACTGGCCTTCTAGGCAGACTATAATGTAGTTGTCCTCTTGCTCAGTTGTGCACCGGGGCCTCCCACTCTTTCTATTCTGGTTAGAGCCAGTTTGTACTGTTTTGTGAAGGGAGTAGTACACAGCATTAACAATGTCTGGACCGTATTTCTGATCAATTTGATGTTATCTTAATGGACCAAAAAAATTGCTTTTCTTTCAAAAACCAGTGACCCCAAACTTTTGAACAGTAGTGAATGTCAGTGTTGAACTCCAGAGACAGATGGAACCATAGTGGCTCATTATATTACAAACCAGCATATGGTCTCACACATGCACATGGTGACCAACGACAGACAGACACAAACAGAATTACCATGCCTGTGTACCTGCCATTCTCATGGAGCACATATGCTAACTGTGTGAGCATGTTTCTGCTTGCTGTGTGCAGGCATATAGAGGTGGACAGTTTAACTCAGTGTACACACACACACTTGAACAGCACTCTTAAAACTGCCCTTTTGAACAATGTTGATAGGTGGACTGCTCTTTCTCAACTGCTTTCGTGTAAATCCAAGATGAACAGAATGAAAAAAAGAGACTTCAGACATTCAACAGGATTTCAGTTCTTAGAAACTTCACCTGGCAAGGATACACATGTGCATGCACACACACACAGAGGATTAGAAAAATAGTAGTGCTCCTCTCTTTGGTGTGCCGCATGCCTGTGTTATGAGGGTCCCTCACCAGGTAAAAGCGTTGTAATTTGTATTAGTTTCAGTTTGCGCTCAATAGTTCAACCATCTGTTATTGTTTTCTCCTCTCTCTCCCAGTTTCATCCAACAAAGACACAGAGATATCCCCTTTCCAATAACACACATACACCATACGGAGACTGACACATGTACCCACATACACACAGGCCATGTTCGAGAGCATTCTGTCCAAATCCATGATGAAATGTAGTTAAATTGTGACTGACTGATCTACAAACAATAATGAGTAGTTACTTATGATGCAAGTAGACAGATGGTTAGGCGGGACTATGATGCAAGGTGATGTGTAGATTAGTCAGTCGGCAATCGAAGGCAACGTCGAACAAGCACACACACGAGAAGTGAAGAAAAAATGGTTTATTCGTTTGGGGGGGTGACAAATACCATATCACGTCCTGCGTTGGTGTGAAGAGAGAAGTTGCGCAACGTGTAAAACCAGCCAAAGGTTCTACTTCCAGGTCAAACCACTAAACAGGAGGAATGTCTTCATATCTCTGCTGTGATTGGTCCATTTATGCTGCAAACACCAGTGTGTGTGTGTGTGTAATCTCCTGTAAAAACCATTGAGGCTACTTTCCCAGCCCCAGATTTAGGCTGCACCTGGACTATTTCAATGGAGATAATGCAGTAAACCTAATCTGGGTCAGGGATACCCTGCCTAAGTATTAAGAGGTCAAACTAACTCAGATGTAGTTCAAATAGGTGTGTGTGTGTGTGTGTGTGCACGCATATACAGTGGGGCAAAAAAGTATTTAGTCAGCCACCAATTGTGCAAGTTCTCCCACTTACAAAGATGAGGCCTGTCAACTATGACAGACAAAATTAGAAAAAAAAAAATCCAGAAAATCACATTGTAGGATTTTTTATACATTTATTTGCAAATTATGGTGGAAAATAAGTATTTGGTCACCTACAAACAAGCAAGATTTCTGGCTCTCACAGACCTGTAACTTTTTCTTTAAGAGGCTCCTCTGTCCTCCACACATTACCTGTATTAATGGCACCTGTTTGAACTTGTTATCAGTATAAAAAAAACACCTGTTCACAACCTCAAACAGTCACTGGCAAGGCCTGGAGTGGCCTAGCTAGTCTCCAGATGTCAACCCCATAGAAAATCTTTGGAGGGAGTTGAAGGTCCGTGTTGCCCAGCAACAGCCCCAAAACATCACTGCTCTAAAGGAGATCTGCATGGAGGAATGGGCCAAAATACCAGCAACCGTTTGTGAAGACTTACAGAAAACGTTTGACCTCTGTCATTGCCAACAACAGGTATATAACAAAGTATTGAGATAAACTTTTATTGACCAAATACTTATTTTCCACCATAATTTGCAAATAAATTCATTAAAAATCCTACAATGTGGGCCTCCCGGGTGGCGCAGTGGTTAAGGGCGCTGTACTGCAGCGCCAGCTGTTCCATCAGAGTCCCTGGGTTCGCGCCCAGGCTCTGTCGTAACCGGCTGCGACCGGGAGGTCCATGGGGCGACGCACAATTGGCCTAGCGTTGTCCGGGTTAGGGAGGGATTGGTCGGTAGGGATCTCCTTGTCTCATCGCGCACCAGCGACTCCTGTGGTGGGCCGGGCGCAGTGCGCGCTAGCCAAGGTTGCCAGGGGCACGGTGTAGCCTCTGACACATTGGTGCGGCTGGCTTCCGGGTTGGATGCGCGCTGTGTTAAGAAGCAGTACGGCTGGTTGGATTGTGTATCGGAGGATGCATCTCCCGAGCCCGTAGGGGAGTTGTAGCAATGAGACAAGATAGTAGCTACTATAACAATTGGATACCACGAAATTAGGGAGAAAAAGGGTTAAAATTCACAAAAAACAAAAACAAAAAAATCCTACAATGTGATTTTCTGGAATTTTGATAAATTACAGGCCATCTTTTTAAGTGACTTGCACAAAAACTTGCACACTTGCTTGCACTGACTAAATACTTTTTTGCCCCACTGTCTTGCGGAAAGCTTTGGTTGTTTATCTCTTTAACAGTCAGAAAGCTGGGTGTTACAGAAGCATAGGTCCAGTCAGTCAGTTACAGGTTTACATCCAACGTGGTCAGCTGTTTCCTTTACATGTAGTTCTTATTAGGTGCATATATCCCAGAGTATAAAACAGTCATCTGCAGGGTGACAATAATAATTCATTCAGATTTTTACAACAAACCAAAAACATCCTGTGACTTCATTTACAGTCATGTAAAACACAACAGCATTAACAGTAAACAAGTGTGTCTGTATGTCAAGTGTGTGTGTAATGGCATATGTTCTGTGTGTTTTTGTCCTGCCCAGGACAGTGAGCAAATTGCTGTGTGTGTGTGCAGCAGTGCACATGTACTGTGTGTCTCAGTCTTTGTGGCCTTCTTTCCTGTAGAGATCAGTCAGTCCTCTACCACCCTAGCAGCGAGTTAGTTAAGTGAAGGGGAGCGGTCAGTATTCCACAGCAGTTCTATGTAGGGCCACTTGGTCTGGAGGCAGCGCTTCACTGGAGTGTCATCTGTCCTCACCATGGGGTCCTCCAAGCCCAGGACCAGGGCCGTACCCTGCACATACTCCACCTGACAAAGAGAGACAACACACACCAACACCTTACATTATCATAGTGGTGTGACAGTTTCAGGCTGTTTTAGAAGTGTGTGTGTATATCTTACCCTCTCGTTGTGGTTGGACTGTTTCAGGCCATTGTAGTGGTAGACAGGGAAGGAGTCTGGGATTCCAGTATCCTGAAAACACAATATACACCAGTTAACAATCATGGAGTCATCTCTGGGATGCGTGTCGATAACTCTGCTCTGGAAGGTGTGTATATGGGAACCCACAGACAATTCAGAATACTTTACCCTGAAACTCTATCCATAACCCCAAACCCACATACGTGTGTGTGTGTGTGTGAGCGCGCGTAAACACACGTTTGTGAAACCATAACCCCAATCCCACAGAACAGCCTATAATAGAAACCAGTCAATAGTGAGACAGAGCCAAACACTTTGTTGGGACATTCCAGAATGCTAATAGACTGTGTGAGTATGTTTACGTGAAACCATAACCTCAGTCTGTGTGTGTGTGTGTGTGTCCAGTTGGCTAATGGCAGTATAATTTCTTTGTGGCAGAGGGCAATTCCTCTGGTGAGTCCCCGAAGCCCTGATCACTTTAACACACTTCCCGCTCCTCTCTCTCTCTCTCTCTGTCCCCACCTCCCTCTTCCCACCTTTCTTTCTCTTTGCCTCTCGCTCTCCCACTCTTCAGCCATGGTTCCCTGCCACAGAGTCCCTGTCTGAACAGGAGTTTGTGTAAATATATATTTAAACATTTTGGTCACCAGTGCATTGCTGTAAAAGATTTGACTCAACAAATTCATATCTATCGTCAGCCACAAGCCACTAACAAAACAGAAGCGCTCATGTACGGACACACATACACCAAAGATATTCTTCTTTAAATCGGTCTTCGCAGCATGTTTTATGGATGTCGCTGCAGCTTTAAAGTATCTCAGGTCCTCTTCAGTTACCTGATCAGGGAAGAACTCCAGGAGGAACGGAGCCAGCAGCACGATCCCCAAGCCCTCTGGATCCAACTTACTCTTCATCAGACTCACACTGGAGAGGGAACGAGGGAAGAAGAGAGAGGGAGGAAGAGAAAGAGGGAGGAAGAGAGGACAGAGTTGAGTTTGTCAGACATTTCAACACTGTGTTATAGTCTAAGTACAGCAATGAGACATGCCTCCAATTCTTCAGAAAACCTAAATCAGCCCCGTGTGTCCGACGGAGGGAGAGAAGGAGGTAGTAAGAAGAGACATTGGGAGAGAGCTAGTGGAAGGGAAAGGGTGGAGGTGAGGAAGGATGAGGGGTGGAAGTGAAGAGGGAGGGGGAAGGGGTGCAGGTGAGGGGCGAACGGGTGCAGGTGAGGAGGGAGGCCGAAGGGGTGGAGAAGGGAGGGGTAGAGGTAAGGAGCAAGGGTGGAGCTGAGGAGGGGGTGAGGGGTGAGGAGGGATCGCGAATGGTGGAGGTGAGGAGGGAGGTGGTGTGAAGGGCTGTCTGAGGTATAAATGTGTCATGTTCTGTGTAAAAGATTATGTGTAAGAAAGCAAACACTGGAGAAATGTACGGTAACCCCGTCTGATGAGGAGTTCTGGTGTGTGTATGTGTGATACTAAATATACCACTAGACATTCCTGTGTGTTACAGCAGTAATATTATTCTTATTCCAGTGATAAAACAGAAAAACATTTCCCTTTTAAGGCAGAAATAAGAGGAGTGTTACATGCTCAGACACAGAGGCTGATAACCCAGTTAAGACTGTGTGTGTGGGTGTGTGTGTCATCTGATGTTGCAGTCAGAGAAATAATCCTCTGCATTGTCATTAATAGCAGACTCCTACATTTCCTCAGTGAAAACTACATCCTGAGCAAATATCCAATTGGCTTTTTACCAAGTTACCACACGACAGACCAGGTATTCACCCTACACATCCTATTTGACAAAAAAAAAAAAAGCAAAGTTTAATCATGTTTTGTTGATTTCAAAAAAGCTTGAGACTCAATTTGTCATGAGCGTCTGCTATATAAATTGATAGAAAGCGGTGTTGTGGTAAATAAAAAAATATACAACATAAAAATCCATGTAGAGGGGACCACGAGGGGCAAATCCTATCCATGGAAAACTTATTGACAGACACCATGGAAACAATAGCATATGCTAAAAAGAAAATAGAGCATCTGGAAGAGAAAACAGAGGACCTGAAAAATAGGGGGCGAAGGAATAATTGTGTTCTATTAAATCTGGGTGAAAAAGAAGAGGGAAAACATGCCCCTGATCCGCTACCTGCAAGACAAACTTCCAGAGTGGCTCCACCTGTCCACCGACAGGCCCATAGAGAGAGCTCCCCGAGCACTGAGGCCCCCACCAGCAGCCAGACAACCACCGCGCCCAATCACCATACGTTTCTTGAGATTCACCGACAAGGAACGAGTCCCTACAGGCGGCGAAAATCAACACCATCACAGTGCGAAACGCCAAACTCACTTTACACCAGGACCTGTCAGCTGGAATACGCCGAAAGTGCAGAGAGTTTGACGAGGTGAAGAAATACTCCATTGACCGAGGTATCTTTAGGGGATTCAAATAACCAAACGAGCTCAGGATTCTTCACCAAGGAGCCCTGCGACACTTCAAAACTCCCGAAGAGGCATAACGTTTTTTGAAAGACAATCCTGGTCAATGAGAAATGGACCAATGACTAAATACTATTACTGTTATTACTAAAGGAGGTAAGACAACATATAGCCAATATCCAAAGGCCCACCCGCCCCGCTAAATGTTATTATAGCCATCTAATCTATATTTATGTTCCTTTAGCTGAGAGGGAAAGGCTCTATAGCCTAACCTAGGCCTACTAATGTTTCAGCCTACTTTTATTTCCCGTTGCTATTATCACTTGTGGTTTCCTATGTCCCTTGGGGGAGGTATATGTAGGCTGAGCTATTGATTTTATTTTCTCCCTCTTTTAATGTGGTCTGGACGGGGGCTACATTGACACTTACTCAACGTGGGGCAGAGAGGAGAGGATGAGGCATTTCTTTGGTGGGGAGGGAGACGTTGTGCGTTGCTAACTGTTCCCTTTTATTATTTTTTTCGGAAGACAGGATTGAGACTGAGCGGGGGGGGGGTAATAGATCCAACGGGATATGTCTAGTTGTTTGGGAACTCGGTTGGGGTGTTCAGAGATTATTTTATGTGAACGCAGCTGTAACTATTATCCACCTTTACACAGAGATGACTTGCACTAAAGTTAGATTACTGTTCGATGACGATGACTAGTACCTTAAATCTATTGACATGGAACTGCCATGGTCTAGGTCATGAAATAAAACAGAAAAAGATACTATGGGCTCTAAAAAAAAGAGAGGAAAAAGCAGACATTGCGCTATTACAAGAGACACACCTCTGTGATGCCGAACATGCCAAACTCCGCAGAGCTTGGGTGGGAACAGGTGTATTTCTCATCTTTCAAATCAAACAGTTGAGGTACATGTCATGTTGTCTTGTCTCTGTCCTTTCCCTTCACCCTGTCTCCCTCTGCTGGTCGTGTTAGGTTACCTTTTCTCCCCCGCTTTCCCCCAGCTGTCCCTTGTCTCCTCTAATTACCCATTCACCCCGTTCCCCACCTGTTCCCTTTTTTCCCTCTGATTAGGTCCCTATATCTCTCTCTGTTTCTGCTCCTGTCCTTGTCGGATTCTTGTTTGTTTGTGTTTCATGCCTGAGCCAGACTATCGTCATGTTTGCTGTAACCTTGTCCTGTCCTGTCGGAATCTGCCGGTCTATCTGAGCCTACCTATGTTTGGTTATTAAAGAAGCTCTGTTTAAGTTAGTTCGCTTTTGGGTCCTCATTCACTCACCATAACAGAAGAATCCGACCAAGAATGGACCCAGCGACTTCGGATCCTCTCCACTCAGCCGTCGAGATCCAGGGAGCGATGCTAGGCAGACACAAGCAGGAATTGTCTGCTGCTCGACATGCCGTTGAGACCCTGGCCACCCAAGTCTCCAACCTCACAGAACAGGTTCACCATCTCCGCCTCGATCCACCGGCCACTTCCAGGGCTTTCGAATCTCCGGAGCCCAGAATCAATAACCCGCCGTGTTACTCTGGGGAGCCCACTGAATGCCGCTCGTTCCTCACCCAGTGTGATATTGTGTTTTCTCTCCAGCCCAACACTTACTCCAGGAGCACTGCTCGTGTCGCCTACGTCATATCTCTCCTTATTGGACGGGCTCGTGAGTGGGGCACGGCAATCTGGGAGGCAAGGGCTGAGTGTACTAACCAGTATCAAGACTTTAAGGAGGAGATGATACGGGTTTTTGATCGATCTGTTTTTGGGGAGGAGGCTTCCAGGGCCCTGTCTTCCCTATGTCAAGGCAATCGATCCATAACAGACTACTCTATTGAGTTTCGCACTCTTGCTGTCTCCAGTGGCTGGAACGAGCCGGCCTTGCTCGCTCGTCTTCTGGAGGGTTTCCGCGCAGAGGTAAAGGATGAGATTCTCTCCCGGGAGGTTCCTTCCAGCGTGGATTCCTTGATTGAACTCGCTATTCGCATTGAGCGACGGGTTGATCTTCGTCACCGAGCTCGTGGAAAGGAGCTCGCGCTCTCCGTCGCCTCCCTCTCCGCATCACTACCATCTTCCTCTGCCGGCTCGGGTGCTGAGCCCATGCAGCTGGGAGGTATCCGCATCTCGACTAAGGAGAGGGAACGGAGAATCACCAACCGCCTCTGTCTCTATTGCGGTGCCGCTGGTCATTTTGTCACTTCATGTCCAGTAAAAGGCCAGAGCTCGTCAGTAAGCGGAGGGCTACTGGTGAGCGCTACTACTCCTGTCTCTCCTTCAAGATCCTGCACTACCTTGTCGGTCCATCTACGCTGGACCGGTTCGTCAGCTTCCTGCAGTGCCTTAATAGACTCTGGGGCGGAGGGCTGTTTTATGGACGAGACCTGGGCTCGGGAACATGACATTCCTCTCAGACAGTTAAAGGAGCCCACGGCCTTGTTCGCCCTGGATGGTAGTCCTCTCCCCAGGATTCAGCGTGAGACGCTACCTTTAACCCTCACTGTTTCTGGTAATCATAGTGAAACCATTTCTTTTTTAATTTTTCGTTCACCTTTTACACCTGTTGTTTTGGGCCATCCCTGGCTAGTTTGTCATAATCCTTCCATTAATTGGTCTAGTAATTCTATCCTCTCCTGGAACGTCTCTTGTCATGTGAAATGTTTAATGTCTGCTATCCCTCCTGTTTCCTCTGTCTCTTCTTCACAGGAGGAGCCTGGTGATTTGACAGGGGTGCCGGAGGAATATCACGATCTGCGCACGGTGTTCAGTCGGTCCAGGGCCACCTCTCTTCCTCCACACCGGTCGTATGATTGTAGTATTGATCTCCTTCCGGGAACCACCCCCCCCCGGGGTAGACTATACTCTCTGTCGGCTCCCGAACGTAAGGCTCTCGAGGATTATTTGTCTGTAGCTCTTGACGCCGGTACCATAGTCCCCTCCTCCTCTCCCGCCGGAGCGGGGTTTTTTTTTGTCAAGAAGAAGGACGGGTCTCTGCGCCCCTGCATAGATTATCGAGGGCTGAATGACATAACAGTGAAGAATCGTTATCCGCTTCCTCTTATGTCTTCAGCCTTCGAGATCCTGCAGGGAGCCAGGTTTTTCACTAAGTTGGACCTTCGTAACGCTTACCATCTCGTGCGCATCAGGGAGGGGGACGAGTGGAAGACGGCGTTTAACACTCCGTTAGGGCACTTTGAATACCGGGTTCTTCCTTTCGGCCTCGCTAACGCTCCAGCTGTCTTTCAGGCATTAGTCAATGATGTCCTGAGAGACATGCTGAACATCTTTGTTTTCGTTTACCTTGACGATATCCTGATTTTTTCACCGTCACTCCAGATTCATGTTCAGCACGTTCGACGTGTCCTCCAGCGCCTTTTAGAGAATTGTCTTTTTGTGAAGGCTGAGAAGTGCACTTTTCATGCCTCCTCCGTCACATTTCTCGGTTCTGTTATTTCCGCTGAAGGCATTAAGATGGATCCCGCTAAGGTCCAAGCTGTCATTGATTGGCCCGTCCCTAAGTCACGCGTCGAGCTGCAGCGCTTTCTCGGCTTCGCAAACTTCTATCGTCGTTTCATCCGTAATTTCGGTCAGGTGGCAGCTCCTCTCACAGCCCTTACTTCTGTCAAGACGTGCTTTAAGTGGTCCGTTTCCGCCCAGGGAGCTTTTGATCTCCTCAAGAATCGTTTTACATCCGCTCCTATCCTTGTTACACCTGACGTCTCTAGACAGTTCGTTGTCGAGGTTGACGCGTCAGAGGTGGGAGTGGGAGCCATCCTTTCTCAGCGCTCCCTCTCTGACGACAAGGTCCACCCATGCGCGTATTTTTCTCATCGCCTGTCGCCGTCGGAACGTAACTATGATGTGGGTAACCGCGAACTGCTCGCCATCCGGTTAGCCCTAGGCGAATGGCGACAGTGGTTGGAGGGGGCGACCGTTCCTTTTGTCGTTTGGACTGACCATAGGAACCTTGAGTACATCCGTTCTGCCAAACGACTTAATGCGCGTCAGGCGCGTTGGGCGCTGTTTTTCGCTCGTTTCGAGTTCGTGATTTCTTATCGCCCGGGCTCTAAGAACACCAAGCCTGATGCTTTGTCTCGTCTCTTCAGTTCTTCAGTAGCCTCCACTGACCCCGAGGGGATTCTCCCTGAGGGGCGTGTTGTCGGGTTGACTGTCTGGGGAATTGAGAGGCAGGTAAAGCAAGCACTCACTCAAACTCCGTCGCCGCGCGCTTGTCCTAGGAACCTTCTTTTCGTTCCCGTTCCTACTCGTCTGGCCGTTCTTCAGTGGGCTCACTCTGCCAAGTTAGCCGGCCACCCTGGCGTTCGGGGTACGCTTGCTTCCATTCGCCAGCGTTTCTGGTGGCCCACCCGGGAGCATGACACGCGTCGTTTCGTGGCTGCTTGTTCGGTCTGCGCGCAGACTAAGTCCGGTAACTCTCCTCCTGCCGGCCGTCTCAGGCCGCTTCCTATTCCCTCTCGACCGTGGTCTCACATCGCCTTAGATTTTGTCACCGGACTGCCTTCGTCAGCGGGGAAGACTGTTATTCTTACGGTTGTCGATAGGTTCTCTAAGGCGGCTCATTTCATTCCCCTTGCTAAGCTTCCTTCTGCTAAAGAGACGGCACAAATCATCATCGAGAATGTTTTCAGAATTCATGGCCTTCCGTCAGACGTCGTTTCGGACAGAGGTCCGCAATTCACGTCTCAATTTTGGAGGGAGTTTTGCCGTTTGATTGGGGCTTCCGTCAGTCTCTCTTCCGGCTTTCACCCCCAGTCTAACGGTCAAGCAGAACGGGCCAATCAGACTATTGGTCGCATCTTACGCAGTCTTTCTTTTCGCAACCCTGCGTCTTGGTCAGAACAGCTCCCCTGGGCAGAATACGCCCACAACTCGCTTCCTTCGTCTGCGACCGGGCTATCTCCTTTTCAGAGTAGCCTCGGGTACCAGCCTCCGTTGTTCTCATCTCAGTTCGCCGAGTCCAGCGTCCCCTCCGCTCAGGCTTTTGTCCAACGTTGCGAGCGCACCTGGAAGAGGGTCAGGTCTGCACTTTGCCGTTATAGGGCGCAGACTGTGAGAGCTGCTAATAAGCGTAGAACTAAGAGCCCTAGGTATTGTCGCGGTCAGAGAGTTTGGCTCTCCACTCAGAACCTTCCCCTTAAGACGGCTTCTCGCAAGTTGACCCCGCGGTTCATTGGTCCATTCCGTATCTCTCAGGTCATTAATCCTGTCGCAGTGCGACTTCTTCTTCCGCGATATCTTCGTCGCGTCCACCCGGTCTTCCATGTCTCCTGTGTTAAGCCCGTTCTTCGCGCCCCCGCTCGTCTTCCCCCCCCCCCCCCCATCCTTGTCGAGGGCGCACCTATCTACAGGGTCCGTAAGATCTTGGACATGCGTCCTCGGGGCCGTGGTCATCAGTACCTAGTTGACTGGGAGGGGTACGGTCCTGAGGAGAGGAGTTGGGTTCCATCTCGGGACGTGCTGGACCGTGCGCTGATTGATGATTTCCTCCGTGGCCGCCAGGTTTCCTCCTCGAGTGCGCCAGGAGGCGCTCGGTGAGTGGGGGGGTACTGTCATGTTGTCTTGTCTCTGTCCTTTCCCTTCACCCTGTCTCCCTCTGCTGGTCGTGTTAGGTTACCTTTTCTCCCCCGCTTTCCCCCAGCTGTCCCTTGTCTCCTCTAATTACCCATTCACCCCGTTCCCCACCTGTTCCCTTTTTTCCCTCTGATTAGGTCCCTATATCTCTCTCTGTTTCTGCTCCTGTCCTTGTCGGATTCTTGTTTGTTTGTGTTTCATGCCTGAGCCAGACTATCGTCATGTTTGCTGTAACCTTGTCCTGTCCTGTCGGAATCTGCCGGTCTATCTGAGCCTACCTATGTTTGGTTATTAAAGAAGCTCTGTTTAAGTTAGTTCGCTTTTGGGTCCTCATTCACTCACCATAACAGTACAAGAATACTTATCCATAAGAATGTTCCATTCATAATTGACAAAAACATATCTGATCCGGAGGGGAGATGTATTTTGATAACTGGGTCACTGTATGGACAACCAATTACTATCTTAAACATATACGCTCCTAACACAGATACCCCTGCTTTCATGTCAAAAATTATAACCCTGTTCAATGAGCATTGTGCTTCCTTTGGTGTGGTGGCGGGAGAATTTAATTGTACCCTTAACCCAACCGTAGACAAATCATCTCAAGTTCCCACCACAAACCCTAGATCTGCAAAGATGTTGAACTCTCTTACTAAAGAGATGGGACTGATAGATATCTGGAGAGAGACTAATAGCTCATCTATGGACTATACATACTACTCTAATGTCCATAACACCTACTCCCGTATAGATTACATTTTTATCCCAAAGAGTTTCATAATTTCAGCCACGTGTACAATCGGACCCATAGCACTTTCAGATCACGCCTTTGTCCACCTCGGCTTTGACCTCTGCAAAAACATCCGAGGTCAAAGAGCTGGAAATTCAACACCTCCATGCTATCAAACGAAGCGTTCCATACATTGGTAACTACATGGATAGACAACTACACACAAGACAACAAAGATTATCCTGTTTCTCCGGCCACAATGTGGGACGCTGCCAAAACCACACTAAGATGTCATCTAAATGCATATGCTTCCTCTAAGAAAAAAGCAATGGAAGCACACAGGCTAGTTCTTGAGAGGGAGCTAGAATGCTGTGAAAGAGTACATAAACAATCCTCAGACAGAACCTCCTGGAGTCAACTTAAAGCAGCCAAAGCCAAACTGAATTTGGACTATACTCGGGAGATAAAAAAAAGTTCTTTACTAAACAGAAATACCATGAGTATAGCCATAGGCAGAGTAGATTTCTTGCTTACCAATTTAAAAAATAGCAGTTAGAGCGTACAATCATGGCTATCCGAACAGCAGAGGACGAGGTCACATATGACCCAAAAAATATCAATTTAACCTTTCATGATTTTTACTGCAAACTATATACCTCTGAGAGAAAACACACAGCGGCAGAACTCCACTCCTTCCTAGAGGGAATCTCGCTACCTAAACTATCAGATACCAACTAAGAAGATCTCAACTCCCCCGCACTCCTGAGGAGATCCTGGAGGCAATTACCGCCATGCCACCTAACAAGTCCCCAGACCCAGATGGATTCCCCAGAGTTTTCTACAAAGCATTTTGGCCCCAGCTTAGCCCTATTTTCATGCCAATGCTGGATGATTTTTGCAAAAACGGAGTTGTCCCAGACTCAATGCACACAGCTCGCATTACAGTGTTGCTCAAAAAAGACAAGGACCCTCTATCCTGCTCGTACATTCCGGCCCATAAGCTTGTTGTATTTCGACAACAAAATAATTACCAAATTGCTCGCCAAAAGACCAAAGACTCTTCTTCCCAAAATAATAAAAGTGGACCAAACTGGATTTATTAGAGACAGATACTCTTCTGATAACATTCACCATCTTTTTTATATTATTGATCAAGTAAACACACAGAAGACCCCTGTCCTGCTGGCTTCACTGGATGCTGAGAAGGTGTTCCACACCCCTGTCCTGCTGGCTTCACTGGATGCTGAGAAGGCATTCGACAGGATGGAGTGGAGCTTTCTGTTCTGTCTTAGAAAAGTTCAATATGGGCCCAAACTTTATTAAATGGATCAAATCACTACTCTCATCCAAATGTCATGGTGACTACTAATGGAATGAATTCTGACAGATTCCCTTTGGGACGAGGCACAAGACAAGGGTGCTCACTGTCCCCCCTGCTCTATTTGTTGGGGGCGGAGCAATCCAGGAGCAATCCAAGTATTACGGAGCAATCCAAGTATTACGGGTGTTTCTGCAGGCGGCCTGCAGCACAAGATTTCGCTTTACGAGGAAGATGTCTTGCTCTACATATCCAACCCTGAGAAAGCCCTCCCATTTTAGACAATTGCTCAGTATGGCATGTTCAGGTTATTAGATCAATTTGAACAAATCCACTGTCTGCCCTCTCAATCTTACGCTCACCAGCTCTATGAAGACACTATGTCCATTCCAATGGAAGTCACAGGGGTTTCAATACCTTCATTACACCAGATCTGAATAGCCTTTTCAAGGAAAACTATCTTCCACTCCTGGATCTCCCTCCCAATTAGCTTAGTAGGAAGAATTAATGTCATCCGTATGAACATCCTCCCTAGACTGAACTATTTATTTCAGATGCTCCCATGCTACCTCTTAGTTTCCTTTTTCAAAACAACTAACCAAAGCATTACCAAATTTATATGGGGCAATAGAAACCTAGGATCAAGTTCTCTACTCCATTGAAACCTGAATCTAAGGGTGGTCTTGCCCTTCTCTCCCTTCAATTGTACTACTGGTCTGCCCAAATCCGCAACATGCTAACATGGATCACAGACAGACAAGAGTCAATGTGGATTCAGATAGAAGCCCAATCCTGTGGTTCATTGCCACTAAGCTCAATTATATTAATTAATAACTTTAGGGCAACATGGCCAAAACCTTTGTGATTTACAGCACCCTACTAGCGGAGGGACTGTAAGAAATACCTGGGTATTTCCTCCCAAATATGTTCTCACTCGCCCATAGTAGGCAACCCAGACTTGCCAAAAGTCCTGAAGGATGCCAACTTTCATCTTTGGCATATTCTAGGAATCAGGATCTTTTCAGACCTATTTCATCAGAAAACCACTACACTGAAATCCTTTCAAGAGCTCTGCAGTGAATTCAATGTGCGAAGATCCCATTTTCTTTATAAAAAAAATAAATAAAAAAAATCTTCAAATTATACATGTAATTTCCTCATTTACTTCCAAGAGGAGGTTAGAAACTCAGTTGAATGAAGTTGAAACCCTTCTTGTCACAGCACAATCCATTAAAGGCAAAATATCTTATATCTATAGACTCCTTTCTGAGAAAGGAGGCTCCTCCTTTACTCCTTTAAAAATAATCTGGGAAAGGGACCTTGGTCTGACTATCAGTGATGAGATATGGGCGGAGGTTTGCGACAGGGTATACTGCTCCTCTACTAATGTAAAAATGAAAGAATCAGATTACACATTTTTGTACAAATTTTATTACACTCCTTTGAGACTCCATAGAATGAAAATGGACATCTCTCCTAACTGTAAAATATGTACCTCTGAAAGTGGAACCTATATGCATGTATTTTGGAACTGTAGAGAGATTGCCAGATTTTGGCAATCTATACATACTGCTGCACAGAAAATCCTACAGTTTGATATGATCCCGTGTATCTATCTTCTTAATGCCCAGCAGGACTTTGTTCTTGATCCTGACAGAGACAATTTGCTTATGACTATTACATACTTTGCTAAGAAATGTATTATTCTATTGTGGGCCTCTAATACCCCTCCTACATTTAAAATGTGGATTGACCAGATTGCTGACTTTCTCTTGAAAAGCTCACTTATGACCTCCACAAGAGACAGCCCAAGTTTGATAGACTCTGGTCTCCACTACTCAACTATATTTCAAATTGGACAGAGTGAATGGGGTGATTAGGGAAATGAGCAGATGCATGTTGTGTAAGGTGCTGTAAAATCTAAAAACTAATTATTTGCTCACCGTCTCAGCTAAGACTGGAAATAGCTAATAAGAACCTTGATAGTGCTGCTGCAAGTTTTATATATATATATATATATATTTTTTAAAATAATTATATATATATTATTATTATTTTTGTATTATTATAATACTTTTTTAAATATATAATTATTTTTATCTTCCATTGGTCAGACCAGTGTTGGATAGACCTGAGCACGGGCGTTTCCTGTTTTAGTTTCGGCCAATACAATGGGAGCAACAAAATGGAGTCATGGTCAGATTTGCCAAAATGAGGGCAGGGGAGGGCAACGCTTTTCAGCTTCCAGGCAGACACTGGAGGGCTTTGCATAGGCATTTTGTTGTGGGACTAGATTAACCTGTTGAGTGTAGGGGGCAGTATTTTGATGAAAAACATACCCAAATGAAACTGCCTTTTCTCAGGCCCAGAATCTAGAATATGCATATAATTAGATAGATAGAAAACACAAAAGTTTCCAAAACTGTCAAAAGATTGTCTGTGAGTATAACATAACTGATATTGCAGGCAAAAACCTGAGGAAAATCCAACAAGGAAGTGCCTAAGAGAAACAAACCTCCCTGTTCCATTGCATGCCTTCCCTCCATTTAAAGGGATATCAACCAGATTCCTTTCCCTATGGCTTCCACATGGTGTGAACAGTCTTTAGACATAGTTTCAGGCTTTTATTCTGAAAATGAGCGAGAATGATCACATCGCGTCAGTTTTTCTCTCTCCTATTGAAAAAGCTACGGTCCGGTTGAAATATTATCAATTATTTATTGTAAAAACAACCTGAGGATTGATTATAAAAAACCTTTGACATGTTTCTACAAACTTTACGGATACTTTTTGGAATTTTCCTCTGCCCCGTCGTGACTGCTCGAGCCTGTGGATTTCTGAACAAAACGCGCCAACCAAATGGAGGTATTTTGGATATAAAACAATCTTTGTGGAACAAAAGGAACATTTGTGTAACTGGGAGTCTCGTGAGTGAAAACATCCGAAGATCATCAAAGGTAAGCGATTCATTTTATTGCTTTTCTGACTTTCGTGACCAATCTACTTTGCTGCTAGCTGTTTGTAATGTTTTGTCTGCTGAGAGAGATGTCCTAGCATAAACGCTTGGATAGCTTTTGCTGTACAGCTTTTTTGAAATTTGACACGCCAGGTGGATTAACAACAAGCTAAGCTGTGTTTTTCTATATTGCACTTGTGATTTCATGAAAATTAAATATTTTTTGTAATTTAATTTGAATTTGGCGCCCTGAAATTCAGAGGACGTTGATGAAAATGATCCCGCTAACGGGATGGGTGCGCCAAGAAGTTAACCGGTTCTCATGCTTTTAAAATAACTGTTCAGTTCCCCTGCCAAATGTATGACCATGTTAGAGACACATATTTCCTTCAGATTACACAGGCCCACAAAGAATTTGAAAGCAAATCAATTTTGATAACTCCCACATCTATTCGTTGAAATATCACAGTGTGCCGTCACAGCAGCAATATTTGTGACCCGTTGTCACAAGGGCAACCAGTGAAGCACAAACACCATTGTAAATACAAACTACATAACCCAAAGTATGTGGACACCTGCACGTCGAACATCTCATTCCAAAAGCATGGGCATTAATATGGAGTTGGTCCCCCCTTTGCTGCTATAACATCCTCCACTCTTCTGGGGAAGGCTTTCCACTAAATGTTGAAACATTACTGCGGGGACTTACATCCATTCAGCCACAAGAGCATTAGTGAGGTCGGGCACTGATGTTGGGCGATTAGGCCTGGGTCTCAGTTGGCGTTCCAATTCATCCCAAAATTGTTCGATGAAGTTGAGGACAGGGCTCTGTGCAGGCCAGTCAAGTTCTTCCACACTGATCTCGACTAACCATCTGTATCTTTGTTCATGGGGGCATTGTCATGCTGAAACATGAAAGGGCCTTCCTCCATACTGTTGCCACAAAGTTGGAAGCACAGAATCATCTAGAATGTCATTGTATGCTGTAGCATTAAGATTCCCTCCAAACCATGAAAAACAACACCAGACCAATATTCCTCCTCCACCAAACTACAGTTGGCACTATGCTTTGGGGCAGGTAGCGTTCTCCTGGCATCGGCCAAAACCAGAATCGTCCGTCGGACTGCAAGGTGGTGAAGCGTGATTCATCACCCCAGAAAACGCATTTCCACTGCTCCAGAGTCCAATGGCAGCGAGCTTTACACCACTCCAGCCGATGCTTGGCATTGCGCATGGTGATCGTACGCTTGTATATGGCTGCTCGGCCATGGAAACCCATTTCACTTCCCACGAACAGTTCCTGTGCTGACGTTGCTTCCTGAGGCAGTTCGGAACTCAGTAGTGAGTGTTGCAACCGAGGACAGATGATTTTTACGCGCTATGCCAATCAGCAGCCCCGTTCTGTGAGCTTGTGTGGCCTACCACTTCGAGGCTGATCCGTTGTTGATCCTAGACATTTCTACTTCACAATAACAGCACTTAGTTGACCAGGGCAGCTCTAGCAGGGTAGAAATTTTACAAACTGACTTGTTGGAAAGGTGGCATCCTATGATGGTACCACGTTGAAAGTCAGTGAGCTCATCAGTAAGGCCATTCTACTGCCAATGTTAAATTCACTTATGTTTATTATCTATTCCACTTGCTTTGGCAATGTAAACATGTTTCCCATGCCAATAAAGCCCTTTGAATTGAACTATTCCTCACTCTAAACCTTGTTTGAAGCAGCACATTCAATTATTTCCTTCCAGTCTTTCTGCTAGTAGTTTAATACCCCACTCCATCCCCCCCTCTTTCTCGCATCCTCTGGACGTTTAGTGTTCTCGCTCTCTGGTTCTGTCGGTGTTCTCTGCTCTTTACCCAGCAGCAGTGAAACATTAGCTAAGGCGGCTGGAACTGGTGCTGGACAAGAGCACACACACTTACTAGTATTCAGGTTCTGAGACGAGGTCTAGTGCCTTCATCACCTCCTCCAACAGAGAGTCTGGAATAAAGCCGTTATCTGGAGGGAGAGAAAGAGAATATTTGTCAGATAATTTTAGTTCTAACACAGCTAGGAGACAGGCCTCAGATTCCACAGCAATTCCGTGTGTTTGTTTTCTGGGAGTTATGATCAAAGAGGTGGGATGGAGAGGGTGCGCCATTATCAGCAAGTCCCAGTGGCACTGAGACAGGACAGGCCTTCACTTTCCCTCACACTGAACACACACAGTTTACATTGAGCTAACTGAGGATATTAAGCACACACAAACACATATGTACACATGCAACACACACACAAAAGCCAGCCTTGTTCTCTCCTCTGTCTGACCTACATTCCTCAGCTATGACTTCTGTACCTGAAAGGACCAGCTTTAAACACTACCACGTGTGTCCATATGTACGTGTGTCTTACCTGTCTTAAAACACTAACATATGATTGTGTGTGTGTGTGCAATGGCGCTGGAGAAGAAAGCTGACATTTTACATGTCCCCAACCCATTGTGTTTTTTTTGTTTAGTTATTTGTGTTGTTTGTAACTTAATGTGGCCGCTACCATCTCTTTTGACCGAAAATAACTGCGATTACTCACCACGGACAAGCAGAATCCTTTTTTCCCTTTAACGAGTCTGACGAGCCTGACACAAATTATATACTACTGCTTTCTCGGGAACAGGCGCAGATCCCCGTGATATGTGTGATGAGGCGGCAGAGAAAAAGGGGCCGGGGGCAGGCTGCCATCTGAGAATTCGTAGGCGATCAAATAAACCTTCACTTCCTCCCATTTTGCTTGCAAACGTGCAATCTTTGGAGAATAAAATAGATGACCTACGCGGAAGACTAAACTACCAACGGGGCATTCAAAACTGTAATACCTTATGTTTCATGGAGTCATGGCTGAATGACGACACTATCAACATACAGCTGGCTGGTTATACAATGTACCGGCAGGATAGAACAGCGGTGTCTGGTAAGACAAGGGGCAGCAGAGTATGTATTTTTGTAAATAACAGCTGGTGCACGATATCTAAGGAAGTTTAGAGCTATTGCTCACCTGAGGTACAGTACCTCATGATACAGTTTTCATCTGTATTTTTCGTAGCTGTCTACATACCACCACAGACTAAGGCTGGCACTAAGACAGCATTGAATGAGCTGTATTCCGCCATAAGCAAACAAGAAAATGCTCACCCAGAGGCGGTGCTCCTAGTAGTTGGGACTTTAATACAGGGGAACTTAGAAATGTGTTAAAACGGATTTATCAGCATGTTAAATGTGCAAAAAAATAAACTTGACCACCTTTACTCCACGCACAGAGACGCATACAAAGCTCTCCTTCGCCCTCCATTTGGCAAATCTGATCATAATTCTATCCTCCTGATTCTTGCTTAGAAGAAAATATTAAAGCAGCCCGATGAAGCAGATGCTAAACTACAGGACTGTTTTGCTAGCACAGACTGGAATATATTCCGATGGCATTGAGGAGTACACCACATCAGTCATAGGCTTTATCAATAAGTGCATCAATGACGTCGTCCCCACAGTGACTATACATACATAACCCAACCAGAAGCCTTGAATTACAGGCAACATCCGCACTGAGGTAAAAGGCAAAGAGCCGCCGCTTTCATGGAGCGGGACTCTAACCTGGAAGCTTATGAGAAATCCTGCTATGCCCTCTGACATACCATCAATCAGGCGAAGCGTCAATACAGGACTAAGATCAAATTGTACTACACCGGCTCTGACGCTCGTCGGATGTGGCAGGGCTTGCAAACTATTACAGACTACAAAGGGAAGCACAGCCGTCATAGTTGAAGTGTACCTATGATGAAAATTACAGGCCTCTCATCTTTTTAAGTGGGAGAACTTGCACAATTGGTGGCTGACTAAATAGTTTTTTGCCCCACTGTATACACATGGAATTATAGATAAACCTCTCCTTAATGCAACCGCTGTGTCAGATTTTAAAAAAGCTTCACGGAAAAAGCAAACCATGCAATAATCTGAGACGGCGCTCAGAAAAATAATAAAATTAGCCGGCATGTTGGAGTCAACAGAAACCAGAAATCACATTATAAACATTCCCTCACTTTTGATGATCTTCATCAGAATGCACTCCCAGGAATCCTAGTTCCACAATAAATGTTTGATTTGTTCGATAATGTCCGTTACTTATGTCCAAGTAGCTTTTGTTAGCGCATTAGGTATACATATCCAAACGCTCATGCAGGTCGAGCATTACTTCAGACAAAAAAACTTCAAAAAGTTATATTACAGGTCGAAGAAACATTTTAAACTATGTATAGAATCAATCATTAGGATGTTTTTATCATAAATATTCAATAAAGTTTCAACCGGAGAATTCCTATGAGTAGAGGAGCAATGAAACGCAGGTCGATATCATGTGGAATGCGCGTGACCAGGAAATGGCTCTCTGCCAGTAACATGACTCATTCAGTCCCACACCACAGTAGAAGCCTCATTCAAGTTTCTAAAGACAGTTGACATCTAGTGGAAGCCCTAGGAAGTGCAACTTAATTCATATCCCACTGTGAATTCAATAGGGCCTGGGTTGAAAAATCGACCAACCTCAGATTTCTCACTTCCTGTTTGGATTTCTTCTCAGGTTTTTGCCTGCCATAGGAGTTCTGTTATACTCACAGACATCATTCAAACAGTTTTAGAAACTTCAGAGTGTTTTCTATCCAATACTAATAATAATATGCATATATTAGCAACTGAGACTGAGGAGCAAGCCGTTTATTCTGGGCACGCTTTTCATCCAAGCTACTCAATACTGCCCCTGCAGCCATAAGAAGTTACAGGTCAGCATTCACAAGGCCGCAGGGCCAGACGGATTACCAGGACATGTAATGCGAGCATGTGCTGTTCAACTGGCAAGTGTCTTCTCTGACATTTTCAACCTCTCCCTGTCCAAGTCTGTAATACCAACATGTTTTAATCAGACCACCGCAGTGCCTGTGCCCAATAACACTAAGGTAACCTGCCTAAATGACTACAGACCCGTGGCACTCAGGTCTGTAGCCATGAAATGCTTTGATAGGCTGGTCATGATTCACATCAACACCATTATCCTAGAAACCGTAGACCCACTCCAATTTGCATACAGATCATGCAATCTCTATTGCACTCCACATAGCCCTTTCTCACCTGGACAAAGGGAACACCTATGTGAGAATGCTATTCATTGACAAGAGCTCAGCATTCAACACCATAGTGCCCTCAAAGCTCATCAATAAGCTAAGGACCCTGGGACTAAACACCTCCCTCTGCAACTTGATCCTGGACTTCCTAACAGGCCGCCCCCAGGTGGTAAGGGTAGGTAACAACACATCTGCCACGCTGATCCTCAACACAGGGGCCCCTCAGGGGTGCGTGCTCGGGCCCCTCAGGGGTGCGTGCTCAGTCCCCTCCTGTTCACTCATGACTGCACGGCCAGGCACAACTCAAACACCATCATTAAGTTTGCTGATGACAACAGTAGTAGCCTGATCACTGACAACGACGAGACAGCCTATAGGGAGGAGGTCAGAGACCTGGCTGTGTGGTGCCAGGACAACAATCTCTCCTGCAACATGATCAAGACAAAGGAGATGATTGTGGACTACCGAGCATGCCCCCATTCTCATCGACGGGGCTGCAGTGGATCAGGTTGAGAGCTTCAAGTTCCTTGGTGTCCACATCACCAACAAACTAACATGGTCCAAGCACACCAAGACAGTCGTGAAGAGGGCACGACAAAACCTATTCCCCCTCAGGAGATTGGCATGGGTCCTCAGATCTTCAAAAGGTATCTTGACTGGTTGCGTCACTGCCTGGTATGGTAACTGCTCGGTCTCCGACCGCAAGGTACTACAGAGTGTAGCGCTAACGGCCCAGTACATCTGGGGCCAAGCTTTAAGCCATCCAGGACCTCAAAACCAGTCGGTGTCAGAGGAAGGCCCTAAAAATTGTCTGAGTGTTATCTCTGCTACCTCACAGCATCAGAGTGCCAAGTCTAGGTCCAAAAGGCTTCTAAACTGCTTCTATCCCCAATCCTCCTGAACACCTTATCAAATGGCTACCCAGACTATTTGCATTGCACTCTTGTGCATGCAGACAGTATCGTCAGTTGAGGAGGAGATCCTCTGGATCATCCAGATGGTCATTGGCAAACTTCAGACGGGCCTGGACATGCGCTTGGGGACCTTGCGTGCGCTGCAGGATTTTAATCCATGGCGGCGTAGTGTGTTACTAATAGTTTTCAATGAGACTGTTGTCCCAGCTCTCTTCAGGTCATTGACCAGGTCCTGCCGTGTAGTTCTGGGCTGATCCCTCACCTTCCTCATGATCATTGATGCCCCACGAGGTGAGATCTTGCATGGAACCCCAGACCGAGGGTGATTGATCGTCATCTTGAACTTCTTCCATTTTCTAATAATTGCGCCAACTGCTTGCTTGCCTATTGTCCTGTAGCCCATCCCAGCCTTGTGCAGGTCTACAATTTTATCCCTGATGGCCTTACACAGCTCTCTGGTCTTGGCCATTGTGGAGAGGTTGGAGTCTGTTTGTTTGAGTGTGTGGACAGGTGTCTTTTATACAGGTAACAAGTTCAAACAGGTGCAGTTAATACAGGTAATGAGTGGAGAACAGGAGGGCTTCTTAAAGAAAAACTAACAGGTCTGTGAGAGCTGGAATTCTTACTGGTTGGTAGGTGATCAAATACTTATGTCATGCAATAAAATGCAAATGAATTACTTAAAAATCATACAATGTGATTTTCTGGATTTTTGTTTTAGATTTCGTCTCTCACAGTTGAAGTGTACCCATGATAAAAATTACAGACCTCTACATGCTTTGTAAGTAGGAAAACCTGCAAAATCGTCAGTGTATCAAATACTTGTTCTCCCCACTGTACCTGTACATATTACCTCAACTACCTGGTGCCCCCGCACATTGACTCTGTACTGGTACCCACCTGTATATAGTCTCGCTATTGTTATTTTACTGCTGTTCTTTAATTACTTGTTACTTTTATTTCTTATTCTTATCCATATTTTTTAAAACTGCATTGTTGGTTAGGAGCACGTAAGTAAGCATTTCACTTTAAGGTCTACACCTGTTGTACTCGGCACGTGACTAATAAAATTTGATTTGAGTATGTGTGTTGTACATTGGGAAGGACTACAGCAGAGTCATAGTTTCAAATTCTGTGTGGAACACTAATGAAGCCGTGTGTTATTGCATGCATGCACGCGAGACCTGTGTGTCTGAGACCTGTGTGTAAATTATTGCGTGCATGCGGGATGTGTGTGTTTTTTGGCGCCTCTCTTCTATAACACAGTGAACTGGGCCGACTCTAGATGTGACACTGGCAGATTTATTGGGCTTTGACACTCCTCTCAACTCTGCTGGTTTTAGTGTGTGTATAAACATCCATATGGTATATATGATTTGTTTTTCACGAAACAGCAGAAACTCATCTCGGGCACAGACAGACCCATCAATTTCTCTCTCTCTGGTCTGAACGGGTCAGTGTGTTTACTACATATTTGGTGTAGCAAATAGAATAGACTACTCTCAGCTGGTGAGGCTCACTTTGTTAAAAAACAACACAAAACACAGGCGCACACATACCCTCAGCCATGTTAAGAGGCATATTGTTCTAATAAACATGAAACGGAGGAATGTTGATTAGTGCGTCAGAAAAGATGCCGCCTATTCCTGCTGGAACACACACACACACACGCACACAGCAGCGCTCACTAAAGACAGACATCAAAGACAGCGACAAACACACGAATGTGTCCGTGCAGGTCTGGTCCATGGGGGGGTTGTGTGTGTGTGTGTGGGTTATTACTTTGGTGGCCTTATCAGTCTTCAGCTGAACACATACACACACTCCAGCAACATGCATCACGCTCTCATCGTGTAGTGTGACAATCACACATACCATGGGTACCTCCATCGCTCCATACATACATTACATATACAAAAGTAAGTGGACACCCCTTTAAATTAGTGGATTCAGCAACTTCAGTCATACCCGTTGCTGACAGGTGTATAAAATTGAGCACACAGCCATGCAATCTCCATAGACAAACATTGGCAATAGAATGGCCTTACCGAAGAACTGACTTTTAACATGACACCGTCATAGGATGCCACCTTTCCAACAAGTCAGTTCGTCAAATGTCTTCACTGCTAAAGCTACCCCGGTCAACGGTAAGTGCTGTTATTGTGAAGTGGAAAAATCTAGGAGCAACAACGGCTCAGCTGCAAAGTGGTAGGCCACACAAGCTCCAGAACGGGACCGCAGAGTGCTGTAGCACGTTTATAAATAAATAAATAAATTATATATATATATATATATATATATATATATATATATATATATATATATATATATATATATATATATATATATATATATATTTTTTTTTTTTTAATTGCCTGTCCTCGGTTGCAACACTCACTACCGAGTTCCAAACTGCCTTTGGAAGCAATGTCAGCAAATGAACTGTTCGTGGGGAGCTTCATGAAGTGGGTTTCCATGGCTGAGCAGCAGCACACAAGAGTAAGATCACCATGCACAATGCCAAGTGTTGGCTGGAGTGGTGTAAAGCTCGCCGCCATTGGACTTAGGCTTGCGTTCTCTGGAGTGATGAATCACGCTTCACCATCTGGCTGTTCGGCAGATTAATCTGGGTTTGGCAGATGCCAGGAGATCGCTATTGCCCCAATGCATAGTGCCAACTGTAATGTTTGGTGGAGGAGGAATAATGGTCTGGAGCTGTTTTTCATGCTTCGGGCTCGGCCCCTTAGTTCCAGTCAACGGAAATCTTGACGCTACAGCATACAATTATATTCCAACTTTGTGGAAACAGTTTGGGGATGACCCTTTCCTGTTTCAGCATGACAACGTATCCGTGCACAAAGTGAGGTCCATACAGAAATGGTTTGTTGAGAACTTGACTGGCCTTGAAGATACCCCTCTAGTGGTGTGGGGGCTGTGCTTTGGCAAAGTGGGTGGGGTTATATCCTGTCTGGTTGGCCCTGTCCGGGGGTATCGTAGGTGTCTTCCGACCCCTCCCGTCTCAGCCTCCAGTATTTATGCTGCAATAGTTTGTCGGGGGGCTATGGTCAGTCTGTTATATCTGGAGTATTTCTCCTGTCTTATCCGGTGTACTCTGTGAATTTAAATACGCTCCCTCTAATTCTCTCTCTCTCCCTCCCCTCTCGGAGGACCTGAGCCCTGGGACTTTGCCTCAAGACTATCTGGCTTGATGACTCCTTGCTGTCCCCAGTTCACCTGGTCGTGCTGCTGCTCCAGTTTCAACTGTTCTGCCCGTGGCTATAGAACCCTGACCTGTTCACTGGACGTGCTACATTGTCCCGGACCTGCTGTTTTCGACTCTCACTCTACCACACCTGCTGTCGCAACCTCTGAATGCTCTGCTATGAAAAGCCAACTGACATTCATTCCTGAGGTGCTGACCTGTGCTGACCCTCTACAACCACTATGATGATGATGATGATTATTAGACCCTGCTGGTCATCTATGAACATTTTAACATCTTGGCCTCAGAGCCTGGTTCCTCTCTATGTTTCTTCCTAGGTTCCTGCCTTTCTATTGAGATTTTTCTAGCCACCGTGCTTCTATATTTGCATGTCTTGCTGTTTGGGGTTTTAGGCTGGGTTTCTGTATAGCACTTTGTGACATCGGCTGAAATAAGTTTGATCGCAAGAGCCCTGACCTCAACCCCATCGAACACCTCTGTGATGAATTGTAACGCTGACTGCATGCCAAGCCTAAATCGCACATCAGTGCCCGTCCTCAATAATGCTTGTGGCTGAATGGAAGCAAGTCCCTGCAGAAATGTTCCAACATCTAGTGGAACGCCTTCCCAGAAGAGTGGAGGCTGTTATAGCAGCAAAGAGGGGACGAACTTTATTAATGCCCATGATTCTGGAATGAGATGTTTGACGACCATGTGTCCACATACTTTTGGTAATATAGTGTGTCCCTCTCCCCTCATCGTTCGTTCAGTCTCTCAGCTTCTTTCCACGGCCAAAGCAGAGGGTAGTGATTAGAAAGCAGCGGGCCTCAGAATCGAACATCCTCTCGACTCAGTAAATACTCAGACTCAGTAGAGTTAAGTAGAACTCCGCTACGTCCCTCCCTTCTCCAGCCAAGTCACCCGTGATACAAGTCAGTATTCGACATCCATCCATGTTTCAGGACTGTTGGAAACCGGCCACTAGAGGCAACAGTGAGCGCTGTTACCTTCAAGTAGGTTTCGGTTTTGCTAGGGCGTTGTGGACAGGGATGGCGATAGGTGTAAGCATCTGCCTCGGGTTGCAAGTTCGAATCCAACAATAGAAAGTTGCTTCGGAGTTAATACCTGAACATTAAAAATACTTACAAATTTGACTTTTTGAACAACTTCTAAATTCGATGCTTGAGAAATATGGATGAACGTCTAATTCTAACGTGAGACCAAGCTGGATGCCCTATCCTTGCCCCTTTCTTTGCCCCCCCGGTCACCCCAAAAAGAGGAAAAGGATGGGAGCAGGTTGACTCAGCTGTGGGGAGATTGGGGCGGGCGGGCAGGCTGACACAGACACTAACCCCAAAACAACAGCAGAGATGAGAGGACCCCCGCACAGAGGATGAGGAGAAGAGAGGATGAAAAGATAGGAATGGGAGGTTATACAGGCACATGCTCTACCAGGAAGGAGAGAGGAGAAAATATAACATGTCCAGGATATTGGTGTGTGTGTGTGTGAGAGAGAGACTGTTAGGCAACATACCCCAACATACGGTATAAATGGTATTTCGAAATACAGATGGTATGATATTCAATACCGATAAACCAGGGTTTGCGTGCTACGCCACTGCTTATAACTATAAGAAACCTAAGATGTGGCAAATCAATTATATCCAGCTCAGGGCTCCAGCTATGCATTTGGTTTGCTAACTTTCTAGCTAAGTGGCTAAGTGTCAAGATCAAGCTTCTTGGTTACAGCCGAGACATTCAATCCCCTCCTGGATCAAGATCCTCGTTGCCTAAATTGTTGTGGTTTCTATTTTAATAGCACCCCTTGTGTGCACTTCCGGTAATACTGTATACCCCAGTATGGTACAGAAATGGTATGAAAATCTGGATTCTGCCCAACCCTAGAGACTATCAGACTATCATTGAACGGTATTACCTTCTGGGTCGAAGGTTTGGAAGACTCTCCTGGCCTGTTCAGATGGAGACTCAGGAGCCACCAGACACATCTCCTACAAAGACAAGAGAAAGGGACATATGTCAGATTTCAACATTATATTATAGTCTAAACACAGAAATTAGACAGGCTTCCAATTCTCCAGAAAATCCCAAGAGCGAGAGAGATGTTGTGTAGACCGAGGCACACAAAGATGACATAATAGGTCAAGAATTAAGACTACAACACCAGCTCTAAGGAGTACACGCGCGCGCGCGTGTGTGTGTGTGTGTACGGACTATCATTATCATCATGCTCTGTTGGGTTATTAGCTGATCTGCAGATACAACCAGACATTTTGTTTTCACTCAAAACACATATCAGCCAATGAGACGCTCATACAGAGTTATAGTTGTTTGTTTGCTGGCTCAGAGTGATGTTGCCAGGGGGACTCGGAGGAGAAATAAGGGAAGACAGATTTCACAGAGATAGGACAGTGTGTGTGTGTGTTGAGATGGGGGGGGGGGGGGGGGGGGGGGTTAGTCCGGCCCTCTGGATTCATCAACCCCCAACTCCGTACTCCCTTACCCAAGTTTCATAGTGAAATATGACAGTTTTAACAGGCTGGGAACCAAACTGCATAAGCAAACACGCACTGTGGTTAGCCTAGTATTAATGACACTGGCCGCATCCACTGAACTGGAGTATGTTTACTACAGTGGCGTTTTACACACACTCAGCCCGCATAAACACAGTCAGAAAAGAGCAAATAAACTGAGCACATCTCCCTCAGCTAGCCTTTATTAAAGTAGGAGTTCAGATGAAACAGTAGGAGCGAGAGAGAGAGACGAACAGAGGGAGAGAGATGACAGAGGGAGATCAGGGGAAGAGTTGGAGAGAAAGAGACATCAAGAGGAGAAGGCTCCCAGCTGGTAGAGAGGAGTGCACACACACACATCTCTCACTGTCAGAGCAGCTGGGGGTACAGAATGGGTAGATGTTAGTTTAAGTATCTCTATAAATCAAACGGTACATTCTTCCTCCAGATAGATAGACATGGAGTTAGACGTGTGTGTTAAGGGTTAATGAATGGTCAGGGGGTTAACTGCCCTTACATGAGCATAATTTACTGAGGAGGATGCTGCTGAAGGGAGTGTGTATGTGTGACATACAGCGCATTCGGAAAGTATTCAGAATTTTCCAAATTTTATTAAGTTAGACTTGAAATGCATTAAATATTTTTTTCCAAGTCTCCTTGGGTATAACACTACAAGCTTGGCACATCTATCTATCACAGTGCAATCCGTTTTGTCACCAAAGCCCCATATACTACCCACCATTGCGACCTGTACGCTCTCGTTGGCTGGCCCTCGCTTCATACTCGTCGCCAAACCCACTGGCTCCATGTCATCTACAAGACCCTGCTAGGTAAAGTCCCCCCTTATCTCAGCTCGCTGGTCACCATAGAATCTCCCACCTGTAGCACACGCTCCAGCAGGTATCTCTCTCTAGTCACCCCCAAAACCAATTCTTTCTTTGGCCGCCTCTCTTTCCAGTTCTCTGCTGCCAATGACTGGAACGAACTACAAAAATCTCTGAAACTGGAAACACTTATCTCCCTCACTAGCTTTAAGCACCAACTGTCAGAGCAGCTCACAGATTACTGCACCTGTACATAGCCCACCTATAATTTAGCCCAAACAACTACCTCTTTCCCAACTGTATTTAATTTATTTATTTATTTTGCTCCTTTGCACCCCATTATTTTTATTTCTACTTTGCACATTCTTCCATTGCAAAACTACCATTCCAGTGTTTTACTTGCTATATTGTATTTACCTTGCCACCATGGCCTTTTTTGCCTTTACCTCCCTTCTCACCTCATTTGCTCACATTGTATATAGACTTGTTTATACTGTATTATTGACTGTATGTTTGTTTTACTCCATGTGTAACTCTGTGTCGTATCTGTCGAACTGCTTTGCTTTATCTTGGCCAGGTCGCAATTGTAAATGAGAACTTGTTCTCAACTTGCCTACCTGGTTAAATAAAGGTAAAATAAAATAAATACATCTGTATTTGGGGAGTTTCTCCTATTCTTCTCTGCAGATCCTCTCAAGCTCTGTCAGGTTAGATGGGGAGTGTTGCTGCACAGCTATTTTCAGGTCTCTCCAGAAATGTTAGATCGGGTTCAAGTCCGGGCTCTGGCTGTGCCCCTCAAGGTCATTGAGACTTGTCCCGAAGCCACTACGATTTCTTGGCTGTGTGCTTAGGGTCATAGTCCTATTGGAAGGTAAACCTTCACCCCAGTCTGAGGTCCTGAGCAGGTTTTCATCAAGGATCTCTGTACTCTGTTCAACTTTCCTTCAATCCTGACTAGTCTCCCAGTCTCTGACACTGAAAAAACATCCCCACAGCATGATGCTGCCTCCAACATGCTTCACCGTAGGGATTGTGCCAGGTTACGTCCAGACATGATGCTTGGTATTCAGGCCAAAGAGTTCAATCTTGGTTTCATCAGACCAGAGAACCTTGTTTCTCATGGTCTGAGAGTCCTTAAGGTGCCTTTTGGCAAACTTCAAGCCGGCTGTCATGTGCCTTTTACTGAGGAGAGGCTTCCGTCTGGCCATTCTACCATAAAGGCCTGATTGGTGGAGTGCTGCAGAAATGGTTGTCCTTCTGGAAGGTTCTCCCATCTCCACAGATGAACTCTGGAGCTCTGTCAGAGTGACCATCGGAATCTTGGTCACCTCCTTGACCAAGGCCCTTCTCCCCGATTGCTCAGTTTGGCAGGGAGGCCAGATTTAGGAAGAGTTTGTGGTTCCAAACTTCTTCCATTTAAGAATGATGGAGGCCAATGTGTTCTTGGGGTCATTCAATGCTGTAGACATTTTTTGGTACCCTTACCCAGATCTGTGCCTTGACACAATCCTGTCTCGGAGCTCTATGGCCAATTCCTTTGACCTCATGGCTTGATTTTTGCACTGATATGCACTGTCAACTGTGGGACCTTATATAGACAGGTATGCGCCTTTCCAAATCATGTCCAATACATTTTATTTACTACAGGCGGAAACAGGATGTACCTGAGCTCAATTTCGAGTCTCACAGCTGTCATGACTCTCCTGTGAAGACCTGAATGAACAGGTTACAGTGGGTCCGCTATACAGCGCCCTCGCTCTCCCACATAGGGGGAGAGGGGGGGAAGTTTGCCATTTTACGACAGTCATAAATACCTGCCACTATGCAGAAATGAAAGTTAAAAACCCCTTTGTTACAACAGAGATTTTGTAGTACTGTGACATCCAAGATTGGATAATGAAACAATATTTCCATAATCCAAACACTTGGAATGGTCCATGGGTATTTAAAGAACAATCCTGTTGAATTCATTACAATTTTGTGATGTCATTAAAGACGCTATAACCAAATAACGATAACTCTAGAAATGTAAATCTGATAACTGGGATGTATACATCTAAATGTTGTGGAACTTAAATTATTAAATATTAAACTATTTGTGAGAAGATGAAATGTGAGTTTAGCCTTCTAAATGAGAGAATTGTTTTTCATGTAAAGTTTTACCCAGTCAGTAACCACGCCCACATGAGCACAGACCTTGTGGTAACGTGAATGACACCGCCCTCCAAGGTGAGTGCTTAATAAGACTCGCTGAATAATTTACATATTAGACCAGAAAAACCATGGAGCGTGGCTGCACGTTGAAATGGTAGGAATTTAAATCTCTAGAGACATTTATATATTTAGAGTTTAGTCGGGAGATGGTCGGGAGTGGTGCCCCAGATTACTACTTAATTGTTATATGATTAATCTCGTAATAATTGAACGTGGTATGTAATCATTTTATAAATAAACAGTCAAACACAATGATAGTCACGACATAGCAAAGTGACCAAATAGATATTTCTGTTCCTAAAAAACTTTTTGCTTTGTCATTATGGAGTATTCTGTTTAGAACGCAGAGGATTTTTTCCACAATTTGTTACGTTACAGCCTTATTCTAAAATTGATTTATTTAATTTTTTTAATCAAGGGGTGAATACTTTGATGGCACTGTACAGTATAACCCAGCTATAGAGACGGGGTTAACTCATGTACTCTCCTCTAGCAGTGAGGGTTAAGACTCAAGAGTTATAACTGTAGTTAATAACACAGCGCTGGAACCTATATGAGAGATGCAGGACACACACACACACACACACACAGGAAATATTCCCAGTCGGTATTCAAGTAATAATATGGAATGCCTCAACCACAAATTGCAGAAAAAAACTTTTTCATTCACCCTCATTGTAAGCTGCAACTTGGTCGTAGTTTTTTTGTTCTACAGAAATAACAAAACATGCCGAAAAGCTGCTGTGTTGTTCAAAGTACATGTAGCCAGGTCAAAAATCACAACCTACGGTTCGCAATGCTCCCATGTAGGGAAATAGATCTTGCGAGAAGAGCCCTGTGTCTTCAGGTTATCCGGTGTGGGAGAGTGGGAAATGTGGGGACGTGTTGTCCATGTAGTCTACACACGTGTGTGGAAGAAATTTCATCACAGGTAAGACATTTAACTTGTTTAGTATAGTCCGTTTGAAACTCCACTCACTACTTGCAGCTGTATAGTCTGTGTTTTTGGTCTTAGCTAGCTTAATGTTAAAGTTATCTAGCACTCACTCACGTGGCTGCTAGCATCACCATGAAAAGGGGTGTAGGAAGCACTACAATATTACCTTTTTATAAGTAGGGAGAACGCTAGGGAGCGGGCAATGTTGAAAAGTAAACTTTAGACATGTACTTTTCTTAAAATGTAGTTTTGTAAAACGACTAAAACAGACCAAAAAAAATGGTGCTTGAAAAATGTCAAGTTTTTGCTGTGAGCCAATGGGGTAATCACCACAGGTTGTTTTCCACACAAGCGGGCAGGGTTGTGACGTTCTCTCACCTCCATGTCTCAGGTCATAACCAGGTCTGGAGTCTCCTTCAAACTTCTTTGGGATAGGGGGCAGCATTTTCACTTTTGGATGAAAAGCGTGCCCAACTGCCTCCTACTCAGTCCCAGATGCTAATATATGCATATTATTATTAGTATTGGATAGAAAACACTGAGTTTCTAAAACTGTTTGAATGATGTCTGTGAGTATAACCAAACTCTTATGGCAGGCAAAAACCTGAGAAAAAAAAATCAAAACAAGAAGTGGGAAATCACCAATAGAAAAAAAAAAAAAAAAAAAAAAGCACCAAGAGATAAAATGAATCACTAACCTTTGATGATCTTCATCAGATGACACTCATAGGACTTCATGTTAAACAATACATGTATGTTTTGTTCGATAAAGTGCATATTTATATCCAAAAATCTCATTTTACATTGGCGTGTTATGTTCAGTAGTTTTGCAGAGAACCACATCAATTCACAGAAATACTCATAAATGTTGATGAAAATTCAAGTGTTATGCATGGAACTTTAGATACACTTCTCCTTAAGAGACAGTAATATACTCTCATTTACAGACAAGGCAACCTGAAGTCTGCACACACAGCTCAGATACAATAACGTGACACACTAACAAAAAGTGTCTATGTACAGGTAACTGCCAAAATAAAGAAAACACCAACAAAGTCTTAATATGGTGTGGGGCCACTACAAGCCACCAGAAGTTAATGCACCTCGGCATTCTTGGCGCACCGATCCCTTTAGCGGGATCATTTGTCAACATCCGCTGAATTGCAGAGCGCCAAATTCAAATTAAATTACTAAAAATATTAAATTTTCATGAAATATAGCAAAACACAACGTAGCTGGTTGTTAATCCACCTGGCGTGTCAGATTTCAAAAAAGCTTTACAGCGAAAACAAACCAAGCGTTTTTGTGAGGATAGTTCTCAGTAGACAAAACATTACAAACAGCTAGCAGCAAAGTAGATTGGTCACGAAAGTCAGAAAGGCAATAAAATGAATCGCTTAAGTTTGATGAGCTTCGGAGTTTGCACTCACGAGACTCCCAGTTACACAATAAATGTTCATTTTGTTCGATAAAGATTATTTTTATATCCAAAAACCTCAATTTCGTTGGCGCGTTTTGTTGAGTAATCCACAGGCTCGTGCAGGTCACGACGGGCAGACGAAAATTCCTAATAGTATCCGTAAAGTTCGTAGAAACATGTCAAACGTTTTTTTATTATCGATCCTCAGGTTGTTTGTACAATAAATAATTGATAATATTTCAATTGGACAGTAGCCTTTTCAATACAAGAGAGAAAGAAAAGGTCTCGTTCCTGTGTCGCGCGCATGAACAAATCTGGGGACACCTAGCTATCCACTGATGCGATGTGATCATTCTCACTCATTTTTCAGAATAAAAGCCTGAAACTATGTCTAAAGACTGTTCACACCCTGTGGAAGCCATAGGGAAAGGAATCTGGTTGATATCCCTTTAAATGGAGGATAGGCTTGCAATGGAACAGAGTAGTTTCAGAAAAACAGCACTTCCTGGTTGGATTTTCCTCAGGTTTTTGCCTGCAATATCAGTTCTGTTATAGTCACAGACAACATTTTGAAAGTTTTGGAAACTTTAGTGTTTTCTATCCTAATCTGCCAATTGTATGCATATTCTAGCGTCTGGGCCTGAAAAATAGGCAGTTTACTTTGGGAACGTTTTTTATCCAAACATCAAAATACTGCCCACTTGCTTCAAGAGGTTATTAATGCACCATGGCATAAACTCTACAATTGACTAACTTTATTGGAGGGATCCGACACCATTCTTCCATGAGATATTCCATCATTTGGGGTTTTGTTGATGGAAAACTCTGTCTCAGGCACCGCTCTAGAATCTCCCATAAGTGTTCAATTGGGTTGAGATCTGGTGACACACACAGAAACTTTAAACCCCCTATGCTCGTTTGAGACCCCTCTTTCAAAAAGCCACAGATCTCTTCTAGCCATGATAGCCAAAATAAGGGGCAACTGTGCATTTTATTACACCACCCTAAGCATGATGGGATATGAGTTGCTTAATTATCTTAATGAACACCCGATTTCAACATATTTTGTATTCCTCATTTACCCAAGTGTTTCCTTTATTTTGGCAGTTACCCATGTGTGTGTAGTGTGTGGGTGTGTTAAATGCCTGGCCTGCTAGTATGTCTTTGTGTTTTATTAGAGGCCTGGAGATGCTGCTGAGTTTAGATTACATGTCATGTCACACACTCCACAGGGAAGGGGTGTGTGTATTAGCACCGTCCCCTTCCAGCCTCTTGTTTGCTTGCACTGGACCAGAGGACTGCATTCTCTAAATGTGTACGCACGTGCACACCCCCCAATGGTACCAAGATGTGTGCGCTATGAAAATCAAGAGGAATGCATTCCAAACTAGCTCAGAACCTAATTCGGTTCCACAAACCCTCAAGTCTGGGTTGTCTACTGGAGCGGATTCTTATTCATCAGATCCAGCTCCTGAACAGCAACAAAAAACCTCTTCAAACAGAAACACACTAGTCCAGCTCATCTCTATCCATCTGGTTCTCTCCCCTTCCTTCCTACTTTAGTTTGGGCATTTTCTAACCCTCTCACCTTCCCTCCCTCCAGCCTCCCCTTAACCCCTCGCTCTCTCCTGAGATTTAAGGACGGAGGAAATTGATTCTCTCTGGTATAGGTTATGGCATCAGAGGAAAACAGAATGTTTCAGCTAGCGTTTACCTCATAACACCACACCCAATGGATTTTCAAGGAAATGGATAATACAATTATTGTATAAAGTGATCATTAACTCCAAAAGCAGAAGTCTGTCAGCAGTTCCCATGGCCTTTTAAAGGGGTCTTATTGAGATGAGTCCAAGTCCCATATCATCTGTGAAGATGTTGTGTATTGTGCTTCGACTCCACTTAAGTCTTGAGGGTTGGAAACATCTTGATGTTGGAGTGAACTATCATTTTAGATTAGAGCAGTTATTTCATGTCCCCTGGGAAAAAGCAGGGTACTGGGTAGTGTCTGCCTGCTAGGGGAATGGAACACATGTCGAGGCAAACTAGATGACCCAGAGTCATGGTCCTCATGATTTCACTGTGATGACTTCCAATAACCACCATGGCTCCCAAGGCACTGGTGACATAGTACACACACAGTCCTGAAAGAGGGGGAACCTGATCCTGATTAGCATTAATGGTCATAGATGTGTGTGTCCACCCTCAGGTGGTTGTTTTCCTGTTGGGAATGTGATCCCAGAGTTCCCATCTGGATCCGTTTGTCCCGCTGGAGACCGTGGACCCCTCATTTCTGATTTTTCACTTGGCAGGAGAGAATGGAGACTCAAGGCCTTGGTGTGCTCGAAGTAACACGTTTGAGTATATGAATTTACATTCAATATGCAAGATGTGAGGGCAAGTTACTTAGATGCAAGAGCATAGTACAGAATTAATAGCATGGCATTTACATCTACAGTATGTCAAAACCAGTGGCTAAAAAACCCTAAATGGCTAAGAAACAAATGGCACAAAAGGCCAATTTATTCTTCTGTCTCAAGGCTACGGTATATAGTCTTTCTGAATTACGTATACATGCATCATTACAGACGTTGGGTGATATGAATCTCATTCAACTTTCAATTGAACAGTGAGGCATCTGCTGATTTTTGGTACAGAGAGTGATATTCAGGAGCTAGAGCTATTTCAAGTTTGGATTGTCACATGTTGAGGCCTCTGATAATTCTGTGTGCCTGTGTGATCTGGGTCACAGGGTTATATAAAAACACTTGTACCGTGACCGGGAGTCCCGTATGGTTGTGGGGCTTTCCAGGGCTCATCGCATTCTAGCGACTCCTTGAGGTGGGCCGGGCACCTGCAAGCTGACCTCAGTCGTCAGTTGAACGGTGTTTCCGCCGACACATTTGTGCTGGCTTCCGGCTTAAGCAAGCAGGTGTTAAGACACAGCGTGACTTGTTTCAGAGGACGCATGATTCGAGCTTCGCCTCTCCCGAGCCCGTTGGGGAGTTGCAGCGATGAGACAAGATTGGTAGTTACAATGTGAATATCATGAAAAAGGAGGTCAAATTTTAAACCAAAAATATATTTTTTAGCCCTTTTACTTCAAACCATTTTAACTTTTGAGTAAGCAATCGAGCAGGTTATGCATTTTATTATGGTAAGCAAAGATATGTAGTATATGGCATCCGGTTTAGGTTCTCCACCATCCTCAACACACAATGAGCTCATGCAGCTGACGCTACGCTGATTAGGGAGAGGAGCCGTCTGCCCCGTCAGACACAAGGTCTCCCTTTTTCACATACACACGCGCGTGCATATCGTGTCATTACAGTTGTAACTAGTTAATGTCAGAGTGTGTGTGATGACGACGACAGTGTTCAGTGTGTTAGTTGAGAGAGCTCTGGAGCTGACCTCAAACCATGCATCTTGTGATGCCTGTTCTAGGATTCCCCTGTGTCCCTATCTAGTGTGTGTGATGTCCTGTTGTTAGTGTGGCTTTTAGACCATTAGTGTGTGACTGCCTCATAGCATTAGTGTTTTAATCTGATCTAACAGGACAAAAGCTCCCCCTCTCCACCACCCTCCCTCTTTTTACCTTTCTCACCCCCCCCATCCTACCGCTCTTCATCCCATTACAGGCTCTCTATAATGGCCTGTAATGGGATCTGAGGCCTTCTGTCACCACAGAGAAGGAGGGAGAGGAGAAGGGGATGAGACTACAGAGGGAGGAGAAGGAAGAAAGGCAGGGGAGGAGAGAGATGGTGGAGAGAATATTTTTTGTATTTGAAAACTTTGAGACAACATCCATACCGCTCCAAAGTGTGCACAGTAATTTCAATGCACATTATGACTCAAAGAAGAGTGTGTTTTTGATTTATTTTAAGCTCTCATAGCTGTGCCGTTGAAGAACTAGAGCAAGCACACTTGTAGTTGTTTTGGACACAGCCCAGCATCCCCACCTTTACCAATTACTGATAGTCCATTATAAATCGCGATCTGGGTCAGGTGAGCATAATTTTAAAACTTCTATTGCCAACATGACAAGCTAAATTATAAAATAAGAATCTTGTGTTAGCTTTGACAAGGCAATTCAGAGAAGCAGATCATAATTTTGGTTCTCAGAAATGAGTCATGTGTGCATTCAGATGCGTGGTGCACAGCAAATTCTCTTCACAACAAATAGGCTCATTCTGTTGAGGACAACCCAGGGTATAACACCAAGTCATCTTTTACAAACATAGTGATCATAAATAAACCTTGACACTATGATATGCGTTTTATGCAGTGTTGGAAAAAGTACCCAATTGTCATACTTGAGTAAAAGTAAAGATGCCTCAATAGAATATGACTCAAGTAAAAGTGAGTCACCCAGTAAAATACTTAATGAGTAAAAGCCTGAAAGTATTTGGTTTTAAATATACTTAACGTTCAATAGTAATTGCCAAAAGATACTTAACCCGTGTGTTGTCTTAAGGGTCAAAAATAGCAGAGAACCCCCTAAATTATGTTTTTTTCCCCTTTTCCTAGAGTGACCCCAACATTAGAAAAAGTGAAACATCACCTTTGTTCATATTTCCCTGAAAGCTGTACACCACCAGGGTAAAAATATTCTATTACGGTCATTTCTGACCCGGCAGTTCTAAGATAATTTACAAACCACAAAGATGCACACAATGATAAATTGAGATTAAGTGTGTTACTGATTCAACTCAGCCAGCAGCTCCTGAAGAGGAAGATCACCATGGTTGGCACAGTTAGAAAGAACACGTCTGAGCACCCCCCTGCACTCCTCGCAACAAGAGGGAGAGAGGCGTTCTCATCAAAGTTTGCCTTCACCACCACTCTAGTTTCCTACCTCCCAAAGAGAAAAAAGAATGTGGTCCTCCTGAGCACAATGCACAAAATGGCATAGATCAGCGATCATGAGGACAGGAAGCCAGCCATCATCTTGGACTACAACCACAACAAAGGAGGCATGGACAACATGGACAAGGTGATAGTACTTACAGCTGCAGGAGGATGACTGCCCGCTGGCCCCTGGTCATCTTCCATAACATCATTGATGTGCCCTCATACAATGCCTTCGTGATATGGAACAAACTCAACCCTACCCGGATGCCTGATAAGAGGAACAAGAGGGTGTTCCTGGAGCAGCTGGGAAAGGCACTTGTAACCCCACACATTCAAAGGGAGCGCCTCCCCCGCACAGCAGCCTCTGCAGCACTTGTGAAAGCTGTTCAGGGGGCTGAATGCACACACACTTGCATACTATCCTACATGTGCTAATTTAGAGTTGATTGATTTTATGTTCTTCACATTTATTTATTGTTGTTTATACCCCTTGTGGGTGTGGGCAATGGTTAAAAAAATGGGAGGCTAGTATTTTGTAGTTGAATTCATCATTGTACACTATAAGAATATATCACTATGTTGCCAAAAGTTAGACTTATCGTTTCCCTTCAATAAAATGCATTCAAAATGACATTCTGCACATTTCTGCTGCTTTCTTGCTAATTTTTTAAATTATGTTTACACCAAAAAATAAACCTACTTTAGTAAAGAAAACAATTATGACAGGTGTTTTGTAATAAAAAGGAGTGGTGTTCACTGATTTAAATGCAGTCTTTCTGCATTGTGAAGAGGTAAAACCCAGGTATTCACAAAGTTTGTGATGAATGACAGGTTGTTTCATCATGCAAAATAGATTTGGGGTTTAAAATTCAATTTATCTGCTTTATTTTAGGGGTTTAGTGAAGGCGGGTCATTTTTTACCCTTAGGACAAGGGGAGTATACAGAATGTTTAAGACCACACAAGGGTCAAGTATCAAATGTGAAAGTATGAATCTTTTCAAATTCCTTATTAAACAAACCAGAATGCACCATTGTCTTGTTTTTTAAATTTACGGATAGCCAGGGGCACATTCCAACAGTTAGACATCATTTACAAATTAAGCTTTTGTGTTTAGTGAGTCCACCAGATCAGAGACGGTAGGGATGACCAGGGATGTTCTCGAGTGTGTGAATTGGACCATTTTCCTGTCCTTACTTTTTTTGTAAATGTTAAGCATGTTACTACTGTACAGCCACTGCGTTCTAATTCTACTGTACAGTTAATCAGTAAAATTGTATTTGTCACGTGCTGAATACAACAGTGAAATGCTTACTTACAAGCCCTTAACCAACAATGCAGTTAATAATAAAAAAGGTATTTAGTCAAATAAAAATGAATTATTATTTTTTTTAAATCAGAATTGAAAAATAAAATAATTAAGGAGAAACAAAAAAAGAACAGTAGCGAGGCTATATACAGGGGGTACCGGTACAGAGTCGATGTGCAGGGGCACAGGTTAGTCCAGGTAATTGAGGTAATATGTAGGTAGAGGTAAAGTGACTATGCTTCTACTCTGTTTATTATCCATGCAATGTAAAAATGGGGTTGAGGGGGGACAATGCAAATAGTCCAGGAGTCTTATGGCTTGAGGGTAGAAGCTGTTAAGGAGCCTTTTGGACCTAGACTTGGCGCTCCGGTACTGCTTGCTGTGCGGTAGCAGAGAGGACAGTCTGGCTAGGGTGGCTGAAGTCTGGCAATTTTTTGGGGCCTTCCTGACACTGCCTGGTATAGAGGTCCTGGATGTCAGGAAGCTTTGCCTCAGTGATGTACTGGGCTGTACTGTAGAACTTTTTGTAGAACTTTTTGAGGATCTGAGGACCCATGCCAAATCTTTTCAGTCTCCTGAGGGGGAATAGGCTTTGTCGTGCCCTCTTCACAACTGTCTTGGTGTGCTTGGACCATGTTAGTTCGTTGGTGATGTGGACACCTAGAATCTTGAAGTTCAACCTGCTCCATTACAGTCCTGTCACATCAGTCATAATGACATATTTTGATCCGGAAAGGATGGAAGGGAGTGCGGAAGGAAGGATGTACTTTAAAAGGGCTTCTGGTTGCCCTAGGGGACCATGTCCTTTGTCTTCTCTCTCTGTAGTGTTTCCTCCTTTCTCTCTTCCTTTCCATCTGAGAGTGATGCCATTCACAGGCCTCGATCCTCAAGCCCCTCTCGGGAGCGGTGTGTGTCTGTGTGTTTACACACTGATGGTTTAACCGGTGTGTGTGTGTGTGTGTGTGTGTGTGTGTGTAGTAGCACCGTTATGGGTCAGTGATTTAACGGGAGATAGAGCAGCTCTTCTGGCCCTCAGTGTCTCTCAAGAGACTGGCCTCTTACTGACACACAGTCTTTCCCCAAAGAGCATGTGTCTGATGTATAATACAGACACAAGAACACATCTTCCTAAACGTCTCAGTAAGTGAGAGCGGATGGGGTCATTAGGTCTGAGGCAGGTCTCCCTTTCAGAGCATCTTAGAAAAATAAAATAATTATGGTACCTTACCTGTGAGTGCTCTCTCTCACACACACACACACACAAAGCTAGATCTGAGTGAAAGAAGTGTACAGTAACCGTCATTAATATTCTCTGACCTGTTCTATTCTAGCAGGGACAAAGGCTGTGTGTGATAGGGCCTGGCCCCTTGTCCGTGACTGGTCTCAGTCTCTATAGCTGCCCTGTATAGCCCTGTTCTCTAGTCTTGTTCTGTTGTTCAGACACACACACAGAGAGAGACCCCAGATAGCTTGTTGTCCCTGACAGACCATTAATCACCTGTCTTTCTCTGGCACACACACCTCTCAGCCCCTCTTAGCCAGGACAAAGGTCTGAGTGTAATTGAGTCTTCTGCTTCAAGAGGCTCTGCACCTGACAAAAGTGAAACACTAAACCAACACCACAAACACTGTAGACTAGGAGTTCCTGTTAGCGTGAGAGGAAGAAAATGGTCAGGGATGGATAGATGGAGAGGCAGATGAAAGTATGTGTCAGGACAGTACAGAGGGACAAAAAGGGAGGGGTAGAGAAAGGAGGAAGGGGAAGCTGAAGAGCGTGCTCGACGAGAGGGGTAAGGCGACACCCATCTACAACTACTTAAGCTGATTGCTGGCTTTGATACACAGGTATAGCAGTATACAGTTACACACACGATCCACAGCTAACAGAATCCAGTGCATGTATGTATGTAATGGATGTATAGTGGGGCAAAAAAGTATTTGGTCAGCCACCAATTGTGCAAGTTCTCCCTCTTAAAAAGATGAGGCCTGTAATTTTCATCATAGGTACACTTCAACTATGATAGACAAAATGAGAAAGAAAATCACATTGTAGGATTTTTAATGAATTTATTTGCAAATTATGGTGGAAAATAAGTATTTGGTCACCTACAAACAAGCAAGATTTCTGGCTCTCACAGACCTGTAACAACTTCTTTAAGAGGCTCCTCTGTCCTCCACTCGTTACCTGTATTAATGGCACCTGTTTGAACTTGTTATCAGTATAAAAAGACACCTGTCCACAACCTCAAACAGTCACACTCCAAACTCCACTATGGCCAAGACCAAAGAGCTGTCAAAGGACACCAGAAACAAAATTGTAGACCTGCACCAGGCTGGGAAGACTGAATCTGCAATAGGTAAGCAGCTTGGTTTGAAGAAATCATCTGTGGGAGCAATTATTAGGAAATGGAAGACATACAAGACCACTGATAATCTCCCTCGATCTGGGGCTCCATGCAAGATCTCACCCCGTGGGGTCAAAATGATCCCAGGAACTGTGAGCAAAAATCCCAGAACCACACGGGGGGGAACTAGTGAATGACCTGCAGAGAGCTGGGACCAAAGTAACAAAGCCTACCATCAGTAACTCAAAAAGCCGCAAGGGACTCAAATCCTGCAGTGCCAGACGTGTCCCCCTGCTTAAGCCAGTACATGTCCAGGCCCGTCTGAAGTTTGCTAGAGAGCATTTGGATGATCCAGAAGAAGATTGGAAGAATGTCATATGGTCAGATGAAACCAAAATATAACTTTTTGGTAAAAACTCAACTCGTTGTGTTTGGAGGACAAAGAATGCTGAGTTGCATCCAAAGAACACCATACCTACTGTGAAGCATGGGGGTGGGAACACCATGCTTTGGGGCTGTTTTTCTGCAAAGGGACCAGTTCGACTGATCCGTGTAAAGGAAAGAATGAATGGGGCCATGTATCGTGAGATTTTGAGTGAAAACCTCCTTCCATCAGCAAGGGCATTGAAGACGAAACGTGGCTGGGTCTTTCAGCGTGACAATGATCCCAAACACACCGCCCGGGCAACGAAGGAGTGGCTTCGTAAGAAGCATTTCAAGGTCCTGGAGTGGCCTAGCCAGTCTCCAGATCTCAACCCCATAGAAAATCTTTGGAGGGAGTTGAAGGTCAGTGTTGCCCAGCAACAGCCCCAAAACATCACTGCTCTAGAGGAATGGGCCAAAATACCAGCAACAGTGTGTGAAAGCCTTGTGAAGACTTACAGAAAACGTTTGACCTCTGTCATTGCCAACAAAGGGTATATAACAAAGTATTGAGATAAACTTTTGTTATTGACCAAATACTTATTTTCCACCATAATTTTCAAATAAATTCATAAAAAATCCTACAATGTGATTTTCTGGATTTTTTTTTCTCCCATTTTGTCTGTCATAGTTGAAGTATACCTATGATGAAAATTACAGGCCTCATCTTTTTAAGTGGGAGAACTTGCACAATTGGTGGCTGACTAAATACTTTTTGCCCCACTGTATATATGCAGAAGGATTTCAGTTTATTCTTGGAAGAATTTCTTACTAAAATAGTGTTCCAAATTGTTGAAGTAAATTTACTTCAAGATAGAATGTGCAGTAGGGGGGAAACAGTGCCACCCCACCATCATTGTTATAGGTCATTATCAATAAAACATCACAATACGGTGTAGAACATTCGATTTGCCTGCTAGAGGGCAAGGAGACCCAACTCCACTTAAACCAGTGACAACTACGTGCCGTTTAAGGGATTGTTGAATAAAATATTAATTATTTGGCTGTAACAATCACCTCTTGAAGAACATAGTCAGAACTCAAAATTTCAGATTTTTTCCATACAAAATAATTGCTCACATTTAGCTCAGCTCTTTCATCAGATATATAGCAAGTAACTGCATGCTTTTCATGATCAGTAAGCATGATTATGTCATACATGAGGGTAGCCTCGATCGCTCAATATTAGCCACCATTAATTTGAGTGATAAAATAAAAGTGAATTATACCTGACAAGTATTTTAAGTTTAAGATAATTTTCCCATCCTTTGTGGGCTCTGCCTGTCAAGCAGCAGAAGGAAGCATTTGCCAATGTACTGTTAGCTGATATTTTCTACTTTGCAAGCTACCAGTAGAAACGTTGTACAGTAGGCTAAACATAGTGGTAAGTAGACCTAATGTACTTTTTTATCCAACCAACGTAGACCTACTTAGTGAAGTTAGCTAACATCCCCTTTTCAACTTTGTTTAAGTGTTCGAAAGTTAGAGGAATAAATATCATACCCCCCCAAAAAAATGCAAACCTCCCATAACTTATTGTAATGGGAGAGGTTAGCATGTCTTGGGGGGGGGCGGGGGGGGGGGGGGTGATATTTGTGCCATTCATTCAGGACTATCCGTAAAAACCATCCGTAAAAATGGTAGCATGTTTAGAAACGTACATTATTTACCATGAATTTCTCTTAGGCACTACTTTGAAGAAGCTCAAATATATTTTGATTTGTTTAACACTTTTTTTGGTTACTACATGATTCCATGTGTTATTTCATAGTTTTGATGTCTTCACTATTATTCTACAATGCAGAAAATAGTAAAAATAAAGAACCCCCCCAACTTTTGACTGGTACTGTAAGTGAATGTGCCAATACTTTTGGTCCCCTAAAATGGTGGGGTGGGGGGGACCACGTACAAAAAGTGCTGTAATTTCTGAACAGTTCACCCGAAAATACTCTCAAATGTAGGCGGACAGTCTGCACTTAAAGTCAGTTGTAATCATTTAAAATCCAAAGTGCTGGGATAAAAAGAGTCAAAACAAACAAAGTGTCACTGTCCCAATAGCCCCAGAGCTCACTGTATATGGCTAGTTAACAAGCTAACTTTCAGGGGATAAACTAGATGGCTATATCCAAATATTGTTATATTTGCTTGTCATCTATTATATTGGCGATTACAGTAGTGTGACTGACGACTTTACCAGGACAAGGACTTGCCAATGTCAAGCTCTTTCCAAAAGCCTAAATCTCTGATGAAGCAAGCTAAATGACATGTTTGCTTAGCTAGCCAGCTACATGCCAAATGGATAGGCTACCCCTGAAGTACATGATCAATTGATGTTTACTGAAAGCATGCAGTAAAACTATCAGAGCTAAATGTGGAGTAATCTGAACTGTGTAGTTCTGACGATGCTCTTCAAGGAGGTGATGATATTAAAACCAAATAGTTAACATTCATTTAAACAACCCCTTGAAAATGGCAAGTAGTTGTCAATGGTTTAAGCGGAGCTTGGGCTCTCCTTGCCCACCAGCAGTCAAATCAAATGCTCAGCACCATGTGACATTTTATTTAACCTATTGTTTTTGTTGCCACGCAGCATGGTAAAAAAAAAAAAAAAAGAGCATATTGTTGGTTGCGACCTGTCATTCAGAGCAAAACTTGCCTGTTTTGCATGTTATTTTGGCATTAATACGTGTCACATATCAGTTTGCCAACAATGTTATAAAATATATATAAAATTGAGTTAATAAAGCTGCACAAAAACATGGTCTCTTTTTTGTTATCTTGAGTAAGGCAGCTCGAGAATGCAGTCGTTTTAGCCTAATTCAGTGCTTTCTGTGGTGGTGGTGCAAGCCAGCAGAAAATACAGAGCGTTGCACCGTGACTGGCTCAGTGTTCTGTCACTCATGGGGACACTATGCACTGCCAAGTCTAAGGGTAGAGCTAGAACATTCTAGCCCCTTGGGGGCTGCCATAGAGTTACAGTACATTAGAAGTGCCAATCGAAAAAGGCTCAAGGTCATTGGCCACAGATAAAATGAAGTCAAATCAGGTTATATCTACAGCAGCTCTGATTGTGAAAGTATGATGTTGGCATGATCAATCTTAGCTAGCAGTTATCATCATGAATCAAGTCGACAAGCTACTGGCAAATCCTTGTCATATGAAGAAAAATTATGAAGAGAAATTATAAATAAAAACAAATCGGTACTCATCGGCTATAAACATAACACAAGTTGGAAATCGCAAATTCAGCAAGTGGTTTGGAAGGAATCAATGACAGTGGCTAACTGCCAGCATTGCAAAGAAAGCACTAGCCTGCTATTCAGTGGAATGGCTGTGTGGTCCCAAATTCGGGATTAAGAGGCAATTTTCCAAATTTAAAATGATAAACATTCAACATTGGCCATGCTGTCAATGAAGCATGATTTGTGCCATGCTCAAAACAACTGTTAACTCGGAACTACACTGCTCAAAAAAATAAAGGGAACACTTAAACATCACAATGTAACTCCAAGTCAATCACACTTCTGTGAAATCAAACTGTACACTTAGGAAGCAACACTGATTGACAATACATTTCACATGCTGTTGTGCAAATGGAATAGACAACAGGTGAAAATGATAGGCAATTAGCAAGACACCCCCAATAAAGGAGTGATTCTGCAGGCACAGACCACTTCCCAGTTCCTATGCTTCCTGGCCTTTGTTTCGGTCACTTTTGAATGCTGGCGGTGCTTTCACTCTAGTGGTAGCATGAGACGGAGTCTACAACCCACACAAGTGGCTCAGGTAGTGCAGCTCATCCAGGATGGCACATCAATGCGAGCTGAGGCAAGAAGGTTAGCTGTGTCTGTCAGCGTAGTGTCCAGAGCATGGAGGCGCTACCAGGAGACAGGCCAGTACATCAGGAGACGTGGAGGAGGCCGTAGGAGGGCAACAACCCAGCAGCAGGACCGCTACCTCCGCCTTTGTGCAAGGAGGAGCACTGCCAGAGCCCTGTAAAATGACCTCCAGCAGGCCACAAATGTGCATGTGTCTGCTCAAACGGTCAGAAACAGACTCCATGAGGGTGGTATGAGGGCCGACATCCACAGGTGGGGGTTGTGCTTGCAGCCCAACACCGTGCAAGACGTTGGGCATTTGCCAGAGAACACCAAGATTGGCAAATTCGCCACTGGCGCCATGTGCTCTTCACAGATGAAAGCAGGTTCACACTGAGCACATGACAGAGTCTGGAGACGCCGTGGAGAACGTTCTGCTGCCTGCAATATCCTCCAGCATGACCGGTTTGGCGGTGGGTCAGTCATGGTGTAGGGTGGCATTTCTTTGGGGGGCCGCACAGCCCTCCATGTGCTCGCCAGAGGTAGCCTGACTGCCATTAGGTACCGAGATGAGATCCTCAGACCCCTTGTGAGACCATATGCTGGTGCGGTTGGCCCTGGGTTCCTCCTAATGCAAGACAATGCTAGACCTCATGTGGCTGGAGTGTGTCAGCAGTTCCTGCAAGAGGAAGGCATTGATGCTATAGACTGGCCCGCCCGTTCCCCAGACTGTTCAGGAGTTGGCGGATGCTTTAGTCCAGGTCTGGGAGGAGATCCCTCAGGAGACCATCCGCCACCTCATCAGGAGCATGCCCAGGTGTTGTAGGGAGGTCATACAGGCACATGGAGGCCACACACACTACTGAGCCTCATTTTGACTTGTTTTAAGGGCATTACATCAAAGTTGGATCAGCCTGTAGTGTGGTTTTCCACTTTAATTTTGAGTGTGACTCCAAATCCAGACCTCCATGGGTTGATAAATTTGATTTCCATTGATCATTTGTGTGTGCTTTTGTTGTCAGCACATTCAACTATGTAAAGAAAAAAGTATTTAATAATAATTTCATTCATTCAGATCTAGGATGTGTTATTTTAGTGTTCCCTTTATTTTTTTGAGCAGCGTATAAAAACTTGACTTCCGTGTTGTATGTTGCTGCATAAATGTAATATGCCAGGGAAATATTTATACTGTAGCTAAGAAAGTAATACTAAGTGTATGTTGTGTGTAAGACATTAGTAGCCCATGTGCCTCACCCTAATAATTTGGTCTATTTACCCATCTTAATTTCACCTAGTGTTCTGACTTGGTGGTTCACATGTAGCCTATAACCTGTTTTTGAGAAATGTATTCATCGAATATTCTTAGAGCTTTCATTTGGTGCTTATATGACACATTTATTTAACATACGGTTCTGACTTGGGGTACAGGGAGAACACTGTAAGAATGGCCCATGTTCTGAATTCTGTCGCTGCAGATTTCAAAAGTGCTAAATAAATAGTTATATTGACTATGTCTGTCCGAGCTTGCTCATTAATGTCTTAAGCTTAATTAGGGATGGTCTTAATTAGGGATGGCCTCTTATCCGCTTGTCGTCCCCTTATGCCATAGTTTATATGCCTTGTAAATTAAGTTGAATGAACCATTTCGCTGCCAGACAAGGCTCCACTGAAACACACTTGTATCAGTGGTAAGATGTTGGGCCTGCTACTGGGACAGCTTTATGTGGGCCCTAACAGTTTGTGGGCACCATTTGTTTAGTGTAGTGGGTTTGATGGCATGCATCCCACTTGTTTCTGCCCCACCAACATTTTCATGCTAAAATCACCACTACATATTGTCCACTGCTATCGCGCTTGCACTGATGACTGGGGGGGGAAAATTGTGTTTTTGTTGTAATATTACAAACAGACGGGGTAGTTTCACCATTAAGGAGTCTACCTTTAAGAGACAATTAATAAATGTTGTGAACATGCTGTCATTTCTCAACCCCCACATCAGCTGTGTTACACGAACACTGCTTCGCCCAAAACACTGGTGTGTGTGTGTGTGTGTGTTTTGTGCTGCTTGGCATGACAGATACTTTACATGATGATTTTCCCAGTTGCAGCTGACCACAAGGTTTCAAGACAACGCCAAAAAAACAGCAGCAACTAGCCATATAAGACCATACTACTGCCGTCCTCTTTTCTAATACCTCCTCTCACTCTTCCCGTCTCCCCCTCTCTCTCGCTCTCTCTGATGTGAACTGTGCAGTATTAAATCTGTTACAGCACACATTCCTGTTTCTGCTTTTTCTGACCTGCTGCTGGAAGAGAGACTGGCTTATATTATACACAGACACACAGGGCCCAGGTTGAGTGTGTGTTTTTGTGTGATTCTTACCTTGGCGAAGAACACTGAGAGATGAGTCTCACTGCCAAGGATCCATATAGGGAACTTAGGAGACTTCAGGAACGCACCCACCTGAAACACACATTCATAGCAAAACTAGAGCAAAGCAGTTCTGATTCATATTCCAGACGGAATTAACTGTCTGATCCCAGACGAGGTTAGTTTTACAGAAAAGGCTTTCTGATGCCATTTCAACTAACAGAAGGAATGATCAGGGAATACAATCTGATGTCGTAATAGAATATGTACAGTAAGAGAAGACTATGTCATATTGTTGCTAATACAATGGTTGTTCAATGAGCAGGTTTATAGCACGAACATACCAATGTATCCAGATCTAACTCATCTACCCAGACATACAGTGCCTTGCGAAAGTATTCGGCCCTCTTGAACTTTGCGACCTTTTGCCACATTTCAGGCTTCAAACATAAAGATATAAAACTGTATTTTTTTGTGAAGAATCAACAACAAAATGGGACACAATCATGAAGTGGAACGACATTTATTGGATATTTCAAACTTTTTTAACAAATCAAAAACTGAAAAATTGGGCGTGGAAAATTATTCAGCCCCCTTAAGTTAATACTTTGTAGCGCCACCTTTTGCTGCGATTACAGCTGAAAGTCGCTTGGGGTATGTCTCTATCAGTTTTGCACATCGAGAGACTGAAACTTTTTCCCATTCCTCCTTGCAAAACAGCTCGAGCTCAGTGAGGTTGGATGGAGAGCATTTGTGAACAGCAGTTTTCAGTTCTTTCCACAGATTCTCGATTGGATTCAGGTCTGGACTTTGACTTGGCCATTCTAACACCTGGATATGTTTATTTTTGAACCATTCCATTGTAGATTTTGCTTTATGTTTTGGATCATTGTCTTGTTGGAAGACAAATCTCCGTCCCAGTCTCAGGTCTTTTGCAGACTCCATCAGGTTTTCTTCCAGAATGGTCCTGTATTTGGCTCCATCCATCTTCCCATCAATTTTAACCATCTTCCCTGTCCCTACTGAAGAAAAGCAGGCCCAAACCATGATGCTGCCACCACCATGTTTGACAGTGGGGATGGTGTGTTCAGCTGTGTTGCTTTTACGCCAAACATAACATTTTGCATTGTTGCCAAAAAGTTCAATTTTGGTTTCATCTGAACAGAGCACCTTCTTCCACATGTTTGGTGTGTCTCCCAGGTGGCTTGTGGCAAACTTTAAACAACACTTTTTATGGATATCTTTAAGAAATGGCTTTCTTCTTGCCACTCTTCCCTAAAGGCCAGATTTGTGCAATATACGACTGATTGTTGTCCTATGGACAGAGTCTCCCACCTCAGCTGTAGATCTCTGCAGTTCATCCAGAGTGATCATGGGCCTCTTGGCTGCATCTCTGATCAGTCTTCTCCTTGTATGAGCTGAAAGTTTAGAGGGACGGCCAGGTCTTGGTAGATTTGCAGTGGTCTGATACTCCTTCCATTTCAATATTATCGCTTGCACAGTGCTCCTTGGGATGTTTAAAGCTTGGGAAATCTTTTTGTATCCAAATCCGGCTTTAAACTTCTTCACAACAGTATCTCGGACCTGCCTGGTGTGTTCCTTGTTCTTCATGATGCTCTCTGCGCTTTTAACGGACCTCTGAGACTATCACAGTGCAGGTGCATTTATACAGAGACTTGATTACACACAGGTGGATTGTATTTATCATCATTAGTCATTTAGGTCAACATTGGATCATTCAGAGATCCTCACTGAACTTCTGGAGAGAGTTTGCTGCACTGAAAGTAAAGGGGCTGAATAATTTTGCACGCCCAATTTTTCAGTTTTTGATTTGTTTAAAAAGTTTGAAATATCCAATAAATGTCGTTCCACTTCATGATTGTGTCCCACTTGTTGTTGATTCTTCACAAAAAAATACAGTTTTATATCTTTATGTTTGAAGCCTGAAATGTGGCAAAAGGTCGCAAAGTTCAAGGGGGCCGAATACTTTCGCAAGGCACTGTACTCAGCTGTTCTACTAATCTACTGTAGTTCCTAATCTACTGTAGTCAGTCACAGACAAGAAGTGGCAGTATGTGTGAGAGAGGGTCTGTATGACAATGTGTTTATTTCTGGTGCTGATTCTCTCACAGAATGTTTGAATCTCTCCCCCCGCAATCATTTGTGACTAGTGAACAAGAACAAACTCACCACTATGGTTTGGACATAACAAGCTTGAAGGAATGTTGTCTGTGTGTGTTTTCGTACCTTGCAGTAGCGTAGTGACTCCATGAGAGTGAGAAAGCCCACAGATGTCTGGTTGTGGATACCATGGAGCTCTGAGGGAGGGAGGGAAAGAGGCCTAGCTTAGACCAAAAAAACCTCTTAAAATGAAACAGCTTCTTTGGTCTCTGTGTGTATGTAGACCAAGTGAAAGTGTGACTGATCACTGCCATCTAGTGTTCAGCTGTGGGATCACAGTCACCAGGAAACTGGACGTCTTCGAAACACCTTTAGTAAACTGAGCAATAAATAGTCGGCTAACGCTCATTGAAGAAAAGTTTCAAATTAAATCACGCTGCCAGAAAACGAGGCTTTTTGCACAACACTTTGCACTAAGATAATGTAATCCGCTGTGTGTCCCCCGTTTGGTAGAGCATGGCGCTTGCAACGCCAGGGTTGAGGGTTTGATTCCCACAGGGGACCCGTATGAAAATAAAGCATACAAATGTATGCATTCAATACTGTAAATCGCTCTGATTAGATCATCTGCTAAATGACAAAAAAAGTTTTTAAAAATGTGTCAGCGTGTGGAGTACTTACTCATGCCAGAGCACTCCCTGTCTCCATCCCACACATTAGAGACAGCATGGCCCGTCACTAACAGGTTAACCAGACTCTGACTGCAGAGAGAAAGAAAAGTAATGGCTTAAACTTTTTGGAACATCACTTAGCTGAAGTCGTCAAAAGAAACATAGCTGATAAAGATTCAATAAAGTGAGGGATCAGGGGTCGTACCTGCCGTGGCCATAGACTGGATCTACGAGAGGCTCTGTAGTATCTTCAATCTCATTCCTGATGTTAACTATCCCCTGTAGAGACAGAAAGAGAAAAGTGGTTACATGCATGCACACAAGAGTACAGAGTAATACGCATACATACAAACACACGCAGAGCCTTACCTTGGTGAGGATGACAGAGTAGAGGAAGAACAGGACTCCACAGCGCCCTTTCCAGGTTTCGTAGAGAGACACCACCTCCTCTCTAAGCTCTGATAATGACTTCACAATACGCTTCCTGTAGAGATTAGAGGTCAAAGGTCAGTGGCTAGAAGTCAGCGAGAGCACCACTAATGACATTGCACTCATTTAGGGGGGGATTCAGGTTAATGTAGGTATAATAACCATACAACTACTGAACAGTTACTGAAAGGTTATTGTATAGCAGTCATTAACTGTCACACTGCTATGACTGTGCAGTAGTTCATGCTGACAGTGCAGTAGTTCATGCTGACAGTGCAGTAGTTCATGCTGACAGTGTTGTATTATTATGCAATGGAACAGATGGCAATCTGATGCTCCTCTGGCAGAAAATCAAAGATTGTGTGTGTGTCTCCTTAAGGAATCAGTGAGGAGTGTGTGTGCCGAGTCAGCAGGTTGTAAATCATTATCGAGAAACTCCAGTCACACACACACAGGCTTAGCCAATCCCAGACAGACGGAGATACACACTAGCGTTCCTGATTTTCCTGCAATGCAGTGGTCCTTTCATCTCCATGGAAGTCATGGCCAATAGAGAGACGAGTCACAGTCAGTAGAGTTACTTACTGGAGGATGCTGTGAAACCGCTCAAAGCCAAGATCCTCATCAGCCAAAGCAGCTACACACAATAGACACACAGAGATGCAAACACACACACACGTTCTAGTGAAACAACTGAGGTAACGTTGACAGAACACAACACGTCATTATTCTAGATTAACAGTGACTGCAATACTACTCACTATGTGGTCTACCCACTATCATATGCGATGATTAATACCACTCAGTACAGTAATGCAGTTATTCATATTACATGGGTATTAGTGGATTGATGAGTAGTGTGACTCACTGGGTTGCTGGCTGGTCTCTGGACCCCCTGTGAGGGGTGTATGAGTGGTAGTGTGGGGGCACTGTCCTTTGGCCCAGGTCACCAGGCAGAAGGAGGTAGTGGAGGAAGTAGAGCAGGCCTGTTCCAGGATCTCAGCCAGAGTAGAACACAGGGCCGCTTTCTGCTCTTCCTCTACAAGGAACACATACAATCAAAATAATTCATTGCCAAGGTGCTGTCTGAAGATATAGGCTAGGATTCCATATAAATATATAAACTCAGGGACGTTTCTTTTTTTGCTTTTTCAGGACCCTGTCTTTCAAAGATAATTAATAAAAATTCAAATAACTTCACAGATCTTCATTGTAAAGAATTTAAAGACAGTTTCCCATGCTTGTTCAATGAACCATAAACAATTACTGAACATGCACCTGTGGAACGGTCGTTAAGACACTAACAACTTACAGACAGTAGGCAATTAAGGTCACAGTTATGAAAACGTAGGATACTAAAGAGGCCTTTCTACAGACTCTGAAAATCACCATAAGAAAGATGCCCAGGGTTCCTGCTCATCTGCGTGAACGGAGGGACAGGTGATCTAAGACAGGAGGGACAGGTGATCACCCTCGCAGTGGCAGTCCACGTGTAACAACACCTGCACAGGATCGGTACATACAAACATCACACCTGCAGGACAGGTACAGGATGGCAACAACAACTGCCCGAGTTACACCAGGAATGCACAATCCCTCCATCAGTGCTCAGACTTTCCGCAATAGGCTGCGAAAGGCTGGACTGAGGGCTTGTAGGCCAACATTGCCTATGGGCACAAACCCACCATCGCTGGACAAGACAAGACTGGCAAAAAGTGCTCTTCACTGACGAGTTGCAGTTTTGTCTCACCAGGGGTGGTCAGATTTGCGTTTATCATCGAAGGAATGAGCGTTACACCGAGGCCTGTACTCTGGAGCGGGATCGATTTGGAGGTGGAGGGTCCGTCATGGTCTGGGGCGGTGTGTCACAGCATCATCAGACTGAGCTTGTTGTCATTTCAGGCAATCTCAATGTTGGTGGGAAGACATCCTCCTCCCTCATGTGGTACCCTTCCTGCAGGCTCATCCTGACATGACCCCCCAGCATGACAATGCCACCAGCCATACTGCTCGTTCTGTGAGTGATTTCCTGCAAGACAAGAATGTCAGTGTTCTGCCATGGCCAGCGAAGAGCCTGGATCTCAATCCCATTGAGCACGTCTGGGACCTGTTGGATCGGAGGGTGAGGGCTAGGGCCATTCCCCCCAGAAATGTCCGGGAACTTGCAGGCGCATTGACGGAAGAGTGGGGTAACATCTCACAGCAAGAACTGGCAAATCTGGTGCAGTCCATGAGGAGGAGATGTACTGCAGTACTTAATGCAGCTGGTGGCCACACCAGATACTGACTTACTTTTGACACCCCCCCCCCCCCCCCCTCCACTTTGTTCAGGGACACATTATTATTATTACATTTCTGTTAGTCACAAGTCTGTGGAACCTGTTCCGTTTATGTCTCAGTTGTTGGATCTTATGTTCATACAAATATTTACACATCTTAAGTTTGCTGAAAATAAACGCAGTTGACAGTGAGGACGTTTATTTTTTTTGCTGAGTTTATATATAAACCCAGTTATGATGAATCTCCATTTGTAGCGCTCTTTGTTTAACAGGGTCAGTTAGGGGTCAGAAGTTATGGTTACCTCCAGTTACAACTTTTTCAGTTAAACAGGGTCAGGGCTAGGTTTCCCAAACTCAGTCCTCGGTACCCCAAGGGGTGCTTGTTTTGTTTTTTTCCCGAACACTACACAGCCGATTCAAATAATCATCAAGCTTGAATAATTTGAATCAGCTGTGTAGTGTTAGGCCAAAAAACAACATGTGCACCCCTTGGGGTCCCGAGGACTGAGTTCGGGAAACACTGGGTTAGGGATAGAGGTCAAGGTTACCTGTGATGTGTCTCCAGTTAGAACTCTCTCTGTTAAACAAGATGTTCTTCAGAAGGAAGGCCTGCAGGAAACACACAATCAGGAAATATTCTACAAGCTGTAACCCATCTCTATAGTAGGATCAAAAACATAACCTGCCACCCTCATCAACCCTATCCACTCTAAGAACAGATGTTTACAAAGACACTCTCTGAAAGCACCATATAGTACTCTAATAAACAGTAATAGAGAAGGCAACTCAGCTGAGTGCCTGTCAGGTGACTTCCGGAAAGTGCTATCTAAGAAGATGTGTGCCTGTCCTGATATCATAATTCTGGTAACAGACACCAACACCCTCTACCTGCTCATAGGCTGGGCCACCTAACTCATGTTTGTGTGTAAGGTTATGTACTGCCTGGTCTGGGGACTGGTCCATACCTGTATAGGAGCAATGACAGCGCAGGGTCCTCCTTCAAACTGCTCCAGTGCTGTGTGTTCGGTCTCACTGAAGACCAACCCTGAAACACAGGAATCACATCAGAGCCACTTATTTTGCCCCACCACTACCTGCTTCAACACTGACAATGTCTAGGATGGTGTTCAGGTTAGAGGGGGGTGCAGCAGAATGGATCTAAACAGAGGTGAGAGGTAGCTTACCTTGGGTCCATCTCCGGAAGAGTGACGCAGACACCCCGTTACTGCCTGGTCTTTTCCAAACTAGATCCACAACCTCTTTATTTAACTCCCCCATCGCTCTATAACACTGGTCCAACAGCCCTGGCAAACGGTTAGCTGGCTAGCTAACTACAATCAAATACAGAGCTGTCAGTACGTACACAGCCACGGTCCCGTTCGGGTTGGAGTAGGATAGCTAACCTTAGCTAGCGTTGTGGTTTACCCTTCGACTTTCCAGGAACTGGTGCTTTGCTTCCCTCGGCAAACGGGGCCGGTGGCATCCGCCACAACGAAACTCCGTAACAAGGCAATCTCCTCGGTCTGACCAGCGGACAGGCGGGAGATAGGCGCATCAACGTTAGTTAGCTACCTAGCTAATGTTAAGTGGGCGCGACTGCCCAGCTATCTTTGCGTGGGCCGACTTCTCCAGCAAAGCAGCGGGCGTAAACTAGTTAGCTGTCTGGTCAGCTGTCCAGATTGATAACAATAAGTTAAGGAGCTAGACTGTTAGCCAACTGCCCAATTCCCCTTGGTCCAAGTCGTAACGTTACCTTGCTACTAGTAGCCTGCTAACGTTAACTCGTTAGTACCAATTTGCTACGTTAGCTAGCTAACGTTAAATGCATCACGTTTTGATGTTCCAAAGAGCGCTGAGGCGGTGGCAGTTTAAATTCAGGTCTGACTGCCGGTAACTTTCGTTTAGTCAATTGTTAGGAGGCAAACACCTGTAATGGATAACGAAAGTAGTGAAATCTAGAAAAAATATATGCTTGTTGCCGGTATCAAAGACTAGCTAGCAGTATGTCATTCGTCTATTTACAACAGCTGTTTGGAAATGTGTATTGAGTGACGAAAACGCTCGTAGCTGTGGATTGGTCCAAATCCAGAATGTTCTTGAGGTATGGGCTCAGGCTTGGCAGCCCATTGGTGAGTTCAGACTGTCAATTAGCTACGTCATATCTTTCCCGCCTATTTTCTGTCTACATTATCTCAGTGACGTTTGGTTCAATACTTTATCAATAGCAGTTGATCAAAGACAACTAATTCAGGTTGTACATAATACATGAGACACAGGGAGACCTAACATAAAATATTTTGATCAAAGACTTAACTAATTAAGGTTGTATATAACAAATAAGACACAAGAAAACGCAACATCAAATCGATTGCCTATGGTATTCTCAAACAGCGACTTCTTACTGTCATTCATTGGGACTGGAACTGTTTGTCCACTATCATGCTTCGAAGCTGCTGGGTTAACAGTACTGAGCATGTGCACTTATAGCCTATTGGTGGACTCATTTATCCCAATATTTTTTACAGTGATTCTAACATAAATGATAGAAGTTGATTACAAATCGTTCTTGTTGTAATGGGAGGCCAACCCAATGGCAAAAATAAGAGCAAAGCCAAGAGGAAAGATCCGTGCTCTAACGGGGGTATGAGACGTGGTTAACGCGTTAGCTAGATCGCTATAAAGGACAACTTGTGTTGTTGTCCCTGTGTGATAGCTACAGTGCCTTCAGAAAGTATTCATACCGGTTGACGTATTTCATATTTTGTTGTCTTACAGCCGCAATTCAAAATGTATTAAATATTTTATTAAACACAATACCAAATCAAATGTATTTAAAGCCCAGTTTACATCAGCAGATGTCTTTAAGTGTTTATACTAAAGCCCCAAACAGCAAACAATTCAGATGTAGAAGCACGGTGGCTTGGAATAACTCCCTAGAAAGACCGGAACCTAGGAAGAACCCCGAGAGAGGAACCAGGCTCTGAGGGGTGGCCAGTCCTCTCCTCTTCTGGCTGTGCCGGGTGGAGATTAGAGTACTTGGCCAGTAAATAATAATCACAGTGGTTGTAGACTAAAGGAATAAATGTCAGTTGGCTTTTCGTAGCCGAACATTCAGAGGTTGAGACAGCAGGTGTGGTAGAGAGAGTCGAAAACAGCAGGTCCGGGACAAGGTACAGTCGCATGTCCGGTGAACAGATCAGGGCTCCATAGCCAGAGGCAGAACAGTTGAAACTGGAGCAGCAGCACGACCATGTGGACTGGGGACAGCCAGGAGTCATCAGGCCAGGTAGTCCTGAGGCATGGTCCCAAGGCTCAGGTACTCCGGAGGGGAGAGAGAGAATTTGAGGGAGCGTACTTAAATTCACACAGGACACCGGATAAGACCGGGTGTCTGGTGGATAGCATTCTGAACCAGGTTTTCCTCTAGGACTTTGCCTGTGCTTAGCTCCTTTGTTTCTTTTTTTATCCTGAAAAACCCCCCAGTCCTTAACTACAAGCATACCCATAACATGATGCAGCCACCACTATTAAACCCAGTAAAACCGGTTTAAAGCCTCCATTGGCCTCAATGTGAAATCCCTGGGCGGTTTCCTTCCTCTACAGCAACTGAGTTAGGAAGGACGACTGTATCTTTGTAGTGACTGGCTGTATCAATACACCATCCAAAGTGTAATTAATAACTTCACCATGCTCAAAGGGATATTCAATGTCTGCTTTTTGTTTTACCCTTCTACCAATAGGTGCCCTTCTTTGCGAGGCATTGGAAAACCTCCTGAAAACCTCCCGAATCTGTGTTTGATTTTCACTGCTCTACTAAATGACCTTACAGATAATTGTGTGTGGGTCACAGCGATGAAGTAGTCATTCAAAAATCACGTTAAACACTATTATTGGTTACAGAGTGAGTCCATGCAACTTTTTATTTGACTTGTTAAGGACATTTTTACTCCTGAACTTTAGACCTGTCATAACAAAGGGGTTGAATACTTATTGACTCAAGACTTTTCAGCTTTTCATTTTATATTTTCAAAAACATCATTCAATTTTAACATTATGGGGGTATTGTGTGTAGGCCAATGACAAAAAAAATGTAATTTAATCAATTTTCTATTCCGGCTGTAACACAACAAAATGTGGATAATGTCGAGGGGTGTGAATACTTTCTGAAGGAAATATCCTTCAGTGTGTGTGTATGGTTTGATTGCATCTCTGTGTGTGTTGTGCAAACGCACATGCGTGTGTGTGTGTGTTCCTTAACCCCAGCTCTAAATGTCCCTGCGTGCGGTGCAGTTGAGTCCTGATGAAGGTCATAGTAAATACATGTCTCTAGGGCAGATACACAGCTCGCTAGTCCGCTTTGGAAAGAACAACCTAGCAATCTAACTTGCTTGCTAGCTACAGTAACTGTAGGCAGACTTATGTAGGCTATTGTTGACAATAGGGACTGTGTTGCAACAGGCTCTGGACTGGCAGGTCTGTCACCTCAAGATAGAATGAAGCTGAAGATGCAGGAGAAAGCCAAGAAAAAAACAGCTGAGAAATATACTGTAGAACAACTATTGGGGAAGGTAGAACACACACACACACACATACACACACACACACTCCAGACATACTCTCTCTTTCTCCTGTTTCAGATGGAGTCAGGAGTGTGCGGAAAGTTTGGAGTTTGCCACACGCTTCACACTAACATCTGTCCTGTGTTGTGTTTCAGACTGAGGAGTGTATGGACAGTTTGGAGTTTGAGATGGCGGGGAGGTTCTGTCAGCGAGCCTGACCACCTCCTTACCCTGGACCTGCTAGGACACATCCACTCTGAACTGGGAGACACAGAGAGGGCTAAGGAAATATCCTTCAGTGTGTGTGTATGGTTTGATTGCATCTCTGTGTGTGTTGTGCAAACTCACATGTGTGTGTGTGTGTTCCTTAACCCCAGCTCTAAATGTTTCTGCGTGCGGTGCAGTTGAGTCCTGATGAAGGTCATAGTAAATACATGTCTCTAGGGCAGATACACACAGGCCAGGAGGCTGTGCAATACTACCTCAAAGGAATACAGATACTACTGTGTATGCTGGAGAAACATGCACAAGCCACAGTGAGTACACACACACACACACACACACACACACACACGTATTATGGATCTTGTTGAATGCATGTCTAACACAGAACACTAGGAGGAGCTGTTGCTTCAGTCTGAACACTTCTACTGACTGTCACAAACTGACTGTATCATAAACTGACAGTTACAAACTGGCAGCCAGAGATGCTGAAAACTTTTACCCCAACCGTCACCGCAGGCAGGAGCAGGAGCTGAGGCAGCAGCCTTCCCACTCCAGGACTCGGGGTCAGAGATCCTGACAGCCAGAGACGTGTGTGTGGCCTACTGTTCTGTGTCAGAGATCTACTTCACTAACCTCTGGTAACACAAAAGTCATATATACATTTTTGTTACCTGAAAGGCCTGTTGTGTATTGAATTTACAGATTTGTGTGTGTGTGTTTGTGTAGTATGGAGGATAGGGCAGGAGATCAGTGTCGAGAGGCCATAGAGAGAGAGCGCTGACCTATCACCCTGACAACCCAGAGGCTCTACAGCTGATAGCCAGGTACCTGTTCAGTACAGAGAAGAACCAGGTCCACCCACACACACACACACACACACACACACTGTATGGCTATAAATCAGAGGATGGTATGTCTCACGCTAAGTTATCATCTTGTTAAAGCAGCGATCAGATTATCAGATTAATCAGATCAGATTAATTAATGTGAGAAAATGGAATCATATGCCATTAATCTGCTGAGCTAGACACACACACATGAATCAGTTTATGACAGATATTAATGCAGAATTAGTTATGAAGCAGATACATTTGGGCACAGGGATCACTTCTGACAAAGAGAGGAGGAGGAAAGGTGGGGGGAGAGAGAGCAAAGGAAAGTGATAAGGGGAGAGAAAAATGGTCTTTAACTGAACAATCAGAGCATTTGCAATTGCCATACAATTTTACGATAATCTGCTAGTGCTAGCACTGGAATGAGACAGGCCTCCAATTCTTCGGCAAGCCTTAATCTTTAGGGAGCAACAATAACAGCTAGCTAGGTATTTACTCCTAAATGACTCTTAACATTTCAAAGAGGGGACGAGTTTTGGAATTCTGCAGATTTTCTCAAGGTTACTTTTGATAATATCTCCTCCAGCCACCAGATGGCACTGTGGGTCTAACCAGATGGAGTTTTATTTGACAGTTCAGGGGAGCAGATGTCTGATTTTCTGTGTGTGTAAGAGGGGAGGGAGTACCTGATGAGGAGTGTGGATGCGTGGCTACCTGCCCTGAAACAGAGTGACGCTCCACCCAGCAGAGAGGACATAGAGGAGGAACACACACAGGTGAGCGAGACAACCCAGAGCATAAAAGCCAAGTCAGAGGGCCAACTTATCGCTCTGTCTGTGTGTGACGTTGTGTGTGTCTGTGTGAGAGAGATTCTGTGAGTGAGTGCGTGTGTGTCTAATTGGTGTTCCCTTTCCAGAGTGACTTCCCACCGTATGAATCCCGCGTCACCACGGCCAAACTCCTCATAGAGGCAGAAGAGTACGAGGTAGGAATATATGTGTGTAGGATCAGTTTCCTCTTTGAAAAGGCCAGTGCTCTGTATTCTTTATCTTTGCCAGAGATCATCTTCAATAATAGAGGAGTGGTCTTTACCCAGAGAGCGAGGTAAATGGAGGGAGGAACAGAGATAAGAGGATAGAGGGCTTTAGAAATGATCTGGAGGGAGAGGGGTGGAAAGGTGTGTGTGTCTGACACATTGTTTGTCTTCATCCTCCTGCATGTGTCAGCAAGCCGCACACACACACACACACACACACACTACAGACTCAGTGCATCTATTGAGGAATCAGACACAATTGAGGAGGAGGAGATGAGGATGAAGATGGCTGTGAGCTTGGAAACATTCACCACGATAACAACAATATGGAAGCAGCAGATAACTGGAGAACAGGAGATGCCTGACAAGATAACTCAGAGCTAGAATAACAGACTATTTTAGTCTTCTATTGTTAAAAGTTTCTACACAGCAGTGGTAAAACCCAGAGGCAAGTCATTAACATTGCAGTTTTCAAACAACAACAACTCACACATCGGAATCGAATAGGGAATCCGTTGTTAAACAGCGGACAAGAAGCATTTGACCCAAGTAGAGCAGAGAGGGAACAAGGGAGAGGAAGACTGTGGTTACAACCAGGGTCAAATATAATTGGCTATGAATACGGATTTCTCATCCCCGTTCGAGCCCTCTGTAAACTTCTTTCTCATAACTATGTTCTGCACGTGTTATTTTACACATTCAAGTTTTTCTTTTTACTCTATGCTTTACTCAGTGGTGATTTGACTCAAGACTTTCAAATCAGTGGTGATTTGAACGAACATTCCAAAAATACACTATATATACAAAAGTATGTGGACACCTTCCAATTAGTGGATTTGGCTATATCATCTACACACGTTGCTGACAGGTGTATAAAATCGAGCACACAGGCATGCAATTTCCATAGACAAACATTGGCAGTACAATCGCCTTACTGAAGAGCTCAGTGACTTTCAAAATGGCACTGTCATAGGATGCCACCTTTCCAACAAGTTCAGCTCTAGGCCCCTTAGTTCCATTGAAGGGAAATGTTAATTCTACAGCATACAATGACATTCTAGACGATTCTGTGCTTCCAAATTTCTCTTCAGCATGACAATGCCCCTGTGCAGAAAGCAAGGTCCATACAGAAATGGTTTGTCGAGATAGGTGTGGAAGAACTTGACTGGCCTGCACAGAGCCCTGACCTCAACCCCATCTAACACCATTGACATGAATTGGAACTCAGACTGCGATCCAGGCCTAATCGCCAACATCAGTGCCCAACCTCAGTAATGCTCTTGTGGTTGAATGGAAGCAAGTCTCTGTAGCAATGTTCCAACATCTAGTGCTAAGCCTTCCCAGAAGAGCTGTTATATGTGCAAAGGGGGGACCAACTCCATATTAATGCCCATGATTTTGGAATGAGATGTTTGACGAGCAGGTGTCCACATACTTTTGGTCATGTAGTTTGTATATATACTGAACAAAAATATAAACGCAACATTCAACAATTTAAAAGATTTTGCTGAGTTACAGTTCATATAAGGAAATCAGTCATTCATCTATGGATTTTACATGACTGGGCAGGGGTGCAGCCATGGGTGGGTCTGGGAGGGTATAGGCCCCCCCACTTGGGAGCCATGTACACCCACTGTAGAGCCAGGCCAAAACATCCAAAATGACGTTGGAGGTGGCTTATGGTAGAGAAACTAACATTCAATTATCTGGAAATACCTCTGGTGGGCATTCCTGCAGTCAGCATGACAATTGCAAGCTCTGTGGCATTGTGTTGCGTGACAAAACAGCACCTTTTAGTGACCTTTTATTGTCCCCAGCACAAGGTGCACCTGTGTTATCATGCTGTTTAATCAGCTTCTTGATATGCCACACCTACCAGGTTGATGGATTATCTTGACAAAGGATAAAAGGCTCACAAGAAGGATGTAAACCAATTTGTGCACAAAATTCGAGAGAAATAAGCTTTTGTGTTGTGTGGAATGTTTAGTGGGATCTTTTATTTCCATCACTACATGTTGCGCCACTATTTTTGTTAAGTGCATATGAAGGCTAGGCCTGTTTGTTTTCATATATCACCATAGCACAAGTAAGATGCAGTCTACACATTGCATTGGAGCGATGTTAAAGGCCCAGTGCAGTCAAACTGATTTTTATGTTTTTTTATATACACTGGGCCAGTTTATTAGGTACACCCATCTAGTACTGAGTTGAATCCTCCTTTGTCTCCAGAAGAGCCTAAATTCTTTGGGGCATGAACATGTTGCTCAATTGGTATCAAGGGACTTGACATTCCCCACACCATTACACCACCACCACCACCAGCCAGTACTGTTCACACTAGGCACAATTGGGCCATGGACTCTTCAGTTGTCCAGTGTTGGTGATCGCGTGCCCACTTGTGCCTCTTCTTGTTTTTAGCTGATAGGAGTGGAACCCGGTGTGGTCGTCTGCTGCAATAGCCAATCCATGACAAGGACCTACGAGTTGTGCATTCGGAGATGCCGTTCTGCACACCACGGTTGTACTGCGCCATTATTTGCCTGTTTGTGGCCCGCCTGTTAGCTTGCACGATTCTTGCCATTCTCCTTCAACCTCTCATCAATGAGCTGTTTTCGCCCACAGGACTGCCCCTGAAAGAATGTATTTTATTTATTTTTTTGTCGCACCATTCTCTGTAAACCGTAGACACTATTGTGCGTGAAAAGCCCAGGAGGCTGGCCGTTTCTGAGATCCTGGAACCAGAGCGCCTGGCACAGACCATCAAACCACACTCAATCATTTGCGTCACTCATTTTGCCCATTCTATCGTTCAATCGAACAGTAACTAAATGCCTCAATGCCTGTCCGCGTGCTTTATATAGCAAACCACAGCCACGTGACTCACTGTCTGTAGGAGTGAACCATTTCACATTTTTTTGTGAACAGGGTGCACCTAATAAACTGTCCACTAAGTGTATATTTCCACACTGAGGCTGGAAAACTACAGTGAAAATGATCGTAATGCCCTTTTAGTGTAAGAGCTGTTTGAATAGACCGCCTAAAACATCAGCCTGTTTTGGTGGGATGCAGTTTTGGCCTACCTGGTGACATCACCAGGAGGTAAATTAGTTAATAGACCAATAAGAGTTCAAAACCTCGCTGCCAATCACAGCTAGTTTTCAGTTTTCCCCTCCCCACTCAGACCAGCCCTAGCTAAGTTCTTGCTTGAAAATTAGCTATTTTCTAAGAAGCTATTTCAGTTTGTTTTCAATTAAAATGGTTAAAAATAATCACAGTAAGGTACTTAATTGTTACCCAGAAATTATTTGATATTGAAGCTTAAAAAAATAAAAAATAAATGCTACATTGGACCTTTAGGTAAATTCCAAGTGTCAAATGAATCACTTTGTTTTTCACTCATATGACAGGAGGTTACAAAGGTCTGACTCAACAAACACTAATAAAGACACTACAAACACACACAAGCATGCTCACGGCTACACATAGACACATAGAGAGAGAGAGAGAGTTATAAATGAGCTACTCCCAGGAGGGCGGTTTCTAACTGGTCCTGAAGCAAAGGGGACGACACGTTTCGTGTGTATATTTGTTGTTGCTGTTGAGTAATCTGCAGGCAACGTTGCTGAACAGAACCATTTTACGAGAGTGCAGAGCATGGATAGGAACAAGACAAATGACTACAATAGTCAGGAGAGCTGTCTCTCTCTTACACACACACACACACACACACGGTTTCAGAGACAGAGATGCAGGAACACCAAAGCAACTGTGAATGACAATCGGTGTATTTCAACTAAGTGAATAATGCAGGAGGTACATGTATATAAAGACCATATTAACAGGTAAAAGTCCTCAGCAATTCACGCAGGAATAATATTTTGTCCTTACAAGAGGTAGTGTCATGACAACCAGTCTTAGAGTTGAGTTGTTGTCGTCGTCATGGGTTGTTGTCAGGGGAATGTCTGTCTGTTGTGAGTTGATGTCTGTTTTCTAGTAAGCTGTTGTTACTCAGTGGTTGGCTCCTTGGAGGTCCGGAACTAACACAGATAGTTGAGTGTTTAACTACATCGGCTAAATAGTTTGATCAACCTCCGCTCTAATACAAAACATGTACTCTGTAGATCATCAGGAATGAGATGTTGATTTCCCTCTAATCAGAATGTGTTAATTAATCAAACCACTCAGCAGGTAATCAGCGCCACAGTTAATTAACACACACACCCTTCAACGTCTCTCGCATACACAAGTGATGATAAAAAGTGGAAGAGGGAAGAAGAAAACGGGACAGGTGAACTCTTTGAAGAGATGCGTGAGATCATAAACACTGGGGAGGGGTAAGGTGAACTAGTCTGGAATGATCAGGACAGGAGGGCGTGGACTGGTGATCAGGTCCAGTGATCAAGACTAGAACTATTGACCATGACCAGTTCTGTATTGGTTGTTGAGGTCGAGGAGTATTGGAAAGGAGCGATATTGACTGATTATTGATAGTAATCACGAGATTAGCTTCGTTGTGTATTGATGACTGTGTAAGCCGTCCTGTTGCTATTGACGACCGTGTCGACGGATCACTGGGTTCTGAGAGTCTAAACAGACTCGCTGATCACATCCATTGATTAGGGCAGCAGAAAGAGCGAGATGTGTGTGACAGGAAACACCTCGCTCGCTCTGCCTCCACACACATAGCCACTCAGGCTAGGAGCAGGATGTGCTTGATGTATAATGAAAAACAGAAATGATGGTTTGTGTGTTTTTTTTAATGATTTCTCTCTGACAGCAGTAGATGTGTTGGAGGGTCTACTAGAGGAAGATGACGAGGTGGGGCAGGTGAGTCATGATGTCCGTTTATTTTTTTGTGTGTGTGTGTGTTTTTATATATATTATTTTTTTACACAATACAAAACATCTACACACAAATGATAGCAAACAGGCACACACAAACATCAACAACATCACCCCTGCCCAGGCCCACCAGCACCCGCATCACTTTCTCTGGCCTCTACTGCACCATTTTGTTTCTCTCCATCGCCTACATACTTTAAACATTTAGACAATAAAGCATTTGACCTTTTCCATTGTGTTAACGAGGGATTGATTGATTTCCAGTTTTAAGTGTAAGTTTTTTCAAGATGATTGATGAGAAAAGTATTTTCCAACCAATCGGGTATCTCACTGCACCCTCATATGCCAAGTCTTGAAATACAGTATGCAGACAGACTGATTAAAAGTTCATTTACATGAATCCTTCTGACAGCCAACTTTCTAACTCTCCCCATAACTTTTGGACTTCACCATTCCCAGAAGGCATGGATTATTGCGTCATTATTAGTTTTACACTTAAGACGTGACTCTGCCGTTATGATGTAGAATTTATACATTTTGTCTCTTTAGTTTATACTGGGTTAAGCGTACATTTTCGTTCACTGTAATTCTGTTAGTTATGTTCCAACATTCCCTCCATCTTGTGCCAATATCAGTTATTTTTAAGTCTTGGTTCCAATAGTTTCTTTTTGTTCTTTTTTCTAAGAGATTGTCCGTTGATTATGGTCTCTGCAAGGTTTTGTATACTTAACCTGTCATATGAATATCCTTTTCTGACTCAAATGGGATTCCCTCAAGATTGCTCTGTCTAAAATATTTTAAATAAACATTTCTTGATATAACTTTTAAGTTACATGCATTTGAAAATATCTACATTGGTCAGTTCAAAATTGCTTTTTAATTCTGTCATGGAAATACATTTATTTCCTATTACCGTCATTTACAGTTTCTATGCCTTTTAGTTTTCAATGTGGACCATTTTATCTGTGAATTCTGAAAAGCTATCCAAGGATTGTTCCATAGGGTTGTGTTTTTAGGGAGTGATATTGGTTCTTGTAGAATATGTTGCATTTTCTTCCACTGTTATAGTGTTCTTAAGTTACATTTTCTTCCACTGTTATAGTGTTCTTAAGTTACATTTTCTTCCACTGTTATAGTGTTCTTAAGTTACATTTTCTTCCACTGTTATAGTGTTCTTAACAATGAAGTTGTTCATGTTTTTACCTTTATCCTTTGAAAATAGACACTGAAAAGATTCTGGGGTAGTTTTATTTTCTGTGTGTGAAGTGAGCAGGACACACACCTGCAGCCTCAGTTCAGTTCTTTCTGCTCCAGAGCCATATTGGTATTCTTTGCGAGGGGTGTGTGTGTGTGTGTGACGATCTCACTGCAGTGTGCTCATTCTTTCTCACCCTTCCTCCTACACACCTCAGCTGACAGATTGAGAGCAGTCACTTGCTGAACCTTTGAACTCATCCAGGAGACACCTGCTCTAAGTAGAAACACGCACACACACACACACACACACACATATATATATATATATATATATATATTTGTTTTTATATATATACACACACACAGTTTGAACTCCTATAAATATACAGTAAAGCGTATGTTTTGTCAGTCGCACCATCAGAATAACCTGTATAACACAACTGGAAATGACGATGACACAGCCTACTCTAAACCCTCTATCCACAGCTCAAACTGTATTTGTGCTAACCATTCTTTTTGATAAGTCACCCACCTCGGTAACTCATGCATTGTTAATGGACCCAAACAGCTTCCAGTAGTCAAGGTGGTGGCACGTAACTCTCTGTACAAAGTAGTACTTTGTCAACTATAGAATTCTGACTTAGACGTCTTTACATGGACCTTGTTAAAACTACAAATACACTCTAGAACTAGATGGTATCTGTGACTGTTGTCTCGTCCAAGAGGACTGATTGACACCTACTTACTGTAGACTTATCATTCAGAGAATAATGTGTGGGTGTTGAGTGGATTCTCTGATGTTCTTAATTAGCTGGCTCGTTCGTTTGCTGAGACGAGTGGTGTGTGTGTGTGCTCATGAAGTGTGTGTGTGTGCTTAGTTTAATACATCAATAAATACGAGCAAAACAGACCATATTTCATAAACACTTTAAAAGAGACTAATTCTAATGAAGGTTCTTTTGAGGAAGCAAAGACATTCTGATTGAAGTAGCAACCCAGATCTAGACACACACACACACACAGGTCAGTGCGTGTATTCAAAAGTTCTGAAACCGCTATGCTCAACTGAAGTTACGGAGTTGCAGATCAGGTCATGAAGAGGATGCTTTTAATAATTGTATAATCATTCAAAAGGCATAAAGTTATGTTCAGCCTTCAAGCCTCTTGTCTTCATGAGTGCGTGCGTGCATGCATGTAATGGGTCTACTGATAGAGGTGGAGGTCACTGATGTTTTCTGTTGTAAAATGAAGAGTAAATGAGGGGAATGTTAATGTCCTGCTTCTGCAAGAAGTGTTGGTGGCTGATCCTTGTCCTCAGATGAGATACACACCCTCACACACGTTTCTGAAGTACAAGTGTGCTGTGTGTTGTAGGTGGAAGGATGAGGGTAAACTTTGTAGGGTGTGTTTTAATGTAGGTGTGTACAGTATTGGTATGAGGGAGAGAGAATACAACAGGTAGTTGAGAGGAGAGAAGGAATGCAATGTGTGTAGCTGTGTTTCGTCCTTTAGTCTGTAAGTGGGGTGTGTGTGTGTGACAGCGCTGTCAGATTGACGCATGGAGACGAAAGTTTGCGAAGACACACTGAAGCGGCACAGGCCCAGCTCGTTACCATAGTGGCAGCTCATGAGGATGCCGTGAGCATTTCAATAAGTGCCTCCGGTGTGTGCGTGTGTGTAAAGCCTGTTTGTCACAGTTCCAGGTACAGATTTCATGCAGGCTAGACCGTTAAATGTGTTTTTCCCCGTCACAGCTGAGCTCACTTAATAAAATACACCTTTCTCTCTCTCTCTCTCTCACAGGTGTGGTATCTCTCAGGCTGGGTGTGTTACCTGCAGATGGGGGTGCAGGATTTATTTTTAGGTGGGCATATGTTTCTGCTTTCTGACATTTTGTTAGGCTATTTGTTACTCAACTTGTCTATACTTAGATACATGCAGCTTTTGTCATGTACTTGTTCCCTTAGAAAACAAAATAAACCCTTGCTCAACAGAAAAGATGTATGTATACATCGATAGAATGAATGCTTCAATCTAGTTGACATCGGTAAAGTTCTCTTTCATCTGTTTCTCTGCGCAGAAATAACCCCCCAAAATGGGAAAGATTTTCTATGCAAAATGTCCAAATTACCAACATTTTACCAGTTTTAAGTAAGGATCCAACAGTACAGTGGGCCCACGGTTCGGTATGTATCACAGTTTGTGGGGTATGGTTTCGGTGTCTTTATTTTTAAGAAAAGTGTGCGCTTGTATGACTCATAAAGGGGACGAGTTGGCAACACGTAGCTCTTCATCTCCCAATCCAGTACATAGTGAACCGTCACAGTAAGGTAGCTTCCAGTACACAGTGAACCGTCACAGTAAGGTAGCTTCCAGTACACAGTGAACCGTCACAGTGAGGTAGCTTCCAGTACATAGTAAACCGTCACAGTGAGGTAGCTTTCAGTACATAGTAAACCGTCACAGTGAGGTAGCTTCCAGTACACAGTGAACCGCCACAGTGAGGTAGCTTCCAGTACATAGTAAACCGTCACAGTGAGGTAGCTTCCAGTACATAGTGAACCGTCACAGTGAGGTAGCTTCCAGTACATAGTAAACCGTCACAGTGAGGTAGCTTCCAGTACATAGTAAACCGTCACAGTGAGGTAGCTTCCAGTACATAGTAAACCGTCACAGTGAGGTAGCTTCCAGTACATAGTAAACCGTCACAGTGAGGTAGCTTCCAGTACACAGTGAACCGTCACAGTGAGGTAGCTTCCAGTACATAGTAAACCGTCACAGTGAGGTAGCTTCCAGTACACAGTAAACCGTCACAGTGAGGTAGCTTCCAGTACACAGTGAACCGTCACAGTGAGGTAGCTTCCAGTACATAGTAAACCGTCACAGTGAGGTAGCTTCCAGTACATAGTAAACCGTCACAGTGAGGTAGCTTCCAGTACACAGTGAACCGTCACAGTGAGGTAGCTTCCAGTACATAGTAAACCGTCACAGTGAGGTAGCTTCCAGTACACAGTAAACCGTCACAGTGAGGTAGCTTCCAGTACACAGTGAACCATCACAGTGAGGTAGCTTCCAGTACATAGTAAACCGTCACAGTGAGGTAGCTTCCAGTACACAGTAAACCGTCACAGTGAGGTAGCTTCCAGTACACAGTAAACCGTCACAGTGAGGTAGCTTCCAGTACATAGTAAACCGTCACAGTGAGGTAGCTTCCAGTACACAGTGAACCGCCACAGTGAGGTAGCTTCCAGTACACAGTGAACCGTCACAGTGAGGTAGCTTTGAGTTGTTCTGGAGGTCCAACTATCAGTGGCGAGAGCTAGATAGGGTGTCTGTGTCAATTCGTTTTCAATTTCTCTCCGTGATGTTTCATAGAGTTTGGGAATTACTTCGCTGCTGAAATGTGTGTGGGAGGGGACATTGTAACGTGGTAAAAAACATTTCATCAGGTGACGAAATCCAGAGTCAGTAACCACCGAATAGGGCTGCAAATCTTTGGCTATGAATAATCCCACTGCTTTCTTTATTTCTTTGTGTTTTTTTTTTATTTGTCACAAATTGTTTTTGGAAGGCAGGAGCGAGAGATTGTTGTGTTTCGCTAACGAGTGGACGCTCCTTGCTCCAGCTCCACTTGCTAGTAGGGATAGGGCCGAGTGATGGCGACGTAAATGACACATCATGTTAGAAGTGTTTCCACTCGAGTAGCCGACAGTGGCAAAGCAATACTTGCAGACTGTACTTTGTTTGTTTACGGTCTTCTTACCCTCATCATCGTATTGAACGCTGAATCCAAAATGTTCCCACACAGCGGATTTGAAAGACGGCATTGCTTCTCTCTGTCTTGCCATTGTCACGTTGGAGCTGAGAGAATATTATTTTTAGTTTCCATTCTCTTCATGGGGCCCCATTAGGGAGGTTTCCTACTGTCATTGCAAATCGTCCATTGGTTGTTTAAGGGGAGGGGGTTGCTGTCACTGCGGTTGCCACATTTTGAGACATTGCTGTGGAGTAAAGTTTGTCAGCCCTCAGGAGCCCCCTAACGGCCACAAGCTGCTCGTCTGGTTTGGTAGATCTGAATGTACAATGTGCGTGTAGTCTGCAGCCCAATAAGCAAGTTTAGGAAATTATAGGAAAATGACATTCATACCGTAATTCCGCGGTTCACGTGTGTGTATTGAGCCGTAAGGGGGCGTACCGAATGGTTCGATAACATACTGTGTACCCTTGCATCCCTAGTTTTAAGGGAGTTAAAAGCTGTGAAAACGACCCAATATGTTTCTGATAAGATTCAATTTGAGCATGGATGCATATTTTATGTGGTTGAAATACTATCAGCTTTTTCGATGCTGATAAAGTTAGGACCTTCACAGGCGGTCCTTAATCGCGCATTCATTCTCTCAAGATAAATAAATAATATTTCTCCACTGCTCTTTCCAAGTCAATTTACATTTGGTGTATAATTTTACTGCAATAACCGCTTAATTCTGCAGGAGTTAATATTAAGATTATGCGAGAGGTTATAGACCCACAGTTAATGTCCAGATTTCAGTTCCTGTTCCATTTAACCCATCTGAACAGTACAGGTCCCTTGACATATTTGAAGTCCCAGTCTTGTGACTGTCAAATTTGTATAGCTCCTCACAATCATCACACATCATTTTTCCCATATATTACTTTTCTGGTCCTCCCTTCTCTTTATTTTAAACTCCATTTTGCAGCTTTTCTCTTATTGAATTATACTCCGACATTGTCCTTTTTGCCTCAGTGGACCGACGTAAAAGTTTCTGCCAGTGTTCCCAAAAGCATTTGGCAATTGCTGTGTATTTGGCGCCTGTACAGTTAGGCCCTGAAGCTTAGGCTTACGCACTGACTTCAGATACAAATAATTAAAGGAAAACCCCAATGTAACCTATAGCTATGAATTGCACAATAATTATACATTTATGGATTTTTCTCTTTATTCAACCCGCCCGCCTGCCACCCACCCTTAATCCACACAATATTTCATGACCATAAACCTGCCCACCCCACGGATATAACCACGGGGACTGCGGGTTAGTTTCAACCCGCGCCTCACAAGTGTGTGTATGAGAGTCTTCTGTCGTAACAGACCAGGGTTTGTGAGCGTGGTGTTAATTATTAAAGTGTTCAGTCTCAAAGTTAGTCAGAAACACTGAACATGTTAATGAGGCCTACTACACACTGGCTTGTTTAGACACAAGTCCACTTCTAGCATACTTAATTATGTTGTTAGCACTGTTTGTGTGAGTGTGCATATTTAATTACATTTGTGCATGTATGTGTCTGTGCACATTTGATTATGTTCGTTAGAAATATCTCCATTATTCATTTTCCCTCTGATGAATGTGCTTCGCCACATTACTTCTAAAGAGACAGACCCTGTTTCTCTTCGGCTCCCTCTCATGGAAGTTTACAAGGGGGTTGGATGATGGTTGACCTTGACACCCTTCCAACCATCCCTCAACCCCTCTTAAGAGGAGAGAAGAGGAGCTGTAAACTCATAGCCCCTTATAAAGCCACAAATAGCTGTATGCAATTTGTATGTTTGTCATAGGACACAGGCATGAACACCATGCGCACACACACACACACTGGCTTTTGGCGTAAAATATATTTTTAAGCCTTTTAAATAAAAACTATTCAGGAGAAGAAAAAGAATCCCATGGCATAATATTGCTTTTTTGAAATACCAGTCGATGTAAACACATTTGACCACTCATGCTTAACGGTCTATAGGTTAATTTGCATAATTTAGTGGAATTAAATTGGAGCGCGTGTACTTTCGTTAGTCGTTATGTTTATCACATGCTCACAGTATACAGACACAGAACCTACCTAACAGAAAATCTGTTAGACAGCGTGGGAGCTACCGCTACAGCTTCTCAAACAGGTCATTCGTTGCTCCTGGAGTTAAAGGTGCTTTTATAAGCCCAATCATTCTAAAACTATTCTAAATCCACAATTTAAAAAGAGCTAGGACTACTATTTTTATTTGTCAACTGGTAGGCCTAATTGAAGCGAGCTTTCTATTCGCCATTCAAGTGCATGTAGGGTAACTTTAGGCAGGCTTCAGCGTGTCACACATCACTTTACAATGTGCTGGAAGCAGTATGCATTTTAAAAACATACTTAATTGTTTGGAACCTGAACATTTGACTTCTCATATGATGAGGCAAGTCTTACCGCGCTTCAAAGTAAAAACCGACTGTCGAAACGTGGAGGCAATTATTTATTTCATTTACCAGTAGCCAAAGGCACGATCATAGTCATATTAGCAACCCGTGGTAGTTGTTGCATCTTTAGATCTCCCCTCTTTCTAAATTTCAAATGTAGATTTTTCATCTCTTGTTACATGAAACCACTAATGTGCGGTGTGCGTTTGACAACAGTGTCTACCGCTAATTGCATTATGGAGCATACATTCGCGAGTAGCCTTGTGCACATTGCTGCGCTTATAATGTGAAGAATTAATAGTTTATCAACGTTCTGATCTGTTGCATCAGCCTCATTGCTTATACATGTTTTTTTTTAATGTAGTCTAGACCTTCTGGTTGTATGAATTTGGGATATATTGTCCCACAACTGTCCCAGAGTCTGTTTTGGATTAGGTTATTTCTTTCTCAACAAGCTGACCAATAGAATAGATAAACCTTTTCCACTAAGGGGGACAGTAGATGGACATAGGCTAGTGATTTTTCTGTTACTCGTCTTGTTGGCTGAGGAAAGGTATATGTGGCAGTTATTCTAACATCTTCAAATTGCTCATCGGAATTAGATAAGGACTCACACCGTTGCATCCTCGGCTTGCATGTTCTGAGTAACCATTATCTAAATGTGAGTTCTGTCATTCTGAGCACCGTGGGTTGACGCCCTAATCAGGTTGCGCACCCAATGCATATAGGTCTGGTGAATCTCTCAAATGTCCGTTAAATTAAAATGCTCCTGGTTAAATGTCCGGCGCCACATTTTCCTAACAAAAACCCTGACACACACACTATTAACACTTCACTCCTGGAGTTCACTCACGCTTTTCAGCCACAGCATTAAAATTACATCACACACACACCCTCCAAGCCATCCATACCCTAAGGGATCGCCTCTAGCTCATCAAAGAGTAAAACGCTTGACCTCCACTTGCTCCTTCCCACACACACTCATTTATATATTCACACACACACACACACACACACACACACACACACACACACACACACACACACACACACACACACACACACACACACACACACACACACACACATACATACACATCCACACACACAAGGCTGCCTCTCTCTGATGTTTTTACTATTGATTTCACCTCCTCTGCTGTTAACCATACCACACCATCCCTCAGCCCTCTACTCCCCTACACTCCACCTCTCACATCATTCCCTACCCTGCTCTCCTCATCTCCTGAGAGTGTGTGTGTGGGTGTGTGTTTCTAGGTTGGAGTTTGAGCAGTGATCTGTCACACAGACAGGAAGGTCACTTGTGGAGCAGAGAGAGAAGGCGGGTCGAGAAAGATGGAGAAGGTGAAGAAAGAGGGATGAAGAAAGTAGTGTGGGTCAGGAGGAAAAGAGAGCGGGTGAAGGATGGAAGGAGTGGAGACACAGCAGGAGAGATTTGTAGGAAGTTTGAGAGGAGCTGAGATAGGAGAAGGGGATTGTGATTTAGAGGGAGGCGAGGAGAAAGTCCTTGATCTCTATTAGATTCACCCAAAGAAAGAAAGAAAGTCTATCATTCATTTTGCCTCAAGGGCACATCGGCTCTCACTTAAACAATTTCTGCTGCTCTTTTTATGAGATGTGTGCCATTTATTGTATGTACACTTAATCACCCTGAACCTCAAGGAAAGCGATAGGGATCTGGAGAGTGGGGACAGAAGGAGAGCGAGAGGGATCTGGAGCGCGGGGAGAGAAAGAGGAAGGAGAGTGAGAGGGATCTGGAGCGTGGGGAGAGAAAGAGGAAGGAGAGCGAGAGGGATCTGGAGCGTGGGGAGAGAAAGAGGAAGGAGAGCAAGAGGGATCTGGAGCGTGGGGAGAGAAAGAGGAAGGAGAGCGAGAGGGATCTGGAGCATGGGGAGAGAAAGAGGAAGGAGAGCGAGAGGGATCTGGAGCGTGGGGAGAGAAAGAGGAAGGAGAGTGAGAGGGATCTGGAGCGTGGGGAGAGAAAGAGGAAGGAGAGCGAGAGGGATATGGAGCGTGGGGAGAGAAAGAGGAAGGAGAGCGAGAGGGATCTGGAGCGTGGGGAGAGAAGGAGAGGGATCTGGAGCGTGGGGAAAGAAAGAGGAAGGAGAGCGAGAAGGATCTGGAGCGTGGGGAGAGAAAGAGGAAAGAGAGTGAGAGGGATCTGGAGCGTGGGGAGAGAAAGAGGAAGGAGAGCGAGAGGGATCTGGAGCGTGGGGAGAGAAAGAGGAAGGAGAGTGAGAGGGATCTGGAGCGTGGGGAGAGAAAGAGGAAGGAGAGTGAGAGGGATCTGGAGCGTGGGGAGAGAAAGAGGAAGGAGAGTGAGATGGATCTGGAGCGTGGGGAGAGAAGGAGAGCTAGAGGGATCTGGAGCGTGGGGAGAGAAAGAGGAAGGAGAGCGAGAGGGATCTGGAGCGTGGGGAGAGAAAGAGGAAGGAGAGTGAGAGGGATCTGCAGCGTGGGGAGAGAAAGAGGAAGGAGAGTGAGAGGGATCTGGAGCGTGGGGAGAGAAAGAGGAAGGAGAGTGAGAGGGATCTGGAGCGTGGGGAGAGAAAGAGGAAGGAGAGGTAGAGGGATCTGGAGCGTGGGGAGAGAAAGAGGAAGGAGAGCGAGAGGGATCTGGAGCGTGGGGAGAGAAGGAGAGGGATCTGGAGCGTGGGGAGAGAAGGAGTGGGATCTGGAGCGTGGGGAGAGAAAGAGGAAGGAGAGCGAGAGGGATCTGGAGCGTGGGGAGAGAAAGAGGAAGGAGAGCGAGAGGGATCTGCAGCGTGGGGAGAGAAAGAGGAAGGAGAGCGAGAGGGTGAGATAATTAAAGGGTTAATTTCCCTCCTCTCTCTTCATAGGTCAACACCCTCACCCCCTGTCACAACGGCTTAAGAAAGACGTGTCATTGGGTGTGTGTACGTGCAGCAGTGGCCAGATGTGCCTCAGACTCCAGGCTTTGAGGGAAAGCTTCTTGGATTAGACCAGAGAACCTGCTGACCCGTGATGCACATACACAGACCAGCTGACCAGTGAAAGAGAGAGACACAAACACATATACACACCACACAGAGCAGCCAACCTGTGAAAGAGGGAGACACAAACACACTCTCACATACACAGAGCAGCCAACCTGTGAAAGAAGGGAGAGAAACTTGCATTACTCTAAATGAGAAATGTGTTTAATTGATTGTGTGGCTTTGCTGAGCTCAGCACTCTTCTCTAATGTATAACACTGTTTATTTAACTTACGGCTATCGCAATGAAAAATGATACTATCCTGGCAGATGCGTTCCTCTTTATAAATGAGCATTCCATAAACGTCACAGCTTATGTTGAATAAGTACATTTTATCGATATGCCATGATACTCAATTGATCAGCTTGAAAATGAAGGACATCAACTGTCTCCAAATGAGCTCCTAGGGGGCCAAGCGTCTTCCAAGCCTACTGCTTGGAGACTGCTTGGAGACTGTTCCTGGGGTGACACAAACGCATGCACGTACGCACACACAAACTATTTTGGCAGGGTTACACTGTAAGTGTGAAGGTGATCTGTTCCTGCTGCTGTTTGTACTTTGTGTGCATGTGTGTGCGTGCTTGGATGACAGAATAATGCAGTTCAGCCCAGATTCTCAGACCTGCTTATCTCCCTCACTAGAGGAGAAGTTGTTTCGAGCAAAAGGAATGAATCAGTGTGTGTGTGGTGGGTTCCGTTCTGTTATCAGTCCAGTGCTTCCACTCAGGCAGAGAGTTTTATACACCAGGAAATCTACTGGTCCCCTCTACAATAGGCTTTTGTAATGGTCCTGCATCACATTTCACTGAGATAACAACAGCAATACTGTGTATGCGAGAGAGAGCAGAGAAAAATCCTATCTGCTTTCCTTGTTCTGCTGAGCCCAATACACCAGGAAAGAGGCATTTTTAACAATAAGTCGTGGTGGAAATGTGCATGTATGTAACAAACGGTCTCTCTCTCTCTCTCTCTCTCTCTCTCTCTCTCTCTCTCTCTCTCTCTCCAGCTATACTTGAAGTTGCGCTGTGACGACGGACCCATACTGGAGCACATGGAGCAGCTCCTGGTGGAACTGGGGGGTGAGACAGAGGGGGAGGAGGGGTAGACAGACTGCACTGGATGAAGACTTTGAGCTCTACAGTGACGATGAGGAAGAGGATACCATGGAACATTGACCTCACCCCTCTCTACCAGTGATGTAGTGGTAAAACAGTATGTTGAGAGACCTGAGAGACCTTCGCTGTGAATAAAGTAATGCTCTCCATGTTTCCAATGTATTTTTCTGCGACAGGTGGGTAAACAGCGTTTAGACTGCATACCACTCTCTACTTTTATAGTACACTATTAACTCGGACATTAAATGAAGGTAAAGTTTATAGAGATGTAGTTTACTAAGACCTCTTACCTATCACTGTACACCTTACAAACTAGACCAGATGCAACACTTTGTTGGAAAGCACAGCAGAGTTCCAGATAAAAAAACAACTTCAATGCTGTTTATTTTCTGTATTTTTCTCCTCTCAATCTGATTCTGTAGTGTGGAGTTCATGAGGATTGAGCATTGAAAGATAGATTAAGTTTCAATGTCACATGCACAAGTAGAGTGAAATGTCTTCCTTGCCAACTCTAACCCCAACAATGCAGTAATCAATAACGTAGAACAAAAACACACAAGATATAACAAATATATTATACAGGGCCAGTTCCAGTACCATATTTACAATGTGCAGGGATACTGGATCGATAGAGGTAGATGTGTATAGGGGTAAGGTAACTAGGCATCAGGATATATGATAAACAGTAGCAGCAGTGAATATGATGATTGAATGTGAGAGGGGGTGTGTGTGTGTGTAGTCAGTATAAATGTTTGTGAGCAAATTATGGAGTGGGTGTGTACTGTAAGTGTGTAGGGCCCTGTGAGTGTGCATAGATAAGAGAGTCAACTCTGATAGACCATGTAGTCATTTTGTTAGCTATTTAGTTTGCTAACAGAAGGGAGACGGGAGAGGAATGACAGATGAAGAGCGAGGAGAGTGAGTGTTGTGTGTGTGTGTGTACAACACTCACCTCTCAATGTTTCTCAAGGACCGTTAAGGCTTTATAGAAGCAGAATGTAGGAAGAGAGGGTTGAGCCAGGTGAGTGTTTAAGAGTACACTCTTTGAAAAAAGGGTTATTCGATTGTCCCCATAGGATAACCTTTTTTGGTTCCAGGTAGAACGCTTTTGGGGTCCGGGTAATTAATCTTAACAGAACATGCAACTCATGTAAAGCAGCCAATAAAATGTAATTTTCAAACATTTGCTAAATGCAATTTATAGGAAAACACCATTCTAAACTGTGCAAATGATGCGTGTGGTTCCATATCAAATGAAAGTGTCGCCATATGCAGATTAGGAGATGCTAAAGCATGTGGAGCGAAATTCTTATGTTTTTAGAGCCATAAGTGCGGTAAGTGTTCAACAGTACAATACTGAAACACAAATAAGAAACAAAAGAAAAATTAAGAAAGCTGACCTGACTGGAAATATCAGAATAAGCAATGTCAGAGTCCCCAATATAAATACATGGTGTGTATAGACAGCATGGACAATATATACGTAGGAAAATGTATGTACAGCAGTAGTTATACAGGATGAGCTATGTCAAGAATACTGTATGTGTACTGTATACAGTTGAAGTCGGAAGTTTACATACACCTTAGCCAAATACCTTTAAACTCAGTTTTTCACAATTCCTGACATTTAATAATAGTAAAACTCCCTGTTTTAGGTCAGTTAGGATCACCACTTTATTTTAAGAATGTGAAATGTCAGAATAATAGTGGAGAGAATGATTTATTTCAGCTTTTATTTCTTTCATTACATTCCCAGTGGGTCAGAAATTTACATACACTCAATTAGTATTTGGTAGCATTGCCTTGAAATTGTTTAACTTGGGTCAAATGTTTTGGGAAGCCTTCCACAAGCTTCCCACAATAAGTTGCGTGAATATTGGCCCATTCCTCCTGACAGAGCTGGTGTAACTGAGTCAGGTTTGTAGGCCTCCTTGCTCACACATGCTTTTTCAGTTCTGCCCCCCAAATTTCTATAGGATTGAGGTCAGGGCTTTGTGAGGGCCACTCCAATACCTTGACTTTGTTGTCCTTTAGCCATTTTGCCACAACTTTGGAAGTATGCTTGGGGTCATAGTCAATTTGGAAGACCCATTTGCAACCAAGCTTTAACTTCCTGACTGATGTCTTGAGATGTTGCTTCAATATATCCACATCATTTTCTTTCCTCATGATGCCATCTATTTTATGAAGTGCACCAGTCCCTCCTGCAGCAAAGCACCCTCACAACATGATGCTGCCACCCCCGTGCTTCACGGTTGGGATAGTGTTCTTCAGCTTGCAAGCCTCCCCCTTTTTCTTCCAAACATGACGATGGTCATTATGGCCAAACAGTTCTATTTTTGTTTCATCAGACCAGAGGACATTTCTCCAAAAAGTATGATTTTTTCCCCATGTGCAGTTGCAAACCGTAGTCTGGCTTTTTTATGGCGGTAAAGGAGCAGTGGTTTCTTCCTTGCTGAGCGGCCTTTCAGTTAATGTCAATATAGGATTCGTTTTACTGTGGATATAGATACTTTTGTACCTGTTTCCTCCAGCATCTTCACAAGGTCCTTTGCTGTTGTTCTGGGATTGATTTGCACTTTTCGCACCAAAGTACATTCGTCTCTAGGAGACAGAACGCCTCTCCTTCCTCAGCGATATGACGGTTGTGTTGTCCCATGGTGTTATTTTGCTAGTGTTTGTACAGATGAACGTGGTACCTTCAGGCATTTGGAAATTGCTCCCAAGGATGAACCAGACTTGTGGAGGTCTACCATTTTTTTCCTGAGGTCTTGGCTGATTTCTTTTAATTTTCCCATGATGGCAAGCAAAGAGGCACTAAGTTTAAAGGTAGGCCTTGAAATACATCCACAGGTACACCTCCAATTGATTCAAATGATGTCAATTAGCCTATCAGAAGCTTCTAAAGCCATGACATAATTTCCTGGAATTTTCCAAGCTGTTTAAAGGCACAGTCAACTTAGTGCATGTAAACTTCTGACCCACTGGAATTGTGATACAATGAATTATAAGTGAAATAATCTGTCTGTAAACAATTGTTGGAAAAATTACTTGTGTCATGCACAAAGTAGATGTCCTAACCGACTTGCCAAAACTATAGTTTGTTAACAAGAACTTTGTGGAGTGGTTGAAAAACGAGTTTTAATGACTCCAACCTAAGTATATGTAAACTTCTGACTTCAACTGTATGTAAAGTGAGTATTCAATTAACTTAATTTCTCATGTGACAGAGATGAAAAGTTAGAAATGTAGAATGATGGGGAATCTAAAGATGCAACAACAAGGAAGGCTTACTAATATGGCTAAGATTGTGACTTTTGCTTCTGGACAACAAAAGAAAGTTGATATGAAAACCAAACAAAAAGGAAAGAAATGCTGGTTTCAATGGCATAGGAGGAAGTCTTTATAAAATAATTGTCTCCATGTTTCTATCGTCGGATTTTGCCTCGGCTACCTTGAAGCAAAGTAAGACATACCTCATAATATGCAGTGGAATGTTCCGGTTTCAAACAATTAAGTATATGTGTTCAAAATGCATTCTGCCTCCAGATCACATTGCAAAGTGGTAGGTAATTATGGGCTGCTAGCCTGCCTACCATTGCCTATGCACTTGATGTTGTGGGGCATACACAAGGACTAATGAAATACACACGGCTCAATTTAAATCCACACAATGTAGCAAATTAACCTATAGACCAATAAGCATGACGGTAAATGTATTTCCATCTACTAATATTTCCATTAATGTATAAAAAGCATTATCTTGCAATGGGATTGTATTTTCTCCCGGTCAATTTGGCTGGCAGAAATTTTATTTATCGGCATTTCATTTTTTTTATCGGCCAAAATCCGGCAATTACGGATAAAAAGAAACCCTGGTGTGTGTGTGTGTGTGTGTGTGTGTGCATGGATGAAGCAGACTAATTCAGCCAAGATTCCCAGATCTGCTTATCTCCATCACTGTGGACTAGAGGAGAAGTTTCATTTTGTAGCAAAATGAATTAATCAGTGTGTGTGTGTGTGTCTGTCTGTTTCTGTGTTGTGATTGCTGTAGCGTATGTGTGTCATAGTGTGTTCTTCTGTTATCAGTTCAGTGCTTCCACTCAGGCAGAGAGCGTATTACACATGGAAATCTACCGGTTCCCTCTACAACAGGCATTTATAATGGTCCTGCTCACAGCGTATTTCACTGAGCCCAATACACCAGGAAAGAGGCATTTGGTAACGTGTATGAATGTAACAAATGTTTATTTCTGTGTGTGTGTCTCTCCAGCTGTATTTGAAGTTGCGCTGTGGTGACGGCCCCATTCTGGAGCACATAGAGTAGCTCCTGGTGGAACTGGGGGATGAGACCGAGGGGGAGGAAGGGAAACAGACCCTGCCATGGATGAAGACCAGTAGTGACGATGAGGAGGAGGACGCCATGGAACATTGACCACACCCCTCTCTCTCGCTCTACAAGTGACCTAGTGGTAAAACAGTGGGTTAGCACACGCTGAGAGACGTTCGTGGTGAATGAAGTAACGCTCCCTTTATTTCCAATGCATTTTTCTGTGATAGGTGGGGAAATGCACGGGTAAAACAAAGTGTGTAAAAGCCATTTAGACTGTATACCCCTGTCTACTTTTATAGTACACTATTAACTCGGACATTAAATAAAGGTAACGTTTTTAAATTGCAGTTTATAAAGACCTCTTACCTATCTCTGTACAACTCACAAACTAGACCAGATGCAACACTTTGTTTGAAAGCAGCAGAGTTACGACTGTTGATGGGCCCTTGAAAGAGGATGAATGGGCCCTTGAGTTTTCTCTGAGTTTCACTCTCTCTCTCTCTCTCTCTCTCTCTCTCTCTAGATATTGTCTGTATTGTGTTCTCAGAAGTGCCTTTCTGCTGTTCAACCCTGAGTTTCCCAGAATCATATGACCTCTCTCTCTCTGTCATATTAGTGCTGAATTGATTTCTGTATTAGAAAAGAGTGATTGACATGTCGACTCAAGCTTTGTTTCCATCAACCAGGATCAAGGGGCAGGGCAATTTGTGACTTGTTTTGGTAATCAGTGGCTGTATTGGGGGGGAGTGGTTTCACCTCTCCTAGCCAATCAGCAATTAGTACAGGGAGGTATTCTCTCCACCTCTGCTAAGCAATTAGAAATTAGTGTTAGTTCGTCAGTGTCCCCTGGTTTCTCAGCGGCAGCTATAAGCGGCAGTCGTGTCAGTGGCTGTTTTGTCGCGTACTAAGAAGGTTGACGGAACTAAGACGGTTCTGCCGAGTTGTTCTGCGGAGATGTTTGAGGAAGGAAAGAGAGGAAGGCTCCACACCACTCTCTCACTTGAGTACTCTCACCTAGTTATTTACAGACTTTATGTCTGGATGGCGCCAAAGAACATGGCAGATTTTTTTTTTTACATTCTCCCAACCCATTGTGCTGTTTTGTTAGTTTCTTTGCGTTTTGTGTAACTTGTTTTTTAACTTATTGTGTACATAATGTTGCTGCTACCGTCTCTTACGGCCGAAAATAACTTCTGGACATCAGAACTGTGATTACTTACCGCGGACTGGAAGAAACTTTTTCCTTTAACGAGTCAGACGAGAAGGATATCCTGTTTTCACTGGAACAGGCTCAGATCCACGCCTTTTGTGTGAAGAGAAGACACAGGAAAAGGGACTGCAGATCGGGAAGCTTTCTAAGAATCTGTAGGTAAACTCCCACTGCCATCTGTTCTGCTTGCTAACGTGCAATCATTGGAAAATAAAATTGATGACCTACGATTAAGTTTATCCTACCAATGGTACATCAAAAACTGTAACATCTTATGTTTCACCGAGACGTGGCTGAATGACAACACAGACAATATAGAGCTAGCGGGATTTTCCATGCACCGGCAGAACAGAGACGCTACCTCTGGTAAGACGAGGCATGGGGGTATGTATCTATTTGTCAATAACAGCTGGTGCGTGATGTCTAATATTAAAGAAGTCTCAAGGTATTACTCGCCTGAGGTAGAGTACCTTATGATAAGCTGTAGACCACACTATCTACCAAGAGAGTAATCATCTATATTATTCGTAGCCATCTATTTACCACCACAGAACGAAGCTGGCACTAAGACCTCTCTCAACCAACTCTATAAGGTCATAAGCAAAAAAGACAATGCTCACCCAGAAGCGGCGCTCCTAGTGGCTGGGGACTTTAATGCAGGCAAACTTAAATCAGTTTTACCAAATTTTTACCAGCATGTCACATGTGCAACCAGAGAAAAAAATCCTAGACCATCTTTACTCCACACACAAAGATGCATACAGAGCTCTCCCCCGCCCTCCATTTGGCAAATCTGACCATAATTATATCCTTCTGATTCCTGCTTACAAGAAAAAACTAAAGCAGGAAGTACCAGTGATCAGATGACGCGGATGCTACACTACAGGACTGTTTTGCTAGCACAGACTGGAATATGTTCCCGGTTTCATCCAATGGCATTGAGGAGTACACCACCTCAGTCATCGGCTTCATCAATAAGTGCATCGACGACGTCATCCCCACAGTATGTACATATCCCAACCAGAAGCCATGGATTACAGGCAACATCTACATCGAGCTAAAGGCTAGAGCTGCCTCTTTCAAGGAGCGAGAGACTAATCCGGACACTTATAAGAAATCCCGCTATGTCCTCAGACGAACCATCAAACAAGCAAAGTGTCAATACAGGATTAAGATTGAATCCTACTACACTAGCTCTGACGCTCGATGGATGTGGCATGGCTTGAAAACTATTACGGACTACAAAGAGAAACCCAGACGCGAGCTGCGGAGTTATGCGAGCCTACCAGATGAGCTAAATGCCTTTTATTCTTGTTCAAGGCATACAACACTGAAGCATGCACGAGAGCACCAGCTGTTCTGGATGACAGTGTGATAACGCTCTCAGTAGCCAATGTGAACGAAACCTTTAAAAGGTCAACATTCACAAAGCCGCTGGGCCAGATGGATTACCAGGATGTGTACTCAAAGCATGCGCTGACCAACTGTCAAGTGTCTTCACTGACATTTTCAACCTCTCCCTGACCGAGTCTGTAATAGCTACATGTTTTAAGCAGAACAGTCCCTGTGCCCCAGGAAGTGAAGGTAACTTGCCTAAATGATTACCGCCCCGTGCCACTCACGGCGATAGCCATGAAGTGCTTTGAAAGGCTGGTAATGGCTCACATCAATAGCATCCTCCCGAACACCCTAGACCCACTCCAACTCGCACACCGCCCCCAGCAGATCCACAGATGACGCAATCTCAATCGTCCTCCACACTGCCCTTGCTCACCTGGACAAAAGGAACACCTATGTGAGAATGCTGTTCATTGACTACAGCTCAGCGTTCAACACCATAGGGCCCACGAAGCTCATCACTAAGCTAAGGACTCTCCCTCTGCACTAGATCCTGGACTTCCTGACGGGCCGCCCCCAGGTGGTAAGAGTAGGCAACAACAAGTCTGCCATGCTGATTCTTAACACTGGGGCCCCTCAGGGGTGTGTACTTAGACCTCTCCTGTATTCCCTGTTCACCCACGACTGAGTGGCCAAAAACGACTCCAACACCATCATTAAGTTTGCTGACGACACAACCGTGGTAGGCCTGATCACCGACAACGATGAGATGGCTTATAGGGAGGAGGTCAGTGTACTGCCAGTGTGGTGCCAGGACAACAACCTCTCCCTCAATGTGAGCAAGACAAAGGAGCTGATCGTGGACTACAGGAAAAAGCGGGCTGAACAGGCCCCCATTAACATTGACGGGGCTATTGTGGAGCGGGTCGAGAGTTTCAAGTTCCTTGGTGTCCACATCAACAATGAACTTTCATGGTCCAATCATACCAAGACAGTCGTGAAGAGGGCACAACAAAATGTTTTCCGCTTCAGGAGACTGACAAGATTTGGCATGGGTCCCCAGATCCTCAAAAGGTTCTACAGCTGCACTATCGAGAGCATCCTGACCGGTTGCATCACCGCCTGGTATGGAAACTGCTCGGCATCTGACCGTAAGGCACTACAGAGGGTAGTGCGAACGGCCCAGTACATCACTGAGGCCAAGCTCCCTGCCATCCAGGACCTATTCAATAGGCGGTGTCAGAGGAAAGACCATAAAATTGTCAGAGACTCCAGTCACCCAAGATATAGACTGCTAAGGCACGGCAAGTGGTACCGGAGCACCAGGTCTAAGGACAAAAAGGCTCCTCAACAGCTTCTACCCCCAAGGCATAAGACTGCTGAACAATTAATAAAATTGCCACCGGACAATTTACATTGACCCCCCCACCCCCCCCCCCCCGCCTTCTATTCATTTCTTTCTAACTCTCTCTTACCTCTCCTTGCCGCTTTTGACCTCACCCTTTCCCATTCCCCTCCAACTCACAAGGCAGGCAATACGCTTGACGTCATCTTTACTAGAGGCTGCTCGCCCACTAGTCTCACTTCAACCCCCCTCCAGGTCTCTGATCACAACTTTGTTTCCTTTTTTGTCTCCCTCTCCTCCAACCTTAACCTCTCAGCCCCTACCCATATGGTCATATGCCTTCGGAATCTTCACACTCTCTCCCACTACTCTCTCCTCTTCTATCCTATCATCTCTCCCTTCTGCTGAATCCTGCTGTCTCCTGATTCTGCCTCTTCGACCCTACCTTCCTCCCTTTCCGCATCCTATGACCTGCACTGTCCCCTTTCCTCCTGTCCGGGTCGGCCCTCCCCTCCTGCTCCATGGCTGAGTGACTCACTCGATCTTCTCTTCCTCTGTAGCCGCTGCTAAAGCTACATTCTACCACTCTAAATTTCAAGCTTCTGCCTCTAACCCTAGGAAACACTTTTCCACTTTCTCCTCCCTCCTTAATCCTCCACCCCCTCCCTCTCTGCGAACGACTTTGTCAACCACTTTGAAAAAAAGGTTGACATCCGCTACTCATTCACTCAGCCTATTGAGTCCACTGGTCTCACTCTCACATAACTACCCTATGCATTGAACTCTTTCTCCCCTCTCTCTCCAGATGACATCCTGTGACTAGTAAGGTCTGGCTGCCCAGCAACCTGCCAGCTTGACCCCATCCCCTCCTTCCTTCCCCAGACCAACTCTGGAGACCTTCTCCCATTCCTGACTTCCCTCATCCTTGACCCTAACCAGTCAGGCTTCAAGATGGGTCACTCAACCGAGACTGCTCTTTTGTGTCACGGTGGCTCGCCGCACTGCCAAAGCTGACTCTCTCCTCTGTTCTCATCCTCCTAGATCTATCCACTACTTTCAACACCATGAACCATCAGATCCTCCTCTCCACCCTCTCAGGGCTGGGCGTCTCAGGCTCTGCACTCTTGGATTGCGGCGCAATTGAGGATATGTGTCTGCACCACATACTCTCACTACTGGTGTCCCCCAGGGCTCGGATCTAGACCTCTTCTCTCTATACACCTATGTCACTTGCCTCCGTCATATCATCACGTCTCTCCTATCATTGCTATGAGGATTACACTCAACTACTTTTCTTCTTCCCCCCTTCCGACACCCAGGTGACGACACGCTTTTCTGCGTGCCTTGCAGTTATCTTAACTTGGATCTTGGCCCACCACCTCAAGCTCAATCACGACAAGATAGAACTGCTTTTCCTGGGGCAGGCCTTCCCGCTCAAAGACCTTGTGTCGCCCTCCCAGTGCAAAGAACCTAGGTGTGACCCTGGACAACACCCTGTCATTCTCTGCAAACATCAAAGCAGTGACACCCTCCTGCAGGTTCATGCTCTCCAACATCCGAGTACAACCCTACCTCACACAGGAAGAGGCGCATGTCCTAATCCAGACACTTGTACTCTCCTGTCTGGACTACTGCAACTTGCTGTTGGCTGGGCTCCCTGATTATGCCCTCAAACCCCTGAAATTTATCAAGAACTCTGCAGCCTGCCTAGTTTTCAACCTTACTAAGTTCTCATGTCACCCCGCTCTTCTGCACACTCCACTGGCTTCCAGTCGAAGCTCGCATCCACTACAACACCATGGCACTTACCTACAGAACAGCAATAGGAACTGCACTTCCCTACCTCCAAACTATGCTATGCAAAAATGTACTTTCTATGCCTATGGTTGTCCCACCTAGCTATCTATAAGATGAATGCACTAACGCCAAGTCGCTCTAAATCACTAAAATGTACAATATTATTCCTCCCAATTTAGACACAAACACAATCTCATAGATTATTATCTTGTCGCCTGACCAAGTGGCCGTACAATCGCACTCAAATGTTTTCCCACAATTCCTTTGGTGTAAGAGGGAGTGATTCAAACTGAGATGAGATTTTTAAGGGCTTCGAATCAGTGATGTGAAAAAGTACCCAATAGCCATACTTGAGTAAAAGTAAAGATTAATAGAAAATGACTCAAGTAAAAGTCACCCAGTAAAATACTACTTGAGTAAAAGTATTTGGTTTTAAATGTAATTATCAAAAGTAAATGTATTTGCTAAAAATACTTAAGTATCGAAAGTAAAATAATAATTTCAAATCCCTTATATTAAACAAACCAGATGGCACCATTTTATTTTTTTATTTTTATTTATGAATAGCCAGGGGAACACTCAGACATCATTTACAAACAAAGCATTTGAGCTTAGGGAGTCCCTCAGATCAGAGGCAGTTGTCATCGATCCCTCCGGAACTTTCATTACGCACACCTGTCACCTATTCCCACTGATTAATACTTTCCATTGGGCTGTTCATTATTGTTACAATGTTCGTTGGTGCGTGTGAGTACCTGTGCTGTGTGTTTGGCTTTCGTGCCATTGTGGATTGCACAGATGATTACGGGTCTCGTCCCATGGGTTAATCATTGTGCGTGTGTGTTATTTATTTGAGGTACTCCTCGCTCTTTTGTTTTGGGTTTCTACCCTGTGTTTTGTTACGTGTTTGTTTGATCACCGTCCCTGTGCCTTTACACGGCACGCCGTAATTTGGGCTTAATAGAAAACCCTATTACGCATTCTTGCATTTGTCTCATGATCCTTCAAACCGACGTGACAGCAGTAGGGAGGACCAGGGATGTTCTCTTGATAAGTGCTCTGAAGGAGCTCCAGAGTTCCTCTGTGGAGATGGGAGAATATTCCAGAAGTAAAACCATCTCTGCAGCACTCCACCAATCAAGCCTTCATGGTAGAGTGGCCAGACGGAAACCAGTCCTCAGTAAAAGGCTTGCTTGGAGTTTGCCAAAAGGCACCTAAAGACCCTCAGACCATGACAAACAAGATTCTTTGGTCTGATGAAACCAAGATTGAACTCTTTGGCCTGAATGCCAAGCATCACATCTGGAAGAAACCTGGCACCATCCCTACAGGGAAGCATCATGATGTGAGGACAATGACACTAAGCATACAGCCAAGACAATGCAGGAGTGGCTTTGGGACAAGTCTCTGAATGTCCTTGAGTGGCCCAACCTTTTCAAAGTGGTTGAACCCGATCTAACATCTCTGAAAATAGCTGTTCAGCGACGCTCCCCATCCAACCTGACAGAGCTTGAGAGGATCTGCAGAGAAGAATGGGAGAAACCCCCCAAATACATGTGCCAAGCTTGTAGCGTCATACCCAAGAAGACTTGAGGCTGTAATTGCTGCCAAAGGTGCTTCAACAAAGTACTGAGTAAAAAGTCTGAATACTTATGTAAATGTGATATTTCAGCTTTTTATTTTGAATAACTTTGCTAAAATATCTAAAAACCTGTTTTTGCTTCATCATTATGGGGTATTGTCTGTAGAATGAAAAAAAAAATCTAATCAGTTTTAGAATAAGTCTGTAAGGTAACACAATGTGGAAAAAGTACTGTACTGAACACAAACACAAACAGTAAAGCATTAAAGCAACACGAATAAAGCAGAAAGAGGAGATACAGTATCTAGGCTGTTGAATCATCTGCTTATTCTAGTCCACTCACACAACTCTAACCTACTTTACGCTTCACACACCATGAAACACCTCCTGGATCTGAGACAGATAAACAGACAATGTTAAATCAAATACACAAACACACACACACACTGACCTAGGTGTCTCTCCAAGCCTGTTAACTAACCCAACACAGCACAGCACCTCGTCTCTTTGAAGAATTCCCACACCGCTAAACAGGAATGTTATCTAAGATTCCGGGACTGATTATCATCAGGCCGGTGGGAGAGATAGCTGCTTTGGGAACGCTGGGGTTTAGATGAGGAGAGCTGATTTTGCATGTGTGTGCATGGGGGGATACGTGTGTGTGTGCACGGGGGGTGTGTGTGCATCTGCGTAGGTGTCTGCAGAGTGCAGGTATACACAGAGTACAAACATTAGGAACATCTTCCTAATATTGAGCTGCACCCCCTTTTGCCCTCAGAACAGCCTTAATTTGTCAGGTCATGGACTCGACAAGGTGTCAAACTTCCCACAGGGATGCTGGCCCATGTTGACACCAATGCTTCCCACAGTTAGTTGACTGGATGTCCTTTGGGTGGTGGACCATTCTTGATAGACACAGGAAACTGTTGAGGGTGAAAACCCACCAGGATTACACTTCTTGACGCACTGAAACCTGTGCGCCTGGCACCTACTACCATATCCCATTCAAAGGCACTTCAATATTTTGTCTTGCCCATTCAACCTCTGAATGGCACGCATACACAATACAATTGTCTCAAGGCTTAAAAATGATTATTTAACCTCTCTCCTCTACTTCATCGACACTGATTGAAGTGGATTTAACATGTGACATCAATCAGGGATCATAGCTATCACCTGGATTCACCTGGTCAGTCTATGTCATGGAAAAAGCAGGTGTTCCTAATGTTTTGTACACTTAGTGTATATGTGTGTGTGTGTGGTGTAGTTGTGTGTGGTGTAGTTGTGAGTGTGTTTTATTAATCAGAACATAGGCTTGTGGGAGAGAGCTAATCCTGGATTAACAGATTAGAACACTTGCGTTGTCATAACAACACATTGATTGGAACTGAACATTGATCATTGTGTGTGTGTGTAGTTAATTAGTGAGTTAATCAGGCCATCTTGCAGGGAATTAATGAATAAATCATCAAATCAGAATCCTACTAAATTAACACATCAGACCTGTGTCGGTGTGTATAACCTCCCTCTCCCACACACTCCCCCTTTCTCTCATTCTCTCTCTTTCTGTGTTTGTGTGTGTGTGTGAGAGAGAGAGACAGAGAGAGATAGTTGTGTATCTAAGCTAATATCCTTCCTGATGAGTATGATACATAATGCACCCAAAGGGATAATACTTCCTAAAGACAGTAACATCCTGGTGTTTAGAGTGATGGGATCCTCTGTAAGGTTAATGGATTAATGGATACACACATCCTGAGTTATCACATATTGTACACTGATGGTTTCCTGAATAGCTGAGATTTCAATGTGTGGTCACAGTCGGTCAGCACACGCGTGTGTTTAAGTGTGTGTGTAAGGCTGAGTTTACACAGACAGCCCAATTCTGATATTTCTTTCCACTTATTTATCTTTTGACCAATCACATCAGAACTTTTCACATCAGATCTTTTTCAGAGCTGACCTTATTCGTCAAAGGACCAATTAGTGTAAAAATATCAGAGTTGGGCTGCCTGTAAATGCAGCCTTACACTGTGTGTGTGCGTGTGTACGTGTGTGTGTGCGCGTGTGTGTGTGTAAGTAAGTAACAACTGAGAGTGTGGATGTAAAGTGGCCATAAAGAAACATTCTAATATACTGGCCCTTTTTATAGGATCACTGTAGGGGGGGGGGTGAAAAGTGTGAAAAGTGAATTAAAATGAAGTATTCAGTTTTCCCTCTCTATTCTCAACAGTACAACAGTCAATAGAAAGGAGGCAAACTCAGTCTCTATTTAGCAGAGACTCACTAACTCTTATAATTAACTTTCACGAAATGGAACGCCATTCGTTAATGACCTCACTATTCTGTCAATAACTCTACTTCTAACACTGCCTGCTCTGCTCTCTCTCTCTCTCTCTCGCTCTCTGTGTGTGTGTGTGTGAAAGAGCATTGTGTTTGTCTGTGTGTACATGAGCACTGTAATCTTTACTAGATACAGTGTGTTTCAAAGATAACATAAACAGCCAATTAGCCATGCTGTCTTAGAGCGACACCTCACATCTGACTGCTGTACACTGTAGTTACAAACAGTGGTGTGTGAGTGAGATTGTGTCACCTCCCTTGTTTTCCTACATCATTAGGCCACAGAAAAAGCCTATTCCTGGTCGTAAATCACCACACACACACACACACACAGGGTTTTGATTTACTGATAAGGATTTAATCAGTCACTGACAGACAACAGGAATGTTTTTATTTAACTAGGCAAATCAGTTAAGAACAAATTCTTATTTACAATGACAACCTAAGAACAGTGGGTTAACTGCCTTGTTCAGGGGCAGAACAACAGATTTTTTAAAACCTTGTCAGCTCGGGGATCCGATCCACCAACCTTTCAGTTACTGGCCCAGCACTCTGACCTAGGCTACCTGCAGCGCCATCATGATACTGTGAAATCATGATTAATAAGGGCCCTTTTCCCCTAATCCTGAGGTGTGTGTGTGTGTGTGTTTTTGTTGTTACAGAGTCATGCTGGTGAGGGTCTTTCTCTCAGCAGTACACCTCCTACATCCCTCCATCACATGCTATTGCTCACCCTCAGAGAAGTTCCATTGAACATTAACTCCAGTGAGCTTTGGGTTCAGCATCGCTGCTTCTCTTCAATAATAACCATTGTGTTTTGTGGTGTGTGTGTGTGCGTGTGTGTGTTTGGGGAGGTTCAAGCTGTGTGTTTGTGTGGTGGTTCAGTCAGAATATGTGTGTGTCTGATAGATGATAGGGGAGGATTGATGGCTGACTGGTGTAGCTTGATTATGAAACATCCACTAATTATCAGTGCCTTCAATTTGAGTGTCTGTTTTTTAAGATGAGAGGTTTGATGCTGTAACAGCTGCTAATTATTGCTGCTCTGGATTTCACTCAATCTGTTTGATCTGCTGTCCTGTGGAGACGGATCGAGAGCGTGCGTGCTCTGGCGCGCACACACACAGACACACAATTTGGGGTCATAGGGAGGAGATAGGAGGCTTGAGCTCCAATTACTGAGACTCTAGTAGTCTGTTTGGTTCCCCATCCTTACACAACAGGAATGTATGTGTGTATACAGTAAAAGTTAATTTGTGGAATTTCTTTATGCTTTTGAGCCAATCAGTTGTGTTGTGACAAGGTAGGGGTGGTATTCAGAAGTTAGCCCTATTTGGTAAAACACCAACTCCATATTATGGCTAGAACAGCTCAAATAAGCAAAGAGAAACGACAATTCGTCATTACTTTCAGACATGAATGTCAGTCAATACGGACAATTTCAAAAACTTTGAAAGTTTCTTCAAGTGCACTGGCAAAAACCATCAAGCGCTATGATGAAACTGGCTCTCACGAGGACCGCCAATGGAAAGGAAGACCGAGAGTTACCTCTGCTGCAGAGGATAAGTTCATTAGAGTTAACTGCTCCTCAGATTGCAGACCAAATAAATGCTTCACAGAGTTCAAGTCACAGACACATCTCAACATCAACTGTTCAGAGGAGACTGTGTGAATCAGGCCTTCATGGTTGAATTGCTGTAAAGAAACCACTATTAAAGGACCCCAATAATAAGAAGAGACTTGCTTGGGCCAAGACACATGAGCAATGGACATTAGACTGGTGGAAATCTGTTATTTGGTCTGATGAGTTCAAATTTGAGATTTTTGGTTCCAACCACCGTGTCATTGTGAGACGCAGAGTAGGTGAACGGATGATCCCCGCATGTGTGGTTCCCACCGTGAAGCATGGAAGAGGAGGTGTGCCGGTGCTTTGCTGGTGACACTTTGAGTGATTTATTTAGAATTCAAGGCACAGTTAACCAGCATGGCTACCACAGCATTGTGCAGCAATACGCCATCCCATCTGGTTTGCGCTTAGTGGGACTATCATTTGTTTTTCAACAGGAAAATTACCCAAAACACATCTCCAGGCTGTGTAAGGGCTATTTGACCAAGATGGAGAGTGAGGGAGTGCTGCATTAGATGACCTGGCCTCCACAATCACCCGACCTCAAACCAATTGAGATGGTTTGGGATGAGTTGGACCATGGAGTAAAGGAAAAGCAGCCAACAAGTGCTCAGCATATGTAGGAACTTCCAACTGTTGGAATAGCAGCTGGTTGAGAAAATGCCAAGAGTGTGCAAAGATGTCATCAAGGCAAGGGGTGGCTACTTTGAAGAATCCAAAATATAAAATACACTACTCAAAAAAATAAAGGGAACACTAAAATAACACATCCTAGATCTGAATGAATGAAATATTCTTATTAAATACTTTTTTGTTTACATAGTTGAATGTGCTGACAACAAAATCACACAAACATTATCAATGGAAATCAAATTTATCAACCCATGGAGGTCTGGATTTGGAGTCACACTCAAAAGTAAAGTGGAAAACCACACTACAGGCTGATCCAACTTTGATGTAATGTCCTTAAAACAAGTCAAAATGAGGCTCAGTAGTGTGTGTGGCCTCCATGTGCCTGTATGACCTCCCTACAATGCCTGGGCATGCTCCTGATGAGGTGGCGGATGGTCTCCTGAGAGATCTCCTCCCAGACCTGGACTAAAGCATCCGCCAACTCCTGGACAGTCTGTGGTGCAACGTGGCGTTGGTGGATGGAGCGAGACATGATGTCCCAGATGTGCTCAATTGGATTCAGGTCTGGGGAACGGGTGGGCCAGTCCATAGCATCAATTCCCTCTTGCAGGAACTGCTGACACACTCCAGCCACATGAGGTCTAGCATTGTCTTGCATTAGGAGGAACCCAGGGCCAACCGCACCAGCATATGGTCTCACAAGGGGTCTGAGGATCTCATCTCGGTACCTAATGGCAGTCAGGCTACCTCTGGCGAGCACATGGAGGGCTGTGCGGCCCTACAAAGTAATGCCACCCCACACCATGATTGACCCACCGCCAAACCGGTCATGCTGGAGGATGTTGCAGGCAGCAGAACGTTCTCCACGGCGTCTCCAGACTCTGTCACGTCTGTCACGTGCTCAGTGTGAACCTGCTTTCATCTGTGAAGAGCACAGGGCGCCAGTGGCGAATTTGCCAATCTTGGTGTTCTTTGGCAAATGCCAAACGTCCTGCACGGTGTTGGGCTGTAAGCACAACCCCCACCTGTGGACGTCGGGCCCTCATACCACCCTCATGGAGTCTGTTTCTGACCGTTTGAGCAGACACATGCACATTTGTGGCCTGCTGGAGGTCATTTTGCAGGGCTCTGGCAGTGCTCCTCCTACTCCTCCTTGCATAAAGGCAGAGGTAGCGGTCCTGCTGCTGGGTTGTTGCCCTCCTACGGCCTCCTCCACGTCTCCTGATGTACTGGCCTGTCTCCTGGTAGCGCCTCCATGCTCTGGACACTACGCTGACAGACAGAGCAAACCTTCTTGCCACAGCTCGCATTGATGTGCCGTCCTGGATGAGCTGCACTATCTGAGCCACTTGTGTGGGTTGTAGACTCCGTCTCATGCTACCACTGAGTGAAAGCACCGCCAGCATTCAAAAGTGGCCAAAACATCAGCCAGGAAGCGGACAGTTTGATTTCACAGAAGTGTGATTGACTTGGAGTTACATTGTGTTGTTTAAGTGTTCCCTTTATCTTTTTGAGCAGTGTATATTTTGATTTAACACAAGTTTAACACTTTTTTGGTTACTACATGATTCCATATGTGTTATTTCAAAGTTTTGATGTCTTCACTATTATTCTATAATGTAGAAAATAGTAAAAAAATAAAGAAAAACCCTTGAGTAGGTGTGTCCAAACCTTTGACTGGTACTGTAGGTGTGTGTGTGTGTCATCCCTAGCAGAAGTCTCCTGACTCCTCCCCCGGAGGTCCATAATCTCACAGAGGCCAAATCAATCAAATCTCTCAAATCACTCTGGGTAATCTACTCAATATGCGCCATCTGGACCTGAACTGAGATAGTGTGTGTGTGTGTATATGTTTATATGTTTATGTGTGCCCATGCATGCATGTTTGTGTATGGTTGTGTGTGAGAGCAGACATTGAGCAAAAAACAAAACAAAGAGCACAGCATGTGAAATAAGCAGACAGGAATAAATGGTATCTGTAAAGTCATTTTATTGTCCCATGGTTGTATAATGCAGTCAGTCTCTGTCTCTCTACCCCTCAGCAGGGCAGATATATTTACATTACATTGTACACCAGATATATGGAAACAGGTTATTACATTTTGCTGCATTCCATTTTATGTGTGTGTGTTGTCCCAGGGATAATACAGTCTTTATGTTTTAAGTTACAGTATTTTCAGCTTTTAATGTGATTGATGCCTTTTTGTACAAATGCTTAACTAACCTGTATGAAACAGAGATGGCCCTTTTTCTTGATCTCTACTCTCTATCTTTCTCTCTCTTTTCTCGCTATATCCCTCGAGGGCTCTCTCTCTCCCTCGCACTTTCTCTTCTTTCTCTCTCACTCTGTTCTTTCTCTCTCTCTCTCTCTCTCTCTCTCTCTCTCTCTCTCTCTCTCTCCCTCAATTCAATTGAATTCAAAGGGGATTTATGGGCATGGGAAACACCATGTTTATATTGCCAAAGCAAGTGGTAAAACAATAAGCAATAAACAGTGGGAACAGACGATCTTCTCTCTCTCTGCCTATGGTGACCTCTCTCAGCAGCAAGGCTCACATGGAGTCTGTAAATAGGCAAGGCTTTTCTTAAGTTTGGGTTAGTCACCGTGGCACTGGCGTGCTGGATACCATGCGCCTGTCTGACGTTGGTCTATTTTTATTTTAGTTAATAAATCATTTTCACAGTAACCCTCTAAAAAGTAATTCATTAACCTTTTAAATGTCCATATATACTAGGAATCTAAGCATTTGTCTATTGGGCTTCAATAATGTGACTGATCAAAGTCCCTCAGGCCTTGAAAAATAAATCATTAAACTGATTGAAATTAAGTGGATATTGGTGAGCAAATGCCTGGTCAGAACTACCACGGCGCCAGTGACATGAGTGGAGCTTACTTAGGTGTTCAAACGTTCATGTCAGACCGAGAGCCTAACTCTTCTTAGTTAGGTCTTTATGAGTTTTATTTTAGAAAACGATCTCTTCACAGAAGTGACAGTTACAGGATGGTTATAAACAACTTGATTGCCGTAGCAACATCAGGGAAACTGGGAAGAAAGGAGTGGTGCTTCAAATATAGCAGTTCAGCAATATCTTTAATTGAGTCTCTCGCAGTCTCCTTAATTGTAGGCCGAGGAAGCGCTGGGACATGTTGTCTGTATACTGGACAGCCAGTAAATTGGCAGATGCAAACAGATCTCTTTAGCGGACAAACAGTTCTTGCGTTCTTGATTTTGTTCATTCTGGTGAACCGTCATTTGAGTTGTGTGGTTGCAATATTAACAGTCCCTTATCTCTGGTATATCTTGCTATGCACCATTTAAGACTATGTTTAAATTGTATGCAGCTCAATGGATATATAATGCACAATGTCTCAGAAAAAACTGTCTGAATTGTCAATACAGAAAACAGTGGGGTCTGTAACCTGGACCTACAGGCTGTGGTGAGAAGGTTTGCACACAAAAATGCAAGCCGACACAGCCGCATACTGTAGCTACTACAGGCCTCTACATAGAAAAAAAGAGATTGGCATTAATAAACTGGTTTTACACAAAACAACTTTCTATCCAAGCTGCGAGGAATGGCTCATGTCATGCACATTCAGGTAGGATATACAGGTCAGTTGCAAACTCCGACCTTTGGGGGGTCCAGAGAAATTGCATTACGCCAGTGCACAGTCATCAGGTATTCTGCCACTGTATATCGTTTTTTTAGGGAAAGGTAGCATTCCAGTTTGGTCTGTTTTTCAGTTAACTACTTCCAATGTGTCAAATAGTTTTCTCATGATTTGGTTGGGTCTAATTGTGTTGCTGTCCTGGGGCTCTGTGGGGTCTGTTTTTGTTTGTGAACAAAGCTCCAGAACAAGCTGGCTGAGGGGACTCTTCTCCATGTTAATCTCTCTGTAGGTGATGGCTCTCTTATGGAAGGTTTGGGCGATGCTTCCTTTTAAGTGGTTGTATAACATAACATAACGTCTCTTTTCTGGATTTTGATAATTAGCGGGTATCACCCTAATTCTGCTCTGCATGCATTAGTTTGGGTTTTACGTTGTACACAAATAATGTGTTTGCAGAATTCTCCAAGCAGAGTTTCAATTTGATTTGGTGTGTGTCCCATTTTGTGACTTTTTTTGGTTGGTAAGTGGACCCCAGACCTCACAACCATAAAGAGCAATTGGTTCTATAACGGCTTCCAGTATTTTTAGCCAGATCCTAATTGGGATGTCGAATGTTATGTTCCTTTTGATGGCCTAGAAGGCCCTTCTTGCCTTGTCTCTCAGATCATTCACAGCTTTGTGGAAGGTACCTGTCGTGCTGATGTTCAGGCTGAGGTATAGTAGGTATAGTTCTTTGTGTGCTCGAGGGCAATGGTGTCTAGATAGAATTTGAATTTGTTGGACACCATTATTTTTGTCTTTCTGAGATTCACTGTCAAGGCCCAGGTCTGACAGAATCTGTGCAGGAGATCTTGGTGCTGCTGTAGGCCTGCCTTGTTTGGTGACAGAAGCACCAGATCATCTGCAAACAGTAGGCATTTGACTACAGAGTATAGTAGGGTAATGCCGGGTGCTACAGACTGATCTAGTGCCCTCGGCAATTCATTGATATACAGTATATCACAAAAGTAAGTACACCCCTCACATTTTTGTAAATATTTGAGTATATCTTTTCATGTGACAACACTGAAGAAATGACACTTTGCTACAATGTAGTAAGTAGTGTGGTAATGTAATGTAGTAAGTAGTGAGTGTACAGCTTGTATAACAGTGTACAGTCCCCTCAAAATAACTCAACACACAGCCATTAATGTCTAAATCGCTGACAACAAAAGTGAGTACAAGTGAAAATGTCCAAATTGGGTCCAAAGTGTCAATATTTTGTGTGGCCACCATCATTTTCCAGCACCTCTTGGGCATGGAGTTCACCAGAGCTTCAGAGATTGCCACTGGAGTCCTCTTCCACTCCTCCATGACGACATCACGGAGCTGGTGGATGTTAGAGACCTTGCACTCCTCCACCTTCCGTTTGAGGATACCCCACAGATGCTCAATAGGGTTTAGGTCTGGAGACATGCTTGGCCAGTCCATCACCTTTACCCTCAGCTTCTTTAGCAAGGCAGTGGTCGTCTTGGAGGTGTGTTTGGGGTCGTTATCATGTTGAAATACTGCCCTGCGGCCCAGTCTCCAAAGGGAGGGGACCATGCTCTGCTTCAGTATGTCACAGTACATGTTGGCATTCATGGTTCCCTCAATGAACTGTAGCTCCCCAGTGCCGGCAGCACTCATGCAGCCCCAGACAATGACACTCCCACCACCATGCTTGACTGTAGGCAAGACACACTTGTCTTTGTACTCCTCACCTGGTTGCCGCCACACACGCTTGACACCATCTGAACCAAATAAGTTTATCTTGGTCTCATCAGGACATGGTTCCAGTAATCCATGTCCTTAGTCTGCTTGTCTTCAGCAAACTGTTTGCAGGCTTTCTTGTGCATCATCTTTAGAAGAGGCTTCCTTCTGGGACGACAGCCATGCAGACCAATTTGATGCAGTGTACGGCGTATGGTCTGAGGACTGACAGGCTGACTCCCACCCCTTCAACCTCTGCAGCAATGCTGGCAGCACTCATACGTCTATTTCCCAAAGACAACCTCTGGATATGACGCTGAGCACGTGCACTCAACTTCTTGGCGAGGCCTGTTCTGAGTGGAACCTGTCCAGTTAAACCACTGTATGGTCTTGGCCACCGTGCTACAGCTCAGTTTCAGGGTCTTGGCAATCTTCTTATAGCCCAGGCCATCTTTGTGTAGAGCAACAATTATTTTTTTCAGATCCTCAGAGAGTTCTTTGCCATGAGGTGCCATGTTGAACTTCCAGTGACCAGTCAGTATGAGGGAGTGTGAGAGCGATGACACCAAATTTAACACACCTGCTCCCCATTCACACCTGAGACCTTGTAACACTAACGAGCCACATAACACCGGGGAGGGAAAATTGCTAATTGGGCCCAATTTGGACATTTTCACTTAGGGGTCTACTCACTTTTGTTGCCAGCGGTTTAGAATTAATGGCTGTGTGTTGAGTTATTTTGAGGGGACAGCAAATTTACACTGTTATACAAGCTGTACACTCACTACTTTACATTGTAGCAAAGTCATGTCTTCAGTGTTGTCACATGAAAAGATATACTCAAATATTTACAAAAATGTAAGGGGTGTACTCACTTTTGTGATATACTGTATATGTTGAAGAGGGTGGGGCTGTGTTGTCCCCCAGAAGTGGTCCCCCAGATGTGTTCTTCAATTACTTTGAGCTGACTGCTGAAGTGCTGCCCCTTCTTTTGCCTTAGTATATTTCTGTAGTGTTTTAATGCTGAAGACGTAGGCTCAGGTTAGGGTTAGGGTTCTGTAGTGTTTTAATGCTGAAGACGTAGGCTCAGGTTAGGGTTAGGGTTCTGTAGTGTTTTAATGCTGAAGACGTAGGCTCAGGTTAGGGTTAGGGTTCTGTAGTGTTTTAATGCTGAAGACGTAGGCTCAGGTTAGGGTTAGGGTTCTGTAGTGTTTTAATGCTGAAGACGTAGGCTCAGGTTAGGGTTAGGGTTCTGTAGTGTTTTAATGCTGAAGACGTAGGCTCAGGTTAGGGTTAGGGTTCTGTAGTGTTTTAATGCTGAAGACGTAGGCTCAGGTTAGGGTTAGGGTTCTGTAGTGTTTTAATGCTGAAGACGTAGGCTCAGGTTAGGGTTAGGGTTCTGTAGTGTTTTAATGCTGAAGACGTAGGCTCAGGTTAGGGTTAGGGTTCTGTAGTGTTTTAATGCTGAAGACGTAGGCTCAGGTTAGGGTTAGGGTTCTGTAGTGTTTTAATGCTGAAGACGTAGGCTCAGGTTAGGGTTAGGGTTCTGTAGTGTTTTAATGCTGAAGACGTAGGCTCAGGTTAGGGTTAGGGTTCTGTAGTGTTTTAATGCTGAAGACGTAGGCTCAGGTTAGGGTTAGGGTTCTGTAGTGTTTTAATGCTGAAGACGTAGGCTCAGGTTAGGGTTAGGGTTCTGTAGTGTTTTAATGCTGAAGACGTAGGCTCAGGTTAGGGTTAGGGTTCTGTAGTGTTTTAATGCTGAAGACGTAGGCTCAGGTTAGGGTTAGGGTTCTGTAGTGTTTTAATGCTGAAGACGTAGGCTCAGGTTAGGGTTAGGGTTCTGTAGTGTTTTAATGCTGAAGACGTAGGCTCAGGTTAGGGTTAGGGTTCTGTAGTGTTTTAATGCTGAAGACGTAGGCTCAGGTTAGGGTTAGGGTTCTGTAGTGTTTTAATGCTGAAGACGTAGGCTCAGGTTAGGGTTAGGGTTCTGTAGTGTTTTAATGCTGAAGACGTAGGCTCAGGTTAGGGTTAGGGTTCTGTAGTGTTTTAATGCTGAAGACGTAGGCTCAGGTTAGGGTTAGGGTTCTGTAGTGTTTTAATGCTGAAGACGTAGGCTCAGGTTAGGGTTAGGGTTCTGTAGTGTTTTAATGCTGAAGACGTAGGCTCAGGTTTTCTGGGTCTCTGTTTTTGAACGGATAGGTTTCAAAATGTCTTTCTTAGGTTTTTGCATTCGTCATCAAACCATTTGTCATTGTTGTTCATTTTCTTAGGTTGTCTGCTTGGAATTGTTATATTTGATAGGGAAGTTGAAAGGTCAAATATACAGTTTAGGCTTTCTACTACAGGTTTACACCTTCACTATTGCAGTGAAATGTTTTGTCCAGGAAGTTGTCCAAGAGGGATTACATTTTTGTTTGCTAGTTGTTTTTTGGTAGGTTTATACACTACTTTCCTTCCATCTATAACATTTTGTAATGGTATGCAGTTTGTTCAGATTTGATGCCTCATGTTGAGTTAGCTCTGTTCAAGTAATGTTGCTATGATCTGATAGGGGTGTCAGTGGGCTGACTGTGAACGCTCTGAGACTCTGGGTTGAGTTCGGTAATTAAGTAGTCTACAGTACTATTGCCAAGGGATGAGCTGTAAGTGTACCTACCGAAGGAGTCCCCTCAACCTATCAGACCCAGCGTGCGATAGAGTTGCAGGATTTGTGACCCGTTTTTGTTGGTTGTTTTGTCGTAGTTGTGTCTAGGGGGGCATATTGGGAGGGAATGCTGTCACTTCGAGGTAGGTGTTTGTCCCCCTGTGTGCTGAGAGTGTCAGGTCCCTGACTGGTTCTGGTGTTTTACGTCGTCACAGACTAGAACATGAAAATGGTTGATCTCCCCCTCTAGGATGGAGAAGCTGTTGTCATTAAATCATGGGGATTATAGTGGGGGTATACAAGTAGCACACAGGAGGACATTTTTCTCTGTTATTTCAAACCATATGTAAAATGCTCCTGTTTTGATTAATTCAATAGAGTGGGCTAGGTCTGATTTACATCCAATTAGCATACTCCCTGAGTCTCTTCCCCTTTTCACTCCTGGTATTTTGGTGGATGGGACTACCAGTTCTCTGTAACTTAGAGGGCAACCAGTGGGTCTGTCTCCTCTATACCATGTTTCTTGTAGGATGACAATGTCTGTATTTCTGATGTCTTTGGTGAAGTCTGGGTTCCTGCTCTTTAGGTCAAAGGCAGATGACCTCAGACCTTGGATATTCTAGCGTGATATAGGAAAAGCTTTGTGATCCATAGTGTCCAGGGTTGTGCTTCGTGTGGTTACGCCTCAGACTAATAGGGGTGAGCAGAACATACTGGGCACCTGATACATGGCTCTTTGGTCGCTGAATGGGGCTTGGGCGGATGTAGGAGTGGGGGTTGGGCCTATTGCTCTGCTCACGGCCTTGTCGTCGGTCTGTCGCTCTCTCTCAGGTGTTTTACGGTACTTCAAAAGACAGCCAGTATGACGGTACTTCTAAAGACAGCCAGTATGACGGTACTTCTTAAGACAGCCAGTGTGACGGTACTTCTAAAGACAGCCAGCATGACGGTACTTCTAAAGACAGCCAGTATGACGGTACTTCTAAAGACAGTCAGTATGACGGTACTTCTAAAGACAGCCAGTATGACGGTACTTCTAAAGACAGCCAGTATGACGGTACTTCTAAAGACAGCCAGTATGACGGTACTTCTAAAGACAGCCAGTATGACGGTACTTCTAAAGACAGCCAGTATGGCGGTACTTCTAAAGACAGCCAGTATGACGGTACTTCTAAAGACAGCCAGTATGACGGTACTTCTAAAGACAGCCAGTATGACGGTACTTCTAAAGACAGCCAGTATGACGGTACTTCTAAAGACAGCCAGTATGACGGTACTTCTAAAGACAGCCAGTATGACGGTACTTCTAAAGACAGCCAGTATGACGGTACTTCTAAAGACAGCCAGTATGACGGTACTTCTAAAGACAGCCAGTATGGCGGTACTTCTAAAGACAGCCAGTATGACGGTACTTCTAAAGACAGCCAGTATGCCTGACGTTCAGAGAGGAAGAAAGAGATGAGAGAAAGGCAGCTAGTCTTAGCAGGTGCACGTTTTCCCTTGAGTCATACTTGAACAGGAAACATACAATTATGAAACTACAGAAGCTATGTTGAATACATTTTCTTGTTCCAAAAGTCATGAAAGGTTCAGAGAACATTGAGTGGAGTTGATGCTTCCAATACATGTATAAACATGAAAATTGGCAAAAATGGAGTTAAAAGGTTTTCATCCGACAGCGACGACATGCACACACATGCGCACACACACGCATGCACTCATACAAAAACATAATACACACACACACACACACAAATTCTGAAAATTCAGTGGATTGTTATACTGTATGGGACATTATTGTCCAGGAGTTAACAATAAATTGTAAACCCTATGTGATGTCATCAGAGAGCATCATAATGCTTTCTGTTGAAACCTCAATGACCAAAGTCTTTCTGGATACGGTGGTCTCGGTGGTGGCAGTGTGAGGGGGGGGAGAGCGGTGAGGGGAGAGGGGTGGAAGGCAGGGGAGGGAGGGAGGAAATGTAGAGGAGGATGGGAGAGTAGAATGGAGGGAAAGATAGAGGAGATGGAGAATGGAGGGAGGTGGGGATGGGGATGGGGGAAAGGGAGGTGTAGGAGGGGCAGGTGATGAGGGGGTGAGGTGTGGGGGGCGAGAGAGGAAGAGGTAGAGGAGGGTGACGAGAGTGCCATACTGAATGCTGTGTGTTGTAGAATGTAATGATGTTGTGTGGGTGGAGGAGGGTGGGTCATTAGAGGCTGTGGTATGGGGACAGGAGGATGAGGAGGGGGGAGCCTGGGGGTAGAGTGTGTCTGTAAGAGCTGTGTTTGTACGGGGTGTGCGTCTAGCTTTAGAGAAGTATTTAGGAAAGTGGAGTGTGTGTTTTTCTCTTGAGTCTGTGCCACATGTGTATGAGTGAGTGTGGGGTGTGTGTGTGGCTCTGGAGAGGGGGTATGGTGTGTGTGTGTCTCTGTCCCCTGTAGCAGTCTCTGCATGTGCTCTCGTGCCTGTTCCTGCAGACAGCGATACTTGCCCATCTCTTCAGCGCTGAAGCTGATTGGCTGTTGAGCCAGAGGAGGGGAGGGGCCATGTGACCACTGACCCCTGTGAGGTAAGGTTAGGGCAGGATATGACGTCACAGCAGGATGTGATGTCAGGGAAGGACAGGACGTGTCCTCTCCAGTTTTCTCAGGGCTCGGAGACAAGAGGGGTTGAGGGCACAGTCGACCACTTTGGACCGCTCCATTCTTCATACTCTCCTTCCCTTGGTTGTGGTCCTTGTCCTGTGTCTGGACCTGGTCTTGGTTGTGGTCCTGGTCCTGTGTCTGGACCTGGTCTTGGTTGTGGTCATGTTTCTCTGTTTGGTCAGGGCCCTCCCTCTCTCTTTCTGCCCCTCGTCTCCTAGTTCCTCTCCTAATTGCTGGTAGTTTCCCGATAAGTGGCAGTAGCATAGTTCTGCTGGGGTTCCCCTCTCTGGGCTTTGGGGGGGCTTTGGGCTCTCTGTCTGAGAGACATGCAGGCTGTGCTGTGGGGTTGGGGCTCCTGTCCTGTGGATGGGTGGTATCAGTGCTGGGCAGAGGTCGAGGAGGAGTAGGTTTAAGGCTGGAGGCTTGGTGTTTCTCCTTGGTGGGTGAGGGACATGGTGCTCGCCTGGGCACTCCTGTTGTTTTTCTCCCAATCAGGTTGATTCTTGAGTGAGTACTAAAGCTACTCCATCCCCCACTCAGGTCTGACACACTGGTGCTGCTGCTACAGAAGCCAGGACTGGGCTGTCGGTGCAGCCAGTCAGGGCTAGAATCAGGCCAGGGGCTGGAGATGGGGCATCTGGTAACCTGCACACTGGGAACAGACTGGGAACCAGGACTGCGGCTGTGTCTATGGTCAGGGCATCTGGTTGCCCAGTCCCAGCTAAAACTATCAGGTCTGGGGCTGGGGCTAGGTCGTGATCCCTTTTCCCAACTGCTCCAGCTCTCTCTACCTTCAGTGGACCTCTGTCTCTCCCAGTTGTCATCCCAGATGTATCTGTTCTCCCTGCAGTATGTCCCCCTGTCCTCCCAACTGTCACGGCTGCCCCAGGTACATCTGTCTGGGCTTGAGTCTACTGGTCCTCTGTTCCAGACTTCTCCCTCCCTAGGACTAGACCTCCATCCCCTGAAACCCTCCAGAGTTCTGTGACTGGGGGTCGAGAGATACCCCTGCCAGCCCCCTCCACTGACTCCTCCAGGGCTGGATAACCTGCTTACCCAACCCTGCCTCCTACTCCCCCAATCTCTGTTCCCTCTCTCCCTACCACTTTCCCGACAGCCTCTACTCCCTCCATCCCAGCTCTGCCTCCTTCCAGTCTCTGTTCTTTCCCACTCCTCACTCTCTGACCACTTCCTACTCATGTATTTCCTGTTTCTGTGGATGTATTTACTCTTCCTCACTGGAGTACAGGAAATATTGCTACCATGGATGTTGGCATGGCGACTGTAGACTGGGTAGCCCCCGCTGCAACCGTGGAGACCACCATATGCCACTGGGAGGTTGTGAGCCTTTTCCCAGGGCGACCCGGAAGTAGAACACAGAGAGGAGTCTGAACTCCAGTAGAAAGGCCATCCCTGCCTTTCTCCTCTCTCCACCTCTCCATATCTCTCTCTCTCTATCTCTCTATACAGCTGAGACTCTGTGCTGTAGTACTCTGTCCTCTCTGTGACTCTTGGTGCTGGTTTGAACGGGGAGGCAGAGTTATAGTTATAGTGATGTTGGTCTCTACTGTGACTCCTGTGAGGCCTCTGTCTGTCAGAGCAGGGCACAGACTCCGAGTCACACTCCCCCAGCAGGCACAGAGTCCCGCCCCTCCTCCTCTTCCCCCTCCTCCTCTTCCCCCCTGCCTTTCTTCTCCTCTTTCCACCCGTCTCTCTCTCCCGCTCTATTTCTCCTTCTCCCCCTCTGTCTCCGTCACATCTCCTCTTTCCGCCCCACCAGGTGGAAACAGAGGTTATGACGCTCCTAAGACGCTGCCGCTCTCCCTCGCACTCGTTTGAAGTCCCATTATGCCTTTCCCCTCTCCTCCTCTTCTTCTTTGTGCTGTCGTTTAAATTTCGGCATGACACATCTGTCGAAGTGCTTACTGAACCGCCCACGGAGTGTGTGCGTGAGCTGGCAGTGTGCGTACACACACATCTAACCTCGCTTGCACACACACAAATGGCAGCGCAAGGCTGGATGACAGCCTCTAATTTAGGCCTGGGGGTTCTGACGGCTCGATCTCTCTCCTGTCTCACATGTCCTCCTAATCTGCCTCTTTGGGGATTGTGGGGGTTTGTGTGCGTGTTGTCACCGCGAAGGGGGTCACCATTCCCGAAGAGGGGGTGGTGCCATCTGAACCCAGATTCACCTCCACTCCCTGGCACTGTTGCTTCTGCCTGGAAGGCTGCTGTCACTCCATGTGCTTCTGTCTTCTCCACAACGTGACAGGATGATGAGTGTTTGGCTCCCTCATCTGTCCCGCCTGTCTCTGTATATAGATCTGTATTGGATTCTACATTTTCTGTGTCCTGAGGAGGAGGCTGGGAGCTAGAGAACATGAGGGAGTCGGACTCCTCTGTGTGTTTCTCTGTCTCCTGCTGGCTTGCTGAGTGGTTACAGCGTGACTTGGTTTGACAGTGGTTGTGGTTGTGTTCAGGGTTACAGTGTAGTGGGTTGGTGTGGCGTTGCCAGTGTGTGGGCTTACAGCTGTAGGAAAGGTGGGGTTTGGCTGTGGTAAACTGCAGCAGTTCTGCTGGCCATCTCAGACGGGTGGATCCGTCTCTGGCAACCACATGGAGATAGGAGTCAGACATAGGAGTCTGATTCACCTCATGGCCCTCTTGTCTGTGCTCTGTACCCCTGTTCCTCTCCTCCCTCTCTTCCCCCTCCTCCCTCTTATCTGCTGTCCCGTGTACAGGGCTCTGGTCTGTTTCTCTCAGTCTGGCATTGTGGGTAGGACAGCCTGGGTCATGGCTAGCAGAGAACCTGTCTCTCTCCTCCCCTCCTCTCTTCTCTCTTCTCTCCTCCCCCTCTTCCCCACCTGGGGGTTCTGTCTTGTTTCCGGGGTGAAGGCTGTTGGTTGGTAGCCCTACTAACAGGTTGTCTGGGTGACGCAGCCATAGTTCATCTCCTCCCCTTCCCTTCTCCTTCATCTGCCCTCCTCCTCCTCCTCTCCCCTCCTCCTCTTGCTGGTCTGAGAAGACGGAGGCAGATGGCTCTAGTCTTGGGCCCCTCCTGGAGAAACAGAAGGAGACCCCCACCCTTCCTCTGTCTCTGCCCCACGGAAAGGCAGGGTCCTGGGGAGAGTTGTTCAGGCGAGGCTGGGGATCCTCCAGAGAAGATCCACATCTGGAAAGCAAGGCTAGGGGTGGGGAGACTTGGAAGGGCCCTCCAGGGAAGATGGGTATGTGGGTAGGATCCTCTGGCTGCTGGGGCTGGGAGGGGGAGAGAGGCTTGGTCTGGAGATGGGGGGAGTCCTTTCCCTGGAGGCTGAGCGGGATGGTCTGGGGCTGGGTTGGAGGTAGGATAACAGCGGGTCGCTGGGAGTTCCCTGTGGTTTGGATTAACCCTGTTTGGGTCAAGGGGACATAGTGGTCCCCTGGTTTGTAGTCTCTCTCTCCACAGTGTCTCTCTGAATGCTGGATCTCAGCTCTCACTGTCCCTTGGAACCTAACAACCTGGCCTGGTACCCTGGTGCAAAAGAGAGGAGAGGTGGAGACGAGAGGATAGCAGAGAACAGAATAAATATAAAATTGTGAACATGTGAAACACTGTCCATATTATGCAGTTTACTGTGAGTGTTCATGTTATATTAACTCAGCCTGTGCTTACAGTATCTAGGCCAGCTCTTACATCCATCACTCTGAGGAATAGAGAAACTGACAGAGTGTATGCACGTGAGCGTATGTGGACAGTTTGTGTGTATCATAGAGATTTCCCTGCAGTGCGCTTGGAAAGCAGGTCTCTACACACACACACCATCTTACTTGTGTGTCTGTTGTCGTAGCAGTGCTAGTTGGTGCAGGCGTCTCAGAGCTCTCTCCTGCTTGCGGTCGTCCTTCCACGACTTAGACGCAACGTTCCGAGCAAACTCCCTCTGCTTCAACTCCTTCAGTCTCTACAAGGAGGAGAGGAGAGGGTCAGAGAGTGTGTGTGTGTGTGTGTGTGTGTGTGTGCGCGCGCGCGTTGTGTGGAAACTATTTCAGCTCCCTCTATCTCTGGGAAGAATCATCTCTGAGTGTGAATTGTCTATCAATCAAAAGTGTGTGTCTACAGACTCATTCAACTCTGATGGAGAGAAACATGTTGTTTCTACATGGTCTGCCATAGAAACTGTATGACAGGGAGAATGGTGATGATTGAGTACTGACAGTGTTATAAGCCTAATGATGATGAGTGTTGCAGTCTGTCAGATTGTCATCTCTCAGCAGGCTGCAGTGTACCAACCCTTCAATCATCAGCCTAAATGCCAGCAACCATCTGTCACATTAATATGGACTTCATCATAAGAGGATCATTTAGGAAACTTACTTCATTACGCAAATCTCAGTGATAAGCCTGCTTATTGAAATCTTACATTGAAGACATTGACTGGAGTATGGCAGGGAGATGATGTTACTAATAGAAACTACAGACCACTGATTGGATAAATAAAGCATAAACAGCACTAGAGGAACTGCATTGGAAGGCCCTAAAATCCCTCTAACCTAGAATCGTCTAGAACTGAACCTGGAACTCACATCTAACCCTCTAGAACGGAACCTGGAACTCCTAAGATCACAGCAAGCACCATCTCATCAGTACTGAGAAACAGACCACTGTGTGGGTCTCCTCTCCATCAGTCTGCTCCTTCAGGCGTGCCAGCTCTTTCAGGGAAATAGTGATTCATGTCTCTTTCTCTGCCTTCGTTAATCATTTTTCATCCTGCCTTTATCTGCACTTGGCAGGTAAAGGTATATATATATGGGGTGTGTGTGTGTGTGTCAGTCTCCTCTATTCTATCAGCCTCTCTCTCTCCTCTCCTCATTTAACTTAATTTAACTAGGCAAGTCAGTTAAGAACACATTTTTATTTTCAATGACAGCCTAGGAACAGTGGGTTAACTGCCTGTTCAGGGGCAGAACGACAGATGTGTACCTTGTCAGCTCGGGGATTTGAACTTGCAACCATTTCGGTTACTAGTCCAACGCTCTAACCACTAGGCTACCCTGCCGCTGTCTCCCCTCCCTCTTTCCCTATCTCCCTCCCTCTCTCTTTCTCTCGCTCTCTCTCGCTCTCATTAGTCGATCATATTTACAACTAACTTAGCATCTAGGAGTCTCCATCATTTTATCTAGCCGCTAACTATCTATCTGATTATTTCCTGCATCTCTGCCTGACATGTCGTTCAGTCAAACCTTGCCTCCTCTCTTCTGTCTTCCTCTCTCTCTCCTTCCCTCCTTACTCCTTCTACCCCTCCCCTCTCACTCTCCTCTCTTGCTATCATGAAATCACACACACAGTAAAACCTAAGGGCACATCTTGACACTCAAATGAGCATGCATTTATTCATGCACACTCTCACCATCACACCTCCTGTGGCTGCTAATCAATGTCAGATAAGTTCATCCTGCTAATCCAGGAACACACACACACACGTTGACAGTTTTCAGGTTAATCTGTAGTGAGCAGAACACAAACGAGTGTTTCTGTGTGTTATCACTCACTACTTAACATCCCACTGTCAGCTCACTGTAGACGACTTTGATGTGCTCTACTGCTCTGTGTGTGTGTGTGTGTGTGTGTGTGTGTGTGTGTGTGTGTGCGTGCGCGTGCGCGCGTGTGTGTGTGGGGGTTTATGTGTGTTTGAGTGCATGCGTGCATGTCTACACTGGTGTATTCATGTGTGCGTGCCTGCGTACGTGTGCGTGTAGGTAGCGTACAGTAAGGAGCTTTGAGTCTTTGATGCCAAATGCTGGTATGTGAGAAATGTTAATCATATTCCTACTCAGATGCATACATAATACATAACTCTCTATTCGTGTGTATGAGGACATGATTAACTATACTTGTTGGACCAGAACTCCCCACAAGAATAGTAAACAAACAAGCACTTGACCAACTGCGGACATTTGTTAGTCCCCACAAGGTCAAATGCTATTTCTAGGCGGTTTAGGGTTAAGGTTAGAATTAGGGTTAGAATTAGGTTTAAGGTTAGGGTTAGGAGCTAGGGTTAGTTTTAGGGCCAGGGTTAGGAGCTAGGGTTGGGTTAGGGTTAGGGAAAATAAGATTCTCCACAAGGTTAGTTGTAGAAGAATGTGTGTGTGTGTGACAGGACTTATGTCAATCATAGAGGGAGCGGATCTGTCAGTGACTGGACCACCCGAGAGTAGAGGAGTGAAGAGGGAATAGAAGGAAAAATTGTATTTGTCACATGCACCGAATACAACAGGTGTAGACATTACAGTGGAATGCTTAAGAGCCCTTTCCCAGCAATGCATAGTTAAAAAGTAAGAAACAAATCTAATCTAATTACATTTATTAAAAGCTTAAATGCAAATATGTCTTCAGTTAATAAGTATTCAACCCCTTTGTTATGGCAAGCCTAAAGAAGTCCAGGAGTAAAAAATGTGCTTAACAAGTCACATAATAACTTGCATGGACTATAGTGTTTAACATGATTTTTGAATGACTCACACGTACAATTATCTGTAAGGTCCCTCAGTCGAGCAATGAATTTCAAACCCAGATTCAACCACAAAGACCAGGGAGGTTTTCAATGCCTTGCAAAGAAGGACATCTATTGGTAGATGGGTAAAAGAAAACCAGACATTGAATATCCCTTTGAGCATGGTGAAGTTATTAATTACACTTTGGATGGTGTATCAATACACCCAGTCACTACAACGATACAGGTGTCCTTCCTAACTCAGTTGCTGGATAGGAAGGAAACCGCTCAGGGATTTCACCATGAGGCCAACGATGACTTTAAAACAGTTAGTGTTTAATGGCTGTAAAAGGAGAAAAACTGAGGATGGATCAACAACATTGTAGTTACTCCACAATACTAATCTAAATGACAGAGTGAGAAGGAAGCCCGTACAGAATAAAAATATTCCAAAACATGCATCCCGTTTGCAATAAGGCACTAAAGTAAAACTGCAAGAAATCTGGCAAAGAAATTAACTTTATGTCCTGAATACAAACCGTTATGTTTGGGGCAAATCCAACACATCACATTACTTTCCATATTTTTAAGCATAGTGGTGACTGCATAATCGTTAAGGACTGGGATGTTTTTTAGGATGAAAAAGAAACAGAATGGAGCTAAGCACAGGTAAAATCCTAGAGAAAAACCTGCTTCAGTCTGCTTTCCACAAGACTCTTGGAGATGAATGCAGCTTTCAGCAGGACAATAACCTAAAACACAAATCTACATTGGCGTTGCTTACCAGGAAGACCTGTAACTAGGCCTGAGTGGCCTAGTTACAGTTTTGACTTAAATCTGCTTGAAAATCTATAACAAGGCTTGAAAATGAATTTGACAGAGCTTGAAGAATTTTGAAAAGAATAATGGGCAACTATTGTACAATCCAGGTGTGCTAAACTCTTAGAGACTTACCCAGAAAGACTCACAGCTGTAATCGCTGATAAAGGTGATTCAAACATGCATTGACTCAGGGGTGTGAATACTTATGTTAATGAGATATTTGCAAACACTGCTAAAAAACATGTTCATTTTGTCATATGGGTTATTGTGTGTAGATGAGGGACACAAAAACATATTTAATCCATTTTAAATTCAGGCTGTAGCACAACAAAATGTGGAATAAGTCAAGGGGTATGAATTCTTCCTGAAGGCACTGTAGGTAGAGGTAAAAGTGACTAGGCACGCAGGATAGATAATAAACAGAGTAGCAGCAGCGTATGTGAAGAGCGTGAAAGTGTGTCTGAGTGAGTGTGTGTGTATGTGGCGTCAATATGCATGTGCTTGTGTATGTGTGTGTTGGAGTGTCAGTGTAGTGTGTGTGAGTGTGTGGGTATAGTCCAGTGAGTATGCATAGAGGAGGTGAAAGGTAGCCAATGCAAATAGTCCAAGTAGCATGTTCCGCAGTCTTATTGTTTGAGGGTTAGAAGCGGATCAATAGCCTTTTGGTCCCAAACTTGGAGCTTCAGTAGCGCTTGCCATGCGGTAACAGAGAGAACAGTCTATGACTTGGGTGGCTGAATTCTTTGACAATTTGTATGGCCTTGCTCTGACACCGCCTGCTATAGTGGACCTGGATGGCAGGCTCGGCCCCAGTAATGTACTGGGTCGTATGCACTACACTCTGTTGCGCCTTACGGTCGGATGCCAAGCAGTTCCCGTACCAAGCGGTGATGCAGCTAGTCAAGACCCTCTCAATCTGGCAGCTGTATAATTGTTTTGAGGATTTGAGAGCCCATGCCAAAATTTGTTCAGCCTCCTGAGGGAGAAATGGCGTAGTTGTGCCCTCTTTACGACTGTATTGGTGTGTTTGGACCATGATAGGTCCTTAGTGTGGTGGACACCGAGGAACTTGAAGCTCTCGACCCAATCCACTACAGCCCATTCAATGTGAATGGGGGCGTGCTCGCCCCTCCGTTTCTTGTAGTCCACGATCAGCTCCTTTGTCTTGCTGACATTGAGGGAGAGGTTGTTGTCTCGGCACCACACTGACCTCCTCCCTATAGGTTGTGTCATCGTTGTCGGTGATCAGGCCTACCAGCGTTGTGCCGTTGGCAATCTTAATTATGGTGTTGGTGTCGTGTGGGGCCCTGTGTTGAGGGTCAGCGTGGTGGATGTTGTTGCCTACCTTCACCATCTGGGGTCAGGAAGTCCAGGATCCAGTTGCAGGGGAAGGTGTTCAGTCCCATGGTCCTTAGCTTAGTGATGAGCTTGAAGGCACTATGGTCTTCAATGCTGAACTGCAGTCAATGAACAGCATTCTCACGTATTCTTAGCTCGTGTGGTAGGCTTGGGTCACTAGGCAGCTCATGGCTGGGTTTCCCTTTGTAATCCATGATAGTTTGCAAGCCCTATCACATCCGACGAGCGTCAGAGCTAGTATAGTAGGATTTGATCTTAGTCCTGAATTGATGCTTTGCCTGTTTGATGGTTTGTCCGAGGGCGTAGCAGGATTTTTTATATGCATCTGGATTAGTGTCCCGCTCTAGACTTTAGCTCAGTGTATTTTAGTTTGTAAGTAGGAATCAGGAGGATATAGTTATGGTCAGATTTGCCAAATGGAGGGTGAGTTTGTATGTGTCTCTGTGTGTGGAGTAAAGGTGATTTAGAGTTTTTCCGCCTCTAGTTGCACAGGTGAAATGTTGGTAGACATAAGGTAAGACGAATTTCATTTTTCCTGCATTAAAATCATTGGCCACTAGGAGCGACACCTCTGGGTGAGAATTTTCGTGTTTGCTTAGGGCCCTATACAGCTCGTTGAGTGCGGACTTAGTGCCAGCATTGGTTTGTGGTGGTAAGTAGAGGGCTATGAAAATGATAGATGAAAATTCTCTCGGTAAATAGTATCATCTACAGATATTCTAACTAATGCGAGCAGAACCTCGTGACCTCCTTAGTATTAGAGACCACACACCAGCTCTTGTTAACAAAGACACCCCCCCCCCCCCCCCGAGTTTATCCCACGCTGCCGTTCTGTCCTTCCGATGTATAGAAAAAACAGCTAGATTTAAATTTTCCATGTCCTTGTTCAGCCACAACTCAGAGAAACATAGGATATTACAGTTCTTCAGATCACGTTGATAAGATCGTCTTGAAAGGAGCTCCTCCAGTTTATTCTCCAGTGATTGCTGGTTCGAGGGAAGAGGTGGTTTACCCACTCGCCGATGTTGTCTTGTCAGGCATCCCGCACGCTGGCCTTTATAGCACCGCCTTTTCCATTTTTGAGTGTCGGGATTTGGGCCTGGTCCGGGATGAGCAGTATGTCATTCGACCCGACTCATTGAAGTAGAAATCCTCATCCAAATTGATGTTAGTGATCGTTGTTCTGATGTCCGAAATCTCTCTTCAGTCATAGGAAATGATGGCGGAAACATTATGTACAGAAGAAGTTAAGATCAGCGCAAAAAAACCACACAAAATAGCACATTTGGTCAGGATCCCGTAAAACAGCTGCTATTCCCTCCAGCACCATAGGCATGGAAAAAAGCACTAGAAAATAAGAGGTAAGGAGTGGAGAGGAAGGGTAATGACTCAACTTCAACAGTGAAGAGGCAACTCCGGGATGCTTCTTGGCAGATTTCCTCTGTCCAGTGTCTGGCCAATTCCATAAAAAATCAGCCGTTTCCAGCTACAATAGTCATTTACAACATTAACAATATCTACACTGTATTTCTGAACAATTTGATGTTATTTTAATGGACAAAAAAATGGCTTTTCTTTCAAAAACAAGGACATTTATAAGTGATCCCAAACTTTTAAATGGTATAATGATATATATATATATATATATAATAATTATTATTATTTATTATTCATTATTATTATAAAATAAAATCTGAACATTAACCATGTGTGTTCTCTTGCTTTTTTAATTTTTTTTTTATCTCATTGACTAATTTATCAAGACCAGTCCCCATGCTGGTCTCAGAGCAGCGCGAAACGGTGCTGAAATAGTTGACCACATGTCATTCAGTGACATTTATTCCCATAGTAATTCGTTTTGGATCCATAACAAAATAAACACCTGCATTACAATTACAATGCAGGGTTAATGATAAATGTATATATTTGTAGGGCTTGATGCATTTTTTTGTTGGGGCAAATCTGGTTTCAGTCTCGGTAAGATGGATTCACTGATGGTTGAAGATGATCATTGATCGGCAAAGGCAATCAACATCGCTCTAATCATCATCAGAAGACAGTTGAAGAAACTTGTGTGGACCGGTATTAAGGAAAGCACAAATACTGTACGGTTGATCCCACGTTTTGTGGTTTCATGAGGTTTGGAGTTAGAAACGTCAAACTTTAGAGTACTTAATACATTGTAAGTTGTGGGGGGGTCACACCTACAGAGGTCGAACTACTACCTTTTCTAATGGTTGAAGAGACTATTGTCCTGCTAATAGCCCATCCTAGAAACGTTGTTTGCAGAACAGCCTGCTACGCTTGTTTTCTCTCCCTGTTTTTAGATGGAGAGAAACCAAAATCCCACGGTGAAAACATGTTTTCAAAAGGCCTCCAGGGCCAACAGAGGAGTTCCTTACTTTCCCCCACCTTCCACTTGCCTCTTCCATTTATTCCCATAGTATTTCGTTATGGTTTGCAATGCAAATGAGGGCACAAACTGGGTCAAGACGCCAGCACAGTAAGTAGACCTTTATGTAGTAAAATACATTTCAATAAACAAGACCTACAACACTTTTAACAGCACAGTACTCAACACTAGTTCGGCTCATGTCACCTACGGTAGGCCTACAGTATATCTACAAATATTTTTTAAAATCTCTACATGTAGGTTTCCTGATTTAAACCCGATCGAACTTGTTGCAACTAAAATGTATTTTAAATAATCATCTGCATGATTGCCTGGCATGGATTGTGACTCCATCTCGTTCCTTGCCCTCTTCAACTCTACCAATACCGCCTGACTCTCGCCAATGACATGACTCTCCGCCAAGAATTACATTTAGATGATTGGAGGATTCTAAATTAATATCTAAGGGGTATTTTCCATTAGGGCAAATCTGGTCTGTGAGAATATCTAAGGGGCTTTTATATAATAATAATAATGCATGGTTAATAATAATAATAAAAATCACTTTGTTTAAAAAATAATGATATTTTGGAGATTATTTTGTTTAAAAAAACTGAAAGTGAGCGATTGTAATCTGAATCATTTGGAAAAAAGCCATTCTTGAACATGGGTGAGACATTCTTACTAATTTGTAAATAAAGCCAGTTTGTTATTTAGAATTATTTATTTCTGTTTTTAGAGGAAGAGAAACCAAAAGCCCACCAAGATTTTTTTGGGGAAAATCTTCAGTCCACATGTCAAGTGAAATTTCCCCATTGTATTTATCCAAGTTCTCTCTTAACTCCAGGACCACCGACAGTTTTTGTTGTTGTTGTCTGATGCAGGACTCTAGTGCCAGAGGAGACTCTCAGACTGAAAACACCCCCATTAATTGCCACAGTTTAGACTACCGATAGATCAGCATGCTAACCCTCCTTGTGATAGTGTGGTGCGATACAGAATGCCACCATCTACCACAAATGGTCGCGGCATAAAAGAACAACAGCACGGAATCAGTGTGCAACGTGTTTTTGTAGTGTTATACAATCCCAACATGTTTATTTCACTACCCCTGACAAGGAAGAACGGACGTGTCTTTTTTCCTGAAAGGATGTTAAAAGAAGAACAGACGTGTCTTTATAGCGGCAGCCTCTGAATCACAAACAGAACAGCCAGCACAAATAGGCTACATTAACTAGTCTCTACATTACAGCTCGGAAACTGGTGTGTGTCTTTATGTGTGTGTGTGTGTGTGTGCGTATGTGTGTGTGTGTGTATGTGTGGGTACAATGCCCATGGCTAAAGTCTCTCTGCCGCTCCTATAGCTCGTTTCATGTCTTTGCCGCTGGCGATAACGAGCCTTAACTCTGGGCTGCTGTAATTCATGTTCAGAACAATGACAACTAAGCAACAGCTTTATGTTTATTTTAAGTTTCTCTGTGTAGGATGAGACTGGAAGACTTGGTTTGTGTGTGTGTGAGGAGAGGGGAGGTTTTGCGTGTTTTTGTTTTTGTGTGTGTTTGTTACCTGTCTGTGTGCGTGGTCGTAGGAGTTGATGTGATTGTCATACTCTTGGTGTCTCAGGTACTGTTTCTCACACAGCTGACAGAAGAAACTCGACTTCCCATCATCCTCCACTGTACCTGCTGCACTCTCACCATGATCCTATAGAGAGAGAGAGCGAAAGAGAGAGAGAGACAGAGGGACAGAGAGAGAACATTTGTGGAGAGATAGAGATGGAGAGAGAGATAAAGAGAGAAGGTGTAGAAAGTGGGAAAGAGAGATGTTATTTATGCTGTCGCAGATGTCAACTCCAGATGTTCTGTCCTCAGTGGGGTTTATGGAAAGCTGCAGGGTGGAGTGGGACAATTTCATCCTTCATAACACTACGTTAAACCTTCATAACGCTACATTAGATCTTCATGTCACTACGTTAAAGCAGACTTGTGTGGGTGTGGTTGATCTTGATCTAAGAGAGAAGACATAGGCCAGCTTAGGATACAATCAAAAACTTCTCACCCGCCCACCCCCTCACACACACACCCAGTCATGCGTCTAGAGTGACTTGACGTGAGTGGGTTTTCTCAGTGGCCACCCCTTAGGACACAAACAGCTGTCTATGTGTGGGTGTGTTGGTGTGTGGGTGGGGGTGTGTCAGTGTGTTCACGCTCTGCAGCAGAATGTAATTTCCCTGAGGCTCGGAGCTGCCAATAAACACTACTGAATCCTGCTCTACCCTGACATGATGGGAATTTAATTTGAGTCTCTCTCTCCCTCTCTTTTGCATTCCCTCTCTCTCTGTGCCCCTTTCTCCATTTCTGCCCATTCTGTTCCCCTGTTTCCCGCTCCTCTTCCCATTACCTCTGCCTGTTTCCTCTACACTTCCGCACCCGTCTCTGCTTCCCTCCCCTCTTCCCCCTCTTTCTTATTCTCTCTCATTTTCTTCTGTAAGCTCTAGGTCATACAGTGACAGACTCCATCGGCCCCAATTTCCTCAGTAATATGCTTGAGCCAAGGAAAAGAGAAAGGCAGGAGGGAGGGAAGGAGGGGTGGTGATGGAGGACAACACAAAGGGAGGGAGGGAGTAGTAGAGAGGGGGTGTTTGTGTTCAGGTAACATTAGAGCAGTGAAAATGTCAAAGTGACACTAATCTTTAGAGGCTGGACATGCAGAGTTATAAAAAGGTGTGTGTGTACTGTATGTGGATGTATGTGTGTATTTTTGTGCACTTGAGTGTGTGTGAGTGAGTGTGTACACTTGCATGTTTGTGTGTGTGTGTGTGTGTGAGTGAGTGTGTGCATATACATTTGAGTGAGTGAGTGAGTGAGTGAGTGAGTGAGTGAGTGAGTGAGTGAGTGAGTGAGTGAGTGAGTGAGGGAGTGAATGTGAAAGCCCTCAGAAGAGAGAAATTATGATATTTTTGAGTCCGGGTTTTGGAAAGTAATCACTTAGCATATGGCCACGCTTGGTAAAGTCAAATCACCTTCCTCTGAGCTAGGCATCTCTCCCAAGTGGAACATCAGCAGAAATGTGTCCATTGAAGTGATTGAGCAAATCTGGCCACATAATAATATGGTGATAGAACTTGGACAGAAATAACTTCAAGTTGGTTTGGGGCTTTAACATCTACCCATGGATTTCTTTGACACTCAAGTTAGTATGCTAAGCTAATGAGAGGCTGCTGAAAATACCTACATTGGTTGGAGTCCCTGTACTAAAACTCATTATTCTTCCTCGTTTTGGAAGAAACAAGCCTGAAACCTTGAACAAAGACTACTGACGCCTAGTGGAAGCCATAGGAATTGCACACTGGGAGCTAGATTTTTTTTTTTTCCTATACGTTCCATTGGAAGAGCATGGGCTCTCGCAAAAAAAACAATTCCGGTTGGGATTTCTCCTACCATATCTATTGTGTTATAGTCTCCTACATTATCTTAACATTTCTACAAACTTCAGAGTGTTTTCTTTTTCCGATGGTACCAATTATATGCATATCCTGGTTTCAGGGCCTGAGCAACAGGCAGTTTACTTTGGGCACGTCAGTCAGGCGGAAATTGAGAAAAATAGACCCTAGCCTGAAGAAGTTTGCAAGCTCAGTCAGTCCAACAAGCAGGAGGCTTATCTCCCACTGCCAATTCTCCAAACAATGTGCGTGCTTGTTTGTTTGTATCTGTCTCCTAAGCACCTCCTCACACCTCTCTCGTCTGTCTGAGAAATTATGTTGAACCAGGGTGGTGTGCGTGTATGCGTGTGTGTGTGCCGTTTGTTCAAAATCAAATCCAAATGAAAGTTTATTGATTGCAGACACAGATTTTCAGATGTTATCACAGGTGCAGTGAAAGGCTTGTGTTTCTAGCTCAAATAGTGCAGTAATACCAAGCAATAAAAAATATACAAACACATAATCCCCCCCCATGTCATATATATATATATATATATATATATATATATATATATATATATATATATATATATATATATATATATACTGCTCAAAAAGATTAAGGGAACACTTAAACAACACAATGTAACTCCAAGTCAATCACACTTCTGTGAAATCAAACTGTCCACTTAGGAAGCAAAACTGATTGACAATAAATTTCACATGCTGTTGTGCAAATGGAATAGACAACAGGTGGAAATTATAGGCAATTAGCAAGACACCCCCAATAAAGGAGTGGTTCTGCAGGTGGTGACCACAGACCACTTCTCAGTTCCTATGCTTCCTGGCTGATGTTTTGGTCACTTTTGAATGCTGGCGATGCTTTCACTCTAGTGGTAGCATGAGACGGAGTCTACAACCCACACAAGTGGCTCAGGTAGTGCAGCTCATCCAGGATGGCACATCAATGCGAGCTGTGTCAAGAAGGTTTGCTGTGTCTGTCAGCGTAGTGTGCAGAGCATGGAGGCGCTACCAGGAGACAGGCCAGTACATCAGGAGACGTGGAGGAGGCCGTAGGAGGGCAACAACCCAGCAGCAGGACCGCTACCTCCGCCTTTGTGCAAGGAGGAGCACTGCCAGAGCCCTGCAAAATGACCTCCAGCAGGCCGTCTGCTCAAACGGTCAGAAACAGACTCCATGAGGGTGGTATGAGGGCCTGACATCCACAGGTGGGGGTTGTGCTTACAGCCCAACACCGTGCAGGACGTTTGGCATTTGCCAGAGAACACCAAGATTGGCAAATTTGCCACTGGCGCCCTGTGCTCTTCACAGATGAAAGCAGGTTCACACTGAGCACATGCGACAGACGTGACAGAGTCTGGAGATGCCGTGGAGAACGTTCTGCTGCCTGCAACATCCTCCAGCATGACCGGTTTGGCGGTGGGTCAGTCATGGTGTGGGGTGGCATTTCTTTGGGGGGCCGCACAGCCCTCCATGTGCTCGCCAGAGGTAGCCTGAGTGCCTTTAGGTACCGAGATGAGATCCTCAGACCCCTTGTGAGACCATATGCTGGTGCGGTTGGCCCTGGGTTCCTCCTAATGCAAGACAATGCTAGACCTCATGTGGCTGGAGTGTGTCAGCAGTTCCTGCAAGAGGAAGGCATTGATGCTATGGACTGGCCAGCCCGTTCCCCAGACCTGAATCCAATTGAGCACATCTGGGACATCATGTCTCGCTCCATCCACCCCGCTGCACCACAGACTGTCCAGGAGTTGGCGGATGCTTTAGTCCAGGTCTGGGAGGAGATCTCTCAGGAGACCATCCGCCACCTCATCAGGAGCATGCCCAGGCGTTGTAGGGAGGTCAAACAGGCACGTACGTGGAAGCCACACACACTACTGAGCCTCATTTTGACTTGTTTTAAGGACATTACATCAAAGTTGGATCAGCCTGTAGTGTGGTTTTACACTTTAATTTTGAGTGTGACTCCAAATCCAGACCTCCATGGGTTGATAAATTTGATTTCCATTGATAATTTTTGTGTGATTTTATTGTCAGCACATTCAACTATGTAAAGAAAAAAGTATTTAATAAGAATATTTCATTCATTCAGATCTAGGATGTGTTATTTTAGTGTTCCCTTTATTTTTTTGAGCAGTGTATATACAAATAATAGTGTGTATAGTGCCAGAACACTGCTGACAGCTCCTGTACATGAATCACTATTTTTCTGCGGTACACTCAAATTAGATGTTTTATTTTACATTATACGGTACACCTACAGTACACACACACCTCAGTCTGCCTCTGCTCCCTGCTGTAAAGTATGCTTCCAACTCTCAAACATGTATATCCCCAGAACACAGCTCACTTTCCAGCTTACACTCTCAAATACCTAGATCCCCTGAACACAGCTCACTCTTCAGATCCCAATCACCTTAATTCTGATCACCTGTTCACACACCTGTATGCCATTATCACACACTATTTGGTTCAGTTCTTTGCACCCCATCACTGTGAGGTATTGTTTGTTTTGTGACACACGTCTTTCTGAGCTGGTTTTTCCTGTGATTTAATCCTCCCGTGTATGATCGTTTTTGCCTGCCTCACTAATGACGCCTTTTGCCTTTTCCCTGCCTGTACCTTAGCCTGTCGGATTTCCTGTTATCAACCTATTCCCTGCCTGTACCTTAGCCTGTCGGATTTCCTGTTATCAACCTATAGCCTGATCTCCTGGATGACGTTATTAGCCTATTCCCTGCCTGTACCTTAGCCTGTCGGATTTCCTGTTATCAACCTATAGCCTGATCTCCTGGATGACGTTATTAGCCTATTCCCTGCCTGTACCTTAGCCTGTCGGATTTCCTGTTATCAACCTATAGCCTGATCTCCTGGATGACGTTATTAGCCTATTCCCTGCCTGTACCTTAGCCTGTCGGATTTCCTGTTATCTACCTATTGCCTGATCTCCCGGAAGACGTTATTATCCTATTCCCTGCCTGTACTGTTGCCCTTTTGGACCCCTGTGTATGACCTTCTGACTGCCCCTGGACCCAGCTACCTGCCTCCTCCTGTGGTCCTTTACAATAAACACCTGCTGCGCCCTGCGCTTGAAACAAGCTCTGTCTCCCATCGTGTTCATTACACCTGCGAGTAGCCATCCCCAGACACACACACTCTGACAAGTTGACGTCTCGTCACTAAATATTTTTTTATTCTGGTGCCCTTCTGCACACACAATTTGTTAGCCAGCTGGTTAGCTCTGGTCCAACATTAAGCCAAATATCTGAAGTTCAAAGACATTCAAAGTACATCCATAGAAGCCACTCCTCGGTAGGTATAATTCTATGGGCCTAATTCAGATAATGCATGTCATAACAAAATGGCCAGTGCTTTCACTTGTACAACTGACTAGGTATCTCCCTTTCCCTTTTCTTTCAAGCTAAACCTGCTCCTCCACCCTCTCTCGCTCTCTCCCCACCCGCAAAATGTCAGTGGTATCTCGCACCCTACACTTGTCTGTCCATTGCGCATGTAAACAACCAAAGATCGCCCTTCTATATCCGCCCTGATTGGTGAAGTAATTTAATGTTGAAATGAAAAAAGCTAAATGAAAAAAAAATGATTTCAGGGATTTGTATTATATTTTTGGGGTATTTATTATGGATCCCGCTACTGTTCCTGGGGTTGAGCAAAATGAAGGCAGTTATACAATTTTAAACACATTTCACTAAACATTAAGTGTGTGCCTTCTGGCCAATACTCTACTAACACATATCTACAGCCAAAATCCATGTGTGTGTAGTGCGTATGATATCATGTGTGCATGTGCATGCATGTGTCCTTGCCTATGTGTGTCTCTTCACAGTCCCTACTGTTCCCTAAGGTGTATTGATATGTATATTATTAATGTTAGCTCTCAGTGTACATTTAAGGGCCAGCTGGGCTGCCCTGTTCTAGGCCAGTTGTTAAGTCTCTCTTTGTGGCACCTGACCACACGACTGGATAGCAGTCCAGGTGAGACAAAATTAGGGCCTGCCTTGTTGATAGAGATAAGAAGGCAGAGTAGTGCTTTATTATGGACAGACCTCTCCCCATCTTAGCTACTGTTGCATCAATATGTTTTGGCCATGACAGTTTACAATCCAGGGTTACTCCAAGCAGTTTAGTCTCCTCAACTTGCTCAATTTCCACATTATTCATTACACTATTTATTTCAGGTTTAGGGTTTAGTGAATGATTTGTTCCAAATACAATGCTTTTAGTTTTTAAAAAATATTTAGGACTATCTTACTGCTGGCCACCCATTCTGAAACTGACTACAGCTCTTTGTTAAGTGTTGCAGTGATTTCGCTTGTTTTGAGACACCAGCATATAGGTCATTAGGTCATTAGTAGGCCATAGGTCATTGGTAAAGATTGAAAAAAGTAAGGGGCCTAGACAGCTGCCCTGGGTAATGCCTAACTAACTAGATTATGTTGGAGAGGCTTCCATTAAAGAACACCCTCTGTGTTCTATTAGAAATGTAACTCTCAATCCACAATATAGCAGGGGATGTAAAGCCATAACACATAGTTTTTTCCAACAGCAGATTATGATTGATAATGTCAAAAGCTGCACTGAAGTCTAAAAAACAGCTCCCACAGTCTTTTTATTATCAATTTCTCTCAGCCAATCATCAGTCATTTGCGTAAGTTGAATGCCCTTCCCTATAAGCGTGCTGAACATCTTTTGTTAATTTGTATTGCTTTACTGGGAGGTTTATCAAAGGTAGACATGATATTTATTTTTGAGCTGATAGTGTAGGGTGAGCTACATTGGACTTCCTACTAGGGCAAACCGCCTCAGTTCAAACAGTAGATCTCAGGTTCATAGGCACATGATAACTGCATACAATAGGATTGTAGGAGGCATTCAGAGGCATTCAGGGGAGTAAGAGTAGAATTGACAGAGGCATTCAGGGGATTGACAGAGGCATTCAGGGGGAGTAAGAGGTACATAAATGAGGTTACTTACATTATGACTGCCAACGGCCCTGGGACAATGTACATTTGCAGCAGCGCTACGTTGTCGGTAGGGATTATCTGAGCAGGGCTTGGGTCACAATTATGACACAGACACATCTTTGTTCCCGCCTGTCATTTCTGTTAGACATGTTGGTCACGCTTTGAGTGGTTAACATGCATGTTATTTGTGATTATGTCTGTGCTATAGACTGAGGTGACAGCTTAATTTTCTACTCCTCTGCTGTTCTCTCCTCTCCTCTCTCCCCCTATCCTCTCCTCTTCTCTCATCTCCTATCCTCTCCTTTCATTGTCCCTGGTCACATAGAGTTTATCATATGGTCCAACCTTTAAAACAACTCCGTTTTGGCTAGCCACAGCAGTCAACTAGCTAGCTAGCTAAGTAGCTGTTTAGCTTTCCAGCACATGCACTAATTAGTTTGTAAACAATAAAAAGCTAGTTAGCTTCCACATGTTCTTGTCAAACTGTCAATATAATAGCTAACAGGCAACACAATATGCCAAATAAGAATCTAAAAAACACTTGAGGGCAAATAAATTAGATTTGACCATTCAGATATGAATTGCATGACCAGAAATCAGATTTGTATGTGGCTTGAAATATCAGATTCCATGTGCTTTTTGGCTGTTCAGACTGCAGGAAAAAGCACAGATTCAAATCTGTTTTTTTATTTTTTTTATTTGAGTCACTTCAAACTGTCAATGTGAACAAGGCTTTAGTGAAGGAGGCTCACAGATAGACATCTGTACTTCTGCTACAGTAGGTAGGGTAGGCTAATATATTCCGAGACTCTTAATTGCATCTGTGTGAAGGGTATATTCATAATTTTGTAGATCAACTCCTATAATTGCTATCCTGCCTTAATGACGGGAAATACTGTACACACACACACACACACACACACACACACACACACACACACACACACACACACAGTGGTGTAAAGTACTTATGTGAAAATACTAAAAGTAAAGTATCTGTTCTTTACCATTTTATATTTTTAACAACTTTTACTTCTACTTCACTACATTCCTAAATATTTTCTCTGACACTCAAAATTACTTGTTACAATTTGAATGCTTAGCAGGACAGGAAAATGGTCCAATTCACACACTTATCAAGAGAACATCCGTGGTCATCCATACTACCTCTGATCTGGCGGACTCAATAAACATACATACTTTGTTTGGAAATGATGTCTGAGTGTTGGAGATAGCCCCTGGCTATCCATAAATAAATAAAAACAAGAAAATTATGCTGTCTGGTTTGCTCAATTTAAGGAATTTTAAATGATTTATACTTTTACTTTTGATGCTTAAGTATATTTAAAACCAAATACTTTTATACTTTTACACAAGCAGTATTTAGAAGCTTCTGATAGGCTAATTGACATCATTTGAATCAATTGGAGGTGTACCTGTGGATATATTTCAAGGCCTACCTTCAAACTCAGTGCCTCTTTGCTTGACATCATGGGAAAATCAAATGAAATCAGCCAAGACCTCAGAAAAAAATGGTAGACCTCCACATGTCTGGTTCATCCTTGGGAGCAATTTCTAAACGCCTGAAGGTACCACGTTCATCTGTACAAACAATAGTACGCAAGTATAAACCCCATGGGACCACACAGCCGTCATATCGCTCAGGAAGGAGACGCGTTCTGTCTCCTAGAGATGAACGTACTTTGGTGCGAAAAGTGCAAATCAATCCCAGAACAACAGCAAAGGACCTATCTATATCCACAGTAAAATGAGTCCTATATCGATATAACCTGAAAGTCTGCTCAGCAAGGAAGAAACCACTACTCCTTTACCGCCATAAAAAAGCCAGACTTCGGTTTGCAACTGCACATGGGGACAAAGATCATACTTTTTGGAGAAATATGATGAAACAAAAATTTATGTTTGGCCATACTGACCATCGTTATGTTTGGAAGATAAAGGGGAGTCTTGCAGGCTGAAGAACACCATCCCAACCGTGAAGCACAGGGGTGGCAGCATCATGTTGTGGGGGTGCTTTGCTGCAGGAGGGACTGGTGCACTTCACAAAATAGATGGCATCCTGAAGAGGGAAAATTATGTGGATATATTGAAGCAACATCACAAGACATCAGTCAGGAAGTTAATGCTTGGTCGCAAATGGGTCTTCCAAATGGACAATGACCCCAAGCATACTTCCAAAGTTGTGGCAAAATGGCTTAAGGACAACACAGTCAAGGTATTGGAGTGGCCATCACAAAGCCCTGACCTCAATCCTATAGAAAATGTGTGGGCAGAACTGAAAAAGCATGTGTGAGCAAGGAGGCCTACAAACCTGACTCAGTTACACCAGCTCTGTCAGGAGGAATGGGCCAAAATTCACCCAACTTATTGTGGGAAGCTTGTGGAAGGCTACCCAAAATGTTTGACCCAAGTTAAACAATTTAAAGACAATGCTACCAAATACTAATTGAGTGTATGTAAACTTCTGACCCACTGGGAATGTGATGAAAGAAATAAAGCTGAAATAAATCATTCTCTCTATATAAATAATGTATTGACTGTATGAATGATGCAGGATGGAGACGTACCTACCATAAAACCAACAGCCAAAAGAAATTAAAACTAGATGTAGCTCTGGCCAAAAACACAGATCTGTTAAAACTAGATACTGATGTTTTGCCATCATAGTAAAGGCTGAAAGTACAGATCTGAGAATACTGCAGCCCTGGCAACGAACATAGATATGTAAAAAGATTATTGGATGTTGGAGCATTTCCAGATGGAACAATTGTGTAGCTCTGGACCCTGGACTGTGTATAGGGAGAGAGAGAGAGGCATATGATGCAGTGTGACCTATCACATCCAGATTGGATGGGAATGAAAAGGAGATGCGTAACACACACACACAGCATCGGCAAGAACAAAACATGTTCCTCTCATCTAAGAGTCATAAATCAATGATCAATCCAATCAAATAATCCATTAACCATGGATCAATAATTAATGACCTGTCCATCACCCAGCTCAGTCCTTTATACCCTGGCCAGAGAATCAGTCAACAGATTCCTCTCTCTCTCTCTCTGTATCTCTCTCTCTTTCTATCTATCTGCCTTTCTGTTCCATTCTCCTTTATTTTATCATCGTTCATCAAACATTCTTTCTTCCTCCTGTTTCCCTCCATCTATAGGATTATTGTACTGAGTGAACTATAGCGTTTTACATAAGGCCTTTCTAGTTGAACAGAGTCACAGACATATAGCAGCTACACAGAGAGGACATAAAGGACAGTTCCAGACAGACAAAGAACAGTACAACTGCTACAGTCAGATCCCAAAGAGAGATGGAGAGAGCAGATAGGTAGATGACGGAAGGACTATCTGCACTGACCCTTTTGACTCATCACATACTCTGCTGCTACTGTTTATATTCTATCCTGTTGCCTAGTCACTTTACCCCTACCTACAGTATATGTATAGTACCAGTCAAAAGTTTGGACACACATGCTCATTCAAGGGTTTTTCATTATTTGTTTTACTATTTTCTGCATTGTAGAATAATAGTGAAGACATCAACACTTGGAAATAACACATATGGAATCATGTAGTAACCAAAAAAGTGTTAAAGAAATCAAAATATATTTGAGATTTGAGATTCTTCAAAGTAGCCACCCTTTACCTTGATGAAAGCTTTGCACACTCTTGGCATTCTCTCAACCAGCTTCATGAGGTAGTCACTTGGAATGCATTTCAATTAACAGGTGTGCCTTATTGAAATATAATTTGTGGAATTTCTTTCCTTCTTAACGCATTTGAGACAATCAGTGTTTTGACAAGGTAGGGTTGGTATACAGAAGATAGCCCTATTTGGTAAAATACCAAGTTCATATTATGGCAAGAACAGCTCAAAAAAGCAAATAAAAACGACCATCCATTACTTTCAGACATGAAGGTCAGTCAATCCTGAACATTTCAAGAACTTAAAAAAAAAAGTAAATACAGTCGCAAAAACCATCATGCGCTATGATGAAACTGGCTCGCACGAGGACCGACACAGGAAAGAAAGACCCAGAGTTACCTCTGCTGCAGTGGATAAATTCACTAGATTTACCAGTCTCAGAAATTGCAACCCAAATAAATGCTTCCAGAGTTCAATCAACAGACACATCACAACATCAACTGTTCAGAGACTGCGTGAATCAGGCCTTCATGGTTGAATTACTGCAAAGAAACCACTACTAAAGGACACCAATAAGAAGAGACTTGATTGGGCCAAGAAACACGAGCAATGGATATTAGACCGGTGGAAATCTGTCCTTTGGTCTGATGACTCCAAATTTGAGATTGTTGGTTCCAACCGCCGTGTCTTTGTGAGACACAGAGTAGGTGAATGGATGGTCTCTACGTGTGTGGTTCCCACCGTGAAGCATGGATGAGGTGTGATGGTGTGGGGTTGCTTTGATGGTGACACTGTCAGTGATTTATTTAGATTTTCAGGCACACTTACAGTAACCAGCATGGCTACCACAGCATTGTGTAGCGATACGCCATCCCATCTGGTTTGCGCTTAGTGGGACTATCATTTGTTTTTCAACAGGACAATGACCCAAAACACACCTCCGGTCTGTGTAAGGGCTGTGTGATGGAGTGCTGCATCAGATGACCTGGCCTCCACAATCACCCGACCTCAACCCAATTGAGATGGTTTGGGATGAGTTGGACTGCAGAGTGAAGGAAAAGCAGCCAACAAGTGCTCAGCATATGTAGGAACTCCTTCGAGACTGTTGGAAAACCATTCCCCATGAAGCTGGTTGAGAGAATGCCAAGCGTGTGCAAAGCTGTCATCAAGGCTAAGGCAGGCTACTTTGAAGAATCTTAAATATAAAATATATTTGGATTTGTTTAACACTTTTTTGGTTACTACATGATTCCACATGTGTTATTTCATAGTTTTGATGTCTTCACTATTATTCTACAATGTAGAAAATAGTAAAAATAAAGAAAAACCCTTGAATGAGTAGGTGTGTCCAAACTTTTGACAGGTACTGTATGTCATAAATTGCTATAACTGTTCCTGCATACTGCTGTGTAAACTCACCATGAGAAAAAAAACCTGTTGTTTTGAATACAAGCCATGTGTACTTATTTACTATATTGAGAGACTTTTGACTGGTACTGCACATCTCCACCTCAATTACCTCGTAGACCTGCACATCGACTCGGTACTGATACCCCGTGCACAGTTGAAGTCGGAAGTTTACATACACTTGGGTTGGAGTCATTAAAAATTGTTTTTCAACCACTCCTCAAATTTCTTGTTAAAAACTTCTTAGGGCTAAGATCCCGCTAACGGGATCGATATGACAACAGCCAGTGAAAGTGCAGGGCGCCAAATTCAAAACAACAGAAATCCCTAAATTAAACTTTCTCAAACATAGAAGTATTTCACACCATTTTGAAGATACACTTCTTGTTATTCCCACCACAGTGTCCAATTTCAAATAGGCTTTACAGCGAAAGCACCACAAACGATTATGTTAGGTCAGAGCCAAGTCACAGAAAAACACAGCCATTTTTCCAGCCAAAGAGAGGAGTCACAAACATCAGAAATAGAGATAGAATTAATCACTAACCTTTGATGATCTTCATCAGATGACACTCATAGGACTTCATGTTACACAATACATGTATGTTTTGTTCGATGAAGTTCATATTTATATCAAAACATTTCAGTATACATTGGCGCGGTATGTTCAACAGTTCCAAAAACATCTGGTGTTTTTGCAGAGAGCCACATGAATTTACAGAAATTCTCATAATAAATGTTGATGAAAATACAAGTGTTATGCATGGCATTTTAGATACACTTCTCCTTAATGCAACCGTTGTGTCAGATTTCAAAAAAGCTTTACGGAAAAAGCAAACCATGCAATAATCTGAGTACGGCGCTTAGAAACCAAACAAGCCAAAAAGATATCCGCCATATTGTGCAGTTAACAGAAGTCAGAAATAACATTAAAAATATTCACTTACATTTGATGATCTTCATCAGAATGCACTCCCAGGAATCCCAGTTCCACAATAAATGTTTGTTTTGTTCGATAATGTCCATCATTTATGTCCAAATAGCTACTTTTGTTAGCTCGTTTTGTAAACAAAGTCACAAAGAGCATTCACTAGGAGCAGACGAAATGTCAAAAAGTTCCGTTACAGTCCGTAGAAACATGTCAAACGATGTATAGAATCAATCTTTAGGATGTTTTTAACATAAATCTTCAATAATGTTCCAACCAGAGAATTCCTTTATCTGTAGAAAAGCAATGGAACGCGAGCTAACTCTCACATGAACGATCGTCACGAGCTTGTGGCACTCTGCCAGACCACTGACTCAAAGAGCCCTTATGAACCCCTCCTTTACAGTAGAAGTGTCACACCCTGGTCAAAGTATTTTGTGTTTATCTTTATTTATTTGGTCAGGCCAGGGTGTGGCATGGGTTTTTGTATGTGGTGTGTATGTATGGGGATTGTAGCTAGTGGGGTGTTCTAGCTAAGTCTATGGCTGTCTGAAGTGGTTCTCAATCAGAGGCAGGTGTTTATCGTTGTCTCTGATTGGGAACCATATTTAGGCAGCCATATTCTTTGTGTTTGTCGTGGGTGATTGTCCTTAGTGTCCTGATGTCATTGTCCTTAGTGTCCTGATGTCATTGTCCTTAGTGTTAGTTTGCACCAGTTTAGGCTGTTTCGGTTTTCATTACGTTTATTATTTTGCACTGTTTGTATTTAGATTCGTGTTGCTATAGTCACAATAAACATGGATCGTAATCTACACGCCGCATTTTGGTCCGACTCTCCTTCTCATAAAGAAAACCGTTACAGAATCACCCACCACAAAGGGACCAAGCAGCGTGTCAACAGGCAAGAACAGCCCAAAGTGGAGTACAGTATGGACTATACTTCTTGGGAGGAGATAGACAGGTGGGCGGTCGACCCAGGGAGAGTGCCGGAGCCCGCCTGGGATTCGATGGAGCAGTGCGCGGAAGGATATAGGAGAATGGAGTTTGCGAAGCAAGCAAGGCGGCGCGGACGGAGGCCCCATAGTCAGCCCCAAAAATTTATTGGGGGGGGGCTCAGGGAGAGTGTGGCAGAGTCAGGAGCCAGACCTGAGCCAACTCTCCCTGTTTATCGTGAGGAGCCAAGGAGGAGACCAGAACCAGAGCCGGTGTTGGAGGTGAGTGAAACAGAGACTGTGAAGGAGTTAATGGGGAAATTGGAGGAGAGAGAAATGAGGGAGTTGCTGTGTTGGTGTTTTAAACATGGAATTCGCCCGACGGAGCGTGTCGGGGATTTGATGGCACCTGGGTCAGCGCTCCATACTCGTCCTGAGGTGCGTGTTAGTCGGCTGGTGAAGATGGGGCCAGTCTCACGTACCAGGCCTCCTGTGCACCTCCCTAGCCTTGCACGTCCTGTGCCAGCACCGCTCTCAAGATCTCCAGTACGCCTTCACGGTCTAAACCATCCTGTGCCACCTCCACACCCCAGCCCTCCGGTAGCAGCTCCCCGCACCAGGCTTCCTGTGCGTGTCCTCGGCCCAGTACCACCAGTGCCAGCACCACGCATCAGGCCTACAGTGCGCCTCGCCTGTCCAGCGCTGTCGGAGCCCTCCTCCTCTCCAGCGCTGTCGGAGTCTCCCGCCTGTTTAGCGCTGTTAGAGCCTTCCTTCTCTACAGCGCTGCCGGAGTCTCCCGCCTGTTCAGAACTGCCAGTTTGCAAGGAGCTGCCAGTTTGCAAGGAGCTGCCAGTTTGCAAGGAGCTGCCAGTTAGCAGAGAGCTGCCAGTTAGCATAGAGCTGCCAGTTAGCATAGAGCTGCCAGTCTGCAAGGAGCTGCCAGTCTGCAAGGAGCTGCCAGTCTGCAAGGAGCTGCCAGTCTGCAAGGAGCTGCCAGTCTGCATGGAGCTGCCAGTCTGCAAGGAGCCGCCAGAGCTGCCTGTCTGCAGGATGCCGCCAAAGCTGCCAGTCTGCAAGGAGCCGCCAGAGCTGCCAGTCTGCAAGGAGCCGCCAGAGCTGCCAGTTAGCATGGAGCAGCCAGGGCCGCCAGTCAGCATGGAGCAGCCAGGGCCGCCAGTCAGCATGGAGCAGCCAGGGCCGCCAGTCAGCATGGAGCAGCCAGGGCCGCCAGTCAGCATGGAGCAGCCAGTCAGCATGGAGCAGCCAGTCAGCATGGAGCAGCCAGAGCAGCCAGTCAGCATGGAGCAGCCAGAGCTGCCAGTCAGCATGGAGCAGCCAGTCAGCATGGAGCAGCCAGAGCTGCCAGTCAGCATGGAGCAGCCAGTCAGCATGGAGCAGCCAGAGCTGCCAGTCAGCATGGAGCAGCCAGTCAGCATGGAGCAGCCAGAGCTGCCAGTCGACCAGACTCTTCCAGATCTGCCAGTCGACCAGACTCTTCCAGATCTGCCAGTCGACCAGACTCTTCCAGATCTGCCAGTCGACCAGACTCTTCCAGATCTGCCAGTCGACCAGACTCTTCCAGATCTGCCAGTCGACCAGACTCTTCCAGATCTGCCAGTCGACCAGACTCTTCCAGATCTGCCAGTCGACCAGACTCTTCCAGATCTGCCAGTCGACCAGACTCTTCCAGATCTGCCAGTCAGCCAGGATCTGGTAGATTCATCAACCTGCCTGAGCTTCCTCTCACTCCTGAGCTTCCTCTCACTCCTGAGCTTCCCCTCAGTTCCGGGCTGCCTCAGTCCCGAGCTGCCCCTCAGTCCCGATCTGCTCCTCAGTCCAGTGGGGTTCTGGGTGAGGACTACTAGGCCATGGTCGGCGGCGAGGGTGGACTATCCAGGGACGCGAGGAGAAGGGACTAAGACATTGATTGAGTGGGGTCCACGTCCCGCGCCGGAGCCGCCACCATGGACAGACGCCCACCCGGACCCTCCCTATTGTTTTGAGGTGCGTTCGGGAGTCCGCACCTTAGGGGGGGGGTTCTGTCACACCCTGGTCAAAGTATTTTGTGTTTATCTTTATTTATTTGGTCAGGCCAGGGTGTGGCATGGGTTTTTGTATGTGGTGTGTATGTATGGGGATTGTAGCTAGTGGGGTGTTCTAGCTAAGTCTATGGCTGTCTGAAGTGGTTCTCAATCAGAGGCAGGTGTTTATCGTTGTCTCTGATTGGGAACCATATTTAGGCAGCCATATTCTTTGTGTTTGTCGTGGGTGATTGTCCTTAGTGTCCTGATGTCATTGTCCTTAGTGTCCTGATGTCATTGTCCTTAGTGTTAGTTTGCACCAGTTTAGGCTGTTTCGGTTTTCATTACGTTTATTATTTTGCACTGTTTGTATTTAGATTCGTGTTGCTATAGTCACAATAAACATGGATCGTAATCTACACGCCGCATTTTGGTCCGACTCTCCTTCTCATAAAGAAAACCGTTACAAGAAGCCTCAAACAAGTTTCCAAAGACTGTTGACATCTAGTGGAAGCCTTAGGAAGTTCAACATGACCAATATCCCACTGTATCTTCAATAGGGAATGAGTTGAAAAACTACCAACCTCAGATTTCCCACTTCCTGGTTGGATTTTTCGCTCAGGTTTTTGCCTGCCATATGAGTTCTGTTATACTCACAGACATCATTCACAGTTTTAGAATCTTCAGAGTGTTTTCTATCCAAATATACTAATAATATGCATATATTAGCAACTGGGACTGAGTAGCAGGTAGTTTACTCAGGGCACCTTATTCATCCAAGCTACTCAATACTGCCCCCAGCCATAAGATGTTTTAACAAACGATATTTTTGGAAAGTCAGTTAGGACATCTACTTTGTGCATGACACACACACATTTTTCGTGTAATTCATTATATCACAATTCCAGTGGGTCAGATGTTTACATACACTAAGTTGACTGTGCCTTTAAACAGCTTGGAAATTTAGAAGCTTTAGAAGATTCTGATAGGCTAATTGACATAATTTGAGTCAATTGGAGGCGTACCTGTGGATGTATTTTAAGGCATACCTTCAAACACAGTGCCTCTTTGCTTGACATCATGGGAAAATCAAATGAAAACAGCCAAGACCTCAGAAAAAAATGGTAGACCTCCACATATCTGGTTCATCCTTGGGAGCAATTTCCGAACGCCTGAAGGTACCACGTTCATCTGTACAAACAATAGTACACAAGTATAAACCCCATGGGAACACACAGCCGTCATATCGCTGAGGAAGGAGACCCGTTCTGTCTCCTAGAGATGAACGTACTTTGGTGCGAAAAGTGCAAATCAATCCCAGAACAACAGCAAAGGACCTTGTGAAGATGCTGGAGGAAACAGGTACAAAAATATCTATATCCACAGTAAAATGAGTCCTATATCGATATAACCTGAAAGTCCGCTCAGCAAGGAAGAAGCCACTGCTCCTTTACCGCCATAAGAAAGCCAGACTACGGTTTGCAACTGCACATGGGAACAAAGATCATACTTTTTGGAGAAATATCCTCTGGTCTGATGAAACAAAAATGGATGTTTGGCCATACTGACCATCGTTATGTTTGGAGGATAAAGGGGGAGGCTTGCAAGCTGAAGAACACCATCCCAATCATGAAGCACGGGGGTGGCAGCATCATGTTGTGGGGGTGCTTTGCTGCAGGAGGGACTAATGCACTTCACAAAATAGGTGGCATTATCAAAAAGGAAAATGATGTGGATATATTGAAGCAACATCTCAAGACTTCAGTCAGGGAATTAATGCTTGGTCGCAAATGGGTCTTCCAAATGGACAATGACCCCAAGCATACTTCCAAAGTTGTGGCAAAATGGCTTAAGGACAACAAAGTCAAGGTATTGGAGTGGCCATCACAAAGCCCTGACCTCAATCCTATAGACAATTTGTGGGCAGAACTGAAAAAAATGTGTGAGCAAGGAGGCCTACAAATCTGACTCAGTTACACCAGCTCTGTCAGGAGGAATGGGCCAAAATTCACCCAACTTATTGTGGGAAGCTTGTGGAAGGCTACCTGAAACGTTTGACCCAAGTTAAACAATTTAAAGGCCGTGTTACCAAATACTAATTGAGTGTATGTAAACTTCTGACCCACTGGGAATGTGATGAAAGAAATAAAAGCTGAAATAAATCATTCTCTCTACTATTATTCTGCCATTTCACATTCTTAAAATAAAGTGGTCATCCTAACTGACCTAAGACAGGGACTTCTAACTAGGATTAAATGTCAGGGATTGTGAAAAACTGAGTTTAAATGTATTTGGCTGACTGTATATTGCCAAGTTACCATTTTTCATTGTGTATTTTTTATATAATCTTTCAATTTTTCTCTCTATTCTCCATTGTTGGTAAGTAAGCATTTCAGCGTTAGTCTACACCTGTTTACACCTGTTGTTTACGAAGCATGTGACAAATACCTGTGTGTTCTCTCTTTTGACTCATACTTTACTGTTTTGATTCTGCTGCTCTGCTCTTTCTGTGCTCTTTAGGGCTTTGAAATATGTGTGTGTAGTGGGGAGGGTACTTCTGCAGCTGCAACTAATGCTCTGAATTTAGAGATTTCCCCTCTCTCTGCTTTAAGAAAACACCCCAAACTAATTAGAGAGAGAGAGAGATAGAGAGAATGATGTTCGTGTATCCACTTCTTTAAACTCCCACACAGACTGTCCCCCAAGGCTAGCCACAGCCACTTTCCTTTTTTATCCTCTCTCTCTCTCTCTCTCTCCCTCTCTCTCTCTCTCTCTCTCTCTCTCTCTCCTCTTTCTTTAACTCCATCCTAATCTCCCTCCCTCCATTTCCATCCTCACCCTTCTCTCCTTTTCTCCTGCTCTCTCCCCTCATTTTCTCTTATTTCACTCTTTCCCTCTTTTTCACCATCATGTCTTTCAGTTCATCCCACCGTACAACAAGATCATACTTTAACTCTCTGCTTCTCAGACTGACTGGTCTCTATCTGACCCTCCCTCTACTCACATCCCCTCACATACTCTAACCCCTACACTTCGCCACAGGCTGGCTCACACTAATGCCTTTCTACCCCCATCCCCTCATCCTCTCTCTCCATCTCTCTCTCTCTCCCTCTCTCAATTCTCTCTCTCTCTTGCTCTCCCCCCCATCTGCCTCTCTGTGTTAAGGTGCGTGAATGAGGACCCAAAAGCGAATTAACGTAAACAGAGCTTCTTTAATAACAAAACAAACGTAGGCTCAGATGGACCGGCAGATTCCGACAGGACAGGACAAGGTTGCAGCAGACATGACGATAGTCTGGTTCAGGCATGAATAACACAAACAAGAATCCGACAAAGACAGGAGCAGGAACAGAGAGAGATATAGAGGACTAATCAGAGGGAAAAAGGGAACAGGTGGGAAAAGGGGTGACGAGGTAGTTAGGAGGAGACAAGGAACAGCTGGGGGAAAGAGGGGGAGAAAAGGTAACCTAATAACGACCAGCAGAGGGAGACAGGGTGAAGGGAAAGGACAGAAACAAGACACAACATGACAATACATGACAGTACCCCCCCACTCACCGAGCGCCTCCTGGCGCACTCGAGGAGGAAACCTGGCGGCAACGGAGGAAATCATCGATCAGCGCACGGTCCAGCACGTCCCGAGAGGGAACCCAACTCCTCTCCTCAGGACCGTACCCCTCCCAATCCACTAGGTACTGGTGACCACGGCCCCGAGGACGCATGTCCAAAATCTTACGGACCCTGTAGATAGGTGCGCCCTCGACAAGGATGGGGGGGGGGGGGGGAGACGAGCGGGGGCGCGAAGAACGGGCTTAACACAGGAGACATGGAAGACCGGGTGGACGCGACGAAGATATCGCGGAAGAAGAAGTCGCACTGCGACAGGATTAATGACCTGAGAAATACGGAACGGACCAATGAACCGCGGGGTCAACTTGCGAGAAGCCGTCTTAAGGGGAAGGTTCTGAGTGGAGAGCCAAACTCTCTGACCGCGACAATATCTAGGACTCTTAGTTCTACGCTTATTAGCAGCTCTCACAGTCTGCGCCCTATAACGGCAAAGTGCAGACCTGACCCTCTTCCAGGTGCGCTCGCAACGTTGGACAAAAGCCTGAGCGGAGGGAACGCTGGACTCGGCGAACTGAGATGAGAACAACGGAGGCTGGTACCCGAGGCTACTCTGAAAAGGAGATAGCCCGGTCGCAGACGAAGGAAGCGAGTTGTGGGCGTATTCTGCCCAGGGGAGCTGTTCTGACCAAGACGCAGGGTTACCAATAGTCTGACCAATAGTCTGATTGGCCCGTTCTGCTTGACCGTTAGACTGGGGGTGAAAGCCGGAAGAGAGACTGACGGAAGCCCCAATCAAACGGCAAAACTCCCTCCAAAATTGAGACGTGAATTGCGGACCTCTGTCCGAAACGACGTCTGACGGAAGGCCATGAATTCTGAAAACATTCTCGATGATGATTTGTGCCGTCTCTTTAGCAGAAGGAAGCTTAGCAAGGGGAATGAAATGAGCCGCCTTAGAGAACCTATCGACAACCGTAAGAATAACAGTCTTCCCCGCTGACGAAGGCAGTCCGGTGACAAAATCTAAGGCGATGTGAGACCACGGTCGAGAGGGAATGGGAAGCGGCCTGAGACGGCCGGCAGGAGGGGAGTTACCGGACTTAGTCTGCGCGCAGACCGAACAAGCAGCCACGAAACGACGCGTGTCATGCTCCCGGGTGGGCCACCAAAAACGCTGGCGAATGGAAGCAAGCGTACCCCGAACGCCAGGGTGGCCGGCTAACTTGGCAGAGTGAGCCCACTGAAGAACGGCCAGACGAGTAGGAACGGGAACGAAAAGAAGGTTCCTAGGACAAGCGCGCGGCGACGGAGTGTGAGTGAGTGCTTGCTTTACCTGCCTCTCAATTCCCCAGACAGTCAACCCGACAACACGCCCCTCAGGGAGAATCCCCTCGGGGTCAGTGGAGGCTACTGAAGAACTGAAGAGACGAGATAAAGCATCAGGCTTGGTGTTCTTAGAGCCCGGACGATAAGAAATCACGAACTCGAAACGAGCGAAAAACAGCGCCCAACGCGCCTGACGCGCATTAAGTCGTTTGGCAGAACGGATGTACTCAAGGTTCCTATGGTCAGTCCAAACGACAAAAGGAACGGTCGCCCCCTCCAACCACTGCCGCCATTTGCCTAGGGCTAAGCGGATGGCGAGCAGTTCGCGGTTTCCCACATCATAGTTACGTTCCGACGGCGACAGGCGATGAGAAAAATACGCGCATGGGTGGACCTTGTCGTCAGAGAGGGAGCGCTGAGAAAGAATGGCTCCCACGCCCACCTCTGACGCGTCAACCTCGACAACGAACTGTCTAGAGACGTCAGGTGTAACAAGGATAGGAGCGGATGTAAAACGATTCTTGAGGAGATCAAAAGCTCCCTGGGCGGAAACGGACCACTTAAAGCACGTCTTGACAGAAGTAAGGGCTGTGAGAGGAGCTGCCACCTGACCGAAATTACGGATGAAACGACGATAGAAGTTCGCGAAGCCGAGAAAGCGCTGCAGCTCGACGCGTGACTTAGGGACGGGCCAATCAATGACAGCTTGGACCTTAGCGGGATCCATCTTAATGCCTTCAGCGGAAATAACAGAACCGAGAAATGTGACGGAGGAGGCATGAAAAGTGCACTTCTCAGCCTTCACAAAAAGACAATTCTCTAAAAGGCGCTGGAGGACACGTCGAACGTGCTGAACATGAATCTGGAGTGACGGTGAAAAAATCAGGATATCGTCAAGGTAAACGAAAACAAAGATGTTCAGCATGTCTCTCAGGACATCATTGACTAATGCCTGAAAGACAGCTGGAGCGTTAGCGAGGCCGAAAGGAAGAACCCGGTATTCAAAGTGCCCTAACGGAGTGTTAAACGCCGTCTTCCACTCGTCCCCCTCCCTGATGCGCACGAGATGGTAAGCGTTACGAAGGTCCAACTTAGTGAAAAACCTGGCTCCCTGCAGGATCTCGAAGGCTGAAGACATAAGAGGAAGCGAATAACGATTCTTCACTGTTATGTCATTCAGCCCTCGATAATCTATGCAGGGGCGCAGGGACCCGTCCTTCTTCTTAACAAAAAAAAACCCCGCTCCGGCGGGAGAGGAGGAGGGGACTATGGTACCGGCGGCAAGAGCTACAGACAAATAATCTTCGAGAGCCTTACGTTCGGGAGCCGACAGAGAGTATAGTCTACCCCGGGGGGGAGTGGTTCCCGGAAGGAGATCAATACTACAATCATACGACCGGTGTGGAGGAAGAGAGGTGGCCCTGGACCGACTGAACACCGTGCGCAGATCGTGATATTCCTCCGGCACCCCTGTCAAATCACCAGGCTCCTCCTGTGAAGAAGAGACAGAGGAAACAGGAGGGATAGCAGACATTAAACATTTCACATGACAAGAGACGTTCCAGGAGAGGATAGAATTACTAGACCAATTAATGGAAGGATTATGACAAACTAGCCAGGGATGGCCCAAAACAACAGGTGTAAAAGGTGAACGAAAAATTCAAAAAGAAATGGTTTCGCTATGATTACCAGAAACAGTGAGGGTTAAAGGTAGCGTCTCACGCTGAATCCTGGGGAGAGGACTACCATCCAGGGCGAACAAGGCCGTGGACTCCCTTAACTGTCTGAGAGGAATGTCATGTTCCCGAGCCCAGGTCTCGTCCATAAAACAGCCCTCCGCCCCAGAGTCTATTAAGGCACTGCAGGAAGCTGACGAACCGGTCCAGCGTAGATGGACCGACAAGGTAGTGCAGGATCTTGAAGGAGAGACAGGAGTAGTAGCGCTCACCAGTAGCCCTCCGCTTACTGATGAGCTCTGGCTTTTACTGGACATGAAGTGACAAAATGACCAGCAGAACCGCAATAGAGACAGAGGCGGTTGGTGATTCTCCGTTCCCTCTCCTTAGTCGAGATGCGGATACCTCCCAGCTGCATAGGCTCAGCACCCGAGCCGGCAGAGGAAGATGGTAGTGATGCGGAGAGGGGGGCAACGGAGAACGCGAGCTCCTTTCCACGAGCTCGGTGACGAAGATCAACCCGTCGCTCAATGCGAATAGCGAGTTCAATCAAGGAATCCACGCTGGAAGGAACCTCCCGGGAGAGAATCTCATCCTTTACCTCTGCGCGGAGACCCTCCAGAAAACGAGCGAGCAAAGCCGGCTCGTTCCAGCCACTGGAGGCAGCAAGAGTGCGAAACTCAATAGAGTAGTCTGTTATGGATCGATTACCTTGACATAGGGAAGACAGGACCCTGGAAGCCTCCTCCCCAAAAACAGATCGATCAAAAACCTGTATCATCTCCTCCTTAAAGTCCTGATACTGGTTAGTACACTCAGCCCTTGCCTCCCAGATTGCCGTGCCCCACTCACGAGCCCGTCCAGTAAGGAGAGATATGACGTAGGCGACACGAGCAGTGCTCCTGGAGTAAGTGTTGGGCTGGAGAGAAAACACAATATCACACTGGGTGAGGAACGAGCGGCATTCAGTGGGCTCCCCAGAGTAACACGGCGGGTTATTGATTCTGGGCTCCGGAGATTCGAAAGCCCTGGAAGTGGCCGGTGGATCGAGGCGGAGATGGTGAACCTGTTCTGTGAGGTTGGAGACTTGGGTGGCCAGGGTCTCAACGGCATGTCGAGCAGCAGACAAATCCTGCTCGTGTCTGCCTAGCATCGCTCCCTGGATCTCGACGGCTGAGTGGAGAGGATCCGAAGTCGCTGGGTCCATTCTTGGTCGGATTCTTCTGTTAAGGTGCGTGAATGAGGACCCAAAAGCGAATTAACCTAAACAGAGCTTCTTTAATAACAAAACAAACGTAGGCTCAGATGGACCGGCAGATTCCGACAGGACAGGACAAGGTTGCAGCAAACATGACGATAGTCTGGTTCAGGCATGAATAACACAAACAAGAATCCGACAAAGACAGGAGCAGGAACAGAGAGAGATATAGAGGACTAATCAGAGGGAAAAAGGGAACAGGTGGGAAAAGGGGTGACGAGGTAGTTAGGAGGAGACAAGGAACAGCTGGGGGAAAGAGGGGGAGAAAAGGTAACCTAATAACGACCAGCAGAGGGAGACAGGGTGAAGGGAAAGGACAGAAACAAGACACAACATGACAATACATGACACTCTGTTCAATTCTTCTGTATTTTATCATTGTTAATCAAACATGATATTTGTCTCCTCTTTTCCACCATCTATAGCAGGGCTCTCCAACCCTGTTTCTGGAGACCTACCATCTTGTAGGTTTTCACTTTAACCCCAGTTGTAACTGACATGATTCAGTTTATCAACCAGCTAATTATTGAATTCAGGTGCTCTGGATTAGGGTTGGCGTGGAACCCAGGAACAGGGTTGTAGGCCCTGATCTATAGCATTATTGTACTGAGTGAACTATAGCGTCTTACATAAGGCCTTTCTAGTTGAACAGAGTCACAGACATGTAGCAGCTACACAGTGAGGACATAAAGGACAGTTCCAGACAGACGAAGAACAGTACGACTGCTACAGTCAGATCCCAAAGAGAGATGGAGGGAGGAACTGATGAATAAACGAGTGCCTGTTCGAAGCCCTTTCTACAGCTTCGTGACTACGCACATGAATACCTGAACAGCTGTCTCTCTCTCTCTCTGAAGCCACACACAGCAAGTCGCTGGGACATGTCTTATATTCTTCTATTTGATCAGATATCATACTCATCTCTCTCTCCTTTCTCTTTCCCTCTCTTTGTATGCTTTTTACCTCATACGAAAGACCACGCAAAGCACAGGACAAGACAGAAGTTCCTAGAAGACCATCATACCGTCACACACACAGAGGCACACACACACAGAGGCACACACACACACACACACACACACACACACACACACACACACACACACACAGAACACTCACTACCATTTAAACAACTGTGTGCTCTCTCCTGTGACTCAATGTACTGTTTTGATCAGCTGCTCATCTCTTTCTGTGCTCTTTAGGGCTTTGTATGATGTGTGTGTTGGGGGGAGGGTACCTCTGCAGCTGCAATTAATGCTCTGAATTAGAGATTTTCTTTCTCTCTGCTTTAAGAAAACATCACAAACCAATTAAAGAGAGAGAGAAAGGGCGATGTTCGTGTTTCCGCTTCTTTAAACTCCCACACAGCCTGTGTCCCCAAGGGTAGCCATAGCCACTTTCCCTCTTTATCCCTATTCTCTCCCTCCCTCCACTCTCACCCCTTTCACTCCCTCCCTCCTCACCCCCTCCGCTTCGCTTCCATCCTCACCCCTTCTCCTCTTTTCTCCTGCTTCTCCCCTCATTTGATCTTATTTCACTCTTTCCCTCTCTTTCACCATCCAGTCTTTCAGCTCATCCCTCTGTACAATAATATAATACTTTAACTCTCTGCTCCTTTTTTTGACTGGTCTCTCTCTACACACATCACCTCATCTCCTACACTTCTCCACAGGCTGGCTCAACTAACACCTTTATACCTCCATCCCTTCATCCTCTCTATCTCCCTCTCTCTCTCACCCTGTTTGTCTTGTTCATTACGTCTCTCCACTTTATGCCTAAATGCTAAATGACATCTCCAGCATCAAACATCCTCATTTGACAGGAAAGTAACACGATTATGTGGAAAATATTTAAATGCACGCATACAGGCAGGAACACGCACGCTCACACACACACACACACACACACACACACACACACACACACACACACACACACACACATACACACACACACACACACACACACACACACACACACACACACACACACACACACACACACACACACACACACACACACACACGCATGCACATGCATACACACACGCTCTCACACTCCTGTTCTCTTTTCTCTGTGTCTGTAGTTGTGCATTAGTATGTATAGTGTGGAGTATAAGGTGAAGGGGTGATGTTTCTTAATAGGCCCAGATTTGTTCTGTCACATCAACACCCACATACAGCTTGAAGAGAGAGAGGGGGAGGGAGGGGGAGAGGAGAGGGAGAAAGAGAGAGAGGGGGAGAGGGGGGGAGAGGAGAGGGAGAAAGAGAGAGAGGGGGAGAGGGGAAAGAGAGAGAGAAGGAGAGGGGAGAGAGAGAGAGAGAGAGAGAGAGGGAGGGAGATGGGAGAGAGAGAGGGGGGGGGGGTTGGGGGGTGAGATCTTTGAGTGTGTCTCAGGAGGGAAAGGTCTAGCAATTCTCCATCTCCCCCTCGACTCCATCTCTTTTCCCTCCCTTTATCTCCCTCTCTCTCCTTCTCTCTCTTTCTCTCTCCCTCCCGCTCTTCTCCCTCTTTCTTTCTGTGATGAACTAACTGTAAAGAATCAGATTTCAAAGTGAAGGGATGATTGTATGGAAGGAAAGGTAGTCATGAGGCAACGGTAGTCATGAGGTAAGCTTGTGTGTGTGTGTCTAAGGTGAGATGAAAGGAGCTGAGATGGATTAGCTGTGAAGGGGATGTTAAGCGGTGTATGAGTGTGTGTGTTTGTGTGTGTGTAGAGGTGTCTTTTTAACCCTGCAGGAAGAAGAAAAGAGAGGAAGTGAGGCGTTTAGCTATGAAGTGGGGCACTTTTAATCACAGGGTGCGGAATCCTACATGACTTGCTATAGTATCCATTATTGATGCCTGCCGTAGCCAGACTGATGAATCATTCAGCCACTAGTTAGGCCTGGGAATTCTCCTCCTCTAAGGACGACGACACTCATCTACATAAATCACACTCTTCTGTTACACACACGCACACACACACATTCTCCATTACCTGAGAAGTAAGTTAACTTGAGCAGCTAAACTGAAGTGAACTTAAAACAGGCATACTGTGGGTCTTTGTGTGTGTGTGTGTGTGTGTGTGTGTGTGTGTGTGTGTGTGTGTGTGTGTGTGTGTGTGTGTGTGTGTGTGTGTGTGTGTGTACGTGTTTAACTATTCTTGTGGGGACTTAAGTAAGTAAACTAATAGTAAACAAACAGATATTTGACCAGCTGGAGACATTTTGTTAGTCCACACAAGGGAAAATGCTATTTTTAGGGGGTTAAGGTTAGAATTAGTGTTAGGGTTAGAATTAGGGTTAGGAGCTAAGGTTAGGGTTAAGGTCAGGTTTTGGGGTTAAGGTTAGGGTTAGGGCTAGGGTTAAGTTTAGGGTTAGGGTAAGAAAATTGGTTAGGGAAAATAGGATGTTGAATGGGACTGAATTGTGTGTCCCCTCAAGGTTAGCTGTGCAATACTCTCTCTCTCTGTGTGTGTGTGTGTGTGTGTGTGTGTGTGTGAGAGAGAGAGTGTGTTTGTGTGTGTGTGTGTGTGTGTGTGTGTGTGTGTGTGTGTGTGTGTGTGTGTGTGTGTGTGTGTGTGTGTGTGTGTGTGTGTGTGTGTGTGTATGTGTGTGTGTGTGTGTGTGTGTGTGTGTGTGTGTGTGTGTGAGAGAGTGTGAATGAGAGAGCGAGAGATCAGTGCACAGAAGGAACCTGTAAAAGCATTAAGCCACATTGATTACCTGTTGTACTAGACAGTTACACACACTGCATAATCGCACACAGACACGGACACCTATTCACACAGAAGCTTCCTACTTCCACAACAGTGAATGGGCACTAATAAGGTTTGAGTAACAGAGACTTTTGTCTTTGTGTATTTTTTTAATGCGCACCTGAAGCCTCTGTTTTGGATTTTCCTAAACTATTTGACAGCGTTCTCTTCTCAGTAAACTTCTAATACAGCACAGATTCAGTACGCCATGGACTGACTAGAAAATCAATGTGTTACAAAGCAGAGACGTAGACAGAGAGAGAAATTGTGAGTCATAGAAAGGAAAAATAGGAAAGTAGAACTATGTTGATGCTACTTGTTCCTGGCCTCTGGGTTTGGAGACAATGGAGGACTGTGAAATGTTTAACGGGATACTTTTGGAGTTTGGCAACGAGGCCCTTTATCTACTTCCCAAGAGTCAGATGGGAAATGTATAAATGCTCAAAATACACACACACGACACACACACCGCCTCCATACTTTTCATCTTTGGAGGGTTTCCCTTCCTCTCCTCCCTCCGTTCTTCTCTATTTAATGAGTAATCCAACACCGCAGGACATGGATATACCTCACAGCCAGAGAAGACACACATACACACATTCACAACGTGGGCAATGGGCCTGCATACAAAACAACAACACAACCCAGAGGCTCTTTGCAGGGGTGTGGGAAATACAGAGCTGTGTCCAAACTCTCCATTGTTAATATGCCCCATATTGTCAGTTTATCTCTATTGTCTATCTCTGTTTTTACTTGCCTACAGTATCTCTACTGTCTATCTCTACTATTCATCTCTACTGTCCATCTCTACTGTTCATCTCTACTCTTCATCTCTACTGCCTATCTCTACTGTCCATCTCTACTGTCCATCTCTACTGTCCATCTCTACTGTCCATCTCTACTGGCCATCTTTCCTGTCCATCTCTACTGTCTGTCTCTACTGTTCATCTCTACTTTCCATCTCTACTGTCCATCGCTACTGTCCATCTCTACTGTTCATCTTTACTGTTCATGTCTACTGTCCATCTCTACTGCCTATCTCTACTGTCCATCTTTACTGTTCATCTCTACTTTCCATCTCTACTGTTCATCTCTACTGTCCATCTCTACTGTCTATCTCTACTGTTCATCTCTACTGTCTATCTCTACTGTCCATCTCTGCTTTTCATCTCTACTCTTCATCTCTACTGTTCATCTCTACTGTCTATCTCTACTGTTCACCTCTACTGTCTATCTCTACTGTCCATCTCTACTGTCTATCTCTGCTGTCCATCTCTACTGTCTGTCTCTACTGTTCATCTCTACTTTCCATCTCTATTGTCCATCTCTACTGTCTATCTCTACTGTGCATCTCTACTTTTCATCTCTACCCTTCATCTCTACTGTTCATCTCTAATGTCTATCTCTACTGTCTATCTCTACTGTTCATCTCTACTGTCTATCTCTACTGTTCATCTCTACTGTCCATCTCTACTGTCTATCTCTGCTGTCCATCTCTACTGTCCATTTCTACTGTCCATCTCTACTGTCCATCTCTATTGTCCATCTCTACTGTTCATCTCTACTGTCCATTTCTATTTTTCATCTCTACTGTCTATCTCTACTGTCCATCTCTACTGTTCATCTCTATTGTCCATCTCTACTGTCTATCGCTACTGTTCATATCTACTGTCCATCTCTACTTTTCATCTCTACTCTTCATCTCTACTGTTCATCTCTACTGTCTATCTCTACTGTTCATCTCTACTGTCTACCTCTACTGTCCATCTCTACTGTTCATCTTTACTGTTCATGTCTACTGTCCATCTCTACTGCCTATCTCTACTGTTCATCTCTACTGTCCATCTCTACTGTCTATCTCTACTGTTCATCTCTACTGTCTATCTCTACTGTCCATCTCTGCTTTTCATCTCTACTCTTCATCTCTACTGTTCATCTCTACTGTCTATCTCTACTGTTCACCTCTACTGTCTATCTCTACTGTCCATCTCTACTTTCCATCTCTATTGTCCATATCTACTGTCCATCTCTACTTTTCATCTCTACTCTTCATCTCTACTGTTCATCTCTACTGTCTATCTCTACTGTTCATCTCTACTGTCTACCTCTACTGTCCATTTCTACTGTCCAGCTCTACTTTCCATCTCTATTGTCCATCTCTACTGTCTATCTCTACTGTGCATCTCTACTTTTCATCTCTACCCTTCATCTCTACTGTTCATCTCTAATGTCTATCTCTACTGTCTATCTCTACTGTTCATCTCTACTGTCTATCTCTACTGTTCATCTCTACTGTCCATCTCTACTGTCTATCTCTGCTGTCCATCTCTACTGTCCATTTCTACTGTCCATCTCTACTGTCCATCTCTATTGTCCATCTCTACTGTTCATCTCTACTGTCCATTTCTATTTTTCATCTCTACTGTCCATCTCTATTGTCCATCTTTACTGTTCATCTTTACTGTTCATGTCTACTGTCTATATCCACTGTTCATCTCTACTGTTAATTTCTACTGTCCAGCTCTACTGTCTATCTCTACTGTTTATCTCTGCTGTACATCTCTACTTTTCATCTCTACTCTTCATCTCTACTGTCTATCTCTACTGTCTATCTCTGCTGTACATCTCTACTTTTCATCTCTACTCTTCATCTCTACTGTCTATCTCTACTGTTCATTTCTACTGTCTATCTCTACTGTCCATCTCTACTGTCTATCTCTGCTGTCCATCTCTACTGTCTATCCCTACTGTCCATCTCTACTGTCTATCTCTACTGTCCATCTCTACTGTTCATCTCTATTGTCCATCTCTACTGTCTATCTCTATTGTCCATCTCTACTGTTCATCTCTACTGTCCATCTCTACTGTTCATCTCTACTGTTCATCTCTACTGTTCATCTCTATTGTCCATCTCTACTGTCTATCTCTATTGTCCATCTCTACTGTTCATCTCTACTGTCCATCTCTACTGTTCATCTCTACTGTTCATCTCTACTGTCCATCTCTACTGTTCATCTCTACTGTTCATCTCTACTGTCTATCTCTACTGGCCATCTCTATGTGTAATATCTATCTCTAATATACTGAACAAAATAAAGATGCAACATGTTTCATGAGGTGAAATTAAAGATCCCAGAAATTGTTCAGCTTATTTCTCTCAAATTTGTACACTAATTAGACTGATTTCCTTATATGAACTGTAACTCGGTAAAATCGTTGAAATTGTTGCATGTTGCGTTTATATTTTTGTTCAGGAAATATCTATGTCAGACCTATGGCCCGTGTGTGTGTGTCTCTGAGTTGTTGGTATTGATGCACGGTGCTCTTTCAGAGTTTTCTCTGACCTGGTCTCATACATAAACATGGAAATACAAACGGTAATTAAATCAAAACACTTTGATTTAATATACACTACACACATACACACATGCACGTGTACACACACACACGTAACAGTATAAATTTAAACTGTCCCCTCGCCCATACCCGGCGCGAACCAGGGACCTTCTGCACACATCAACAACTGACACCCACGAAGCGTCGTTACCCATCGCTCCACAAAAGCCGCAGCTCTTGCAGAGCAAGGGGAACTACTACTTCAAGGTCTCAGAGCAAGTGACGTCACTGATTGAAACGCTATTTAGCGCCCACGCTAACTAAGCTAGCCGTTTCACATCCGTTACACACACACACACACACACACACACACACACACAAATACATACACACATAGGGCTACAGTAATAAACACAAACACGGCAGGTAGCCTAGTAGTTAGAGTGTTGGACTAGTAACCGGAAGGTTGCAAGATCAAATCCCCGAGCTGACAAGGTAAACATCTGTTGTTCTCCCCCTGAACAAGGCAGTTAACCCACTGTTCCTAGGCCGTCATTGAAAATAAAAAATTGGTCTTAATTGACTTGCCTGGTTAAATTAAAACAGAGGATGGTCCAACCACTGATCAGTTGACCTGCTAAAAAATGTATGGGGCAGAGAAATGCAATATGGAGTGAGAGATGAGAGAACAGCTAGTGGCCAGAGAAAGAAAATTGGGAAAATAAAAAGTTGAGCTGGGGGAAAGGGGGGAGGTGAAAGAAGAATGTGGTGTGTGAAGCTGAAAGGTATTTTCTTCTTGGAGAAAGGGGCAGGTTGACGTTTATTGTCATGAGTCTTGTCCTGGATAGGTCAACTGCAAAGTCAAACTTGGCTTTTAGGTCTTAATTGAAGGTTAAAGTTAAGCATTAGGGTTAGCAGTGTCGTTAAGGTAAGGTTTAGGTTTAAAATCAGATTTTATGACTTTGTGGCTGTGCTAGTGACTACTGTGCAAAGATGCCTCCAGAACAAGATTCATGGCGAAAAATAGAGAAGTTAGTAACAACACAACACAAAACATGTTTTCAGAGATGAACCAGGGAAAAGCTCCCAAGAGAAACCTTGAAAAATGTTTTAACTTCTATCTATACACCAATTATGATCTTTCCATATTGATTTGTGGTTCTGAGTGCATTTTCTTAAAGGGACATTTCACTGTTGCTCTATTTCACTATATATGTCCATTAATATGTTATTAACATATCACATGTGTAGTAAAAAATGTGAATTTCCTCATTACACACCAATACAAGTGTTTCTGCATCTCACCGGTAAAAACGGCCAGCTACATTTCCTGGTTGTAAGTAAACCACAATGTCCAGAATTCAAAGCTATTTGGAGGTGTATCCAGTTGACGTGAGAAATATCAACATTTCTGTGTTTGTAGCCAGCACTTTCAGCCAGAGCATTTCGAAACGGTACTGAAGTCTCAACTGATGGGGTTGCAATGTTGTTGAGCGTTGAAAAGTGATGATATTCCATCGATTTTCCCTTTCACTTCAAAGAGGAAGGCATCCGATCAGCCAATATCAGCACAGCAGAAAATAAGTTGAGCTGAGGTAACGTAGCTAACTTTACCTAGCTAACTAGCTAGATAGCTAGTGAACTACATGTTTATCTAAACCAAAATCTAGCTAGCTAGCATTCATAATATGCTGGCTAGACATTTCAAAACATAACAATGTAATTAGCCAGATGCTATCTGCCGATGTGATTTGTAACTTTGCAAGCTAACGTTAGCTTCGTTAGGTTATGTTAGCTAACCATTAGCTAGCTAGCTAAATAACTATCACAGGGGCTAACATGGCTGTCTGTTCTATTTAGAGTCCGATCCCATCAACATCTGCAGTGGCATCAAAATCAAGCTCAGCACCAGGGGCCGGATTTACAAAACACTACTTATGGAGAAAAAAAAAGTTTCTTAAGTAAAAAAATAGGAAGTTCATAAGATAATTCATTAATGCAATTCCTCAAAATGTTCTTAGGAATTCGTAGTTTTCTTAGGAACTTCGTAAATATCTTATGTGGCTTTGACATTAGTGATGTGCTTGAAACCAATAAATAAGCCTATGTGACAGGGATGATTGGATTTGGTTATTTCGTTATTTTTCACACATTATAGCCATCAGACTAGCTATATCAAAATCAAAAATGGATAACCAAGAAAAGAGATTGATGTGATGGTGGAGCAAATAGCAGCCAGGAAAAGGTTGCTGTTGGGGAGACTTGATAACTGCGGGGTCCCTGCAGAGACCGAAGAGAAAGGATGGGCGAGAGTGGCCGAGTCTGTCTCTGCCGTCGGGGGTATGGCAAGGGTCAGTGACGCCGTAAAAAAGAAGTGGTCCGACATCAAGTCGACTGCTAAGAAGAAGGAGAAGGAGTCGTCCATCATAGAGATGGTGGTAGAGGGACTGCACGACCAGCCAAAATAGCTAACGACATTAAAGTTAGCTAAATTAGCCAAGTTCTTCTTTGCAAATTGACGAGATAGCGCTAGCTATTTAACACTTCTAGAATATTGTAATGTATTGTTGATTAATAGCTAGCTAGATAATACGTGTTTAATTTGTGTTCTTGCTGTATTTAAATATCCGGTAGCCAACTGTGTCTGTGGCGCAAGAAAACGTTAATGGTTACAAAAGTATCCCTTCGTCTCAAGAGAAAGGTTTAGCTGTCCTAAAGTTAAGTACATTTCCAAGAAGAAATCCTAAAGCATTATTTTCAATTTCTTCTTAACTTTTTTCTTAGGAAGAAACTTAGTGTCACGCCCTGGCCATAGAGAGGCTTTTATTCTCTATTTTGGTTAGGCCAGGGTGTGACTAGGGTGGGCATTCTAGTTTCTTTATTTCTATGTTTTCTGTTTCTATGTTTTGGCCGGGTATGGTTCTCAATCAGGGACAGCTGTCTATCGTTGTCTCTGATTGGCAATCATCCTTAGGCAACCTGTTTTTCCACCTTAGTTGTGGGTAGTTGACTTTGTTAGTGGCCTGTATAGCCCTAGTAAGCTTCATGGTTGTTTTGTTGGCGACATATAAAAAAAAGAAATATGTACGCTCACCACACTGCACCTTGGTCTGGTCATTTCCACCCTGACGACGCTCGTGACACTTAAGAACATTTCCAATAACTTTATTGAGGAATAGCAACTTTGCTTAACTTTCTTTTTAAGTCTATAGTGAAGGACAAAATCTGTGAATCCGGCCCCAGGAATCTTCTAAAATCTATTAAATCTTTCCATGACTCCATGAGGAGCAAATAAATCAACTGGAGCTAGGCAGAAACATGGTCCATGTCTTGTTGACATAGTTGGTGTGTTTACAAGTTGACTACAACTTCTCTGTATTATGGAGGCATAGTTGATTGTTCATGCAAGGCTTGAAGTCTAAATTGGAAAAAAATTGGTATTAGTAAAGAGGGTGTGGGTGACTGACTTGTGTCTGTTTGGGGTGGGTATTGTGTGAAGGTTAGTATGCATGATCTATTGACCTGAACGAGGTGGGTGGATATAGTATCTTGTTTGAGTGAACACGGTTCATTGTATGGTTACACATTGCCATAATCAGTCTTCATGTTTTACACATCTTCATGATCAGTCTTCATGCCTTTCTAAGAGACTTGCAGTAGAAACAGATCTTCTGCAAGAGGTCGAAGCAAGAAAGTGTACGAGAGGGCACATGGCTGTGGAGTGCAGAAAGGAGCAGACGGTTGTCTACAAGGAGCCAGAGTCACAGCTCCACAAAACTATTCTGCCAACATCACCATAGCAAGAAAGCCTGCTAAACCAGCTGCCAATACCCTACACAAGAAGAGGTTCACCAGCTGAAGAACATTCAGGAAACTGCCTGGAACATTCAACCAACACAACATTCATATTTAGTTTGACTGATTTTGTAATATAATATGTAAACGCCTAGTATGCTCACAACTGCATTGTGGTATAGATATTGCTAGCAGTTGTACATATGTACAGTGCATTCGGAAATATTCAGACCCCTTGACTTTTTCCACATTTTGTTTATGTTACAGCCTTATTCTAAAATGGATTAAAGAAAACATTCTCCTCAGCAATCTACACACAAAACCCCATAATGACAAAGTGAAAACAGGTTTTTAGAGATTTTAGAAAATGTATAAAAAATAAAAAACAGAAATACCTTATTTACATAAGTATTCAGACACTTTTCTATGAGACTCAAAATTGAGCTCAGGTGCATCCTGTTTTCTTTGATCGTCCTTGAGATGTTTCTACAACTTAATTGGAGTCCACCTGTGGTAAATTCAATTGATTGGACATGATTTGGAAAGGCACACACCAGTCTATATAAGGTCCCACAATTGACAGTGCATGTCAGAGCAAAAAACAAGCCATGAGGTCGAAAGAATAGTCTGTAGAACTCCGAGACAGGATTGTGTTGAGGCACAGATCTGGGGAAGGGTACCAAACATTTCTGCAGCATTGAAGGTCCCCAAGAACACAGTGACTTCCATCATTCTTAATTTTTTTTTTTTTTAAATACCGCTATAGTGAATAATTGTCTGAAACACCCTCATCACTCATAATTATGTAGGGAGACTGAAAAAACACCCCAGCGGTGACATTTCCCTTTAAGATCTCTCCCTCCCTCTACACATATCTCTCTCTCGCTCTTTCTTTCTAGGTGATTAGCTAGAATGGGGCTCCAGATGGTTAGTAATTATCAAATTCTCCAATCACTTGGGTGTGTATGTTAATAATTATCAAACGTGCAGATCAGTAATGACTATAAAGGCAAACAGCTGCCTCTAATCCGCAGGGAGAGAGGTGGGCAACCTGAGAGAGAGTTAGTGTGTGTGTGTGTTCAGGACTTCATTAATACAACTCCATATAGGCACTCAATCACCAGAGTAGCCTAAATGTGCATCTGGATCAGACTGTCCTTTAGTCTGAGTTTAGCTTTCAGTGCCCAGACTGTATTTTTCTCCCTGTGTGTGTGTGTGTGTGTGTGTGTGTGTGTGTGTGTGTGCGTGCGTGCGTGCGTGCGTGCGTGCGTGCGTGCGTGCGTGTGCCTGCCTGCCTGCTTGTCTGTATGGTCCTGTTGCATGAGCACAGTGTTGATATTACACTTGCATTTATCAACCAAAGGCGATGCAATTAACCGTAATGAATTCATTAGTCTGCCCAAATCAAATATTAACAATGACTGAACTGAATGTCAAACTCTGTAAAATGTAATTATCTGTAATTATCTGAGTCAGAGAATCACACATTCATACCTCTTTCTCTCTCTCTCTCACACACACACACACACACACACACACACACACACACACACACACACACACACACACACACACACACACACACACACACACACACACACACACACACACACACACACACACACATTTTGCTGCCCCTACCCATTTCTGTCTATCTTTGCAGTAGTATGATTGACAGCTGAAGTGGGAAGTGTGTAGAGCTCTGTTTATTCCGCACACTTGGATCAGAGGTGTGTGCATTTGTGCGCTCTTGTCTGTATGTGTTTCAAATCAAATCAAATTTCATTAGTTACATGCGCTGAAAACAACAGGTTTCATTACGGTTTTAATTGCATCGCCTTTGGTAGGCCTTACAGTGAAATGCTTACTTACGAGCCCCTAACCCTAACCCTAACCCTTTGGTAGGCCTTACAGTGAAATGCTTACTTACGAGCCCCTAACCCTAACCCTAACCCTTTGGTAGGCCTTACAGTGAAATGCTTACTTACGAGCCCCTAACCCTAACCCTAACCCTTTGGTAGGCCTTACAGTGAAATGCTTACTTACGAGCCCTAACCAACAATGCAGCTAAAAAAATATACATATAAATACTAATAAGAATAAGAAATAAAAGTAACAAGTACTTAAAGAGCAGCAGTAAAATAACAATATCGAGACTATATACAAGGTGGTACCGGTACAGAGTCAATGTGTGTGGACACCGGTTAGTTGAGGTAATATGTACATGTAGGTAGAGTTATTAAAGTGACTATGCATAGATAATAAACAGAGAGGAGCAGAGGTGTAAAAGAGGTGGGGGCAATGCAAATAGTCTGGGTAGCCATTTAATTAGATGTTCAGGAGTCTTATGGCTTGGGGGTAGAAGCTGTTTAGAAGCCTCTTGGACCTAGACTTGGTGCTCCGGTACCTCTTGCCATGCGGTAGCAGAGGTAACAGTCTATGACTAGGGTGGCTGTAGTCTTTGAACATTTTTATGGCCTTCCTCTGACACCACCTGGTGTCAGAGTATCTGTGGACCCATGCCAGATCTTTTCACTCTCTTGAGGGAGAATAGGTTTTGTCACGACTGTCTTGGTGGGCTTGGACCATGTTAGTTTGTTGGCGTTGTGGACACCAAGGAACTTGAAGCTCTCAACCTGCTCCACTACAGCCCCGTTGATGAGAATGGGGGCGTGTTCGGTCCTATTTTTAATGTAGTCCACAATCATCTCCTTTGTCTTGATCACGTTGAGGTAGAGATTGTTGTCCTGGCACCACACGGCCAGGTCGCTGACCTCCTCCCTATAGGCTGTCTCGTCATTGTCAGTGATCAGGCCTACACCTGTTGGCCTACCACTGTT